>NC_092841.1:1425608-2138412 GCF_039878825.1 Excalfactoria chinensis
CAAGGCTATTTAAAACACACACATAAATATATGTATATAACTGTTTGCAGACATTATACAAACACACATCTATCTGTATTTTAATGTATTTGGTGTGTTTACCTTCTTCCAATGGTGAGCTTTTGGTATCGCACCCTTCTGTGGTCTTAATTCCCTTCCTTCACAGATTCCCAGTTCCTGGTTAAAGGTTTGTATCTCTTCACACTGCTCACCAAAGAGTGATGTCATTTTCACTGGAAACTGATTGTTTTTCATAGTTTTACCATTTGTTTTACATCAAGTCTCACTGCTTGATACGATCCTCCCTACACAAGATTTGATATCTGCTTTTCCAGACTTCATTAATTCGTTCACACAGCCTTTCAGCCTCTGTTCTCCCAGAGAATCAGGAGGGAAGATGGAAAATGTCCACTGGGAGGTTTGGGGACCACTGTGACCCAGTCCTGCTGGTTGGCTGTAGGAACACCCCTCAACTTGTACTCACAGACCACCAGCCTGCTCTGTGTGGTCACCTGCTGCTGGTGGTTGTTGCCTTTCTCTACTTGCTTCAGGTGAGTTAACAGGTGATAATGCATTTCCACCAAATCTAAGCATTTTTTATTGTTTCTCCATGACTTCCAAGCCATGGAAGGGCCTGGAACACAACTCTTATGAGGAATGGGTGAGAAAACTGGAATTGTTCAGTTTGAAACAGAGAAAGCATAATAATAGGGGAGAACTTACTGCTTTCTACAGCTTCTGGACAGGAGGTTGTAGTGAAGTGGGGGTTGGCATCTTCTCCCAAATAATGGCAATCAGAAGTGAGGGCATCAAGTCACACCAGGAGTGATTAGGAAGGATTTCGTCTCAGTAAGAGTGGTTGTGCATTGGCACAGGCTGCACAGGGAGGTGGGGGAGTCAGTGTCCCCAGGGGTGTTCAAGGGAAGGGTGGATGTGGTACTGAGGGACATGTTTCCATAGGCAGTAGTGGTGGTATGTGGATGGTTGGACTAGGATTTAGAGGTCTCTTCCAACCTTAATGAGTCTGTGATTCTGTGACACTATGGACTTTATGAGTAAGTCATGATGAATGTGTACAGAGGAAGTTTTGCTTTAAATCCTTTCCATGTCTGCTGTGTGGGCATCAAAGGTGATGTGAGTGTACTGTGAATGCAGCCAATGTCCAAACACCACAACCACTGCCAAGGTCAGCCCTAGCTCTGCCCCCAGAAACCCCTCAGATAGGGGCTGGTGAGAGGAGCGTTGCCCCTTGCCACATCCCATCTCCCTGATGGGAATCGTTGTGGCTGGAGCAGATGGGGGTTAAAGGCTGTTGCTACTTGTGCTCTTGTCAACCAATTTGCATCTCCAGATGCATAGATCCCAGAGTCAGCCATCACCATAGGATCAGAGCATCTATCACAAGGAACAACAACAAAATTATCTCTTTGCCAGCACTGCCGGCAGGAACGAGATGAGATAAATTATTTCTATTGCTGGTTTTATTTTATTTTACACTGTTTGGGAGAGCTATCAACTCCATCTGTGGAAGTGTGATGTGATTAAACCAAGGAGTTATGCAGAAATGAAGACGAAGGGCTTTGCCTGTTGTTTGCAGGCAAAGATCATCTCTATTTGGTCTGGCAGCTCAGTGCAGAGGGCTGAGCTGTCTTCTACCATCAGGGCCAACACCACCGTTGTCTGAGGAGAGACTGGGAATGGCTTGAAGTGGGAAAAGGAAGTGGAAGAGCTGGGAAACAGTGTGAGGAGCAGAGCTTTGGGAATACAGCCTGTTTGGTGGCATTTGGAACATTCGTTTCCATCTCATGAGCAGATCCAGGGACCTGAGGTGGAAGAACAAATGCTGGGAGATCTTGTGCCATTTGCACTGACTGTAGGACAAGCAGAATTACAAAAGAAAAAGAGCGCTCTTCAAATGGCCATAGAGGAGGGAAGTGTAACGACATTGATTAATTAAGAAATACAAATCGCTCAGTTAAATGGGGGCTCATTAGCACCACGCAGAGCATTATACACTGCGAGGAAAAAGGAACATGGGGCCAGAGGGGACCTCACAGCGTGACCAGTCCCTCCATTGGAACCACTGGGGCGTACGGCTCTTTTCCAAAATAAATCAAGAACAAAAACAATGATAATCTTGTCTTTTGGTTCTGGACACTGTTGGGAGTCTGCTCAGGGCCTTGAAGGAAACAGGCTCACCTTGCACCAAACAAGCAAACACAGTTTGCTTTGTTCATCTGCTCCTTCTGTTTTCCCACGCTGATGCAAAACTTGAACCTCCCCTTCTGATGGAGCAGGCAGATATCCAGGAGGACAATAGGTGCTGCTTGTTTTTATCAGGTAGAAGGGCAGTCAGAATGGGATGCTGCATCAGGAAAGAGAGCAGCTACCTGCACTGCCAAAGGGGAATTCAGAACTAGAATCAAATTAATGACTTCCAGCATTCTGACATTTTGGTTTCGTACTCAACAAATGACTCCAAAGAGGACTGAGCAGAGAGCTGCTGTTGTAATTCTTCTTAAATGAGAGAAGAAATGTGGACTTGGCTCAGGGACATGAAGTAGCACCAGGCCATATAAAGCTATGTAGGGAGGAAGCTTTCTGAGTACAGATTGGCCCAAATGTTCTCCACATTAGAGGCTGTTGTATTCTCCACCTAGAGAAATAAGGCTTTAGGAAGGCTATAGTTGGGCTGCAGCCTCAGGTCCTCCAACCTCAGACAGATCCTCTTGTGATGGGAACAGTCCTGCTCCAACCAAAGCAAAGACAGGAGGGTTTCCATCATCACTCACCCTCAGTCCAACCACCTACTGGGTACCACAGCACCAGGTAAGCAGGTACCCTCCTTGGGCCCACTAAGCTGAGGGGTGGTATGGATGGGCATAGCCATGCTGGAAAATCTGAAGGAATAGATACAGAAAGAGAAAGCAAGAAGCATTTTCAGATTGCTACGTGAAGCTGATATTAAGACACAAAGGAAAGGGAGCTCTGGGTTCCCACCTCATTCCCTGGATTTCTTTGTGTTTCACTTGGTAGACAAATCATTCCAAATCCATAGAGGAGGATGATAATTTCCTCTCCAGAAATGTATCTCTATGGTCAGCAAATACAGCTTGAATGAAGAACCAATGGGGGAACACGTGGTGGGGAGTTATTGCTACAGGAAAACGAGACTTGCAAAGACAAGCAGCTCCAGACACTGAGCACCTGAAGAAGAGAACTTAGAGAACCAGGGAATGACCTGAGGAATGAGGAGATTGCTTTCACGTTTGGTAGATGAACAGACTTTTTCCCCAACTTATAACATTTGTGTTTCACTAAAGCTTTTTTAAGAGCTAGGAGAACAATAATGAGCTATTATTTGCAGATCAGTAGGATATCAAATCTCCAACCACGTTACAGAAAGGTATTAAAAGAAAAGGACTGACAAGCATGCAGTCATATGTTCCCCTTGCTTGAGAACAAATAGATCCTCAGCCAGAGCCTGGAGAGAAAATCACAGCACAGTGTCCTGCACCAGTGACCCAGTGAACTGACCAAGGAAAGATGACTGAAATGTGAGATGGTATCTGTTTTTCCCTGAGCAGAAAGGGCTTTGTTCTGACCCTCTTTTCCTCTTTATTTTGAGTTCAGAAAAGAGCTTGGCAGTTTGGGTGAGATGATTTCTTTTGAATATGGCCCAGGATGATCAAAGAACTAGAGCATCTTTCATATAGAGAGGCTAGAGAACTGGGACTGCTCATCTTGGAGAAGAGAATGTTTAGGGGCATATTTTCAATGCTTGATGGAGTGAGAAGTGGTACCCTGACTCTTCTCAGCAGTGCCCACTGACAGGACAAGAGATAACAGGCACAAGACACATAAATTCAACATGAATTGTGTTTTACTGTGAGGATGGTTGAAAAACCTTGAAAAAGGTTTCCCAGGGTGATGGTGGAGACTATGCCTGTGGATATAATCAAAAGCCAACTGGACACAGCCCTGGGTGTTCTGCTGGAGCTGGCTCTGCTGTAGCAGAGGAGTGGGGAGGGTTGACTTGATGATCTCAAGAGGTCCTTCCCAACCTGAATGATTCAGAAATGACAAAGGTTCACATCCACAGAAGGTGACTGGGATCCCAAATCCCACTGGTTTCATCATGGGGAGAGCCCAGCCTACAGCTGCTACAGGAACTCATTCTCTGGTTTTCAGGACAATCTGCACTAAATCCCACATAGCTCCTGAAAGAATGACTCTTCCCACAGTGCAAGCAGAGCTCATGATCCCAGGACCATGGTGAGCTCTGCAGTTGCAAAGAAAGCAGATCCAGCTATGTCCCAGATGGAGGAAAGGTCCTAAGGCAACTGCATCCATGTTTTTGTGCAAAGGACAACTGGGTCTCTGGATATGTACTACCTGCTTTACCAGAAATATCCCTGACTGTGCTTTGCGAGGCTCTCACAGACCCTTGGCACAGTCTGGGTTCTCCCCCGTATGGCCCAGTTAGCACTAGCTGAGCTACAGCAGCAGCAGTACTGACAGGGAGAAGTAAAGCATGGTATCACAGCAGTTTGTGCTGCCTACTGCTTTGTTTCTGAACATCATAATTACAGTCCCAGGGTGATACTGTCAAGCTCAGAGTTAGTAATTTTTCTGCAGCTATTAGAGCTGAATACTTAATCCAGAAAGAAAACATCAGAACCCCTGATGTGGAAGACATCAAACTCTTCACTTAAAAGAGTAAATGTCCCAAGGACGTGGCTGCTGACACAGGACAACATGCTGTGGTCAATGTGTGTCCAGCAACCGAGGCGTGAGAGGAGGATGTGCGCACATGCCTTGGTACCATCACCAGCAAAATATATACAGAGCCATTGAGCCCCCACACACCACAGGGGGAGACAAATCTGTTGTTTGCTACATGCACAGCCCATGGGGAGGAGGTGAAGGGTGGGAGGGAGGGCTGGCATTCAGTATACAGGCATCAGCTGCAGGGGGAATTTGTTGGGAAAAGGGAAACTAAAGGAGACCAGCCTGTGGGAGCTGGTGTGTTCAGTGGGAAAGAGGGGAACACGCTGGGTAGGATGGTTTAGTGGGGGAAAGCGAGGCAGCAGGAAGACCAGAATAGGGAAGAAGATGTGAAGAGCTGAAAGATGGAGAGCAGGGCTGACAGAATGTATCTGCAAGGCAGATGAAAGGGAAATGAGGCTGGGCAAATAGTATGACAGCACTTTTAATAGATCAGCCGTGGTCTCCTACTGCCTTTGTTCAGCTCCAGGCTCAGCAGGTCTCTCTAGGCCACTCTGATTGATTCACCAACAAGCACAGCTGCTGCAGCCTGGATTTCTTCCATGGCACTGGGGATACAGAGTGGGGTGCCCACACCTCCAAGGGTTTGACAGTAGCAGCAATTCATGATGAGATTGGTATTTATTCTCAAAGCCATGCCCTGCTGGACATTCCTCTGCTTTCATAGGCCCAGCTCTTTGTACAGACGAGATTTTATTGGTGTGAAATGGCTTCTGGTTGTTTATGGGGTTTGTTTTTCCAGTTTGGAGGATTTATTACAAACAATTTCTCCAGAAGCTGAGACTAATGAAAATTTCCATTCTATGTGCTGTAATTTGAAAACGCTGATGGGGAGAAACCAAGCAGAATATTTCATGATTTTTATCTTTTTCTCCAGATCTTCTATTTAGCTTTATTTCTTTTAACTGGAAGCTGGGAGGGGATGCCTCTATTTTCTGTGACTGTGATGATGCGCAGAAAGCCCTTCTTGCACATAGGAAGTACCGATACAGCACAGGACACAGCAGTGGAGACGAGCCATTGGGAACACTTCTTTTTATGAGTGAGAAAGTTCTTTCTATAAGTTGCTTTCCCAGTGGTTTCTGTGGCTTTCTCACTGAGGGAAACATTCAGCAGCCAATACAAAAACTGAACTTTTTTGGTTTGAAAACACAGTTAAAGCTCACCCTGCTCCAAAATGAAAAGGCCGGTTTGGTTTCCAGCTGTTGCCTGGATACTTAAATGCAGAGCATTTGACAATTTTGTCTCACTTAGAGATTTCCCCTGGGAAAACCTCCCCGTTTTCAATCAGCTCCACTTTTTTTTGAGCTTCCCGTGTCACTAAAACCTCCGCTGACAGCTTGTTTCATGGCAGGAACCAGCTGGAGGGGTTTTCATAATCCTTATTGTGAATCCTCACCGTCACAGCAAACCCGCCGTTCCCTGCTCTGTCCTCACTGACAAAGGAGAGTAATTGATTCCTGTAACATCCCACCCCCTGTTTGTTTCAAACCCTCTGTACCAGAGATTGACTTTAATGAAGTGTTCCACTTTTACACACACGAAATACATCAAATTAAGTTTTTGAATGTGAAATGGCTTTTCTCAAACGCAGCCAAACAAAGGCTGTCAGAGCAGCCAGGATATGGTCTGAAGGAATGGAGAAGGTAGAGGACATTGCTATCACTTGCAAAAGATTCGCATCTCAATTGGGACTATGTTTACCCAACATACCATTGAATCTGCATACTATTGTACCAGCTACAAAGTCTTCCTCATTTTGACTCAGTGGGCTTTCCTGCCAATGGGATAGAGAAATAAATAATTTCACTTTTCCCCGGACAGCCCTGTTACAGCAACCTAATGGGGTCTGGGAAACAGTTCTCCAGATTTACAGTGTTGTTAAAGCTGAGCTGGACATGAGGGGATTCTCACTGGGCAGACAAACTTAATGGCCATTGTCACTGCATCAGCCTTTTCCCATGAGAAACCCTGCACCTTAGGTTCTACCAAGTGTTAATTTGTTAAAAAACCCTTAATCAAGTGACAGTAAATTACTGACAGATTTGAACTACTGTATCTCTCAACCAAAATCTGCCTCCTTCCCAAGCAGCAAGCAATTCAACATCCACAAAGTCTGGACATGTGCAGGCTAAGCTTTTATGCTTGGGCCCAATACTCGCCTTCCCTCACACCAGCAGAGCTTCCATTTCCAGTCTTCCCGTCTTCCTTTAAATGCCCTGCCATGGGCATGGTTGCCAATTGCTAGATTAGGCTGCTCTGGATCCCATTCAGCCTGGCCTTGAATGGCACCAAGGCAAAACATCTTGACCTCTTACTAATCAATGCAGTATAGAATTATTCTGCAATCTCTGTAGCATAGCATTTCTTTTCACTAATGCAGGAAAAGCGAATGCAAGCGCTCACATCATAGCATCTATCCACCAGAAGGCTCTAGTCATGCTGCATTTTAGCTTTCATCACTCCACTGTTTATTACCCTGGATGTGGCTCTGGGCAGCCTGGTCTGCTGGTTGGTGACCCTGCACACAGCAGGGGGTTGGAACTGGATGATCTTTGTGGTCCTTTACAACTCAGGCCATTCTGTGATTCTCATCACATAAAATTTGGATCAGCTGCTCAGATTGGAGCAGCAACGATTGCTGTGAGATCAAGGTGATTGTTACAGAGGAAATTCAGGGCATCATGTATCTAATACACAAAACTAAGATGATGGGCAGCACGTGGGACATAAAGCTCTGAAGGTCCCCATTGCACTCCAGCTACATTATCATCTATGAAGACGATGATGATCACATAGCAGATATCTAGGGGGGATTTCATAATAATTACCAGCTATTGTTGTTTTGAACTACTGATAGAAGTCTTCAGTTTTTCAGCAGTCTGGAGCATTACTTGTCTTGGGTAGGAAGATGGGTCTGTCTAGTCTTGCATTCCACGTCTAGAAAGAATCAGAATGCAACCTTAAGTGTGGGACAGTTCTTTCTGTATGTACTCATCTTTGCTTTCAGTCTGTAGCCCAGGGAGATTCTGAGTGAGAGGATATAAGTTGCTGTTCAACTTCTTTATTTTTTTTTAATTGCTTCATTAGTTCCAGCACAGTTTTGATGCCCACAACACCTGACAGTAAAACATTCTGGAGTTTTAGTTGAATGAAAACACAGTCTCCTTATTCTTAGTTCAATTTGGCTGGTGCACGTTATTCCTTCTTGGTTGTTGGTTATGAGAAGCAGATGGATTGTGCCCTATTCATCACTCTCATGCCACTTCCAGGCTGGAGCAATGTTACTGTACCTCCCAGGACACTGCTTTCCCTTTCAGTTTCATCTTTCCCCTTATGGAGATCACAGTGTACTTTTAAAAATCCTTCTTGCTGTTCTGCTTCTTTTCCTAGCCCAATGCCTAGTTCTGCTTGATCTTGTTAAAAGTTTTTGGATAATCCATGTATATACCATAGCAACCAAGTCACCCCGCTCCACATGCTCCTTTGCTCCTTTAAAGAGCGCTGGTGGGTCTGTGAAGCATCACATCCTCTGATATATGCTACACAGATGCCTTTACATTTTACTGTATTTATCCAGAAGCCTGCCGCTTCCAAACCCCAATGGGGATTGGTAACTATTCTATTCATTAATTTGAGACAGTTCCTCCAATTCACATCCCATAAAGAAAAGTTCTGCTGATATAATTTGCCTAAGCTCCCTCACGGCAAACATCAGTATGAAGAATTCATTTAGCTTTTCTGTTCTTACCTTATCTTCCTTGGGCTGCTCTTTTCATGCCTCACTCATTCACTGGCCTTGTAGCCTCCCTGGCAGTCCTCCTGCTGATGACGTGTTTCAGAAGGATTTATTAGTGGTTTTTATACTGTTAGCAAGTTGTTCTTAGAAATATTTCTTGGCCTGCCTTATTATGACTTTACATTTATCTTGCCAGAGCTTATGCTCTTTTCTATTTTCTCCATTTAAAAATAGACCATGATTTAGGACTTGCAGCAAGCTAATGCTTTGTGACGTAAGTTATGTTGTAGGGAAGGAGCACACTTGATCTTGACGAGGAATGTTGTCACGGTATCCCTCAAAACCCACATTAGAGGTAATACATGCCAAATGTGCTATCAATCCCAGGAATGCCAGCTTCTGTGTCTGTGCTTCAACGTGAGTGAGCACTGCCCTTGTCAAAGCACCAACTACGGAACTCAAGGCTAGAATTTACTCAGTCATGGTGCAGAGCTGGACGCACAAACCAATAGCCTTTGATGCTTTCAATTTAATCACACTCTAGAAATATCCACAACTCTTGTGAATCCAAGGGAGTCAAAGGCAGTGTGCTCAGACGTACCCACACCACAGACATCTACAGCATGGGGGGGCATGCCTCACCCCTCAAGATGTTCATATTCCCCCCATGTTTCACACCCAGGAGCTCTGAGCACCTTGAGGAATGAACTTCAGGGTGAACCACTCACAGTAATCCACGGGGAGGGCAGGAGGAAGGCTTTATCTCAAACAGGAACGCTAACAGCAGCTGTGTATGAGCATTATACGTGTTCCTAGACTCTATCATCTTTTTTTTTTTCCTTTTTTTTTTTTCTTTTTGCAGGAAATTTTAGGATGAAGAGTTCCTGCATAAAAGCCAGATCCCCCAAGGTGATATTGGTTGAATGTTCTGACAGCTTGAATGCTGCCTTGATGGAGAACGCAGCTTCCCAGAGCTCTGTACTGTAACTGGGTTACCTATATTTGAACTTCTTCAATACACTTTATCTCCACCCTAACTTTTTTTCCATGAGTTCAAGGTGAGTGCAAGGTGAGAAGGGAGCAGAAAGGCTTTCTGCTCAGTGAGGCATGGTGGTCTCCACCTGAGATGCTGTGCTGTTCTCATGGTGCCACACTCAACACAGGAATAGAGCAATTGAGGAGAAATGCAATAAACAGCACTGGCACACCTGGGAGCTGCAGTGCTCACTCCACCTCATTTCTCTTCATGCAGGAACATTTGTAAAGATCCAGAAATCCTCTCTTCAGGAAGGTGTGTTGCCTTTGACACCCTGATGGTGCTCCCATGTCCTCTGCCTGGACTTCAGGAGGAATGCCCACTTGCAGCATCTGTGCTGAAGACACTGCAACCAGACAGGACTGTAGCATTTTATACCATGCCAAGCTTTACACAGGTATAGAGAAGTGTCCTTCATTACAGGAAGATCAGATGTAGAACTTTTGCATGCTTACTCTATGTCAAACACTGTCTTCTTTACTCCCCAGATTCTTCATATGTTATAACAGCAATGTCACCCAGCTAGCTCTGCATCCCATGGGCTCAGGAAAGCCTCCCCATCACTAAGAGGACATACGACTCGTATCCCTGCTCTCCAAAGGCTGCAGGGTCTTGTGGAGCTCCAGGACCTTGTGGCAATGCAGTGGGTACTGCCAGTGTCTCCAGGGAGCAGCTGCCTTATTGCACAGGCAGGTGCATTTAGAAACAGCCCTATTTTATGTGGTACTGCAGTTCAGCTGGGAAATGTATTCTCTGTAAATGAAAAATCCATACAAGAAAAACGTTTGCTTACCTAGGAAGTGGGATTTTGTCCAAGGTGCTACCACAGCACTCCTGAGGAAACAGCTTCATCTGATTTTGCTAGCAGAAGGCAAGGATATGGGAATGGATGGTTCATAGAATCACTGAACCATTTGAATGGAAAGGGACCCTTAAAGTCTGACTCCCTGCCTTGAACAGATGCATCTACAGACAGAGGAAAGAAGGTTCAAAGGAAGAAGAGCACCACGAAGCCTCTACCAGGACCGACACAAATTTGTCAGAGGAACTGGTGGCAAACAGACAAGTTTGGAGTGACAATAACAGCTCCAGGATCACTCCATGGAGCCCTAATGGCAGGAAGAAATCATTTAGGAACCAGATGAGGAACAAATCTACCTACAGCATGGCTCAGTTTGAGACACAGTGGCTCTTCTGGGTCAATGGAGACATAGGACAAATGTCTCAGCTGAGGGCAGTAAGAGCAGATCTTCCCTTCACACCTCTGGTGGCAATTAGCAGGCTGGTTTCTGATAAATAACCCTGAAAAATGGCTGGTGGGCAGCATTTAACGGGGCCGTTCTCTTCCCTAAACTGTAAGCAGCTGATGCCCAAAGCTGCATCAATACAACTTCAGCCATGAGGGAGAAGACTCCCGGGGGCTGACAGCATCTTCTGGGAGCTTTGAATCATCCTGACAAACCAGAATCACCTCGGGCCCATGTGTTGACGCCAGCAGGGCCTTCTTAAAACCAAGCAATCCCCCTGTGTATGCTTCTCAAAGCCGCTCCCTAGCCTCCTTCACACTTCCAAATCTCGTTTTCCATGGCTGCTCAGAACAGAGAGGAAGGAAATTTCAAGGACTTTAAACAACCATTTGCAATTAATTCGGTGAAGCCTCTCCAGGCAATTAGTGCTGCAGGCTCCCAGCGCCCCGTGCTCCCAGCATCAGACCTGGGCTCTGTCTGCTACATTTGCTCAGTGCAGGGAGGGAGTTGCTGTACACAATTAAGTAGCCCAGACACTTAATTTAAAGTGAAGTGAAAATAAATGGGTGACTGTAATTAGTTATTACAGTTTATTAGAGGCTCATATCCTTTGGCAGATACTGTCTTTATTCAGTATTTAATGGGATTAATAACTTCTTAAGTAGGCATGTGACAGCAAAGAACAGTTAAAGTTTACGACTGGGAGACAGAAGCTCTTTTGCCTCTTCCTTATTTATTTTTTTTTAAGAAAGAGGGATATTTTCTCACGTGTCTCCTATAATTCTTGCTGAGTTATTGGCACAGTAAATCAATATGCTATTGTGACAAGCAAACAGATAGTGGCTGCTCTTTTAGCTCCCCCTAAGTGGCTGTGATTTTCAAGTCATGCTGCACCAGCTACAAATCCCACCTGGGGCATGTTGAGTGCCCTGAAATCTCTCAGCCAAAATGTCACAGTCTTACATATCCTGGAGATGCCCCCAGACTCATCTCAAACACCCATAGGTCCCAACCAGAGGTCCCACACCACTGTGATGCAGTGTGCAGCTCACCTGGCAGCTGACATTGGTCACAGTGGGCTCCTTCTGGCTTATCTTCCCTTCTGTCACCTAACTTGATTTTGATTAGCTTTTGATTGCTGTTGGGTTTTTTTGTTTGTATTGTTGTCTTTTTAGTGGAGTTTCTCAGTATGTTTGAGCAGACAGTGCCTGTTGTTCAGTGCTGTCAGGACACAGATTTCATCCTTTTCAGAAACTCACTACCAAGTCAGTGGGATAAACTGACCAACAGAGAGATTCCTTGGAAAGGGTTCCCAAGCTATGGCCATATTTGAGTGGGAGAAGATGAGGAGCACGGTGTGAGCAAACCCTTCCACATGCCAGCATTCATTACATCCATTTGTTGTATTTGTTCTCTACAGTAGTGGTGGACAACTTGGTTTCTAGTGTCTGATTACCAGAGGATTGATAATGCTTTTGTGTATTGATTGATTAGAATTAGAGAGCTCCACAAGATGTTGATCTTCCCAAGTCAGGATTGTTCAAATACAAGAGAACTGAAACATGGGAAAGCAAGTGCCTTGTGGCACTGAAACACTCGGTGTTGAGCTGTGCAAGCAATGAAGCAAACAGAACTGCCTCATCTGCATTTTTTCTTGACAAACCAACAAGCAACAGATTCTCCAGGCAAGACAGTGGGATGGAAGGGTAAGAAAATCAAAGCACGGTGTGTTGCTGCCTTCAAGTTCTAAGATGCTGAGGAGTGAGAGCCGGGAGTTTTTTAGAGACTCATTTGCCCATATTGTTCCTGATTTCTCAGTGACTAAAGACATGATTTGGCAAACGATCACTGCCTCTAACCCTGTGAACCACTTCAGCCTTTGTTATTACTGCAAACTTCATCCTTGAAAGGGACCTAAGCAAGTTTAGACAGCTCATTAACTGCCCATTATTAGTGTATGCATTCCAGCAAGATTAGCATTGCAAATGACTAGCAAGGGGCTAAACTCATCCTGAATACAATTTGCTACAAATGGTTGGTTTGGATGCTCCTCTCCTGGAAACCCAGGGGTACAGTAGAGATGCATATCAGCACCAATCCCACAAATACAATCGTGGGATGGGATGTTATAATCTGAAGCCAGCCGACATCGAGGGGTTCAATACACCTATTTATGGCCATCTGACATCAGCATGCACAGCAGGATTCAGCTCTAGATCAGGGCATCTGTGTCAAGAAATCCACCTGCAGGTGTCTTCTGATATCTAGGCTTCACGTGTGTTCCAAAAATATGTCTGGGAGCCTGAATCAGGCATCTGCAAAAACACATGTACTGTTAGTTATATTACCTCTCCAGAATTGCCTTTCTGACTTACTTTAATTAAATGTCTGTATCATATTTAACAAAGCTTTACACTTCCAGTATTACACGGTGTGCTACCCTGCTGATGATGCTCCACTGCACTGACTCAATGTGATCTGTCAAGGTCAGTTTACAGGGATATTACTTACCAGACATGAGTGAATCCCTAAATATTTATGATCATTGGAGTAGAAAGCTATTATTTAGGATCCTGTTTCAGTAATGAGTCTCCTGGTCTAAGCTGAATGTGACATGTTTGACAGGGTCTCATGCAATCACACTGCTCAGCAGCTGCACCTGGATGGGGATGATGCTCTGCTCTTGACCCAGGTCACCAAGCTGAAGCAATCCAGTTGAGGACTGTCCATTCATGGAAAGAAATCCCATCACCTTTCTAGGGCTATTTATGACTATCTCTGAATTAATGTATGTCGATCAGATCCAGGGGTGTATACCTAGAAATGCCCTAGGACATAAGACAAAGTACATACTTTAGCAGCAACAGGGGTAGCTTAGATGGATATGGCAGCAATAGGTCATTCAAACAGTAAACTTGTGAGCTGTCCTTTGGAGAAACACTAACTACTAAAATGGTAATGTTTCACAGAAGTCATTGAAATGTGGGTTATAGGGAGTGTTTCAGATCGTATTTATTTTTCTCAGACACATGGGAGTGCACTCAGTCTGACAGAAGAGAAATGATGCCTTTGACATTGAGAGGCGGGGTTTTGCTGCAATATCAGCACAAAGTAAATTAGCTCCCAAATGAGTTCACAGAGTTTCTAGTTGCCATTTCCATCCACCCTTGGAAATGTTCCTACATGCCTCTGACCAGCAGGTTCATCAGTGGTGGGACTGCAAGGGTGATCAACGTTTGCTCTCATTAAAGGAAGAGAGATATGCAAGAGCTGCAGCTGAAGAACTTCTGGCCGTTATTACCAATAAGGTCAATGAACAAGCAAAAGACTTGCACAGAGCTAAGGTAAATACCTCCATTAGCCAAATGGATTAGCAGTTTTCCAACAGCTACTGGCAAGGTTCTGCAAGGACTTCATAGCAGTTCAAGAATATGAAGTAGAGAAGCTTTGTGCTTCTTTATCTCCAGCTTCCTTGCCAGGACCTAAAGCACAGAGAGGTTAAATGATAAGGTCATGGTAGCCATTGAAAAGGAAGTGCTCTGATTGCAGTTTCCACTTCACAGCACTCAGCTGTTTTCAAGATGCTAAGAATGTTTATAGAAAAAGGGAGGAAGTGAGGAAGTGAGGAAGGGAGGGAGGGAGGGAGGGAGGGAAGGAAGGAAGGAAGGAAGGAAGGAAGGAAGGAAGGAAGGAAGGAAGGAAGGAAGGAAGGAAGGAAGGAAGGAAGGAAGGAAGGAAGGAAGGAAGGAAGGAAGGAAGGAAGGAAGGAAGGAAGGAAGGAAGGAAGGAAGGAAGGAAGGAAGGAAGGAAGGAAGGAAGGAAGGAAGGAAGGAAGGAAGGAAGGAAGGAAGGAAGGAAGGAAGGAAGGAAGGAAGGAAGGAAGGAAGGAAGGAAGGAAGGAAGGAAGGAAGGGCTTTGAGCAGCTCTGAAGAACTGTGTTGCATACAGAGGCAGAATACATACAGAAGGACCACTTTGATTAGCAGGTGATTTCAAGCAAGACATCTGCTTCATTCAGAATTTGGGAAAGATAGCTGCAGAATAGGCAGGATGTCCTGGAGCATTTTGGAGGGCACTGGATACCAATGTTTCTTTGGTTGGATCCTGCAGCTGAACAGAGGTCTGTCACCAATACGCTTTCACAGAGGCTGGGGTCCATCTGGAGTCCTGAATGTACATCTTGTTTTGCTGAGCTTTGGCTTTCTGAGCCTCTCTTCCAGCTGCTGTTACAAGCCACAGAGTCAATCAAACACTGCCCTTGACACAGTGACAGCCTGGAGGCTGCCCAGCTGCGCCCTGAAATCCCAATTCACTCTGCTGTTCCACTCACGACCTCTGTCACTTGCTAAGAGGGGGTACAGCAATAAACATCTTCTGTCATTCACCTGAGTGAAGATTTCTTGTGACTTCAGCACGTTACAGTGACAACATGTGAGACAACAATATCAGGGGCACATCCCCATCAGCCCCGAAGTGGGACAGTCCTTTGCTTTGGCTGCACAGAAGGTCAGACAAGTCGATCACGCAGGTCCCTCTCAGTCCTATTCTCTTCACATTTACAGTGCAGATGCTGTCTTTCCATTCCCAAAAGGCATGTTCTATTCAACAAAGGTCAGGAAGCCATCAATACTCTAAGGCATGGGTGCCCAACCCGCTGGCTTGTCTGGGCCACAGTGAGTGAAGAGGAATCATCTTGGGTCACATATAAAATAGATGAAACTCTATACATCTCATTTGAAATTCACAGGTTATTCACTTATTCACAGGTTATGAACTTATACTGACTGAAAACCAAGTTGCAAATCTATCAAAAAACTGATGACTTTTTGACAGTCTTGAAACCTATTCTCAAATTTCTGTATTGAAACAGAAAGAAGGGCTGCAATTATTTCACTGCTCACAGGTCTCTTTCACCAAAGCATCAAAATGCATAAAATGATCTGCCATAACCTGACATAGTGCTGCACCGTGCCCTCCCCATGTCCTGGCTTCATCCCAGACAGCCTTAATAGTGCACTGATGTTCAGCTGGTGTTGAGCAATGGGTGCACACCCAGGGCACTCCTGATCCTTCTCACTCTCCACACACCCGTGACTGATAGCTGAGCGCTGACAGTGGCTGACTTCCCAAGCAGCCCGACTTGGTAATAATTCTCTCTAGTCTTTAAAAGAATAAATACTCCAGGAACTGCTCCAGCAAACACTGGCATTAGTCTTCACACCATCCCCTGTCAGGACTATATTACACTTCTGTTAAAGGCCTTCTAATGGCTTTGAGGTTAGCTAAGTCAGAAGAACCAGTCATTGGCTTGTAGGGGCTGGAGCATGGTGAGAGCAGAGAGTGTCACGGCATTTCAGTCACTACCAAGTGCTTGTTTCATGCTTGCACAATTTCTGGAAGCTTAAGAGGTGAATGTAACCGTATCTTATCATGACATCAAAAGGGATGTCCCTGAGCACAAGTAGATCTCCCTGAAGATGTTCTGCCTTGATCAGGAGTAGGATTAGTTTGGGAAGTAGAAAAAATCAATAGAAACATGTTGAAATTGTCAGTGACAGCGGTAACCCCCTTACCTGAACTTGTCACTGTTAGAAAGCCCATAGATTCAGCTGATGCCAAATGCTTGAACACATGGGCATTTACCATACCTAGCAGCAGCTCTCAAAGGCTGGTTGCTCAGTGGAGGTTACTTGAATTGCTAGAGAGTCCATGAGAATTTTTTGGTTCTTCTTGCACCACACTGGAAAGCAGTAGTGAGTCAAGACAAATGTGGACACTTCATCACTTGCTACAGATGCTGTGGATGGACAGAAGAACGCAGAGATCAATTGGAAGAAAAACTTCTGAGCCTCAACTCCAAACAAAGACAAATGATGTATGCAGTTAAAAAGAAATCATGAGAGGAAATACCAATGGTGAATGAATTACTGAGTCCTTAGCTGTAGGCAGCTTTTCAATGACTGTCTCTTAAATTTAAATGATAGCATCTAAATAAAGGAAACTAATTAAACACTCATTGACCAGTTTGCAAACAGCAAACAATTAACTCCAAACAAACCCCCTGCTTGAATTAGCTCAACAGCAATGAATAGAGCGTCCTGAGCAATGACGAATATCATGTGGTCTGAAGGCTTTACTTTGCTTAGAACAGAACAGGCTGGAGTTATACAGACTGGAGTTACGGAAGCTGTAGTGCAACCAGGAGCCTTTTAGAGCAGGTGTTACCACCACACCTATGCCCTGGTCTTGCTGATGTAGTGAAATGTCAGTTCTTACAGGCATCTGGAGTACCGGCAGATCTTCTTAATGGGCACAGACTGGGAAGCAATGCTCAAGTTGCTTCCCAAATATGGGATGTTTCAGATGATGCTGCCATGGGAAAACACAGACTTTACTGATTCAAATGAAGAGAAGCAAGATAACAACTTTTTCCCTCTTGACCTCATCCAGCTTCGACATGAAATCATGAAGGCAGCATAAATGCAGAGATGACCCGCTCTGCACTCCAGGAACCACCATTTCTCCAGATCAGGTGGGCAGCTCTGCCTAAATCAATCTCCTGGGCATAAATGTACCTGTGGAGTATTTTCCAATTCATCTCTCACTGCCTGTGATACATTTTTGTCGCATTTTGCTAAAACTCAGGAGAGAAATTTTTGGGCAAGATTCAGCACAAGGTTTGGTCATAGTTCTGAAGGGATATGGTAATAACATTATCTTCCCCTGCAGAAAGCTGCCAGCTATATTTTCAGAGCAGCCAAGCTGTAAAGCCAACAATTTCCACGCTCACACCATTGCCTGCAGCACAGTTTTTACCTAAAGACTGTGATGTGAGCAGGGAAAGCGGAAACAAGTATAACCAAAGGCTAAAACAGCACAATTACCTGGGAGGCCACTTACAACAGTAAAGCTGATCTGAAGGAACATACACTCATTGCAGGACAGGAAAGCAAGATCCACGTAAATGTTAAATAGACCCACTGGTAGCACCTCAGCAGGTACACACAGCATGAGTGACACATGAGGCACAAGTGGGGATGGATGGGAAAGCAGTGTTTGCAATCACAATTCTTGAAGCAGCTTGTGGCCAAGCTTGCACTGCATGGCAGGTTTCACAGGTCAGTGCCCGACATGGTGAAATAATTGCAAATAGCTCACAGGTGACTCTGCACAGCAGATGTCCAGCCTTGACTGTCATGGAAGGAGTGAAAAATACTATGAGCATTATCGCTCTCTCCTCTAAGAGCTGCAGCTGGGAAGGGATGAGTAAGGGATGAACTCTCTAAGAGCAGATTATGGGCACTCAGACCTTCAAAAGCAGCTGTTAGAGTTAACCCATCCACCCTCCAGCTTCTGGGCACCTTGGGACAACAGGGTCAGATCATTCACTATGGGGCTGCCCTGCTCTGGCAGCACCTCCATTGAGACTTGAGGATTTGTCCCCATTCTTGGCTATAAAGGAGACAGCACAGTAGTGAATGGGGTTTGAGGGCACTCGGTATTTGCAGAGTGCAAAAGACACCAAAAACTGCCGAAGGCTATTCCTGTGCCTTCCTCCTTGGAAACAAGAAGGGAAGAAGCTGGAAGCAGTAGCAGATGCTGAGGAGTAATGTCTTTCTTCACGTCTTAATGCAGACCATGAGCTGAACTTACCCTGATTTGGAAGTATGTTTGGCTGAGGGACTTGACACAACCCCAGAGACTTGCAGGATTCCACTAAGCAGGAGATGAGCAATGGCCTGGGATGGCAGGATGGCACTCACCCTTGGCAGCAGTGTGACAGTGATGTGCCACACGAGGTGTGGTCCCCACTTCTATTCCCAATTGGATCCCATCTGAAAAGAGTGTTTTGCATTATCCTTATTAAATCCCATGTTTGGGAGGGGGGGTTGTTTGTTTGCTTTCATTCCACAGCCATAATATCACTTAAGCTCCCTTTGAGTCCTTTGTCACCTCAGCCATTTTCAAACGCAAGGAATATGAGCATCTTCTGTCCTATATTACAGCTCATGGATGTGAATGGTAAAGACAAGCCATGTTATGGATGACCTGGGCTGAAAGAACTACAGTTGGTGGCTGATCTTTAAGCCTGGTTGTCTGTCCAGTTCTGCATCACTGTGTGTTGAGATCATGTCACACATATTTCTTCAGCAGTCTTCGTGATCAGAGAGCTGGAAGTGCCACGGCATCAGACACCCATTGCTCTTGAGTTGTCCACAAGATCAGCCACTCTCTTACAGAGGGAAATTAGACGGCTTTGATATGATTTGTTATGGACAATCCTTGCATTTCGGGTATGAGAGGACAAAATTGGGATCAGCCAATAGGAGAGCAGAGCTCTGAGGGGGCGGGATGCTCAGCCTGCAACAACAGCTGCTCCAACGGCTGCTCCAACGTGCTGGGGAGCCGGGCAGCACGGAAAGAGCTTTTGGGCACGGGGGGTTAGTCCGAGGTCACTACCAGCTTCATCCACCGCGTGGTGGAACCGATTCAATAAAAAGATTATACGTGTAGAACTTGTAGTTCCGTGTCTTCCAGCATCAGGAGATGCTGGAGAAACCAACGTGGGGAGGAGCAGCAAACCCAATTTCAGTGCGAATAACGCGGAGACATTTCTTGTTTTTTCAATATTTTATTGTCTGTAAAGGGAGAATTGAGGTTGTTGTTGGTCTGCCAACCCCAGAGCCGTGCTCAGCACCGCAGTGGGTGCCGGCCTAGCGCCGCCTCTTGGGGGATGGGGGCGAATCCGGGGGGCAGCTGCTGGCCCTCCTCTTCGGGGGGCGTCGGGGCCCCCCAGGCGAGCGGTCCGTGCCCTGGGCGGAGGGGCCCGCTGCCGCCGCCTGCCCCGGCTCCTCCTGCGGCTCCTGCGGGGACACGGGGGCGGCGGGCTGGGGCTCGGGCCCCCCAGGAGGGACGCCGGGGAGCTGCTCAGCGCCGGGGCCTGCAGGGCTGGCGGAGCGGCCCGGGCCGGAGGCGGGAGGCTCCTGCTGGGAGGTGGCGGGGCTGGGGGTGTCCGCGGGGCCGTCCTGCCCTCCTGCTTCACGGGCAGCCTGGCTGTGCTGCCGCCGGCGGAGCTCCGGGCCGTACAGGGCTGTCACGGTGTCGATGAGCCCCGCCACAAACCGCTCCGTGTGCTCCTCCAGATGGGTCTCCATGCTCAAGATGAGGGCGTCCTCGTCCAGCCCGTAGACGCACAGGAGGTGCATGATGGCAGTCC
The DNA here is from genome assembly GCF_039878825.1 of Excalfactoria chinensis. Classification (NCBI taxonomy): domain Eukaryota; kingdom Metazoa; phylum Chordata; class Aves; order Galliformes; family Phasianidae; genus Excalfactoria; species Excalfactoria chinensis. Next base: position 1,445,636 of record NC_092841.1, read on the forward strand.
GTGCTGCAGCCACCTCCCACCACTCGTCCTCGGTGATCCCCTCCAGCTCCTGCTGGATCCACCGGAGCAGCGGTCCGAGGTCTCCCGGGTCTCCTCGGAAGAAGTCCGCCCAGACCTCGGCTGGGAAGCCGTGCTCGGCAGCCACGAGCTGCGGCTGTGCAGAGCCCTGCTCGTCCTCCTGCTCGTCCTCGGAGTGCTGTGCAGGCTGCGGGATGGGGCACTCGAGGAAATCGTCCTCGGATCGCACCGAGTACCGGATGCTCTCGATGCTCTCCTTGCAGACGGCGCAGGTGGGCTGCTGCTTTGCCCAGCGCAGCGCACAGCCCAAGCACAGCTGGTGCCGGCAGGGCACGGCGTAGGCCGCGTCGTCCCGGCTCTGCCCGCAGAGGGGGCAGCTCCAGTCCGAGGGCGGCTCCATGGCCCCGGGCTGTGCGGTGGGCTGGGGAGAGCCGAGGTGGGAAAGCTGCTCCCTCGGCTGGCGCTGCAGCGGGCAGGAGCTGTCAGCAACTGCGAAAGACAAAAGAGGCCGCGGTCACTCGCCGTCCCCGGGGCGGCTGCAGCAGCAGAAGCAGCAGAAGCAGCAGAAGCAGCAGCAGCAGCGACGCCCCGGTCCCTCAGCACGAAGCCCCGGCCCTGCTCCCCGCCACCCGCCCCGGGGCCGTGTCCCCGCACCGCTCACCTCCGCTGCTGCGAGCGCACCCCGCGGGGCCCCGGCTGCCTGAGCCAGGCAGGGCCGGGGGAACGCTGGCGATGCCGTGGGCTGAGCACCAGGAACTGCTGCCGGCAGCCCCACAGCACGGCCCAAACAAAGGCTCGTTAGCGGCTCCAAGTCTGGCGACTGCGCTCAACCGGAGTCCAGGCACGAGTGATGCTGGGCTCTGCTGCGCCCCAGCTTCTGCACGGGGGTCGGTGAGGTCACAGTTGAGCCCGCTGCTGTCACAGTGCCTTGGTCGGTGACCTGGCAGCGCAGGGCTGCGTCTGTTTGGGCGCCAGGCTGGGCCTACGTTGCCCTCCATCCTCCAGGGACTGAACTTTGTGCTGCTGATAGATCTGGGAAAATAAAAATTGCACACACAGTATCTCCATATGAATCTTTCCTCTGCAATTTGTTTAGAATCAAAGAAGGATAGAATGGCTTGGGTCAGAAGGGACCCCAAGGATCATCAATCTCTAACTGTCCTGCTGCAGGCAGGGCCAACAACCTCCTCATGTAATACTGGACCTGTCTGCCCAGTTCCAATCCAACCTGGCCTTTGACATTTCCAAGGACGGGACGTCCACAACCTCTCTGGGCAGCCTGTTCCAGCACATCACCGCTCTCTATGTGTAGAACTTCCCCCTGATCTCCAACCTAATTTGAGCCCTCTTCAACTTAAAACCGTGTCCCCGTGTCCTGACACCATCTACCCTTGTGAAGAGTTGACTCCCCTCCTGCCTGTAGTCTGTCTTTAGGTACCGAGAGGCCGCAATGAGGTCACCCTGCAGCCTTCTCTTCTCTGGGCTGAGCAAGCCCAGCTCCCTCAGCCTGTCTTTGTAGGGTTGGTGCTGCTGCCCTCTGAGCATCTTTGTGGCCTCCTCTGGACCCTCTCCAGCAGCTCCCTGTCTTTCTTGTACTGCCGGTCCCACACCTGGTCACAGTACTCCAGATGGGGCCTCATGAGGGCAGAGCAGAGAGGGACAATCACCTCCATGTGCCTGCTGGCCACCCCTCTTTGATGGGGCCCAGAGTCATGTTTTCTTTCTGTGCTTCAATGGCACACTGCTGTCTCATGTTCAGTTCTTCATCCACCAGGACCCCCAGGGCCTTCTCTGCAGGGCTACTCTCAAGGCCTGCTCCTTCCCCTCTGTATGGACGTTTGGGATTCCTCCAGCCCAAGTGCCAACCCTGGCACTTTTCTGTGTTGAATCTCATTAGATTCTCCAGGCCCACCTTTTAAGTCTGTTGAGGTCCCTCAGAATGACAGCCCTTCCTTCCACAACTTTATTCCTTTTGATACCTGGATTCTTTTTGACGTGTTGTCCTGGGTTAACCTAAAATCTACCTGCACCCATGACAGGGGGGCAGTCAGCCCACAGGCCGCTGGTGCAGAAAAGAAAAGGGAAATAGGGGAAAGGAAAATTAATACAGCGGCAACAATCTAAGGAGGCACACTTATTTACTAAATACTATATCGGAATACAGAATAACACAATATAATGCAATATAATTGGAATTAAAGCTAACGAATCAAGTAAAATAAGAGAGAGTGAGTCCCGAAACCGAGAGGCCTACTGTAACTCTAGGCGGAACGGCTGGAACGCTCCCTCATGGCTCCCCCCTGGCTGGCAAGGTCCAAGAGAGCGAGTTCAGCACCGAAGTGAGATTATATAGAGTCCTTGTCATATGACTGACCGTGGTGTTCTCTGCGACATTCAGTCTTCTTTTGTGAACAGCGCATTCGTCAAAATTATCTATGCTTAACATGATGTTATGATGTGGAATACTGATAGCAAAATTACAGCATTGCAAAACCATGACATTCCACCCCTTATTCTACATCATTACATTATGCTTATTACACACACACACATATATATAGTTGTGAACAATTGGCAAACTTATTGCCTTAACAATTTATATCTATTTTCATGCAAATCCTTAGGCTGAAAATAAAACTTCGTAACTTAACACACAATTATTGACTAAGTTGAGGAAATGGCAAAACTGCTGGAAAAGGAACATGACAGCGGTGGAAGGGAAAGGCAGCGCTAGCGGGGCGTCCCCCACATCAAGGTGCACTCATCCTTTCCCAGACACCACGGATTCATTCTAAATTATACTTCTTTCCATGTGTGCTCTACACATTCATTGCCAGTGCATGATATAGAGACCAGATGGAAAACTTGCTTATAGGATGCCTAGTTTAGGTATACAGAAAGTGTTTTCTTACTATTAATCCACCTATCTTAAGTCCTGCACCATAATTGGACATTCGTCATATATCTCTAAGGCTCTACTTATATATACAAGAAATTATTGGCTGCACTCCCCCAACATCAAATTCCCTTGTGCTACACATTGGACATTCCCATTTGTGTGCATCACCCACCAAGTGCATCTGGGTCCCTGGGCAAAAACAGTACCTCGGAGAGGTTTGCCCTTTCCAGACGCTGGAAGGACCCAAACCGCTTTTCCCAACACGCTCTTTACGTGTACTACAGGAACCTTATCTCCCTCTACGGTATGTAGGGAGCTGCATTGGTTGGGACCATCACGATTACCAGATCCTCGAGTGTTGACCAACCAGGTGGCTTCTGCTAAATGGTTTTCCCAATTTTTATATGTTCCGCCGCCCATTGCTTTCAACATAGTTTTTAACAATCCGTTGAATCGTTCCATTTTACCAGACGCCGGTGCATGATAGGGAATATGGTAGATCCACTCAATGCCATGATTTATGGCCCAGGTATTTACAAGGCAATTTTTGAAATGAGTTCCATTATCTGATTCAATTCTTTCCGGAGTGCCATGCCGCCACAGGACTTGCTTTTCCAATCCTAATATGGTGTTTCGGGCAGTAGAATGGGGTACTGCGTATGTATCAAGCCACCCAGTGGTCACCTCGACCATGGTGAGCACATACCGCTTACCATTTCGGGATCGTGGCAATGTGATATCATCAACCTGCCACGCCTCCCCATATTTATACTTTTGCCATCGCCCTTCCCCCCAAAAAGGTTTCATCCTCTTGGCTTGTTTAATTATGGCGCATGTTTCACAGTCATGAATGACCTGAGCAATAGCATCCTTAGTTAAGTCCACCCCCAGGTCTCTGGCCCATTTATGTGTTGCATCTCTTCCTTGATAACCCACTGTCTCATGGGCCCACCGAGCTAGGAATAATTCACCTTTGTTCTGCCAGTCCAAGTCTATTTGAGCCACCTCAGTCTTGGCAGCTCGATCAACCTGATGGTTATTTTGATGTTCTCCAATGGCCTTACTTTCAGGCACATGCGCATCTACATGGCGCACTTTTACAATGATATTCCTTATTCGGGCAGCAATGTCTTTCCACAGTTCAGCAGCCCAAATAGGTTTACCTCTTCGTCGTTGCCAGTTGTCTTGTTCCCACTGCTGCAACCACCCCCATAAGGCTTTTACCACCATCCATGAGTCAGTATAAAGATGAAGCATTGGCCACCTCTCCCGTTCAGCTACATCTAGAGCTAGCTGAACAGCCTTTACCTCTGCAAATTGCCTTGACTCTCCTTTACCTTCAGTGGCCTCTGCAACTTGTCGTGTGGGACTCCATACAGCAGCTTTCCATCTGCGATGTTTCCCTACAATACGACACGATCCGTCTGTGAATAGGGCAAATTTCTTTTCAGTTTCTGGTAGCTCATTGTATGGTGGAGCCTCTTTAGCACGTGACACCTCCTCTGCAGGTGATGTCACAAACTTTTTACCCTCAGGCCAGTCCATGATCACCTCTAGGATTCCAGGACGGCTGAGTTTCCCCATCCGAGCTTGTTGTGTGATTAGTGAAATCCATTTACTCCAAGTGGCATCTGTAGCATGATGAATTCTTTTGGACGTGTTCTGGTTCCCAAGCAGCATCAGCTGGGGCAATGCCTACGCCCGGGTTCCTTCCTACAGCCCGTGCACACTGCACAGCAGGCTGCTTGCTCACACTTCCCTGTGTAGTGTATTTCACAAGCTGGCTTTGGCAGGGGTCTGGATGGGGAGATTTCCACAGGCTCCTTCCTGCACCTCCACTTCTGTGGTTCTGTGCCTGGAGATTCTTTCTTTTCAGTAGTTGTGGAAGAAAGAGATGCTGTTTGGAATTTAGGGTCTGACATCAGTAAATGTCTGAAGGGTTCCCATTAATCCCATTCACCCACCTCAGTGTGACCTGAAACGGGAGCGTGCTCTCCTGGGTTCTGATTGTGAAAGTTATGGCTCTGTGTCTTCTCCAAGCATCAGGAGATGCTGGAGAAACAGACGTGAGGAAGGGCAGCAAACCCAATTTCATTGTGAATAACGCGGAGACCTTTTCATGTTTTTTTCAATATTTTATTGTCTGTAAAGGGAGAATGAGGTTGTTGTTGGTTTCCCAACCCCAGAGCCGTGCTCAGCACCGCAGTGGGTGCCGGCCTAGCGCCGCCTCTTGGGGGATGGGGGCGAATCCGGGGGGCAGCTGCTGGCCCTCCTCTTCGGGGGGCGTCGGGGCCCCCCAGGCGAGCGGTCCGTGCCCTGGGCGGAGGGGCCCGCTGCCGCCGCCTGCCCCGGCTCCTCCTGCGGCTCCTGCGGGGACACGGGGGCGGCGGGCTGGGGCTCGGGCCCCCCAGGAGGGACGCCGGGGAGCTGCTCAGCGCCGGGGCCTGCAGGGCTGGCGGAGCGGCCCGGGCCGGAGGCGGGAGGCTCCTGCTGGGAGGTGGCGGGGCTGGGGGTGTCCGCGGGGCCGTCCTGCCCTCCTGCTTCACGGGCAGCCTGGCTGTGCTGCCGCCGGCGGAGCTCCGGGCCGTACAGGGCTGTCACGGTGTCGATGAGCCCCGCCACAAACCGCTCCGTGTGCTCCTCCAGGTGGGTCTCCATGCTCAAGATGAGGGCGTCCTCGTCGAGTCCGTAGACGCACAGGAGGTGCATGATGGCAGTCCGTGCTGCAGCCACCTCCCACCACTCGTCCTCGGTGATCCCCTCCAGCTCCTGCTGGATCCACCGGAGCAGCGGTCCGAGGTCTCCCGGGTCTCCTCGGAAGAAGTCCGCCCAGACCTCGGCTGGGAAGCCGTGCTCGGCAGCCACGAGCTGCGGCTGTGCAGAGCCCTGCTCGTCCTCCTGCTCGTCCTCGGAGTGCTGTGCAGGCTGCGGGATGGGGCACTCGAGGAAATCGTCCTCGGATCGCACCGAGTACCGGATGCTCTCGATGCTCTCCTTGCAGACGGCGCAGGTGGGCTGCTGCTTTGCCCAGCGCAGCGCACAGCCCAAGCACAGCTGGTGCCGGCAGGGCACGGCGTAGGCCGCGTCGTCCCGGCTCTGCCCGCAGAGGGGGCAGCTCCAGTCCGAGGGCGGCTCCATGGCCCCGGGCTGTGCGGTGGGCTGGGGAGAGCCGAGGTGGGAAAGCTGCTCCCTCGGCTGGCGCTGCAGCGGGCAGGAGCTGTCAGCAACTGCAAAAGACAAAAGAGGCCGCGGTCACTCGCCGTCCCCGGGGCGGCTGCAGCAGCAGAAGCAGCGGGCAGGAGCAGCAGCAGCAGCAGCAGCGACGCCCCGGTCCCTCAGCACGAAGCCCCGGCCCTGCTCCCCGCCGCCCGCCCCGGGGCCGTGTCCCCGCACCGCTCACCTCCGCTGCTGCGAGCGCACCCCGCGGGGCCCCAGCTGCCTGAGCCAGGCAGGGCCGGGGGAACGTTGGCGATGCCGTGGGCTGAGCACCAGGAACTGCTGCCGGCAGCCCCACAGCACGGCCCAAACAAAGGCTCGTTGGCGGCTCCAAGTCTGGCGACTGCGCTCAACCGGAGTCCAGGCACGAGTGATGCTGGGCTCTGCTGCGCCCCAGCTTCTGCACGGGGGTCGGTGAGGTCACAGTTGAGCCCGCTGCTGTCACAGTGCCTTGGTCGGTGACCTGGCAGCGCAGGGCTGCGTGTGTTTGGGCGCCAGGCTGGGCCTACGTTGCTCTCCATCCTCCAGTGACTGAACTTTGTGCTGCTGATAGATCTGGGAAAATAAAGGTTGCACACACACTATCTCCATATCAGTCTTTCCTCAGCTAATTGTTTAGAATCCAAGAAGGATAGAATGGCTTGGGTCAGAAGGGACCCCAAGGATCATCAGTCTCCAACCGCCCTGCTGCAGGCAGGGCCACCAACCACCACAAGGACGGGGCGTCCACAATCTCTCTGCGCAGCCTGTTCCAGCACATCACCGCTCTCTTTGTGAAGAACTTCCCCCTGATCTCCAACCTAATTCGAGCCCTCTTCAACTTAAAACCGTGTCCCCGTGTCCTGACACCATCTACCCTTGTGAAGAGTCGACTCCCCTCCTGCCTGTAGTCTGTCTTTAGGTACCGAGAGGCCGCAATGAGGTCACCCCGCAGCCTTCTCTTCTCTGGGCTGAGCAAGCCCAGCTCCCTCAGCCTGTCTTTGTAGGGTTGGTGCTGCTGCCCTCTGAGCATCTTTGTGGCCTCCTCTGGACCCTCTCCAGCAGCTCCCTGTCTTTCTTGTACTGCCGGTCCCACACCTGGTCACAGTACTCCAGATGGGGCCTCACAAGGGCAGAGCAGAGAGGGACAATCACCTCCATGTGCCTGCTGGCCACCCCTCTTTGATGGGGCCCAGAGTAATGTTTTCTTTCTGTGCTGCAATGGCACACTGCTGTCTCATGTTCAGTTCTTCATCCACCAGGACCCCCAGGGCCTTCTCTGCAGGGCTACTCTCAAGGCCTGCTCCTTCCCCTCTGTATGTACACCTGGGATTCCTCCAGCCCAAGTGCCAACCCTGGCACTTTACTGTGTTGGATCTCATTAGATTCTCCAATACTAGAGGATCTGTTAATCGTGATGGTCCTAGCCAATCTAGCCCCCTACTCACTATAGAAGGAGATAATGTCTCTGTTGTGCATGTGAAGAACATGTTGGGAAAAGCTGTTTGGGTTCTTCCAGCCTCTGGAAAGGGCAAACCTGTCCGTGGAACTGTTTTTGCCCAGGGACCTGGGTGCACTTGGTGGATGATGCAGAAGGATGGGGATGTTCAATGTGTACCACATGGTAAAGTAATGCTGGGGGAGTGCAGTCAGTAATTCTATGTATCTGTGTATATATATATATGTATAACCATGATGTAATAATGTAGAATAAGGGGTGGAATGTCATGGTTTTCTGCTGTTGCTGTCAAAATTCTACATCATAACATCATGTGCAGTATGAATCATTAACTGAGGGTACAAATAGTGACAAACTGTTTTGGTGGTATAAGAAAGTGTAGTTGTTAATGGCATACAGAAGTGTAACAGAGGGTATGTGGAAGTGTGGAAGGTTCATGCTCCAGTTCTGTGGAATGGCAGCATCCTGAGTCCTCAGCTCTTGGAGGAGAACTACATATCCCAGGGGACGACGCGGCCAGAGACGAATCACCAGAGGAGGACACATATATAATCTCGCTCCCAGGCTGGAACGTTCTTTCTTTCGCTCTGTCTATCTCTCGGAGCTCTCCGGCCCTGTCGTCTCTCTCTATCAGTAATGTTCCAGCCCGTCGCCTAGAGATCACAGTAGGCCTCCCCGTTCTCGGGGACTCTTTTTCTCTCTTTCTATCTCTCTCTCTATCTTGTTCGATTTAGTAGTCGCAATTATATTGTATCGTATTCTGTTATCTTGTATTCCAATATCGTATTTAGTAAAATAAGTTTTCTCCTTAGACTGCTGCTACTGTTTTTGTCCATTTCCCTCCTTCCAGGGGCAGCAGCCTCTATCACAGGTAAATCTAGATAACCCGATTACAGTCACATATCTCTAAGGCTCTACTTGTATATACAAGAAATTATTGGCTGCACTCCCCCAACATCAAATTCCCTTGTGCTACACATAGGACATTCCCATTTGTGTGCATCACCCACCAAGTGCATCCGGGTCCCTGGACAAAAACAGTACCTCGGAGAGGTTTGCCCTTTCCAGACGCTGGAAGGACCCAAACCGCTTTTCCCAACACGCTCTTTACGTGTACTACAGGAACCTTATCTCCCTCTACGGTATGTAGGGAGCTGCATTGGTTGGGACCATCACGATTACCAGATCCTCGAGTGTTGACCAACCAGGTGGCTTCTGCTAAATGGTTTTCCCAGTTTTTATATGTTCCGCCGCCCATTGCTTTCAACATAGTTTTTAACAATCCGTTGAATCGTTCCATTTTACCAGACGCCGGTGCATGATAGGGAATATGGTAGATCCACTCAATGCCATGATTTTTGGCCCAGGTATTTACATGGGAATAATTTTTGAAATGAGTTCCATTATCTGATTCAATTCTTTCCGGAGTGCCATGCCGCCACAGGACTTGCTTTTCCAATCCTAATATGGTGTTTCGGGCAGTAGCATGGGGTACTGTGTATGTTTCAAGCCACCCAGTGGTCGCCTCGACCATGGTGAGCACATACCGCTTACCATTTCGGGATCGTGGCAATGTGATATCATCAACCTGCCACGCCTCCCCATATTTATACTTTTGCCATCGCCCTTCCCCCCAAAAAGGTTTCATCCTCTTGGCTTGTTTAATTATGGCGCATGTTTCACAGTCATGAATGACCTGAGCAATAGCATCCATAGTTAAGTCCACCCCTCGGTCTCTGGCCCATTTATATGTTGCATCTCTTCCTTGATGACCCGACGTCTCATGGGCCCGCCGAGCTAGGAATAATTCACCTTTGTTCTGCCAGTCCAAGTCTATTTGAGCCACCTCAATCTTGGCAGCTCGATCAACCTGATGGTTATTCTGATGTTCTTCAGTGGCCTTACTTTTAGGCACATGCGTATCTACATGGCGCACTTTTACAACAATATTCCTTATTTGGGCAGCAATGTCTTTCCACAGTTCAGCAGCCCAAATAGGTTTACCCTTTCGTTCCCAGTTGTCTTGTTCCCACTGCTGCAACCACCCTCATAAGGCATTTGCCACCACCCATGAGTCAGCATAAAGATGAAGCATTGACCACCTCTCCCGTTCAGCTACATCTAAAGCTGAACAGCCTTTACCTCTGCAAATTGCCTTGACTCTCCTTTACCTTCAGTGGCCTCTGCAACTTGTCGTGTGGGACTCCATACAGCAGCTTTCCATCTGCGATGTTTCCCTACAATACAACAGGATCCGTCTGTGAATAGGGCACATTTCTTTTCATGTTCTGGTAGCTCATTTAATGGTGGGGCCTCTTTAGCACGTGACACCTCCTCTGCAGGTGATGTCACAAACTTTTTACCCTCAGGCCAGTCCATGATCACCTCTAGGATTCCAGGACGGCTGAGTTTCCCCATCCGAGCTCGTTGTGTGATTAGTGAAATCCATTTACTCCAAGTGGCATCTGTAGCATGATGAATTCTTTTGGACGTGTTCTGGTTCCCAAGCAGCATCAGCTGGGGCAATGCCTACGCCCGAGTTCCTTCCTACAGCCCGTGCACACTGCACAGCAGGCTGCTTGCTCACACTTCCCTGTGTAGTGTATTTCACAAGCTGGCTTTGGCAGGGGTCTGGATGGGGAGATTTCCACAGGCTCCTTCCTGCACCTCCACTTCTGTGGTTCTGTGCCTGGAGATTCTTTCTTTTCAGTAGTTGTGGAAGAAAGAGATGCTGTTTGGAATTTAGGGTCTGACATCAGTAAATGTCTGAAGGGTTCCCATTAATCCCATTCACCCACCTCAGTGTGACCTGCAAACAGGAGCATGCTCTCCTGGGTTCTGATTGTGAAAGTTATGGTTCTGTGTCTTCCAGCATCAGGAGATGCTGGAGAAACAGATGTGGGGAGGGGCAGCAAACCCAATATCAGTGAGAATAACGCGGAGACCTTTTCATGTTTTTTTCAATATTTTATTGTCTGTAAATGCAGAATGAAGGTGTTGTTGGTCTGCCAACCCCAGAGCCGTGCTCAGCACCGCAGTGGGTGCCGGCCTAGCGCCGCCTCTTGGGGGATGGGGGGGGCGAATCCGGGGGGCAGCTGCTGGCCCTCCTCTTCGGGGGGCGTCGGGGCCCCCCAGGCGAGCGGTCCGTGCCCTGGGCGGAGGGGCCCGCTGCCGCCGCCTGCCCCGGCTCCTCCTGCGGCTCCTGCGGGGACACGGGGGCGGCGGGCTGGGGCTCGGGCCCCCCAGGAGGGACGCCGGGGAGCTGCTCAGCGCCGGGGCCTGCAGGGCTGGCGGAGCGGCCCGGGCCGGAGGCGGGAGGCTCCTGCTGGGAGGTGGCGGGGCTGGGGGTGTCCGCGGGGCCGTCCTGCCCTCCTGCTTCACGGGCAGCCTGGCTGTGCTGCCGCCGGCGGAGCTCCGGGCCGTACAGGGCTGTCACGGTGTCGATGAGCCCCGCCACAAACCGCTCCGTGTGCTCCTCCAGATGGGTCTCCATGCTCAAGATGAGGGCGTCCTCGTCCAGCCCGTAGACGCACAGGAGGTGCATGATGGCAGTCCGTGCTGCAGCCACCTCCCACCACTCGTCCTCGGTGATCCCCTCCAGCTCCTGCTGGATCCACCGGAGCAGCGGTCCGAGGTCTCCCGGGTCTCCTCGGAAGAAGTCCGCCCAGACCTCGGCTGGGAAGCCGTGCTCGGCAGCCACGAGCTGCGGCTGTGCAGAGCCCTGCTCGTCCTCCTGCTCGTCCTCGGAGTGCTGTGCAGGCTGCGGGATGGGGCACTCGAGGAAATCGTCCTCGGATCGCACCGAGTACCGGATGCTCTCGATGCTCTCCTTGCAGACGGCGCAGGTGGGCTGCTGCTTTGCCCAGCGCAGCGCACAGCCCAAGCACAGCTGGTGCCGGCAGGGCACGGCGTAGGCCGCGTCGTCCCGGCTCTGCCCGCAGAGGGGGCAGCTCCAGTCCGAGGGCGGCTCCATGGCCCCGGGCTGTGCGGTGGGCTGGGGAGAGCCGAGGTGGGAAAGCTGCTCCCTCGGCTGGCGCTGCAGCGGGCAGGAGCTGTCAGCAACTGCAAAAGACAAAAGAGGCCGCGGTCACTCGCCGTCCCTGGGGCGGCTGCAGCAGCAGAAGCAGAAGCAGCAGCAGCAGCAGAAGAAGCGACGCCCCGGTCCCTCAGCACGAAGCCCCGGCCCTGCTCCCCGCCGCCCGCCCCGGGGCCGTGTCCCCGCACCGCTCACCTCCGCTGCTGCGAGCGCACCCCGCGGGGCCCCGGCTGCCTGAGCCAGGCAGGGCCGGGGGAACGCTGGCGATGCCGTGGGCTGAGCACCAGGAACTGCTGCCGGCAGCCCCACAGCACGGCCCAAACAAAGGCTCGTTGGCGGCTCCAAGTCTGGCGACTGCGCTCAACCGGAGTCCAGGCACGAGTGATGCTGGGCTCTGCTGCGCCCCAGCTTCTGCACGGGGGTCGGTGAGGTCACAGTTGAGCCCGCTGCTGTCACAGTGCCTTGGTCGGTGACCTGGCAGCGCAGGGCTGCGTGTGTTTGGGCGCCAGGCTGGGCCTACGTTGCTCTCCATCCTCCAGTGACTGAACTTTGTGCTGCTGATAGATCTGGGAAAATAAAGGTTGCACACACACTATCTCCATATCAGTCTTTCCTCAGCTAATTGTTTAGAATCCAAGAAGGATAGAATGGCTTGGGTCAGAAGGGACCCCAAGGATCATCAGTCTCCAACCGCCCTGCTGCAGGCAGGGCCACCAACCACCACAAGGACGGGGCGTCCACAATCTCTCTGCGCAGCCTGTTCCAGCACATCACCGCTCTCTTTGTGAAGAACTTCCCCCTGATCTCCAACCTAATTCGAGCCCTCTTCAACTTAAAACCGTGTCCCCGTGTCCTGACACCATCTACCCTTGTGAAGAGTCGACTCCCCTCCTGCCTGTAGTCTGTCTTTAGGTACCGAGAGGCCGCAATGAGGTCACCCCGCAGCCTTCTCTTCTCTGGGCTGAGCAAGCCCAGCTCCCTCAGCCTGTCTTTGTAGGGTTGGTGCTGCTGCCCTCTGAGCATCTTTGTGGCCTCCTCTGGACCCTCTCCAGCAGCTCCCTGTCTTTCTTGTACTGCCGGTCCCACACCTGGTCACAGTACTCCAGATGGGGCCTCACAAGGGCAGAGCAGAGAGGGACAATCACCTCCATGTGCCTGCTGGCCACCCCTCTTTGATGGGGCCCAGAGTAATGTTTTCTTTCTGTGCTGCAATGGCACACTGCTGTCTCATGTTCAGTTCTTCATCCACCAGGACCCCCAGGGCCTTCTCTGCAGGGCTACTCTCAAGGCCTGCTCCTTCCCCTCTGTATGTACACCTGGGATTCCTCCAGCCCAAGTGCCAACCCAGGCACTTTACTGTGTTGGATCTCATTAGATTCTCCAATACTAGAGGATCTGTTAATCGTGATGGTCCTAGCCAATCTAGCCCCCTACTCACTATAGAAGGAGATAATGTCTCTGTTGTGCATGTGAAGAACATGTTGGGAAAAGCTGTTTGGGTTCTTCCAGCCTCTGGAAAGGGCAAACCTGTCCGTGGAACTGTTTTTGCCCAGGGACCTGGGTGCACTTGGTGGATGATGCAGAAGGATGGGGATGTTCAATGTGTACCACATGGTAAAGTAATGCTGGGGGAGTGCAGTCAGTAATTCTATGTATCTGTGTATATATATATATGTATAACCATGATGTAATAATGTAGAATAAGGGGTGGAATGTCATGGTTTTCTGCTGTTGCTGTCAAAATTCTACATCATAACATCATGTGCAGTATGAATCATTAACTGAGGGTACAAATAGTGACAAACTGTTTTGGTGGTATAAGAAAGTGTAGTTGTTAATGGCATACAGAAGTGTAATAGAGGGTATGTGGGAGTGTTACAGAGGGTATGTGGAAGTGTAATAGAGGGTATGTGGAAATGTGGAAGGTTCATGCTCCAGTTCTGTGGAATGGCAGCATCCCGAGTCCTCAGCTCTTGGAGGAGAACTACATATCCCAGGGGACAACGTGGCCAGAGACAAATCACCGGAGCAGGACACATATATAATCTCGCTCCCAGGCTGGAACGTTCTTTCTTTCGCTCTGTCTATCTCTCGGAGCGCTCCGGCCCTGTCGTCTCTCTCTATCAGCAATGTTCCAGCCCGTCGCCTAGAGATCACAGTAGGCCTCCCAGTTCTCGGGGACTCTATTTCTCTCTTTCTATCTCTCTCTCTATCTTGTTCGATTTAGTAGTCGCAATTATATTGTATCGTATTCTGCTATCTTGTATTCCAATATCGTATTTAGTAAAATAAGTTTTCTCCTTAGACTGCTGCTACTGTTTTTGTCCATTTCCCTCCTTCCAGGGGCAGCAGCCTCTATCACAGGTAAATCTAGATAACCCGATTACAGTCACATATCTCTAAGGCTCTACTTGTATATACAAGAAATTATTGGCTGCACTCCCCCAACATCAAATTCCCTTGTGGTACACATTGGACATTCCCATTTTTGTGCATCACCCACCAAGTGCATCCGGGTCCCTGGGCAAAAACAGTACCTCAGAGAGGTTTGCCCTTTCCAGACGCTGGAAGGACCCAAACCGCTTTTCCCAACACGCTCTTTACGTGTACTACAGGAACCTTATCTCCCTCTACGGTACGTAGGGAGCTGCATTGGTTGGGACCATCACGATTACCAGATCCTCGAGTGTTGACCAACCAGGTGGCTTCTGCTAAATGGTTTTCCCAGTTTTTATATGTTCCGCCGCCCATTGCTTTCAACATAGTTTTTAACAATCCGTTGAATCGTTCCATTTTACCAGACGCCGGTGCATGATAGGGAATATGGTAGATCCACTCAATGCCATGATTTTTGGCCCAGGTATTTACAAGGGAATCATTTTTGAAATGAGTTCCATTATCTGATTCAATTCTTTCCGGAGTGCCATGCCGCCACAGGACTTGCTTTTCCAATCCTAATATGCTGTTTCGGGCAGTAGCATGGGGTACTGTGTATGTTTCAAGCCACCCAGTGGTCGCCTCGACCATGGTGAGCACATACCGCTTACCATTTCGGGATCGTGGCAAGGTGATATAATCAACCTGCCATGCCTCCCCATATTTATACTTTTGCCATCGCCCTTCCCCCCAAAAAGGTTTCATCCTCTTGGCTTGTTTAATTATGGCGCATGTTTCACAGTCATGAATGACCTGAGCAATAGCATCCATAGTTAAGTCCACCCCTCGGTCTCTGGCCCATTTATATGTTGCATCTCTTCCTTGATGACCCGACGTCTCATGGGCCCGCCGAGCTAGGAATAATTCACCTTTGTTCTGCCAGTCCAAGTCTATTTGAGCCACCTCAATCTTGGCAGCTCGATCAACCTGATGGTTATTCTGATGTTCTTCAGTGGCCTTACTTTTAGGCACATGCGTATCTACATGGCGCACTTTTACAACAATATTCCTTATTTGGGCAGCAATGTCTTTCCACAGTTCAGCAGCCCAAATAGGTTTACCCTTTCGTTCCCAGTTGTCTTGTTCCCACTGCTGCAACCACCCTCATAAGGCATTTGCCACCACCCATGAGTCAGCATAAAGATGAAGCATTGACCACCTCTCCCGTTCAGCTACATCTAAAGCTAGCTGAACAGCCTTTACCTCTGCAAATTGCCTTGACTCTCCTTTACCTTCAGTGGCCTCTGCAACTTGTCGTGTGGGACTCCATACAGCAGCTTTCCATCTGCGATGTTTCCCTACAATACAACAGGATCCGTCTGTGAATAGGGCACATTTCTTTTCATGTTCTGGTAGCTCATTTAATGGTGGGGCCTCTTTAGCACGTGACACCTCCTCTGCAGGTGATGTCACAAACTTTTTACCCTCAGGCCAGTCCATGATCACCTCTAGGATTCCAGGACGGCTGAGTTTCCCCATCCGAGCTCGTTGTGTGATTAGTGAAATCCATTTACTCCAAGTGGCATCAGTAGCATGATGGATTCTTTTTGACGTGTTCTGGTTCCCAAGCAGCATCAGCTGGGGCAATGCCTACGCCCGGGTTCCTTCCTACAGCCCGTGCACACTGCACAGCAGGCTGCTTGCTCACACTTCCCTGTGTAGTGTATTTCACAAGCTGGCTTTGGCAGGGGTCTGGATGGGGAGATTTCCACAGGCTCCTTCCTGCACCTCCACTTCTGTGGTTCTGTGCCTGGAGATTCTTTCTTTTCAGTAGTTGTGGAAGAAAGAGATGCTGTTTGGAATTTAGGGTCTGACATCAGTAAATGTCCGAAGGGTTCCCATTAATCCCATTCACCCACCTCAGTGTGACCTGCAAACGGGAGCGTGCTCTCCTGGGTTCTGATTGTGAAAGTTATGGTTCTGTGTCTTCCAGCATCAGGAGATGCTGGAGAAACAGATGTGGGGAGGGGCAGCAAACCCAATTTCAGTGAGAATAACGCGGAGACCTTTTCATGTTTTTTTCAATATTTTATTGTCTGTAAATGCAGAATGAAGGTGTTGTTGGTCTGCCAACCCCAGAGCCGTGCTCAGCACCGCAGTGGGTGCCGGCCTAGCGCCGCCTCTTGGGGGATGGGGGGGGCGAATCCGGGGGGCAGCTGCTGGCCCTCCTCTTCGGGGGGCGTCGGGGCCCCCCAGGCGAGCGGTCCGTGCCCTGGGCGGAGGGGCCCGCTGCCGCCGCCTGCCCCGGCTCCTCCTGCGGCTCCTGCGGGGACACGGGGGCGGCGGGCTGGGGCTCGGGCCCCCCAGGAGGGACGCCGGGGAGCTGCTCAGCGCCGGGGCCTGCAGGGCTGGCGGAGCGGCCCGGGCCGGAGGCGGGAGGCTCCTGCTGGGAGGTGGCGGGGCTGGGGGTGTCCGCGGGGCCGTCCTGCCCTCCTGCTTCACGGGCAGCCTGGCTGTGCTGCCGCCGGCGGAGCTCCGGGCCGTACAGGGCTGTCACGGTGTCGATGAGCCCCGCCACAAACCGCTCCGTGTGCTCCTCCAGATGGGTCTCCATGCTCAAGATGAGGGCGTCCTCGTCGAGTCCGTAGACGCACAGGAGGTGCATGATGGCAGTCCGTGCTGCAGCCACCTCCCACCACTCGTCCTCGGTGATCCCCTCCAGCTCCTGCTGGATCCACCGGAGCAGCGGTCCGAGGTCTCCCGGGTCTCCTCGGAAGAAGTCCGCCCAGACCTCGGCTGGGAAGCCGTGCTCGGCAGCCACGAGCTGCGGCTGTGCAGAGCCCTGCTCGTCCTCCTGCTCGTCCTCGGAGTGCTGTGCAGGCTGCGGGATGGGGCACTCGAGGAAATCGTCCTCGGATCGCACCGAGTACCGGATGCTCTCGATGCTCTCCTTGCAGACGGCGCAGGTGGGCTGCTGCTTTGCCCAGCGCAGCGCACAGCCCAAGCACAGCTGGTGCCGGCAGGGCACGGCGTAGGCCGCGTCGTCCCGGCTCTGCCCGCAGAGGGGGCAGCTCCAGTCCGAGGGCGGCTCCATGGCCCCGGGCTGTGCGGTGGGCTGGGGAGAGCCGAGGTGGGAAAGCTGCTCCCTCGGCTGGCGCTGCAGCGGGCAGGAGCTGTCAGCAACTGCAAAAGACAAAAGAGGCCGCGGTCACTCGCCGTCCCCGGGGCGGCTGCAGCAGCAGAAGCAGCGGGCAGGAGCAGCAGCAGCAGCAGCAGCGACGCCCCGGTCCCTCAGCACGAAGCCCCGGCCCTGCTCCCCGCCGCCCGCCCCGGGGCCGTGTCCCCGCACCGCTCACCTCCGCTGCTGCGAGCGCACCCCGCGGGGCCCCGGCTGCCTGAGCCAGGCAGGGCCGGGGGAACGCTGGCGATGCCGTGGGCTGAGCACCAGGAACTGCTGCCGGCAGCCCCACAGCACGGCCCAAACAAAGGCTCGTTGGCGGCTCCAAGTCTGGCGACTGCGCTCAACCGGAGTCCAGGCACGAGTGATGCTGGGCTCTGCTGCGCCCCAGCTTCTGTAGGGGGGTCGGTGAGGTCACAGTTGAGCCCGCTGCTGTCACAGTGCCTTGGTCGGTGACCTGGCAGCGCAGGGCTGCATGTGTTTGGGCGCCAGGCTGGGCCTACGTTGCCCTCCATCCTCTAGTGACTGAACTTTGTGCTGCTGATAGATCTGGGAAAATAAAGGCTGCACACACACTTTCTTCATATCAGTCTTTCCTCAGCTAATTGTTTAGAATCATCGAATGGTGTAAAACATAGCTTAGAATCCAGGGGTCTGTATGGGGCGATTTTCACAGGTCCCTTCCTGCCCCTGTGTTTCATCCACCTGTACTACCAGACCCCTCTTTTCAGGGCTACAAGATGCATCTCCATCATCGGAGAAAGAAGGGCTGTCCTCCAGCTCTGGCAGGCAGGGTTGACATTCAGCTGCTATTCAGTTTGGTGAAGTAATATAAGATAATGTTGGAAAACTATAAGTTCTTGAAGTCTGCTCTAAACCTAAATGCTATTCTACTCAAAAACCTTTGAGCCAATTAATTGGCCAGGTACTGCCAGGACCCAGCAGGTCAGTTGCTGGAGAGAACTGCAGACCTTCTTCTCAGTGCTCACCCAGCACAGAACTGACAGGGTGAGGAGCAGGTTCAGCAGCCCAGTTGCATCACAAGGGCTGCAATCAAAGGCATCTGGTGCCAGCTGTCCCTGTGTCATGTTCCAAGTGGCAGTTCATGCTCTCAGCCCCACACAGCGTCCACGCATTCTTGTTTTCCCTGCCAGTCTGTGTTTGGAGCTGTTTAGTGTTCAGTGCTTGAAGAAATATGCTTCCCGTGGGTACCTGCAGCAGCAGGAAGGATGGACGCATCCCAGCTATCAGAAACCTGGCATACACTGGAAGAAGCTGGAATTACTTCCATTTCTCTGGTTCTCCTGGTCTATTTTTATTCAACCTGACCATGTCCCTTGCTTCCCTCACCTTCTTGCTATTGCTGGTTCTGCCTTGCTAGGACTTGTTTCCAGCCACTAACTGATAAATGCTCCCATCCTAATTCCTCTTTAACAGAGTTTTCTTTTTTCTTTTTTGCCTGGGAAACAGCTGCAAAATGCACCCTTGACAGCTTTCCTTTTAACCTCATTTCCAGAGCTCTGCTCTTGTTTAACAATAAACCACACACATCATTTACTGTTATTCTGTAAGTAACACTCTGTGATTCAACTCAGATTTATTCAATTTCACGCTGGAGCAAGCTACTTATTCCTCAGTCTATTTTCTTAGAAGCCTAAACCACAGTTTATCAAGGCTAAGCATTGTTTTAATTTAAAAATAAAATATAAGAGAACCCATCCCAAAAGGAGCGTGATCTGCTACCGTCAAGCAGGTGCTCTCAGCTCTGAATTACAGCTCTCCTTTCTTGCTGCAGCCCATTCACAAGGTGCTGGGTGGGTGTTTTGCAGCAAATGGGGCTTCTCTAAAGGAGCAACCTGAGGTGACAGCAGGATCACAGATGAAGGGTTGCGTTTGTTATTATGTTGGATGGTGGTGGCATCTGGCTTGAATAGAGGATAAATCATCCAGTCCTGAGTGCCAAAGGTGAGGAAGGCAGGGAAAAGGTCTTGCAGCTTGCTGGGTCCCACTGCACCCAGAGGGCAGCAGGGAGGAATGGACAGAAGCAACTACACAGATTCATAGCTGTCCCCAGAGCAATGCAGAGATGTGCTGTCCTCTGGAGCTCCATGATCAAACACTCACTGCTCTTCAAGGAGAAAAGCTATTTATGAGGGCATCAAAGGCCACAGGGAGGATCATCCATGCACCCTGGCTGGATGGCTGTAGCCAGAGGGCTGTGGTCAATGGCTCTGCACCCAGGTGGAGCCTGGTGACAAGTGGTGCCCCCAGAAATCTGTGTTGAGGTCTTCAATATCTTAATCAATGACTTAGGCTGTGGGACTGAGTGTACTCTCAGCAAGTTTGCTGATAACACCAAGCTAATTGGTGCAGTCAATACAGTAGAAGGTAGGGATGCCATTCAGAGGGATCTGGACAGGCTTGAAAGGTGGGCCAACAAGAACCTAATGAGGTCCAATAAGGCCAAGCGTAGAGTGCTGCACTTGTGCCAGGGCAATCCTAGATATGCATACAAACTGGGAGATGAACTCTGAGGAAATATGAGAAAATATGCTTAAGAAACAGGAACACAAGAGAGCAGAGAAGTCCAACAGCAGCCTGTCCTGTGCACTCTGCTCTTGAGCACTGAACAGAGAGGAACTTCAGTGCACATCTGGCAATAAAAAATGTACGAGGTGCCAGAAACAGTAAAAATAAAAGAGGTTGTGAGCAAAGATGGGCTGCTGACTTGAAGTGAATGCTACAAAAAGTGTTCTGTGTTCTGGAATATGCTAGAAGAGAAGCAGTGAAAAAAGCATCAGTTGATAAAGATTACTCCTGGGGAAGGCGCTGTAAAGCAGCTTTCCCTCGTACCCATTTGAATATGAGATTGTAAATAGACTTGAAATGAGTCACAGTATGCACAGAACTGCAGACCTTGCCCTTTATTAAACACTCTCCTGCCACATGGTGCCACCTGCATGTTGGCTACTTAATGGGAAAGGAGGATCTGCCAAAAAAACAGAAACAAGCCTTTTCCAGTGGCCATGAACACATTGTGAGGGGCATTTATGGAGCGCTAGCTAATTGTAGAGACTTAGCATTAACTACAGCAGTGGATATCTGCAGTGACAGATGCTGCCAAGCACAGCTCCTGGTAAATCAGGAGGAGAATGGGGAAGCAGCTGGTACAGCCACTGTTACAGACAGCAGCTCCTAGAAAGACTGTTCCATAAGGTGCCAGCAATGCCAGCCAGCTGCCAGCAGGGAAGAGCTGGGATGGGGTTGGTGAGCCACTGAATGGATCAGAAACAAGTCTGCTCCTGCAAGGAATGGCTGTTGAGGCTTACCAGCAATCACCATGGGGTTTTGTAGATGGTCTGAGCTATCAGAAGCTTTGATCTCCAAGAAGCATTATTGCTGTGGACAAATAAGCCTGTACAGTGTGCATTTAAAAATGGAAAGACAGCTGGTAAGTCAGCACAGTGCCAGAACAGGCACAATGACTGCAGCAGGTTGCTGAATGCGGTTATCTTCAATGCATTTTGCAACCCACAGATGAATAGTTCTATCTTTTTTAGAGCTGACATTTTCCACCAGAAGACTCTTAGAGGTTTGGTATGAACAGGAAATAAACTCATCAGTTTGGTGGGGGATGCATGTTGCAGGCTCCTTCCTAAAGCTCACTTATGGACCAAATTAGATGCCCTTAAAAATGCTGATGGTTATTTGCTGAGGACTAGAGGAGGAGTGATAAGAAAGTGATGGTTCAAGTTAGGCATTAAAAACTCAGCATTAGGAAGGTCTTACTGATGTGACTGAGGTGTCCCTGGTGTGCAGTGCTGCACAGTGACCACCGCATGCACTATGGGATACACTTCTGTGGATCCGATTTTTGCTTCATGATCAGTTCTTGTTTCACTCTTTTCGTCTAAATAAAAAGTTTTGACCTCAAAAGTAGAAGTTCCTGAAAGATAAAAGTGGAGAGGAAAAGTAATTGCAATTGGAGAGAGAAGAGACCCGATAAGCTCAGCAGCGAGGTGAGGAGCAAAGCTGGGTCTCTGCAGCCTAAGCCAGGCTCTTATTGCTAAACAGGAGGATGACTAGAGGAAGGCAGCCACGTGTGCCGTGCCTAATGTCGTTTACTGGTGAATGGCTGAAGCAATTGGAAGTGGCACAATCTCTCACCCAGCAGCCACGATACATCAGCAGCAACTCTCTGAAAGATAAAGCTGGCAGCAGGTCATGGCGTGAAGGGTTACCATTTTCAATCAAGCCAGCTAGAAGATTAATCCAGATGCTGGATGGAGTTGGAGGGGTGAAGCATCTCTAATCATGTCCGTGTTTCCCTCCTCAGCACTCTGCTCCCTGCCACTCACAGAACACCCCATTTCCTGCCCTGCTCTCTGGGCATCTGCTCCCAGTGCTCTCCTGTTCTCTGAATGCCAGCCCATAGAAACCCACCTGACCCATCTGTGTGCAACACTCAAGCACCAGTTGAGCTCTTCTTCAGCCACTGATGTCATACCAAAAGAAAAGTCATGCCCCAAGTTCCATGGAGGGTTTCTTCCAAGACAAGGACTCTCATGAGCTGGAGCATGCCCTGACCCCCCTGC
Source organism: Excalfactoria chinensis (assembly GCF_039878825.1). Taxonomy (NCBI): domain Eukaryota; kingdom Metazoa; phylum Chordata; class Aves; order Galliformes; family Phasianidae; genus Excalfactoria; species Excalfactoria chinensis. The sequence continues at coordinate 1,467,392 of NC_092841.1, forward strand.
TGAGCATGACTCCAATCACTGACACTATTGCAAGCTGTTAGCTTTGTCAGAAATACCTGCAAGCAAAGACATTTTCTTGTTTGGCACTCGGGGCATGGATTTTGCAGCTCAGCCCTCCTCTAACTTCTCCTAAGTGGAGGAAAAAATGATAACCCTCAGAGTGAGGACCCAGGGGGACAGCAATTAGCAGACGCCCACTTCTGCTGTGCGCTGAGAGTGGAAGCCGGTGTCTGTTGAGGAGTCCCGAAGGTCACAGCTTGATTTAATAAAGGTATCTGCCTAGCGAGGCAGCCTGATTTCCCATGCTGGAACAGCAAGCAGCACTTATTAGCTAAACCTCAGGGCTTTGCTAATGAGCTCACAAATGTCTCACCTGGAGGCAGACATGGATGAATCCTGCTTGGTGGGGATGAGAATCATTCCCTTTTAGCAAAAAATAGAGGCTTGTCTCTAGAGGAGTGTGCAGTGCTGCCTGCTCACTCCTCATACACTGCAACTGGGATCTGCAAGGATGGGTAAGAGGGCTGAGGCACTCAAGCTTTCGTATGCCCAGAGGTAGTTTTCCCTTTGATCAATGATGGCTTTCATTGTCATGGTACAGCTGAAAGAGATTCCCACCTGTAGCTGAACAGCCGATGGCTAATAACTATTCTTGCTACAGGCAGCACCTTCCACTGCTGCTGCGGTAGTTTATGAGCTTGTAAAAATTCATTCACTGCCTGTTTTGCTTCAAGGAGCAAGGCTTGAGGCTTGTTGAAGGCTTTCCATGGACTGCTCCGAACTCATATATTTATTTGTACTGCTGCCTGCAAGCAGCTGGGGTCTGGGCTTCCTCTAGCCCCATGTATCCCAGCTGGAATGGGATGGGCTGAAATCACTGACCACCCTGACAGGTGCCTGGAGGGTGCAGGGATGATGGTGCTCAGCCTTGGAGCTGTGGCTCAGGACCCTGCCCTGCAGTGCGGGGCTCAGGGCAGCCCACAGTTGGACACCAGCTCCCAGCCTTCCTCATGCTCTCCTCTGCTGCTCTGCAAGGCACAGCCATCACAACCCCTCAGAGCTGTGACTGCTGGTGAAGATCAAAGAGGACAGCGAGGTGGCAGGCACCTGCATTATTTTAGGAGTTGAAAGGGATGTTTACAGCTTCCCGAGTGAGGTTGAGCCTCTGAGGTAACATTCCCAGCACTTTCAGTGTTGTTGCTGTCATCTTCCATGATTAAGCTTGTTCCCTTTTGATCCTTTCATGCAGTGGGATCAAAACAAAGCAGGCAAAGGTGTGAGATCCAGAAGGATTCAAGCAGCACCCTGCTTGAAGGCTTTTATGCCTTACTGAGTTGGGGTTGAATGAGCCAATAAAACACAGAGACAGTTAATAAGAACAAAAACAGAACCTAAAGAGGCAGTGCCTGAGTTTGTGCATGACTTGAGACTCATCAGTATGGAAAGGATTAGGAGATTTAAATACTGGAGTTGATGGAAAGCTGAATCTGAAGCACAGATAGAAAACAGGGAGATTCCCCATGGGTACAGACAGATGTTGAGCTTGATAAGATCTCAACTTTGCAATGCAGCCAGAGGAATAAAAATTTCTTCCATCCATGCATCTTGCATGGAAAAGCTTTATTGGGATCACGGAAGGCATGAAAATAACAGATAATGTTAAAATATCTATTAAATCCATGAGAAGTATTCTCCTTAGATGAGACTGGTTGATGGCTCCCCACTAAGCTTCCCTACCCTGTATGTCACACAGGTACATTGCACACAGCTCTGATCTGAATGGGCAGTACGCGTCAACTAAAGTGATCTCAAATGATTGTTTTTCATGGTCTGTGAGGTTTTACCATCATACCCAGAGAGAAATGTGGCACAAAGGAAGATATGTACACATAACCTCACATAAAGAGAAAGTAGATGGAATGCATAGAGGGTACAACCTGTCTCTTTGGTCCTGTGCAGAGAATAGAGATGAAAATAGCAAGAACTGCAGATAGAAGGGCCCTGCTGTCTTTGCTTTCCTTTATTTTCTACTGATTGCCTGACTCCATCTCTGTTTTGGATGGTGGCTCCTCTTGACTGCACTTCTGAGCAGAAGCAAATCTGCATCAGCCATGGCAGGTAGGGCAGAAGGTTTCTGGCTTAGCTTCTGAGCAAAGCAGACATGGGTTAGAACACGTTTGTGTCATAAGTGGAACCTGAGAAGTCCTTCAGTGTGAGGACTTCCCAACTCCAGGACACAGTTTATTATAGAGAATATAATCTGCTCTGTCATTTTCTCTGTCCTCCGAGCAGTGTGTCACCTGTAAATCATCCTCACTCCCTTCCCTTTTCACCTCAGCAAGTATTTCCAGAGAGAGAATTGGGCTGTGGGAAGGAAAGCTGGAACAGTGCAAGATGGGTCATTAAAATAGGAGAAGGGGAAAGAAGGGGAAAAGGGGGTAGGGGGAACAAAGAGAGGCTTCAAATCATCCATCTGTATGTGATTATTTATCAGTCTCTATCTCAACATGAAGCAGTATCAGCTTACAAGGAGTGACACGCACAGGGCACAAAATAACAGGGCTGACAGAGGATTCTGAAGGGAAACAAGACCTGCAGCGACTCAGTAAGAAGACTGAAAGCCCACCAGGAGGCCACATGGCTGGGCTGCTCTGCAATTAGTGTGACAGCGTCTGCATAAACTTGTTCCTCCAGGGAGCAGCCAACCCCATCTCTTGCTGAAGGGCAAAGCTGCTCTGCTCTGCAGTCCAGGGAGTGGGGCTGGGTGGCTTTTGGAGTCATAATACCTGGAGCATTTGTTACCATTACAGGTTTATCTTTTCCTCCAGGATGCAAAGGAGAATATTTGTTGTCCTGCCCTCTCAGCTTTTTTTGCACTGATTATATGAGAATTAAGGAATATTGCACATCGCAGGCAGAAGCTCTTCCTCCTTCAGTTCAGCCCTTCTTATCTGGGACTTTCCATGAATATTTTCTGGGTTGTGATGAAATTCCCACGAACTCTTGTACAAATTGTCTGTACCCCTGGCCATTAACCATGGACCCTCAGCACACAGCCTCCAACAAACTCCAGGAGTCCTGTGGTCATTCGCTCATCCTGAGAATGAACCCAGTGAATGGGATGCCTGGGGAGGCTGATGGGCTCATCAGGAGTCATTCACCCAGCTGTGATTTACCCTCCTTGCCAAGATTACTCAACCTAACTCAGAGCCACTTGGGATCTGCTTTCTCCTTGCATGGCCTCTCAAGTGCAGAAAATACATTCCTGCTGTCTGGTTGAAGACACCTCAGTTTGACCTTTACATTTCTTGGTCATTTTCCTGTAAACCTCAATAAAACATCCAGGGTTGCTGGAAGAAGGATTTTAACAAAAAGCATCTTGGTCCTAAACCTTGTATTTACCTGAATGAAGATCCATCTGCTGCAGTACAAAAAGCATGGAAATAGTGAGCAGAAATGTGTTCAGTGTCGATGTTGTTCACTCTCTGATAGCAGCCATTGCTAGGAACACCCCTGTCTGTTGTAGAAGGGACATTTCACCCCCGGTGTGCCATGTGTATTCATACAGAAGGAACCACCTGGAGGAGTTTCTGTTCAAAAGGGAAAGAAAGCAACCCACCATCTGCTGTCCCCACATCTGTCTCCCTCCATGCTCCTGCCACATCTGCATTAGCTGAGCTGAGCTCACCACATGAGGACTTGGATTACAGATGTTGCACAATTTGGGGCTACCCAGTGTCCAGCTGTCCCCATCTCTTGCTCACTGCCATAGGCAGACCTGGGACTTCAGCATGTGCTGACTTCTTCTTTCTAATAAACCTGTTCATTAAAGTGCACTGAACTCTATGCAAGCCACATAATGAGGCATCTAAAAACATGTATTCAGCATTCTCCTCTGATTAGGTACCTTTGATGGGGATTGGTGACACTCTTGCAATTAAGACATCATTACAGCAACTGCTGGTTTGTTTTCTCTGCTGAGTTATGACACACCTGACAAAATGTGCTCTGTGGCTCTTGAGGAACAGGGATCCTTTGCTCCATTGTTATTCCACATATAAGAACCCCACCACAGCTGGTACCAGGGCACAGGGATAACTGCAGGGCTAGCAGCAGGTGGGGTTGCTCAATTGCTGGTGTACTGGTAGAAGGAATAGGAGATGTCCTGTCCTAGCCTGATCCTGACTCTTTGTTTGTCTCCCTCACAGAATCATAGAACCACCAAGCTTGGAAAAGGCCTCTAAGATCATCCTGTTCAACTTTCTTGCGTGTCAAAATCTGCCCCTAGGTCAGGTTCCTATAAGAAAGAAAGAAATGAAGGAGGGAAGGAAGAAAGGAAGGGGGGAAGGGGGGAAGGGGGGAAGGGAGGGAAAGAAGCTCTTTTCCCACAGAGCATTAGTTATTTTGTGGGTGACACTGAAGTGGGCACACATTGGTTTGTGTGTCCCCCAAAGGACATGTTGCTCATTCACTCCATCGTTCTGGATGAGCTCCAGTGGTTGTTTTCTCTTATTTTCTGTTTGCCTATAGATGTGAGTTCTGTGCATCACCGATGAAAAGGATGTCCTTGCATCTTCTCTTTATGTCAGCCCTTAGCTCTCATGTTGGCCCTTGGTGTTCCTCCATGGGCTCCCACATTCCCACTCTACATCCATTTGGGTTTTGTCCCTTATATCTATTAACACCTGCATGCTTTAACACTCAACAGATGCAAGGTCAGCACCTCAAGTCTGAGGGATGGCAGGGGCAAACAAGTCTGGGACAGCACTTGACCTCCAAGGTCTCATCTCAGGGCAAGGGTTGTGCTTATATCAGGGAGGAGGAATGAGGAATAGCTACATCATATCTTCCAAGATCGGTTTTCTAAGATCCACTGTCAATTTTGTGTCAAGGCAACAGGGAGACAGACAACCTGTCTGGGCACTGCCTTGTAAAGTGATTTGTCTGACCGTACAACAGCAGGAAATCCAAGTAAAAACATGGAAGACAGCTTAGCTGCTCTGAAGAGCTTTGTCTGCTGTCAGCATTAATATGCAGAATTAAGGCCTGAGAGATGTATTCTTGTGAAAGTATTGTTAAAATGACTGAGTTATCCCAAGGTCTGGGTGAAGATTTCACTTGTCACGAAGACAGCTTGTCTCCTTCTGACCAAAATCATCAGAAAGAAAAAGCACACCTAAATGATTTTGGCTTCAAACTTTGGCCAAGAAGAAGACAAAGTTCATCTTAGTTTTTGAAGTAGACACATCCTCCCAGCTCTACAAGCTTTGGACGGTAAAAAACAACACAACTTTGGGTAGAAAAACTCTTTTCTGGTGACATACAATCCAATGACTCGAAGCACAGACTTATCAGCATCTGAGGATGGTCTTCAGCAATATGCTAGCTGATTTACTGGAGGGTGATTATTTTTGCAACAGACCTGCCAAATCCCTTCCCAAGCTCTGCAAAAGGTCTGCTGCCCACAGAGAAAATGCCCATAAGCCAAACAAAAAAGGCCACGCTCTGGAAGATGCTGGTTTCCAGCCTCAGCCCTTGATTCCCACCCACTCCCATCAGCTCGTAGAGCCGTGCCTCGTGTCACACTAATAACACACGGGTTCCAAGCACAGCTACCTCCTTTTCTCCCCAGTCACGGTCAACGTTTAAATTTACTCTGTGCGCCTCTTCCATTTAGGAGAGCGGAATTACAGCAGAGATTTGTATTGGTTTAACAAAAGTATTTGCTAGGCAGCTTTGGAGACTATTAAGCGGAGAGCTGGGTTTCATGCTAATTTTCTTTTTAATAAAGAACAAATGGGAAAGAGTTGCACACAAAAACGCGTGGCTGCTCTGAAAGGAGCTACGAGCGACACAGCCCTGCTGTGTTATTATGTTTCGAGGGTGAATAACTCCTACAAATCATTTGTATACGTTGCCTAAATGGAACGCGTGGGGAATAATTTGTAGCAGGAAAGCATTACGAAAGTGAAGGATACACTCCTGTGCTCGTTTGCTCAGCTTAAACTCCTTTTCTTTGTTTGCTGCCCTTGTTAGAGAAATTTTGCCTTGGTTAAACTTAAAATATGAGTGTGATTATAAAACCCAAATATAAACCAACACAGAATAGAAACCACTATTCATAGCTACGGAGAGCAGGAGCTTTACATAATTTCCATAGCATGTCACGCTCTTCTAGGAAGGAGAGAAAGGTCTTGAAAAGAAACAGCTGATGGGGAAATCATTATGAGAGATTTTTATGCACACAAGGTAGTCTTAAATGAGAATAATGTTGCTCCAGAAAATAACACTTGCAAAGTTATTTGGGCCCAGAATTCCAGGTAGGCTCTTTGCAGGGTTTGCAGCAGCACTGAATCAGGGAGGAAGAGGCCAAACGTTTGCACAGGAGCACTGCTGGGCTGCAGGGGAGGATTATTCCTTCCACTGGCCTCCACTATGCCCCCACCCCAGGCAGCCTGGCTGTGGGCAAGTGGAGCAGGGAGGAGCAGGAGGGGACAGCAATGGGGACAGCACTAGTGAGAACAGCAGCAGTGGGGACAACAAGACTCCTGTCCAGAGAGAGCAAGAGTTTAAAGATGCATAAAGGAGTGAATGGGACGAATGGGTTCATCTGAATGGCACAAAGCCCTGCTGATGACGTGTGATGAAGACAGAGAACGGCTCACACCAGGTCTGCAGCAGGTAGCATTGGTATCATCATATCATAGTATCATAGTATTGTGCGAGTTGGATCTATGTCTGGGTAAACTCAGAGAGAAGCAAAGCACTTCAGCTGTTCCTGTGCCTGCACAATTTACCTGAACCAGATTGTGAAGTTAAGCAGTGGAGCTGTCTAAGCATAACTGGAAGAGACCTCAGAGATGCAGTGCTGGCAGCCTGCAGAGATAGCAGCAGTGGCCGCTCCTTTCCCCGGTGCCCTGTGGGGTGCAGGGCAGGAGGAGAGGCAGGGACGTGCCAGGCAGCACAGGCTGGGAGGGTTCCTTTAAGTACAGTTTCAAGCCTGGTGCCAAATGCTTGCTCCCAGTTTTCATTTATTTATTTATGCTTTTCATTCCCTCCTAGATGCTGGGAAGCATATTTGCATTTCATTAAAATGCATTTTCCCCACTTAGTTCTCCATTCTTTTCTGGCAAATGTTCTCTTTTTGTCATTTTCCCCAGGCCTGGAACAAACTCAATGCATTGCAGCTGCTCTGCTTTAGCAACCTCTTGAATTTCAGGGCTGCGCTGCTTGCTGAATTGTCTCTGGTCCCATATCTGAACCAGTGCAAGCACCTGGCAAGACTTCGTTCTTGTCCATGGAGCATCAGCCACCTCAAGTCATTGCACCCTGAGAGAAGCCAGAAAGCAACCACAACCACCCAGATGTCCCAAAAGCTTGGGCTCACATTCTTCCCATCCCCTCTGTAGATGGTGGATGGGTTCCTTCCCTGGCACTGCCCCTAAGAACAATTCTCCCTGTCCCTCTGCCCCATGCATGCTAATGTCCAGCTCCTTCCACCAGCTGTATGGCATATTAATACCTTTTTTCCCTCCCAGAAGATATGTCCCATATCCCTCTCCATCACTGCTCTTTATGCTGGCAAGTTCAAGGCTATCCTGAGTCTCATTACAGACCAGCTTTCTTCTCTTGGCCACCACACAGATGACCTTCTCTCTGGAAGAGACTCTTTTTCTCTGGGTGTCTTACTCAATTACATCCCAGCTCAAATAACATCCATATTTAATTATAAGAGGTGCCATTAAAGAGCTGTTCCCTCCTCAGCTGAGATGTCCTGTACTGCATTGCTCATCAGACCGTAGGACAAGCTCACTGAGGCTGGACCTTGGTACCAGGAGGGTGAAATGCAGCCTCTGTGTCTTTGAGTGGAAGCAGATCCCTTTAAAGATTTGTTCATTTTAGCATCTGCAAGATGTTAAAAAATCTCCCCCCTCAACCACTTTTTCTTCCAGAGGTCCATTTAAGATCACCAGATGAAAGGCACTAGAAATGCAAAACATTGTTAATATTTAAGTCAGATTCGCAGGAAGATAAATGTAAGCATTGTGACAATTAACTGGATAAAGATACTGTTTCCTGCAGTAAAGAGCTCAAACTAATTCACAGACTTTTTCTTTGTAGAAGCACTGACCCTTATTCTTGTAGCCCCATAAATTCCTGCCCATGGAAACTCAGGCAGCTCTTCTGAAGGCACGGCACCAGTGGGGTGGCAAATGGGTTTGGGTTGCTCCGGGCATCACAAAGCACAGCTGGGTCAAAGTGCCAGCTCTGGATATTATGCCATGACTTCAGCAAAGTCTAATTTGCTCACACTGTCTTTGAGGGCCCCCAAATGTCCTCTCCCTATAAAGAAGGGAAAAGGAGTGTGGAGGACAGCCCAAGCAGCTGCCAAAGGCCTGGAACCAACACAGCTCCTGGATGATGCCCTGATCCAGCAAGGAGCCCAGTGCAGCTGTGCAGGGACCATGGATTCCTTGGGGACACAGCGGGGAGGCAGCTCCATCACAGAGGATGTCACCAACTCCACCGTAAGAATGCAAATAAATCCCCTCTTTTCTTCTTGGTAATTTGTTTCTGCATAGAATAAATTGAATATGTAATTTCATTTTCTCTCTCGGAGCATTAACAACCTTGGAATTGTTTGGATTCACAATGAAGACAACAAACTAGTAATTACCGACAAACTGATATTGCTATTGAGAAGAGAATGCAATTGATTTTAATTCTCGTCAGCCCTGTTTACACTCCCATTGCATTAGGCATAATAAAGTGTTACAGTAGATTATGTTCTGTTGTAAAGGAGTTCTTATCAGACACCACAAACTGCCTCCTTATTAGAGAACATTCTCATTAGAGTGCCTACCCCATTATGCTCTTCACCCAGCGTCTCCTGGGAGGGGACACCACTGTCCCTTGCCTTGGATACAGGCTCCTCCATGCCTTAGGAGCTTTGCAGGGCTTTACAAACACATAAAGATGGAAGGTGCAGAGCCAAAGTTCACAGCCATTAAGACTTTTATGCCAAGGTCTGACATGGGGTGTATTTGTAGTGATTCCATACAGCAATTGCCACAAATCATAGAATCATAGTATCACCAAGGTTGGAAAAGACCTAAAAGATCATCCAGTCCAACCGTTCACCTATTACTAATAGCTCCCACTAAACCATGTCCCTCAACACAACATCCAGTCTTTAAGTTGCTGTTGCTGGACTGCGATTGATTAGCAATAAATTCATTGTGATGTGAAACCTGGTGAACAAAAGACAAGCTAAAGGGCACTGCTGGAAAGACAGCCCCCCTGGATCCTGTTTCTTTTGCTGGCTGGGTCTCATCTCCCAAGGAAGGCAGTGCCTCCATCACTATGGGGTCAAGCAACCTTCATCCTCCTGTGCCTTGGTGCAGCTGGGTGTTGAAAAGAAGCAGACATCTTTTCCTCTCACTCTCAAAGTGTGAAGATTTGCCCCATATTTTTGGGCTCTACTGCCACTGGTTTACAAGAAGTGTTGAGGATTGTGGTGATGCTTTACAGCATGGAAAGGATGTTCCGATGTTAAATAGTTAATTTCAGCACTTACAAAAGGACTTTAGAAACATGGAAGTGTTGGTGTGCAGGGACTGCTGGAGGTTCTCCAGTCCAGCATCCCCCTTCAAGCATCACAGCCATTAGCCTTAGGTCAGCTGTGGATACATCTAGCTGGATCTGGAGATGCCATGCCTACGCTAGAAAGCCCATCCCCACCTTGCACACTTATGGCTGCCATCTCCAACCATTGCATTAGGTCCCATCTGTGCATCCCTGTCCTTGCTCTGGCCACCTACTGAGCAGTGCAGCAGGGCTGAGAGCGTAATTAATTCTTACAAAAAGTCTAAGTTGTAAATTCTTGTTAGAGGAGGCATTGTCTCATCTTAATTATTGTTGCAGAGGTTGCTCTGGTCTTTCTGAGTTTGTTAAGAAAATTGCTTAAGTGCTGTTGGATAACTAAGTAATTCCCCAATTAATGTAACTAATGCTTACACTTAGATTGCTCTTTATTTTAGAAAGCAATCGCAGCATTAAGTGACCTTGGTAAACTCGATGTATTAAGTATCTCTCAGGACACAGATACACTGATTTTATTATACAAACATTCATCTTCATTGCAAAATATTCCCAAATTAACCTCTTTGAAGAGGTTTCTCATTTCATAAATAACATAGGTTGTCACACTGAGGGAAAGACATTAACATCTAATTAGCACCAAAATTATCCAACAGAATTACGTGGTACCTCCTTCAAAACATTCCCTTTGAAATCTCAGAGAATGCAAAAAGTGAAGGGTGCAAGGTGTAACCAAGCAATAAATCCTCCCAAGACGAAATCTACTGACCTTCCTGAGTAGGTTTAGATGAAAGCATTGGGATTTTTGTGCAAATCAAAGTCTACTAACAGAGCTCAATAATTCTGAACGAGGTACTTCATTTTCTCCCGTCTCCAGCAAGCAGAGACACCTTCTGTAACAGATCACTTGCAGGGCAGGTCCCGTGTAGCTGAGTCCTTTCCATTTCAGCACGTTCTTTGTGCCAGGTTGCTGTGGCCCCAAAGCAGCAGAAGGACACATTCACCTGCTCTTCTTCCTTACCCCAAAAACCTGCTGAAGGATGAGACACACCACTCCTAGAGGAGTCTGCCTTCCAGCCCTGACAACAGGAAACACCTGGACAGCAGCATTATGCATTTTCCTTACCTTTTCATGTGCTAAATTTGGTTGAATGAGTCCCGCTCCCTTTACATTGCATGTTGGATGAAAAATCGCATTAAAATAAAAACAAACGACCATTTAAAAGTAATTAAAAAAGAAAACAAAACGATGATAGATATCCCTACAGTGTAATTGAATTGTAACTTGATAAATTGAAAATATGCACAGAATTCACAAGAAATCCTTGCAGCCGGGGACCTGAGGAGTCAGCAGGAGCTGTTCTACAGTGAGTGCAGAAAGGAGCTCTCAGGGAAGGCTGAGAGTGACGAGGCTGAGAGTGACATTGCCCAGAGCAGGCAAAGCTGATGACGTGATTACCAAGAAAGAAAGTGAGTTTCTCTCTGAAATAAGGTAGGAGTCAGAGCATGACTTGTAGTTCTCAAGTTCTGGGGAACACGGTAAGGAGAAACTGTTTCACCACAAACACGACAGCAACTGTTTGATAAATCCATTTCAAACACGGACTGAGTTCCATCAGGATTTTGCACATATCCCCTTAATTCAAAGACAATCCTGCATTACTAACTTAAAACAAGTGAAATGAATTTCAGTTACTATTCAAGCAAGCTTAACAGAAAAGATTGATTATAGATGCATTATTCAATGTAGATAAAATCTACAAATTAAGCATCCTGATAAATGGACATTAGGCTGTACAGCTGCTTAAATAAACATATATAAAGAAAATGCTTCATTCTTGGTAGCAGTAAGAAGCGTAAGACTGTGCAGGACGGGAATATTTATTAACGTGTTCTGGCCATTACTGAGCAGAATTTAAGGGGGAAATAAAAGGTTCTGTGCTGCTGATTTAATTCTTGAAGACAACGACCCTCAATCCTTCTCATTGCAAATGATTTTCTTTTCTGTGTAGAGGCTGCTGCCTCACTAGGATGTGTAGGCACACTGCTCCATATCAAAGCGTGCCACCATAAGATCATAGGGACACCAAGGCTGGAAAAGACCTTCAGGATCATCCAGCCCAGCTGTCCGCCCATCACCAACAGTTCCCATTAAACTGTGTCCCTCAACACAACATCTGAATGTTCCTTGAACACCTCCAGGGTTGGTGGCTCCACCACCACCTGATGTCAATGAAGCATTTGTCCTAACAGAGCATCCTCAATTCACAAGGGGTTTCTCCTTCCCTTACAAATTCCTCATGCTCTTGTTTTACTTTATTTTCTAAGCATCTCAGACCTTGATGTGACATGGGAACCATAGAATCATAGAATTGCCTGGGTTGGAAAAGACCATAAGACCATCAAGTCCAACCTCAACCCAACCATACCACCCTAAGTAACAACCCAGCAGGGAAGGAGATGAAAGAAGAAAAGCTCATCCTGAAGAGCAGTAAAGGGAAGGATGGTGAGAGAAGAGCACAGCAGCGAAGCTAAGGGCCTAATTACAGCTAATGCTCTCCTGGAGCTCGTCAGGTAACTGGAAGGTAATCAAATAAGAGTTTGTCTTTTCATGGAGATTGGTGGATATTGGAAAAATAAAAACTAAAAAACTAGAAGTGTTGTATGAATAAGTAAAAAGATTGTAAAGAGGAAACTCTACAGTGAGTCCCTGTTTGCTGGTGTTCTGATTTTGGGACACATAGGTGTGGGCATGGGATTCAACTCCAGACAAATAGAGTTTGTAGGCTGGAAAAAGGTGTCAGATTGCAGGATGGAATTTGGGAGGGAAAAGTGATGAAGCTTCAGGGGACTAAGATAGCAAAACATGAGGAGTGTGCGGAGGAGAATTGACAGAGCATAACCCAAGGGCAGGATATTAACAAACAATTAGAGTAGCCTGTGAGAAGCTGAAGGCAGGATTGTATGTATGAACAAGAGAAGCAGTACACGCTGTGCCAGCTTTTGGACCTGCAGAAAAATAATGCAACTGTTCTACAAAAGGCTGGAGGAACGAAAACAATAAAGCAGAAAAAGTACAGAGGATGAAAGTACAAAATTGTATGCATAAATCTTTCATCAATCCAGCGATCAGATCATCACGCTGAACAGATTTAAACCTTTATGCTTTATTTCAACTGTTGCCAATGACGTAAGGCTTTCTGCTGCAACTGAAAGTGCAAAAACCAGTGATGAGGAAGCTCAGTTGGGCTAAAATTCAGCAAGACAAGAAGAAAATCATTGTGTGAGTCTATCAGCTGCCTTAGAGGTAAATGATGGTGATTTTGTAATTGTTTTGGGAAGCAGAATACTTGTTTCAGGGCTGCAAATGTAGCTTGAACACAGAATAGGACTCACGTCACCTTGTTGTAGAAAACATCTTAGCTTGTCTCCCTCACCTCCCCTGACAGCCACAGGAGAGAAGAGACACTTCTGGAGCATGATTCATCTGCCCTCACACAGACACCTACTGGAGGATGAGATGAAGGTACATTAAAATACCTAGAGCTTCTGTCAACTATAAAGGGAATCTGGACTAGCTCAGAAGTAAATATTTGCATTGAAGACATCTAAATCTGTTGGATGAATCTTGCCCTAGGTCTCTGAGACAGAAATTGCACTGCTAGGGACGCAACCTCTCAAAATAGGAAGGAAAACAGGGAGATGAAGAGAAAGCAGAGCTGAAGGAAAATATTATCATGATAAAGGAGAAGTTGAAATCTTGGGGAGGAGACAAATACTACAAAGGAAATGCAAAACAGGCTTTGATATTGCTACAAACCATCTAGAAAAGGGTGGCGTATCTAACTGTGAATTGTGATTTTATGCAGGTAAACAGGCTCCAAAAGTCTTCAGCTCTTGTGGTTAGACCAAGTTGTTGGTTATACCAGGATAAATGACAGAATGGTTCTGTATTGTTGTTCCAAGCTATGAGAAATGGTGTTAATAGGGAGTAAGATTGATAAATATATCACTCTGTGTGTACATGTAATAGCTGTGGGACAGCTGATACTCTGCTTGGCAGTGACAGGCAGCAGACAGCCCTGGGTTGTTGTGTCAATACATGGTCTGACAAAGGTTGGACTGAAGCCTTGTGCATCAAGCCCAGGGTAATATGGTCTAATGGCTGGGTTGGAAAGAAGACCTTTGATAGGTTGGTAGAATCCAGTTTGGCATAACTGGATTATGGGACAGCATTCTTGGAACTGGGACTGATAACCTACTAAAACATCATACGTTTGTAATGAATCTGTCGGATCACATAAACACTGATGGCGAATACAGAGGTATGGTGTGCCATGAACAATTGGAGAAGAAAATAATCCATGATAAAAGGTCACTTCTACAGCTTTCAGAGAGTGACTGTGTCAAAGGGCATGCAGAAAAGCCATTTGCTTCTTGACAAGTCACTGCACATCCCTGTCTAATGGAGTCCTAAAGCAGGGCACACCTGTAAGTGACATCTTCAGTGCCTTCAGCAAAATGAACATGGAAAGAAAATGGTACATGGGATACTCTTCATGTAAATCCAAGATGTTAGCATTAGAGTCCTTTCTGAAGGCCAGCAGCTAAGGAAGATGACATCTGAACTCTGTTTTAAGGGAGACTTGGGGGATCACGGGGCTATCACTGCTGTTTATTGTTTCTCAGGACAAGGTCAAGGTCCTGATTTTCCAGGACAAACTAAACAATTCCTGGTAGAGCAACCACGTGTGCCACTAATTCCCAGAAGTCCCAGTTTAAGGAATAGGGCTGAACACTCCTGCTGCTTGTGGGGTGGGCTGGGACGCGCTGTCATCCAGCAGGAACAAAAGTGGATGACCCTACTTTCATTTTCCATGCTGTGGAGCATACCACATCCTAGGCCAGGAATACAGGGACATGAATCTTTCCCTTTCTTATTCAGGCATATTCCTGGTGTACAGCCAGAAAAAACTTAAGCACAGCAAACTGAAATTATTTGTTCAGTGTTTTAACAAATCGGGTGGCCAAGCTGGGATGAGAACCAGAGCTCTGCATCCTTGTGGATCCTGTTAACTCTTACAGCTAAATCTTCACTAAAAAGCTTGAGAAAAAAAAGTCCTTCAACAAAAATCCAGTCTCCTCCGGAACCCCATGAGAAATATCTCCTTGTGGGGAGACTCATTCCTCAGCATCATCCTTCAGAGGATGCTGGACCCCTCGCCCCCTTGGCTTGAGATTTACTCATTCTGGGAGCAGCTGATTTTCCATCTCAGTGGCATGAAACATCTATACCTCATCTCTGTAGATATCATTACCAATGAAACTTACTTATCACCTAAAAAAAACCAAAAAACAAATAGAAGAAGAAATCAGGTTAGTTAAAGGAGACCTACTTTCCCTAAGGTTGTTGACTGGTATTAAATATATTCCTTTTCTTTCTTGGCAGAATTTCATCTCAGCTTTTATAGTGTTTCTATGGGGGTCAATCTCTCAAGCCTACAAGCATTGACTCTGCTGCAATTCTGGCATTAGCATTCTTCTGACCTTTAATGGTGTCCCCATCATTTCCAGGCCTGTTGGTAGTTCATACTCCTGGACAAGGGAGTCACCTCTTTCAAGACTCAAGCAGTGTTTTCTGAGCTAGCTGATACAAATACCTTCACCGATGACAAATACTGTTTTACATCATCTTTTGTTGTCAAGGTACTGGAAAACAGTTCATCATCCTCATGTACTATTCACCCCACTTCTTCTCAAATTCAGAACAGGTTTATTTCATGATACACTTCAAAATGTGTGCTTTATTATTCCTTTGTTGTGCCAGCCACCGACTTTCCCAGATGCATCAGCTTGGCAGTTGTCTTCAGATCATACCTTCTAACATGCATTAATTGCCATCAGTGCTCCTGGCTTTATCGTTATTTTCTTACTCATGTATCTGCTGTCTGCACTTCCTGCACTCCACCATCAGCCCCTTTGGATAAGAAAGGTATGAGAGAAGCCGGGCAGAGGTGCTCACAGCCAACTCATGCCATATCTTTTGCATGTCTCCTGGCACACCCTGGATGTTTCTCTACCCAGACAGGCAGCAACTTAACAGCAATAAAACTCCGCGCTCCAACCTGCCACAGGTGAACTCTGGTTTCTTTCTGTCAGATGGGAACAGAACCCCAGAACATATCTGGTGCAGGACAGGAGTCACAGAGCAAAGGCAACGTGATGGGGAGCTGCAGGGATATGCAGGGGCCTCATCCCATGTATGTGTGGGTTAGCATAGCCCTGCCACCCCTCTGCTGCCTCCATAGAACAGCCCACAAGACAAGGCTGAGCTGAATGAATAGATCATCTTGAAGGCAACTAGAAACTTGGCTTGTGGGGTCAAACAAGTCAGGATTTAGACTAATACATCAAACTAAAGAGGTAGAAATGGAGGGGGACAGTGCCAAGCATTTGCTGGAACTGGATTTGCACCATAAATTCCCCAAGTCCAGCCTGGTATTTGCCATGTGAAACTCTG
This sequence comes from Excalfactoria chinensis, assembly GCF_039878825.1. NCBI lineage: Eukaryota > Metazoa > Chordata > Aves > Galliformes > Phasianidae > Excalfactoria > Excalfactoria chinensis. The sequence goes on from NC_092841.1 coordinate 1,483,512, forward strand.
GATATATCCAGCTTAGAAGGCAAAGGCCTGCTGAACTCACACCAGGCTGTGCTGACTTAAGAGCTGGTAAATAAAGGACTGGAAATGAATGGTATAGGATTTACTGCTGGAAGAGAAGCTCGGTGGAACAAGAGTGCTGGCTGGCCTCCTGGAGCAGTTCCACTCAAACATTCACTGGGCAAGGTCAAAAGCCCAGGTGTGCCTTGCCTCTCCTCCCCAATTACTCTCAAGCTGCACTCAGCACATTGAGGACCCTCCCTCTGACCCAATATCCACTAATTATCCCCGTGAAAAGGGTTGAAAGGAGAATGCAACTGCCTCAGACCTCAAAGCTAGACTCTGAGAAGGACATGAACCAAGGACTCACCCTTTTAGGATGAAAACCTCACTGACTGCCATCGCTCCATTTGGTGGCTATTGGGTATTCTCTGGGCTCTAAGCTTATAAAAGTACCACAGGCAGAGAATCCTGTTGCAGGTAGTAGTAGGATAAGGAAGGAATGAGGCTTCAGCAACTCTGCATGTTGCCAGGGCTTTGATAACTGTGCACACATACAGCAACATGATTGCAGGCATCTTCAGAGTTACTCCACGTCCAGTTCTCAAAGGCCACTGGTGCCATTCCTTTAGGTGACTAGATGCTATATGAGCTCAGACAGTTGCCTTTAGTGCATCAATGATGATTTATACCCATGGAAGGTTGGAAAAGCAAATTTGATGACCTGTGGGCTTGGAGAAGAAGAAAGAGCACATATGAAATCCCAGAGGGTCTCAGGCAGGTGGCAATTCCTGATCCCCTTCCCCAGCCTGATAATAGAAATTATCTTTTTCTGCTCCCAGGGTATCTTTTAGGACAGGAAAGCTATCCTAGGCAAAAGATACCTGCAGTTTTTAAAGCCTATGACCCTGGCATAGTTGTCAGGAGGCGACGCTCATAACAGAATGATGATCTAGCCCTGGATTCTACTGACTCAACCAGAGCGAGTGCCAGGGATAGAAAGAGAAGAGAATTATGGCTCCCAGACGTAGGAAGGTTGCTGAGTGTGGAGGGTCTGAGCAATGGTGTGAGGTCCGGCCATGTTCTGGGAATATTTTACCTTCCTGCCTCTTGCTTCACCAGAGAAACAAAAGAGATACAGATGCTTGGTTATAAATTTTAAAGCAATTCTGCTCTGAATTTCCTTTTGAATTTAGAAGTGAATCCTTCATATAAATGGATTGAGAAATTTTCCCTCTGAAGTAATCCATCTCTTCACAGGACATCCTGACACCAGCTGAGTCAATCCAATGTCCATTGTTGATTTGAGTGTGTTCATCCAAGGCTGACATGACATTCCTTTTGTTGACAGAGCTCATATGTTACAGTAGCCTGTCCTTCATATTTCTCTGTCTTTCACTGTCACAGCAGCTGCACACCAGGAAAAACTGCTGCATTTACTTATTTCTTCAAGGTCCATTTCCTGGATATTCCCTGCTCCATCTAAGGGCAGCATTTGTCTGTTCATCCTAGATTTCAGCTGGAGAAGGATTAACCCTGTAGATAGTTCTTTGAAAGCCAGCATAGTGATATTTTCCAGTGCATCGGAGCACTTGATTTTAACTTCAAAATCAGATATGCAATAATGGTATTATTCCACATCTTCCTTCCCAAGGGATTCACCTCAAGAGCTAAACCCTTATTGATAGCTCTATGGGTGGATCTGCATGAGAAATACAGGCAGGACTTCACGCACCATGGCAGTCCTGGGAAGGAACATGACAGCTAATTCGAACTTTGTCATGCGAAGCTCCAAATCTCATACTGAAGGCTGGGATGAGGATTATGCTCTTCCAAAACGATGAGACCTTCCTCACAGTGAGCAAAGCAAGAAATGCAGCTCCCCTAGGACAAGTCCAGACAGTTGAACAAACCTTGAACTCTGATTCAGGAGGTTGGGAAGATGCTCTGTGAAAGAATCACCGCAGGCTGGTCCTGTCCTCTGATCTGCAGGAGCAGAGAATACATGCAGATGATATGATCATCTTATATGGATATGGATCAGTGTGGGCATAGCTATGGGAACAGGTAGTTCCCTCAGGACAGTCGTGAATAAAACCAACTCAGTATCATCAGCAACAAAGAGCTCATACAACAAACATCGCCAACAGTGACTGGTGAACAGGCCTCCTCAGAAGTTCCAAGTGAGAAAGGTCTGAAAACTGCTATAGATAGAGAATGGGGAAGGGAAAATAAAAAAGCCACTGAAAAGATCATTTGAATACTATGGTACAGCCCTCTTGTATTTGTATCTCAAGTGCCTAAACCCCAGATGCATAAAGTGATACTTCACTGGCTTCTTTCTGCTATTCAACAGACCATTCTGACCTGTAAAGTCATTCTTACCAATGGGTCAAGACACCCCAGCAGCTTGATAATATTAGATGAAGTTACTGAATAAAACTGTTGATGGGAACCTCTTGGGAGCTCAGCCTCCCCTCTGTCTTCAAATCTGGGCTCCCTCCTGACCACTGAACCTATATAGCACGAGGGCCACATCAGAGAGATCTTCCTGCTGGAAGTCCTGCTCTAACACCCATAGTGATGCTCAGGTTATGGTCCAGCCTGGGATCCCTTCCTCTTCCCAATCCAGCCCCAGAGCAGGTCACAGGCTCTGCCTCCTTTCCTGGGGGAAATCAAGTCTAATTCTTGTGCCAAGTTGCTCCTTGCCTTGTAAAGTTGTAGTAAAGACTTACCAGGGATTTTCTGCACAGCTGGCCAACCAATGCCCTTCACAGCACATCTCCAGACCTTTAAATATTCATGAAGCTGGGTCTGCTGCCTAATTGAATTTCCTCTATGAATGAATCAGTTATTTTTCCCATCTCCTGCAGCAAAGATGCAGATTAAGTGTGTAAAGCTAGAATAGTACACCAAGAAAGCAGTTTCTCCCCGATTAGTTGCTGAGCAAATTCACCCCTGCTGGGATCAATTTCTCCCAGACAGCCTGAAAATCATGAATTAATAGAATAATTCATGTCACGATAGACTGATAGATGCATTCAATCCAAGCCTTGCTCAGACAAGGGATACCTCGGAAATCAGAACAGGTTGCTCAAGGCTTCGTCACGCCAAGTTTCAGGTGCAGAAGGATGGAGATAACACCCTCACTGTGCCCCACTTCAGGTCTGCGTGTCCTGGAAACTTTGCAAAGATTGATTTTCCTTATATTTAATGACTCTTCTTTGCTGTTTGTGTTTCCTCTCATGTTTTTACAGTGGACCTCCACCAAGAGTTGGGCTCCATCTTTTCTATAGCCTCTACTACAGATTGACAACAGCAGTAAAATCTCCCTCAGTGTTTCCTTCCTGACACCAATCCAGTTCATCTCTCTCAGCCTGTCCTTGTGTCTCAGTACAACCATCATGAGCTCCAGCCCCCAAATCAGACTAAGCACTTCAGATGTAGTTGTACAAGTGAATTATCGGTCCCTCAATCTGCTTGCTACCCACTTACTAACACAGCCCTGTAGATAACTGGTCTTTGTAGGTGCAAGACATACTGTTAACTCATATTTAGATTGTTTTCCAACTGAAAGTAATGATCTGATGTTCCCCAAACAAGCTGCATGTTTTGTCCTTGGCCAGGAGCTGATATCTACCTGGACAGTAGAAAGAAAGGCAAAATGATCCCAGTGAATTCAGCATCTGAGTTGCAAGCTTCATCAAGTCCTGGATTTGGATTTATACCAAGCTTTGTATGAGGAACACAGAGCAAGAGAGCTACTCTTAATCACTGCTTACTTGGATGTTGCTTTATACCGTGAACATTTCTACATAGATCCCAGCAAAGCTCTGAGCTCCAATGGAGCCTTGGCTTGCTCTTTCCACCATTAGGAAGGAAGGTCTCTCCTCTGTTAGGCATAAAGCTTGTCCCCACAGGGCTGATGTCTGGGAGTAGAGATGCAACCCACTGCAGCATCCTCTGCATCTGTCCCAAGGATACGCTCAGGTACATGGCACAGAGCTGGTTTGTATAAGTTTACATAAGAAGGCAAGAACTACAAGGGGTTTTTATGAAGGAGCACTGCCTGCAATGTCTGCATCCAGTGCTGCTCTCTGAGGTTTGATCTTTCCACTCCTGCACAATATCCTGCCCTGATCCACTTCTCTCCAGCAGGGAAGAACCTCAGTGGAGCTACATGTGTTCAGAGACCTTCAGCTGCATGGGTCTGTGACAACAGGAGTAGCCTCCTTATGAAGCATTAGGAAGTAGTGGGATTGTGCATGGAATAAAAGTCCTTTTAGATCTGGTCTTGTGCATAACTGGAAAATTCTACATCCACAGAAGTTTCCAAATCCCTATCACACGAGGGAGCTTGAACTAACTTGGGCTGAGTTTGCACAGGTGGGAAGAAATATGAAGTCATTGTGGCCATGGAAGACATCTCTGTCTGTTCCCAGTTTTGTTGGTAAGATCTCACTCTCCACTTTTGAGCGTTTGAAGCCTAATTGCTTTCTTCACCACCTGTGACATTAGTGCTGACTTGAATAATAGATTGACTACCCCAGGTATTGCTCTCCGCTGTTCCTGGCAAAAGCGTCTGTCATTGGCCCTCTTTGCCAACTAGAAAATTAATCCTGGCAGGAAATTCAGCATCTGATGACATAAGGTTACTCCTCAATGACAGGGATTGTTGGCAGTAGTGAGCAATTTAAAAGTGGGCCTCACTATTAGGTAAACCCCTACCCACTCCTCCTGCAGGTTCTGTAGGGTTGTGGCAAGTCACTGCACTTGGCTGCTTGCTGAACCTCAGAACCATGGGACCAGGTCCTGCTGGTGGGGTGGACTGGACAAACAGTGCTCCATCCCAGGGCTGCTTTCTACCTTCTGAATGCACTCTTTGCCCTTGAGGGAAGACGGTGCTCTCATTCTTTGTCACTCCATCATGACATGCAAGAACAGGACAGTGAGTAAACTGGTAACATGTCCTATGTCGATGCACCAGATGCATGACTGGAGCATTCGGTGCTCAGCTGTGGTGAAAGGATGACAGTGGATTATTCACACAGGCATTTTGTGCTGCGAATGTACTGTGGTAACACTGCTGTCACTGAGCAAATAAAAGATAACAAATCCTGAGGGATCTGCAGTGTCCCCTTGCAGGCAAAGGAGGTGCCTCCTCACTGTACTCCATCTGCTTTTCCAGGCATCACAACCCACATCTAAACATTCACTCTGCTTGGAGCCACCCCTGCAAGTCCTACAGCAAAACTCCAGCTGCCTTTCAGCCAAGTGCATAACACAAATCCCATTTTTTAGGAGAGCAGGAACTTGTGTGCAGACAGGCAGCACTCTGAGAGCTGTCTGCATGCAGTGCAATGGAGAACTCTCTGTCCAAGATCCTGGCCTCAGCAGACAGGGGATGTAAGAAGAGGAAATATTTTAAGGATGAAGGCAGAGCAAAGCTTTCCACTGGGAGTTCCTGCAGAGTTTTGCTAGAGGCACTGGAGTAGGACTTTAGGATCTGTTCCACTATGTGAATGCAGCCTACTGGTTCTGAGGAGAACATTCTGTAATAGATAGACTGGCTCCATAAGGGACAGCCTGTAGGATACTGGGCAGCAGCCATTCTGTCCTGCTGTGGGACCAGCACCGAAACCTCTTTCTCTTCACTATAGCCCATGTTGAAGTCAACTGAGAGCATGGAAAAGATGCCTTCATTGGATCTATCTTCAGGAGCTCAGAGAGCAGTGCATGTTTTCAACAGGAATTTCTGAAGGTGTTTTCTCCTCAGAAAATTGCAATTGCTTATTGAATCGCATTCATCCATACAATTAACCACTTATTTTCATCCAATAACATTCTCAGTTAAAACATACTGCCCTGAAGAGGCACTGCTCAGCCTGTCTTGCATTGGCAAGTCTGTGGCAGTAAGTCATTCAAAGACTCACCTTGGTGTGTCGGGTGCATCTTCTTTACTGCACATTTCACTACATGTAACTGCTTTGCATGGCATCCTTGTGGAGTGTCTAAAGGATGGGATACCCCAGCCTGACTGACACACAGCTCTCGCATCCAGACATACATCCCTTCTCTTGTTCCTTCTCATGTTTTCTTTCTGCAACGTGACTGCAAGATGAGAATCATCGAAACTGGTGATTATGTAGATTGAGCAGATTTCTCAATTCCAGCAGGTTGCTCATGGCTTTGCACGGTTTAGTTTTGCATATCTTTAGGAATGAAGATCCCACAGCTATACCAGGTCCCTGTCCCACTGTTTGATCACTCCCAGAACTATAATATTATTCTGAATATTCAATCAATGTCTGCTGCTTTTGCAGCTATTTCCTCTTGCCTGTTAGCTGATCTTCATCTGCCTCCAAGTGCCCGAGTCTGTCTTCTCTACATCTCCTCACTGCAGCTAAAGGCAGCATTAAAATCTCTCTACCCTTCCTTTCCCATGACAGGTCAGGTTCTGTTCTCACAGCCTGTCTCTGTACACCACACCTATGTTCCCCTAATCACTTCTCTTGGTGGAAACAAGCTGAGATCTTAAGCTCAATCTGGGTTTTGCTCCTATTTGGAGCTTCTGTCCAGGTTTGTATCAGTTAGGATATGGTCCTCATTGGTGCAGCCAGAAACAGAGAGGCAGAGTGCTGGAGGCACAAAAGAAACACTGTTGTCAAGGCTCAGCACAAGACATCTGGTACCAAGATGACAGACAATGCTTAGAAATTGGTAACCCCAGAAATGGGTCGCTGCTCTCTCCTTTTTTCTCTCATCAGATATTCCTCCTACATGAGCTCTCTGGTTGTTGGCTGCTTGAAGCTGAATATAAGGTGGCCTATTGCTCAGATTTTGTACCTTGGCTTTGACAACTCACGTTGAACTTATATATATTCGTTTTCAGAGCAAACTAATAACCCTGACCACTTTGTCTCAGTAGAAGCTCTCCTACAAGCGTCCATATACCAGCTCAGGTTAGTGTCTGTACTATACTCCTGGACAGCATTTAAAAGTCCCCCATCTTGAGCTCGACTCACACATTTGCAGCTAAAGTGGTCATTTCTTCTATCCATTTTGGCACTCTGAACCTTAGTCATCCAGCATAATCTTGATGTCAAGGCTCCCCCTGCAGTCACTGGCAAAAGCTGTGCACCTGCAGGGAGTAAATCTGGCCACTTAGAGGTTTCCATTGATTAAGATACCTGGGAGGAATGAGCCCCAGAAGGAGCACAGTCTCATCCCAGACTGCACATGGCGCTCCAGGCACTCAGTGTAGATGGAGATGTTATTTCTGGAGAGCCTGATCTCTTCCCGACCTTTAGCTATGTGCCTCAAAACCAGCACGAGGAAAATAAGCATGCTGGTTTTATCCCCATCATGAGAGGCTACATTTCCCTGTTTTCCTTTCAGTGCTCTGAAAATCACCCTTTCACTCATAGCCCACCCTGTATTTCCAGCAGGAGGAGCCTCTGGGTCTCAGTTTCTTAGCAAATCTATGGCAAAGAGTCAAAGTAATTTCTCTGTCCTCATTTGCACACATACATCTGTCTTTCTGACAGTAGTGATTGCAAAGAGCGTAGATATGTTTGCCTCATCTGAGTATTTCAGTGCAAGCATCACAGCTGATTGCAGGAGAAAATGTGTAAGAAAGGAAGAAAGGAAGGGAGGAAAAACATAAACAAAAGAAAGAAAAGGAAGGTAAAAGGAAAAAGGTTAAAGAAAAGGGGGAAACTCATCGCACATATTGCTCAGTGAAAGCAGGCTGTAAAGATCCATTCTAAAGCATTTTGCTCACACTCATGAGGACGCTGTTTGGTCTTCCTTTGAAAGAAGAGCTCGCAGAGTTTTCAGCACTCAGTGGAACAGGCTTGTCCCTGCACTTAAATGTTTCTAAAGCATTTCTGACCAAGTAATCAGAAGTCCAGAAATCAGCCCTGTGTGTCTGCCTGATCCTTTCTATCTTCCTATCGCTTATCATTTTGTTCCACTGTAAGTTTTATTATCAAACTTAAGGCATCCATTCGTATGCATCCAAGTTTTGGCTATTTAATATTCATCTTTTGACAACACTTGTGGTTCAGCAAGCCTCCTAATTAGTTCCTGGCTGCAGTGGAGAGTTATTGTTCAGAAACACTGACCTTCCACCCATGGGATCTTGTTTTGCTTTGCTATCCATAGCTAGAAATCTGGAACAGATTGATACTTAATCCTGCTGGTCCTGCCAGTGTGAGCTTCCCATCCTTCTCTACCACTTTGCTTGCTGAGGGCTGGCTTAAGCAAGCTGTTTCTTTAGTGGCAAAATTTCCATTCAAGATTATATGATAAAACTCTGGAACAGCTCATATTAACACAGCCCATACTGAGTCTTTGTTCTCTATAGGTGAGCTTTATCTGAAGCAGCTGAATGGCAGAGGTGCTGGGGTTGAGTTCTCTTTGCTGCACAGCACTGGTAGCAGAGAGCTGTTTGTGCTCATCGTTTTTGCTCTTGTTTCCTTTTCATTAGAGTGTAAGGCAAACCTTCTTTCAAGTGTTTTCATTCTCTGCAGCCAATAAATGATAACAATCCGATACAGAATGTTCTGAAAGTGGAACCACAAAAGGACCTATTTCCTGTCAGCCCGTACATCCCCGGCTAAGGGAGCTGTGTATCCCAGGGGAAAATTAAACATCTGAAAGAGCATCTGAAAATTCATCAGCTGAATTTCTCAGTGGATCTCGACAGCAAACTGAAAAATAGGAGCGGAGTGCAGTCGGAGAGCAAAGATCTCCACCTAGTGAGATGGAGTGACAGGGCAGCATGCTGGCAAAGCTGGGCAGGAGGTGGTAGAAACAGCTTCCAGTGATGCAGACAATGCAGCATCCATGCTGTCCAAATGGCTGTTCTGACATCACAGCCTGGGGGTGAGAGCCACAACCTACACAACACGGGGCCATGCATAAGGCTGTGTCCAGCCTCCGTGCAGCAATAATGCATTGGGAGAGCAATAAAAGTCCACTCTCTGAGCCCTAACCTGCACCCAATGTGATCATAGCTCTGAATTAACCACAGCTGAGCAGGCTGTGCGGTAAAGTAATGATTGCTTTTGGCTGTGGACTTTTTCATAAGATGACATTTTTCCTATTGATGGGATTACATATTCTGCAGCGAGCACCAGATAATTGTAATTTCCAGGACTAATACCGAATGCATAAAGGTTATGGGTAGTCCTATTAAAGCTTTTATATTAGTGGAAAATTGTATGTTATAAGCCGGGAGAAAATTAATGGCCATTCTTTTGTGGTTTGCATACAATTAATCCCTAGGGGGCCTTTCTGTTCCATCTGGAACAGGTGACCTGAGTTTTATTAAAACCATCACCCCTTTCTTCTCTCTAGGCTCTGGGTTATTTCTTAGCTTGTCTTGCTGAGTTTTTAGGAGTACATGACTTCTCTCAACAGCTCAGCCCTATGAGCAACATGTTGCTGGCCGAAAAAGGCTTTTGAATGAGGAATACACTTTATAAGCAATCACGCCATGCTAACAGTGTGGTGGGAAACTGAAAACCAGGAAACACTTCTCAGAAATGACCACTGAAGCATCTCACATAGTCACAGCAGCACAGAATGGCTTAGGCTGGAAAGAAGAGTGATGGTCACTGAGCTCCCTGCATGGCACGCATTCAGAGAGACCTCCATAGAGGCCTTCAGAGGGTCTCCAGGCAGGCCTGGCAGCACCACAGGCTTATCTCCATGTTTGGACTTGGGTGATGCAGGTCCAGACCAACAGCAATTGTCAACCTGGTCAGGGCTGAGATGTTTCTTAGTGGCCCTTCACTTGTCTAAAGGATGGCTCTGCTGCTATCCCTTGGCTCCGCAGGCTATTTGCAATGCCCTTTTATTCTCCCAAGTGGAGAACTGCTGTTTGTTTTCCCTCCTCAGATTTACCTTCCAGAACAAGGGATTCTCCACCTCCTTAAAATGACCTGTCTCCTTCCCTTCCCTGCCTGCTGCTCAGGATGGAGAGAGAAATCCAATAATAACCCAGCAGTTTTTCCACTGCTTCCATCCCACCGTGTTCTAATAGCACTCCCTCACTATGCAAGCAGCACAGATCAATCTAGGGCAGCAGATCTGCATTTTAGAAATAATTGGGCTACAGCCATCAGGGTGACATCTACCCTGTCATCACACAACCTCCACAGTGAGCTCAGTCTGGTAGGCAAGTGAAACCAAGACACTGATGGTGGGTAATGCCTGCATTGCAGGGATGACCTTTCACATCAGTACAGGGCGTAAAATGCCCACGTCCCACTGTGACATTACCAGAGCAAACTGCTCATGCTGCAATATTCTTCCTGAAATGGATCTGAAGAACTGGAACAGTTTTGCTTGGGAGATGCACAGCTTCTCCAGAACGTAACAGCTTGACCAATCAAACATCCAATTGAACTGACAACAACTAAAATGCATCAGTCCTGCTAGTTTTTCAATGTTAACGGTGCATCTTTGCCTATTTTAAGTTTAGGGAAACATTTTCCTTTCATTTCTTAAAGGTTAATTATAGTTTTACCCCCCTTTCCTGCATTTTCAAAGGATGTCAGTTCAAAATCTCTGTTCTTCTCCAACATCTCTGGACTTGGGCTACACAATAAAATAGATTTTGATGCTTTTTGTTAAGCCAGGACTATCAGGATGCAGGGAGATCACATGGCTCACATTTTCAGAGCACACATTTCAAAACCCAGGTCAGTGCTTTGCTTTGGACTGCATGTCACCCCTTTCTGTTAGAGAAATATTGCTGTGAAGTTGCTGGCATGGCTGGAACTGAAATCATTGCCCAGATTTTAGCAGTACCCTTTTACCTCTTCTCATTGCATGGGGAGGGTTAGCTGGATTAGAGGTAAAGGCTGAGGGTGCTGGGGTAAGGATGCATCCTGAGTCACAAATCCTCAGATCTGGGGAAAGGAAGGAAAACTGTTTTCTTAGAGAGCCGGCGACATTCATAACATTGATCCTTATCCAGTGACCCTGCTGTGCTCTCCCAGAGGTCCATCCATCTTGTCAAAAACTCTGCCAAATTCCTCCAACCTGCTTCTCACTTGGCTTTGTGATACCAGTGAGGTATTGCAAATAGAGGAGCCTAATGTCAGCTCCCACTTTGCCAGTCACAAGATCTATGTACCATAACTTTCCTGACTGCAAGCAAAGCTCGATTCAAGAAAAATCAATTTCGTTGTGGTCTGTCTAGGACTCATCACTGCAAGGATAATGTGTGCTCCTGTTTACCATGTGGGAACATAAAATTCATTCGGTTTGAAGAATGATTCATTAACTGCCCCCAAATGGCAGTTGGGCTAAAATGAATTTGGTTTTGTTTAACTGAAGGAGCTCTGCTCCCTGCATGCATAGCTGGGAAGGCAAGAAGAGCTTGCTGTGCCTCATAACCCCTGCAGAAACGCAGTGCTTTGCTACAGAGCTTCCCACCATGACCATTCCTCTGTTTTGCATGGCTGCACAGGAGGATACCAAGCTTTGAGCAGCCAACCCATCTTTGCTAAATTATTCAGCAAAGCTAAGCACAAGGCATTGGGCCTCATTCCTCCTCAGGTCCCAAGGCATCTGTTGGCCTCTGGGAAAGGAGAGTTAGCTTGGCTCCTCTGCTTCTTCATATCTGCACCTGCTGCCCCATGGTCAGAGCTTTGTCTTCCTGATTCCTGTCCACAGCAGATGTCTGAGATAAGCTGGACTGTACTGGTCTACTGTTCTCCCCAAAAGAGATAATCTGTCTCCTTGTGAGTGTGAAAATATCCCTGCAGACATCACCTGTGAATTATGAGGTGCTGTAGTAGGGAATCCCAAGTGTATTTCCAGCCCCACATGAGGCTTCCATATCACAACCTGTGATATGTGTGTGCCCCCAGTGGCGCAGTGGTTTAAGCTGCTGCCTGCGGCACTGGAGGGCCCGGGTTCGAATCCCCCCTGTGGCGCAGGGGTAGAAGTGCCACTTCGCTACACACAGGGCTCGAAACCCGGGAGTTGGACTCGATGATCTCTAAGGTCCCTTCCAACTCGCACGATACTATGATACTATGATACTATGATGATACAACAGCTATACACTCATGCATACAGCATGGGCTGCGGCCTGGTTAAAAGTCTGGTATGCAGAATAATGTTGCAGATTAAGACTAATTAGGTTATCTTCCAGCCTTGTTACATTCATCACAAAACCTATAGCATGAACCAAAATCTCCCCAGTATGGCTATCTGCCTCTTTGTACTGTATAGGTTCTAGGTATGTGTATAGACTGGGAGAAGAACTTGATCTTATGATTCTAAATTAAGGACAAGATGCAGTTTACAGATGAGGACTGGCTGCAGTTCACTCTCCGCAAGCAAAGGTCCTCTACAGTTCATATACAATGTGATTTCTTTTGATTTAAAAGTTAAATTTTCATGTTTTGAAGGTTGAGTGCAAGTAATACAGATCCTCGCAATTAAATAATGGTTTCATCACATGCTATGAAGTGGCAGAACAAAGGAGGATAAAACAGAAGTGAACTTGGAGGGTCTTTTGCATGTGATGTCCTTATGGCCTTTGATAGCTCTCCAGCATCAGGGTTAGATGTTGCTGGATTGTACAACAGAAGGTTTTGGATGAGCCATGGAGATCCATGATGTTGAGAAGAAATTGAGATGAGATCCAAACATGCCAAGCTGGCACAACAAAGCCATGTATGCATGGGGATAGCACTCCTGTCCTTTGGGTCAAGGAAGGAGCTCAGACATCGTGGTCATCCCTGGCATGTATATATGGATGCAAACCCTGTCCCAGCTGCAAAATCAATAAATAAATAAATAGCAACCATGATAATAATGAGATTTAATCGCTCAAATAAACCAATTCAGTCTGCTATGAAAAACCTGCAGCTTTTCTTTTCACACACACACAAAATAAAGCTGGACCATGACGTGCCATTATTCTTCCCAGCACTGGAAATGCCACCTTCAAGTTATCTAAGATTTGTTTGCTTGTTTTGAGCACCTTCTGCTCAGAGGCAGAGGATTTCATTACAGCTTGGAGACTGCCTCAGGTGGAAGCCACAGCTCTGGGGCACTGTATCTCTGCCTGGAAGAGCATGGAAAGGTTTATGTTCCCCAGCCTTCCTCCCTCCAGACACAAATGCCTTGTTTTCTAACTCAGTAACTCAGACGGACTCAAAGGAAACTTGAGCACTGCAACCTCAAGATAATCAGTGAGGGTTTGAGATCTACGCACATTTGTTTTGGGGAAAAAGAAGGAAAATGGAAAAGGTGAATGGGACAGGAGCTGGAATACCCCCAAACAGGACAACGTGGGGCTCTTCCACATGACTTAAGGTTGCAGATAAGCCACTGGCAGTTCACCTTCCACATCAATTCATCTCTGACCACTTCTGGATCCCGCTGATTTCAAATCTTGTCTGGGTATATCGATTCCTCCAGCAGTGAAAGCACTGGCATGTAAACTGCAGATTGGAGCCAAGCAAAGGTGGCTGAATTCAGAGCACACGGGTAAAAGAGATTTATTATAAGGGAAAGGTGTTTTTATTCATACGTTGACCTCAGGCCCTACATTACTGCACTCCTCATAGAGGGCTGTTTGCTGTTGACCTTTGGATATCAGTTTAGCAGGGGCAATAGCCAGCTTTTAATAGGTGAGTTTAGTCAAGCCAGAACCATTCCAAGGAAAGCACTCCATAGAGTGATCCTGTCCATCCTGATGCAGCAAAATTAACAGCCTCACTCTGGCCAGGCTAATTCCTTTTTGTGATTATCATTATTATTCTGCTTTCATATTGCAATAAATATTGTAATTACTGAACGCTGAGTGCTGATTAACACGGGCTCCCTGTTTCACTGGCAGAGATACAGTCAGGGTGGAGGTGTGAGGTCAGCCTACAGATCCAGCCTAGGGGTGCTGCAGTTTTCTTGGATAATATTCAATCCTTAGCTCACTTGGGGTTCTCCCTGCAAAGAAGGATTGAATTGGTGACTGAAAGCACCCAGACTATGCCTATGCAAGACTATGAGCTCCAAGGACTACTTTAAAGGGCAGGAGCCAGGGGCTACTGGAGAGATGCAGATGCAAACCCCAATGATGCAACTCATGGACATATGGGAGTTCAGCTACTCACTCCATTTCTCCAGACCTGGTCTTCCCACATGGGACCTTGTGCCTTTTCCTGTCCCGTGTGGAAGGGATGCAGAGCTCCTAAGGCAGTGCAGTGCTGGGTGGTGGGGAAAGAGGGTGTTATTGGATGCGGTGCTCAGGGACATGATTTAGCGGGGGTTTGTTAGGGTTGTATGGTTAGGTTGTGGTTGGACTTGATGATATTTGAGGTCTTTTCTAATCTAAGCAAGTCATTCTATGTGGGTCAGTGTGTGGGAGCCAGACCTGCCCGTCTGAAATACAGAAGAAATTTAGAAAACAATAAAGTTTCCCCCCCTTTGCAAAGCTGAAATAACGACAAGATACTGTGATTGACTTCAGCTCCATTTAATGAGGGATAATTAACCCGCCCATCACAAGGCCAAAGAATTACGCTGGTTGGAAATTTTCCAGTTAATGTGCTATTTGATATTTTTTACCTAATTTTCAATGGTTTAATTGATGCCTCAGTTATGAAAGATATCTCTATTAACACCATTCTTAAGGAAATCCCTATCACTGCTGTGACCTTATGCTGCCACCTGATCCTCTTGTTGCTGCTCCCCACAGTGCTGGGGGATGCCTGAGGGAGGTGTCAGTGGTGGAGCAAGGCAAGAAGTTAGAGGCTTTGAAGCCTCAGAGAGATTGGGTAGATGTTAGTGATGGGTGGACACCCAGCCTCAATCTGCCCCACATATGATAAGCAAGGGGGAAGAGGTTGGCAGGAAGAAAGGTTCTGCCTGTTACTGGAAAGCAGGAGTTGCCATTACTCTTCTGCAGAGACACCAAGGCAAAAATCTGATGACCAAAGTCAAGTGTGCAAGTGTATAAAAAGGGGTTACTGCTCCCTGAACATGGGGGCTTTTCTCATGTGCTGTTGAATTAGATATTAAATCCTCAGATGAGCTAAATGAGTTGATCGTGGCTAATGTTATTACCAGAGTGCCAGAGGAATCAAAGATGATTAGCCACTCGTCACATGAAGTCTTAGCACAAAGGACAGAGAGAATTAATTCGTCCCACTGACCTAATTTTGGTTTCCATGTGGTTCTCATTTCTGCATGTTAGAAATACGGGGAACAAGCAAGGAGAAGTATAAATCTGAAATGATGAAACTGATTTACATGGCAGAAGCAAGACTTGAAAGACAGTTTATACAATTGTCATAGTGTATTTTTTTATGAGAGGCCAGAGCTTGCTGAGAAAAGACCTGAAAGGAACCTGGAGAAAAGCGCAGCTCCCAATAGAGCAGAGTCATTTACAGTCAAAGGAATTTCCCATCTGCGTCCAACAAATGTACTGAGCCACTTCTGAGCACAAAAACCAAATGGAGACTCTTACATTTGATGCCTCATCCAGCAAATAGCTCCCACCACTCAGGTGAAGGCTGCCCAGCTTTGCAATAGATGGGATAGAACTAGCAGTCCCACTAGTGATCAAGTATGTAGCTTGCTCCAAAATTAATGGCTCCTATTTCTGTCAACAGAAACTATAACAAAGGGCTCAATAACACTGCTTAAAAGTGAATTTTCTTAGCTACAAAACACTATTTTTCAACATAATCACCACCATTAGCTTTGTGTTTTTGCCAGTAATGAGCAAGATCTGCATGTCATGCACATAACAGTTTGACCCAGTGGATGTGACCCCCTGTCATCATTGCCACTGCTGACATGCAGCATCCACTGCCTCATTGGGCTTACATCCACTGTATGGTTTCCATAAACATTCAGCAAGCATCAATGAATGTCAGTGGGTGCCATTTTTTCCACATGAAAGAATACAATTACACCCCTTTGCTTCATGTGCACTTCCACGTCAGACAGCACTTTGTCACTGCTGCCATTTTGTCACCCCTCTGCTGCCATCTGCCACATGGCACCAAAATGTAACAGGATGTTGGTGGGGAGGTTCAACCTCTACTGCCATCCCACCAACATCCACCTCCGATTTTGTGGGCCAACAGAAGGAAATAGGAGGCATTACTTTCAGAGCATCCTCATGTTTATTCATCTCTGCAGCTTTCATCACAAAGCTCCGCAGCTAACAGTGGCAGAACCAGCTCTCACTTTGGTCCTGGCAGCTCCTCTCCTGGCCATGGCCCAGCTTCTCTATGGATGGATGCAGCAGGAGCCCCTGTCCATCCCCAGCACACCTCCTGCTCGCCTTTCCCTCTATGCTGACTTCTTTGACGCAGCTAATTTCCCAGAGGAGATGGATTGATTCTTCACGACCACTGTGGATTTAATACACGCTATTTATCACCCAGCTTGTCACTCAAATGGAAGAAGTGTGTGTCTGCACAATATATATGCAAAAATCTCCATTGCGTTGTTAATCCCCTGATGGCCATCAATAAATTTCAGGGATTTGGAAGCCTTTCAGGAAGAATCTTAAGAAGTAAAATGTTTGCATGCATATTTTCCTTGTTGTTCCTTAGATTCTCACTGGCTCCTCCCATTTAAATACGTGTCAGCCCACAGCAGCTCTCTTGTTTTAATTATGTCAGTCTGCCAAAACAGTAGACGTTGGCCTGGTTACATCAGTCTCACTACCCGGGGCAAGGAATACATCAGAGGAACATCAGTTATAGTTGTTCTGATGTCAGTAAGTCCTACAAGCCGTAGTCCCATAATCTACATGGTCCCAAATGCCTCCAGAGATGTCCAGGGTAGGACCTGGGCTGGGTCTCCTGTAGCTGGCAGTGAGCAGGTCTGGCTCCTCCAGTAAAGCTCCTCAAGCCTTGTGCAAGGACTGCAGGGCATTTGGACAGTAGAGCTGCAGGCACAGCCTGGCCAGGACTTGCCAGGCCCTGTGTTTGCTGAAGCTAAATGAGGTAACAGGTTAAGAAGGACACACCACTCGTGGAGATACTTTTGTTCTGTACAAAAACTTGGCATAAAGTAGGTCTCTGAGTACAGACCAAAGTCTGCCTCGTGCACAAAATGGTCCTATCCAGATCATGTGTGATGAGCTGAGGTTTCCTGGAAGATGGGGACCATCTTTTTCTGCTTGCTCTTGCTATTATTCTCACAAAACGATCTGCTTTTGGCTGCTGTTGACCCTGGGTGATGTGTCCCCACAGTGTCTGAGTGCAGGAGGATTTCAGGCCTCCCAGGACCCCATTCTGTTGTACTCAGAGCACCCCAGGGCATGCAAGGGAACACGGGGCCAGGACTGCATGAAACACATCGTTGGTAGGTGGGTGGTTGGACTAGATGATCTTGTCCATCTTTTCCAGCCCTGGTGATTCTAAGATTCTGTTATTCAATGAAACTTTGCTGCATTTGAGGTTATCAAGAGTTTTCTTATATTTTTCCCAAAGATGCAGTCTCTATAGGGACTGCATTCAGCTCTACTTGAGCCCTGTCCTCCAGCCCCACCATGAGGCAGATGAGTGCCAGCTTGACCCAGACACCTCATCCATTTCAGCCTGACCCAGCTGAAACTGCTTCGTCCCCATGACTCATCAGATGCTGCTGCTTTGTCTTCCTGTAATCGTCCTATTTCTGTGCCACAAATACCTCAGCAAAGTCGTCTGCTGTAAGTATTGCTCAGTAATTCTTACAGAGACTTCTGAACTTTGAGGCTATTCCCAACAGATCTCTTTCATCACAAGCCATTCAGTGGGAAAGCCTAAAAGAGCACTTTCATGGCTCCTTGCTAGGAGAAGGGGACTAAAGCTTTGTATATAAACGAAGGATGAATAATTATGCTGAGATAGGGATATCTGGACAAACAAACAGCGAGTATCTGAGATGTTCATACTCTGGAAACCTTCCTGTAAGCTATCAGCAGTTTTCTCCCTACCTGAACAATGCACACATTGCAATGTGCATGCGGAGACTGGAGAGGTTTTCATTTATAAACGTAGCACTCCGCTGGCTCAAGATGCTTTCAGATGAGCTTTGCCTCAGTTTCCATCTGCAAAGACCTCGTGAAAGGATGCAGTGCGTTGTTCCCAGCAGTGTGTGAGGAACGGCCCCTAAAGATCCTGGCAGGCTGTGGTCCCTCCTCCTGCCCATCCTGTCCTGCATGGCACAAAGAAGCTGTAGGAGGATATGTGAAGGTCGTCAGTGCAGAGCCTGAGCTCACTCTGCAGGAAGAAAGAGAAAAACATCTCCAGGGACTACAATAAATTGCCACCTTCTTCCCAAAGGCTCCTGTGAAACACTCGGAAAAGTGACCTCATTAATTAATGAGATGGGTTAACGCTCTCTCCGCACACTCCACTTAATTGCAGTTCTGTCATTCCCGGTGAATTCTTAATGCCATATCGATTATTCAACGTTCAGTTCCATCAATAAAGCAATAAACCATGTATGCTTAAGAAAAAAAAAGAAAGTGATTAAAAAGATAAATACATGACACACTTTAAAGAAGCCACGTCCTCCTGCAGCCCACTTAGCAGCTAGGAGCAAGCCATGGGTAAATACGTGTTAACATCCCTACTTAATTGAACTGGGTAATTGTCTCATAAATTTGTTTTAATCCCTAATACACGTACTGAGTTCTTCCATACAGAAACCATTCCAAACTGTAATGCCCTTGGTTTTCCTGTCTGGTTGCTGCATGGGCAATGCTCACGGGAGAGAAGGGTGAGAGAAGTCCTGGCCAGAAGGTGAGACAAAGTCAACCTGCTCCCTCAGGGGCTGAATGGGTGGGATTCCTAAAGTACAAGCCTATCTAGGAAGCTGCAGAAGCACCACAGCACCGTGGCTGAAGTTTCTTTATTGCCAAAAGGCAGCTGTGACCAATCCCATGTCATGGAGAAAGCCTTCCTCAGTCCTGGATGGAGCTGCATCTGCTGGAGCAGAAGCAGAAAGCCCAAGTGATCCCTTCCCTTTCCTCCCCTGCCTTATAGCCCATGTGTTAATGATCCTCCAGCACTGACTCTCCTTGATCACTCACACCGAGCATCCACCAACACCTGCAAGGGCTCCCAGTGCACATACCCACACCTGTTCTAGTGGGATCCACATTCCACAGCACCAAGGAAAACTCACATCCTCCTATCAAGTACTGGAGTGCTGTCTCTGTTCCCATCAGTCCATCACCCTGCCATATTCATGCTATCACCCTGGTGATGTGGATCAGGGCAATGATTATCACATCCAGCTCTTCTGCAGCCCAACATCTGAGATCCATCTCCACGGCTGTAAGTGGTGCTGCTGGAATCTGCACAGAGGTCACCTGTGGAGGTGGGATGCTTGGGAAGAAGTCCCCAGTTCCCATTTTGGCCAAGCCTTTTTCTCCTTTAGAGAAACAAATGGCACACATTTGTAAGACACTGTATTAATTGGATGGTAACAGCTCCCCGGGGCTTCTTGCAAGGAAGGATTTGAGGTAAGAGCTGGGAGCTGGGAGGAGAGGAGGAAAAACATTTCTGGGTTTGGGGTATGGAGTTTTATTTTTCCTTTTCTTTTCTTTTTTGTTTTATTGAAAACATTGTGATTTAACAACTGCAGGCCTTGTTGAGCATAAATAAATAAATAACATGGAGAACTGGGACACACTAAGCTCTGTGATTGCATAAATATTCAAGCTGCAAGAGAAAATATAAGATTTCAAAGGTGCAAACATAATTATGGAGTTGTTATCTATCCCCCATAGTAATTCAAACATAAAGAACATTTCCGTGTCAGCTGGTAAGGGATCCAAGTGAAAATCTGAGATGCTGAACATGGAAAATGCAGCATACAGCAGCACGGGGTGACACTCACACCATAGGGAGGAACGGTCCTTGGTGGGCTGGGACTGGGGCAGGAGCCTGGGCAGTTGGTTTGAGCTGAGGGGTGCTGAGATCTCCCCTGAGCGAAGCCAAGAACACTCACGGTGTGCACACCTCTCAACCCTGACCAAATCCCTGCTGCAAGTTCAGGGGTGAAAACCTGAGCATCTCTGAGCATCTCCACTGTGCTGTCATGGAAGGTTGTGGGTCCAGTAAGCCGGAGGTCTCAGTGTGCTGCATCGCCATTGTTTTGCATCCAAATCCATTCAACCCCAGTATTTTCCACTCTGGATCTGCAGGAAAGGTGATCCTTATTAATGCAGAGCCTGGGGGTATGGGATGGAGCTACAGCAGGACGCTGGCAACAGAGGAAGCAGCAATGAAGTAGACTCAGACTCACCTTGCTCTTTTACAGGAGATTTCAGTGGCAAACAGCACCGAATGAAGCGCCCATTTTCCAGCTCTTCTTGTCCCCATGCATGGCACTTGTCCATTTCTGGGACTTTCAGCACTGACACCTGGTAAACAAAAGCTGAAGCTGCTGACAGCTCACCACGAGTTTCCCCAGCCCTTCTGCTGGTGCCATTGGTGAGGAGGACAAACATCTCCCAGAGGACCACAGAGCTGTCTCTCCTGGTCCCTGTAGGACAAGTGCAATGTTGCCTTTATTATCATGAAGCCAGGTGTATAATTGACTCTGTGGCAAGGAAAACGATGCCCTCGCCTTGCTGAGTGCTCACTTTGCACCTGCTGTATGTGCCACTGCCAGAGGTTGGATATCAGCTGTATCCCAGGGAGGGAGGCGATGTGCAGCTGGATGTTGGCGTGCTCAGGGCTAACTGGTCACCCCCTCTTGGGTCATTTGCCATGAAGCAAGCATCTGTGACAGGGATGCTGTGTCCTGGGACATGTGGGATAGGAATGCTCGCATAGTATGAGTTTCAGCCTGCAAAGCAAAGCCCTGTAGAAGTGATGCCTGTCTGCAGCATCACAGGTTGTGACAGTGATACTACTGGGGAGTGGAGAAGAGGGTCTGAAAAAGGCTCTTGGGGAGGGCAGATTCTCCTGCCAGAGTCCTCTACTGAACACAGCACTCCTCAGATGCCAGTCTGGTATTCAGTTGCTTCTGCACAAGGATGCAGTCACAGCATCTGGGTAGGGTAACAGCACCATCTACTGCTGCAGTGTCCAGAAAAGTTTCCTCTTAGTCCCTAGACATGTGATGCTTTTTTGGCCTGGCCATACCCTGTAGCAGCCATTCAACCATTTGCTGAACATGGGAAAGTGACCTCCCATCAAGGGCAGAGGTATGGGTAGAGAGAACAGCTTCCCTTCCTTTCCCCTTCCCCTTCTTCTTCTCTTTCCTTCCCTGTCCAGGCACCTCCTGTGCAGGTGTCTGCTCTTTCCCATGGTGAAGGAGCCTTGGCTTTATTGATTTAACCCAAAATAAAGGGATTTCTCACATTATCTGCTGCAATGTTGGGAAACTGAGCTGCAACACGTATAGCCCAGATCACGCATCCCTTCTACCTGTCTCTATGAGTCTTGCAGACCCCTGGGTGGACTTGCTGGAGCCCAGGAGCATTACTTAGGGATAGACACTGATTTGGGGCAAGGGTGTGTTGTGGATGGGTGTTCCTATGCCATTCACAGTCCTGAGGCTAGGACAGGAGGTTTGGACTCCTGTCATCTCCATCTCACCCTGATGCTATTGAAGATGAAGGGATCTGTTTTATTCCCTATTTTCTTCTCTTGACTCCACCAAAATTGGAAAGGACTTTCACCATGGACCTCAAACACCACCTCCATATTTGCCCTGGGCACAGGTGAATATCGAGTGAGAAAAGATCATGAATGTAGGGCAGGAAATTGGAGGAGACGTAAGGGAGCTCCTCTAGGCACAGAGCACTGAGCAGGTTCATGGCACGGGCATGGCAAGACCATGCAGCCTTCCTTTAGGAAGTGGTGGAAAGGGACTTTCCTACTCCCTCACTCTAGTGCAAACAACAGGGCCTCCTGGGTAACCACCAGTTGGAGCAGAGAGCATAGAGCCTCACTGCTGATGTTAAAGTAAGGTGCATGGAGTGACTGAGTCAGGTTATGCAAGGGACATTGTGCCACCATGTCCACAGCCACCTCAGAGACACAGGAGGTTCTGCTGTGTGACTTTAACTGCTGCAGTGCTAGATATTTCCTGCCAAATCAGCCTTATATCCTATCCTATCCTATCCTATCCTATCCTATCCTATCCTATCCTATCCTATCCTATCCTATCCTATCCTATCCTATCCTACCATCCACCACTGTGCTGCTGAGCAATGCAGGTGACCACAAACACCTCTGAAGTTGCCTAAGCTGCTTGGGACTATCTGAACGTATCACCTGTGGCTGCACATGTTGCCTCCATCCCAGCCAGGAACAATAAGCTCAGTATGTCAGCCCTGACCAATGCACTTGTTTATTTGGGATACGGTAGCTGGGAGGCAATGGGACCTGTCCTGGACAGGAGCTGAGTTGTGCTTTTATTTGCTGTCACTGTGTGGTTTGGTGACCACATCTCATCACCCAAAGGGACTCACAGTTGAATGAAATCTTCATTCCCCTTTCGCCAGGGAGAAGTCAAACAGAGAACGCAATGCACCCAAGGTGACACCACCCCACAGGGCTACAGACAGGGAATCACATCACCCCGTGTCCTTGTTGTTGTCAGGGATAGAGTTAATTTTAGCTGCTATGATGCCGTGTTTTAAATTAAGGAGAAAAACACTGTTGATAACACACCACTGCTTGAACTGCTGCTGAGCAGTGCTTACATTAAGCCAAGGAATCTCCAGCTCCCTGTGCTGCCCTGCCAGCCAGGAGCTGGAGATGCACAAGGGGCTGGGAAGGGGCAGAACCAGAACAGCTGACCTGAACTGACCAAAGGGATATTACATAGCATGTCATCCCATACTGAACAATATGAGTCGGGGTGGGGAGGAGAGAGCTGCTGCTGCTGCTCAGGGACTGGGTGCCGGTCATTGTGTGGTGTGCTGAGCATCGCTTGTTTTGGATAGAAATATGTTTATATCCACGCACGTGTATATGTTTATTTATTATTATCGTTTTCCTTTCCAGCTGGACGGACGCACGGCCCCACGAGGTGGCAGCAGGCGCCCACGGAGAGAGCCGGGAGCAGCGGCCAGGTCAACCAGCTCCGAGAACGGGGCTATGAGATGAGACCTGGATTGGATGGGCTGCCACGGGTGCAGATCCACCACCACAGGTCAGTTCCTGGGCAGGATGCGGGTGCCCAGGGGTCCTGCAAAGAGTATGGGGTGAATGTGGAGGGACCGAAATGAAATGGGGGTACATGATGGGAGGGGGCTGAAGCACAAGGCTGGATGATCCCAGAGGGAAGAGCCATTTCTGGTCAGTCTGGAGCTGGTGCAGGAGCAGAGTGGTGAATTAATCTTGGCAGAGGTGCTGACATGAAACCTTCCCACCTCTGGCTGCTGGCTCTCAGATTAAAGGGCAATGGAGCCATTTCATTCCCTAGTTCTTGGCCCTTGTGCTCAGCTAACACACACACCTCCCATCAAGAGATGTGGACAGTCCTGACAGAACACAGATAGGGATGCTAAATTAACCTCACCTCTGCCCCTGCCTGTGAGCCCACTACCCCTTGTTGATGAGGTCCAAACCCAACCCATGTCTGGCCAAAGGTCTATGCAGAGCCAAGCTGAGGGAGCTCACTTTGACAGGCACTCCCTGATCTTGCTGCTTGAGCCCCCTATGCCCCACAGAGCTGCATCCACCCACAGCCCCTCTGAGCCCTCCTACTCCTTCCAGCCCCATGCACTGCCCTGAGATGCTCTGCACCCATCCCAGAGCCCACACAAGATCTGTCGATCCCCCTTACATCTTATTGACCCATTCCACCCCACTCTGCTTCCTGCCTGTGTCCCTGGTGCAGCTCTGGGTACCAATACAGCACCAAACCAACAGAGAGCCCAGAGGGATGGCCACAGCCCCAACAATGCTGCAGCCACTCCTGGCCATCAGCACTGCCTGTGTCAGGCTGGATCCCTTCCCGGCAGCAGGTGGATTCACAATGATGTAAGAAGGTTTTAAAGTATGTTTGTGGATTCATCTTCCCTCCCTCTCCTAGTAATGGGCTCAGGATGTTAATTAATAGCTAACTGCTAATGTCTTGCATCCATCAAACGTCTCGCAAGGAGCCTCCAAGTGTTTTGCAGACACTGGCTACCATCCCCTGATTGGAAGCACAGCAACCACAACCCAGAGCGGCTACAGGGACTTGCTGATGCTCAAAGCCTGGGGCAGCATCTCCAGCCCTGCTCCAGCAACCGACCCACCCTGATCCTCCTGCCAATGGACTGCCTCCAAGCTGCGGCCTCTTAGCAAACCATGCAGTCACATTGCTTATAAGCCAGAGCCCAAGGCAGGGAAACAAAGAGTTAACCAATATCCTGATGGGCTGGTGAGCTCATCAGAGCTGGGATACGCTCCACCGTTCATTAGACTCAACAGAGCCCAGTAGACAACATCCGGAGGGCTGCAGGACTGAAGGTGAGCCTGGGTGAAGAGAGCAGGGTGCCCTGCTGAAGCTGTTCCATCTTTGCCACCGCCAGTGGTGAGCAGCCATCATCCATCCTCTCCATGTAAGTAGAATGGACTTCCATGGGTTTGGTTCTGGGGTGGTGGACGGCAGCACAACAAGGGTGGGGGTCATCCTTTTACTGAGCCCCACAAAGGGGTTCAGGAGTGCTCTGAGCACATCGGTGGGGCCAGCTGAACTCCAGGGGATGCTGAGAAGCTGCTCCCACGGGATGCAGGAGGTTGGGCCCAACCCAGCTCCACTACACTAACAAATGGACACTGGCTCCGGCTTGGCTTACATCCCGGATGTGGTGGGGCTTGGAGGCGGCATGCGATCCCCTGCTACTAAGCCTTGTTTCCCCAGCCCTGTTCTCAGAGCAGAGCCAGCCTGTCCACAGGGCCAGCACCGGCCATGGTGGGGTACGGAGAGGGCAGGAGGGAGGATGGGGCTGTAGGGCACTTTGTGCTGACACACCTCCATCTTCTCCCAGAGCAGAGCCTGCTGAGCCCAACGGGACCTGTCCCTCTCTGCACTCATCCATGGCAATGGGAAGCAGAGCACCCTGAACTCCCTGCTGCTTCTTCTGTGCGTCGGGGGATGCTCAGTGCAGCCACACAGGAGCAGAGCTCAGCATGGTGAGTTGGCGCTCGGTCCCCCCAAGTCCCCAGGACTCCCACCTGCCCCTTCTGCTGGGTGCTCCTCAGCCCCCTTGGCCATGGGGGGATCTCACAGCTCTTGCACTCCT
This sequence comes from Excalfactoria chinensis, assembly GCF_039878825.1. Taxonomy (NCBI): domain Eukaryota; kingdom Metazoa; phylum Chordata; class Aves; order Galliformes; family Phasianidae; genus Excalfactoria; species Excalfactoria chinensis. The sequence goes on from NC_092841.1 coordinate 1,508,746, forward strand.
CATTCTGGGAGAGCCCTGGGGATGCTGGCTCACTGATGTGTGCCTCACTCTAATTACATCTGAACCTGATTGATGGATGCTGAATTAAATTTGGCTGAGGCATGGCATCTCGACAAGTTTCTGCTAAGAGCATGCATGTGCCTGTCCAGACAACCTCCTTCCCCAGTCACCTCACCATCCCATATGGACTCTCTGGAGCATCTGGTCTGTTGTCCCAGCAAACCTGGTCCCACAGTTGTCCCCTGAGGGGCCCTGTATAAAGGGCACAGCCAAGAGTCAGGCAAGAGGCACCCCAGGACATCAGGAGAAGCTATGCCCCAAAAATGTTCCTGGAGGGAACAGAGGCAGCAGTTAGGTGCTGAGATAAGAGGAATGTGTAAGAAAGTCCTAAAGAATCAGAGCTGCTTCCCTGTGGGAAAAGGAGATGGGCAAGCTGGGGACTTGTGGGACTAGATCCAGCCTTAGCATGTCCTTGGGTAGGAGCAAGACCTTCCATGGGGCTCAGTCCATATCTGCAGGTTGGCTGTGGCACCCCAGGTCCTGTGCTCATATGCTGCTCTCAGACTCTGAGGTGTCAGAAGGATTTTTGGCCTCTGTGGCTGCAGAGCAGAGATCTGCCCCTGTATGAACACAGAGATGGGAGGGAAAATTAAATCAGGATTTATTGGGGTTCTCAGCAAATGGGATCCTCACACATCACCATGCAAAGCACTGGGAGAGCAAAAGTGGAGAAACGGCATAAGTCAAGGTTCCTCCTTCTGTCAGGGATAGAGAAAGACCCTGGTATGAGCAGTGCCTGCAGCAGCCAGCCATGTTATCTGAGATGCACTCTGGAGGCATGTGCAAGGCAGCAAATGGTCATCTGCTGATGCTCTCCTTACAACAATTATTATTCAGAATGTGGGGGAAACCTGATAGCATTATCCTGCTGGGCTGCTCAGTACAAGCATCTTCCAATGTGAGCACATCTGCGATGAATTAGGGATGGAGTATGGGCAGAGCAGGAGCTGAAATCACATTAGCTCTCCCAAGAGCTGCAGATACATGCAGAGCTTGCAACCAAACTCCTGGCCACGTGTAGAGAGTGAAACCTTTCTTGAGCAAACAGAAGGGAACTGCGCAGCACCTCATGCAAAGTGCTATAAAAATGATCAGCATCTGAAAATTGGGGTGAGACGAATGGTTGTAAGAGAAAATAAAAGGGAAAAACAAATCCAGATTAGTGCAGATGCAAGCCTGGAAGGAAGAGGAAGGTTTCTGCAGGAGACCAACATTAAATCTCTGCAAAGTGGAGAGGAAGGTGTTCTGCAGAGCTCAATGTACCCCAATGGCAGGCAGGATAACCATAAACAGGGAGCTGGGCAGGGTGCTGGGAGCTGGGCAGGGTGCTGGGGCTGCAGACAGGGATCTGGGCAGCATGACAGGGCTGAGGGTAAACTTCTAACCACAAAACTGAATTAAAGTTATGCAGTGTCTTGAACATCAAAACTCTCCACAACGGATGCTGGAATAAGAGAAAGACAAGAAATGCCATGACTGTGGAGAATGAAATCTTGGGAAGAGACTCCCCAAAGGCCATAGCAAATCAGGATGGCAGGATGAGTCCTCTGCTCTGCCCCATCTCTCCTGGTTTGACAGAGTAGGGGAGAGCTGCAGATGGGAGGAATAGAAGCTCTGAGATCTGCTCTTATTTTCCTTTTGTTGCTCCAATTTTTGCAAACCCGAAAAGGCACAAAAATATGTCAGTGCCACCAGGTCTGCATTTCTGCAGCAGTGCTTTGGTAGTGGGGGGTAAAAATTACATCAGAAGAAATCACAAACCTGGGAAAGGGACATGGGTGAAAGGAATAAGGGAAGTGTCAGCACCCTGGGATGGGCACAGGGCCCAGCACAGCCCAGTTAGGGATTACCTGCTGATAATGGCCCAGGTAGGGATGATTAGGGCCGCAGCACTGGAGCAACTTTGAAGCTTTGTGTGGCTGCACTGACATGGTGTGAGCCCTAGCATCAAGCAGCAGCAGCAGGAAATAGGCTGGAGTCACCAGGTTCTGGACTTATCTCCTCTGCACCTCACCATAGGCAAAGCAGGATGCAAACCTGCAAACCCAATGTGATAGTACCCGTGGTGCACATCTTCCTGGAAACAAGCTCTCAGCCTGCTGTGTCCAAGGGCCTGGGAAGGGTTTTGGATGAACTGCTCTGGATCAGCATCAGGCTCACAGCCTGCACGGTGCTCAGAGCTGAGCTCAGCGGGCCCAGCCCTGCAGCACGCTGAACCCCGCGGGCGCTCCCTGCCAGCTCCACATCCTGCTTTCCCCTGCTCCGATGAAATAGTGGTTAACATAATGCACTGCATTTTCCATTTATCATAATGATTTCCCCGTGCTAAAGTCATGCTGTTTCTGGGAAAATGCATTTCCTCCTCAAGTAGGTGAAAATCTAATGCAAGGGCAGGGCCCCTGAGAAAGCCACAGGGCTGACCCCAACACCACAAAGCACAGCACAGCATTTAGCATTCATTCCTCCTACAGCCCCCCCAGACCCACCCCTGCCATGGACTGTCTCTCCCCATCTGTCTCACCCATGGCCTTGGGCATCTCCAGAGATGGGGCACCCATATCTCTGGGCAGCAGTGCCAGGGCATCACTGCCTCTGGGCAAAGAAGCTCTAAGGAAGAGACCTGCCCTGGGGCAGGGGTGGACAATGGGACTCCCACATCGCCCTCAGCCCTTCTCCCTGCAGGACCCAGTCACCTATTTTGAAATACGCTGCTCATATAGGTGTGATGCTCTTCTCTCCCTGCACCAAGCTTTTCCCAATCTTTGGCTTGGCCAAGGGCGTGCACTCATTGATGACTAGATGGACAGCACTCAGTCCATCCTCCAGCACCAGTCCTCTGCTTGTTCTCTTTTGTCCACCCTAGGTCTCCCCCTCAGATCCCGTTCCCATGGCAACTCCCATCCCGAGCCCTAGTGGGAGTGAGAAGTCCCCCCCATCCAAGGAGCTGCTGACCAGCAACACGGCCAGCACACTGTGCATCAGCTCCCGCAGCGAGTCTGTCTGGACCAACACCTCCAGGAGCAAGTGGGACATCTACCACAAGCCCATCATTGTCATGTCTGTCGGAGCAGCCGTCTTCCTCTTCGGGACAATCATCACCAGCCTGTCGTGCTTTGAAATCAAGAACAGCGAGGTGTACAAAATGTGCGGCCCCGCTTTCCTGTCCATGGGACTGATGCTCCTGGTCTGTGGCCTCGTCTGGGTCCCCATCATCCGCAAGAAGCAGAAGCAGAGACAGAAGTCACACTTCCTGCAGAGCCTCAAGTCCTTCTTCTTTAACCGCTGAGCACCTCCCAGGAAGGCCCCCAGCCCACTCCCCACTTTAGCCATAAAAAGAAGCATTCTCATGTACTCTCCTAGAGGAATTTATCCCAGTCCCTTCCCTATAAGATGGAACATGCTGTACCGGCCCCCAGCATGAAAGTGAACTTTGTATTTTGCGCAGGGAACCCCAGAAAAAAGAGATCAGGACCTGGTGGTGAGCCCAGTGCCCTGCATCACCTCACCAGGCAACGGCCAACACAACACATGCTGTGCAATGGCCAAAGCAACACATGAAGGGGAAAACAGAGCTCCTAGCAGCCTCTGTCAGCAACTTTTGTAGAGCACAGCAGTGAAGAGGAGACAACCCAGCACCGTGTGGGTAAAGCTGCCGTGAGCACTGGACTTCACATCTGTCCCAAGGAGGTATCTCCACTGTTACAGAAAGGGGCAGCAGGACAGCATGGTCCCAGATCCCTTCACAGCAGAAACCACCAGGATGGGCAATGCACATCACCAAAGCTTGGGAAGATCAGACATGGGGCTCATGGCCAGGAATTCCCCGGTGCAGATCTGCTATGGCAGCTGGGCAGTATTGGCTGTGAGCTGAAGCTCACTCTGTGCTCAAGGTGCAGCACTCACACAGTTCCACCTGAAATGAAAATTATTAGTCTAAAAAACCACTCTCTGTCTGAACAACAAAACCTGGGTTAATATAACAGGGCGCATCATGTTCTGCACCTGACTCTGAGTGGGACTCTGATTTTTCAGACCCAGCTTGTCTCCCACAGCATCCCACCTGGGGAGTGCATGGAGCCCCGTGCGGGTGAACCCAGAACCAGGGGCAGGCGAGACATGGCTTAATGCAGATCAGAGGAAGAAGAGGGGCACGGGAGAGGAGACCCCACCTGCACCTCCATGCATTATTCCCACCCCCTTCCATGGATCACCCCCTTAAAGCAGTGGGACACTCCTGGGAATGAAGACAGGCTGGCAAAAGGATACAGCAGCTCTGCAACACCCTGCTCTGTATTAGGACAGTGAGCATCAGCACAGAACATCTTCCTTTTGGTTTGAGTGCCACATCCCTCAGGAGCTTCCACCACAGACATGCTGGGAGCTCTGAATAACACCAGGAGTCCCAATGAAAGCAGAGGTTGGTCTGCAGATATGGCCCAAAGCGCCCACAGCCCAAAGCCTCATGATGGCTGGGATGCTCCCCCCAGGATGGGGGTAAGATTGGCAGTGTTTGATGATGGGAGCAGCAGAGGCAGCTCCTGGCCCGCAGCTGGCACAAGATGCACATGCTCAAGGAACACATCCTGCTGACCCAGCTTGGCTGTGCCCTGAGTGGTGCTTCCGTGCGGTGCACACGTGTCCCCTGCTGGTGCCAGCTGGTGAATGGGGTGTTGGAGGTGCGCGGTCTGGCAGCAGACCCAGTAAACCTCCTCCTGCTCCTCAACCATTCATCCCTCTGAGCAGTGCTCTGCTGTTATTTTCAGAGCTGGCTTGGCACAAGGCTGGTTCTCTATTGATTCGGCTGCAGTGGGCACAGGCTCACCCCAAGCTCCTGCCCAAGGATGAGCTGCAGCCAGAAAAGCAGGTGAGCAGCAGGGCTGGCATGGAAGACAGAACAGTATGAGGGATGGGGACACAGACTGGGGTCCTGTTCTGCACATCTTGCAACCAAAGAGACAGCTGGTGAAGTGTCAATGAGATCAGAAATGTAACAGGATTCTATGCTGGTTATTTATAACAAGAATATTTGATTAAATTAAAGCAGAAATATCCCAAGGGTTTCACCTTGCTGCTGTGGTGCTTCATGACTACTGTGGGATGGGAGCTGGCTGTACCTGGGGTGTGACAGGCAACAGACCAGGAGGGCTGAAGCCATGGGTTGGACTGGGGCTCTGTGCTGGGGTCTGCCTAGGGACCCTTCAGGTGTGAAAGGGTGCACAGGTAGCACAGGTGGGGCATGGAGGCTGCACAGATGGGGATGAGGGCAATAGCCCAGGGGTCAGCAGAGCTTGGCTCTGGTTGTCTGAGCTGTAGGGGTCAGATAGGTAAAGGGAGAAAAAGTAATTGAAGGCAGAGCTGGATTAGCGGGCTGAAGCTGAAGGTGCAGACAGAAACCCAGCAGCAGTGTGGGAGCACTCCACTGTATGAGAGACCCAGAGGCTGGGTGGGATCTGCATTTACATGTGCAGTGCAAATTGGTCCCAGCTCTGAGAAATGCTGTTCACAAAAGCTTCACTGGAAGATGACACCAAGTCCTTGCCCTGACACAGCCCAGCCAACATCACAGGGCCTCCAAGGAGGGAAATCTTGTCTCTGTGCTGTGCCATGGAACCAAAGAACCTCTGTGTCCTGCTGCCATGGGAGGTCTGCAGAGATGGGAGATGCCTTTGGGTTCAAAGCAGGGCTAGGACAGCAGATCCCTAAAGGGATAATAAAAACAAGGGGACATCAAGCACCGTGTTAGATGGCTGTTCCCTGGGACAGCACATAGCTGAGGGACCCTAGGTCTGCACATGGGGTTCTGGTGCCTTCAGGCCATTTCCATGCATGCAGAAAGCACAGCTTCGCTGCTCCTGAATCTTCCTGGGATGCTTCAGATCAGAACAAAGAAACCAAACACATGCTGTGAAGAAAATACTGGGTCAGGCAACAACAGCAGTCCTGCCCAACTCTCATTAAAGCTAGATCCAATGTGATCTGCTTCTGTGTTCTATAAAAAGAGCAGGAAACCCATTACGAAATTCACTATGTCTACAGAACACTTTGGAGGGGAAATGTTCCCCAGTGTCTCTGGATGACCCCAGTGCTGTGAGCCTGCAGCAGGTGGGAGATCCCCAGTCTGCACCATGCGGCTGTGCAGGCAGGTGGGAAGTGCCAGTGGAAAACTATTTCCTGAAGAAACTGTGATGGAGAGACTCAGTGTGAGCCGGGGCTGTGGGTGCATGCTGCTGCGGCCCATGGAGCAGTCTGTGCTCTTCCTGCCCATGGAAAGGAACCTGGCTCATGCCAGAAGGTTTTCCCCTCTTTTGCTCCTCTCCTCTCACCTCCTGTGCATTTAACCAGTGTCATTGATGCTGGGCAAAGTCCTTGGAGGTTTTGTCCAGGTTTGGCTGCAGCCCAGCCAGTGCCCACCCACCTTCTGAGTGCAAGGAATTATTTTATTAGGAAGTGCTTTCGTTTTCTTTGCTGTAAAGCTGAGCACAGGTATGGGAAGGACAAATGTTTGCAGAGCTGCAGAGAGCCCAGAAAGCACCTGCTGAGTGCAGACAGAAAAACCACGGTCAGCCCCCCAAGGCTGTAAAAGTGGGCAGCAGGTGAGATATGACAGCTTGGGTCTGGAAACCATCCCTGCAGCTGCTCTCAGTGCAGGTTCAGGTCTGAGCCAGCTCTCACCTGCTGAACCCACCACAGGGCTTTGCCCCGGGGAAAGCAGCCTCTCCGTGCCCTGTTTTAAGGATTTGCTTCCCAACACTGCAGTTAAATAAATATTGACTGACACCTGCTAGATTTTGTCAGAGCTCTTCCATTCATCTGCTCACATTCCAGCTGTGCCCGGCTCGTGTGTAACTGAGGGACATGCATTCATTGTTCCCTTTGGAGAACTGGTTCACTCTTGCTGCATACTTCTGCAAACCTGTCCAGGGCCACCTCTGGGAGTGTGCTCTGCTAACATCATCCTCTCAGCTGCAGAACTGGGCTAGAAAAAGGCAGAAGAGGTAAGCATTGCTCTCTGCTTGATTCTATTTGTTTGTTTTTCAACGTCTTGGGAAATGAAATGCAGCTGTCTGCAGTTTTCTGAGCTGATAATTGGAGGTGAATGAACTTCTGGAAACGTCTGGGTCCCTTCCTAGCCTGGGGGAGTGATTTTATTTCGTGTGTTGCATTTCCGTGAGTGCTATCGTGGGCAGATCGCTGCTCTATGCACTGCTTGCTATGGCTCAGCACCACGGAGCTGCACCCGGATGAGAACATTTCCCACAGGGCAAATCCCAGCCGGGCTTCTGGAATCCCCTCAAAGTGCCATATAACATTAAACCTGGGGGGAAACAGGGAGCTGCCATTGCCAGCTTGGTTTCTTGCTCTCATTTCCATGTTGTAAGCAAGAAACGCAGCCCAAAAGAACTCTCTGTCTGGCCTGATGGGATCAAGGCGGCACAGCCTTTCACAGTGCAGGGCTGGGCAGGCCAGGGCTGACTCTTGCTCCTTACATCAGTCCCACCTTCAGCTGAGCTGTTTGCTTTGGAGGTTGCAATGCACAGCGTCCTACACGGCTGATGTCTGTGGGCATCAGAGACTGGAGAAAGTTGGGCTAAAAGGGGGCAGAGAAGTCTTGGAGCATTAAGAGGTGTTTCCTGAAGATGAAGACTACTTAATGGAATATGAAAAGGCTCTCTGAAATCCAGGGAATGGAAGAAAAAGACCCTGGAATTAAAATAAATGAACAGATAGACACAAACACAAGCAGCCTGGATTAGGGGGGAGAGGCTGATGGGGACGTGCTCTGTGATGCACGTAGGGGTGGCAGGCAGGGGCCCAGTGGCTTTTAGCACCTGTGCAACAAACATGGTGCCCAACTCCAGCCATCACCCTATTCCCAGTGCCAGCCTTGCACTTGCCCCCAGGCCATCCTTGGCCAAGGACTCCCAGGCTGCTTTATTTGACATCCTGTGCTGATTGGAGAGGAAGGACATTCCCAACATCACACAGCAACTGAGGAGCAGAAAGCATCAGCCCAGCATCCCACCAAGCTGCTCGCAGACAATCTCTGGGAAGTCTCACCTTCTGCAGTGATTCACCACTGACCTGACAGTTCCCACTCTGGGGATGGGCGATGGCACAGGCTGTGTGATTTCTGGCTTTCCAGCAAGACCTGCTTTTGGGAGGGGTTGCAAAGGGAGGTGCACTTTGACACTCCAGAAAAAGCCCCGTGTCTCAGTTTCCTAATAAAAAGAGGGAAGCCCCGTGTCCTGCTGCGGAAGAAGCTGAGGCAGCGATGGTGAGGCCATGAAATGGTTAAAGCAGTGTCATGCTGCCTCCCGATTGTTCTGCAAGGTGTGTTGTGACATTTGTACTTCCTCCTGCCACGGCGGCGGGGAGGGATGCTGGGGCTGGGGCTGCAGCATGGCCCTGCATGGGTTGGCTGGGCGCTGTGGCGCGGTGCTGCTGCTGGCCCTGCTGTGTGATGTGGTGGGGCTGATCCTGCTCCTCCTGGGGCTGTTTGCTCCTCTCAGCTACTGGGACTTCTTTGTTTACTGTGGAGCGCTGCTGCTCGCCTTCAGTCTCCTCTTCTGGACCTTCTGGTACACGTTCAACATTGAGGTGCCCTATAGGGAGCTGGGTTTTAACTGACCCTCAGCGCTGAAATGGGAACTTACGCTTGGAGGAGCAATCTCACCATCTGGGAAGCTGCAAAGCATCGTTTCATTGGTGAAGAGCATCCACAAAGACTGAGGTTCTCCGAGCATCACCTGCCCACATGGACACCAGGGAAAGGTACCACGGGCGTCACACACAGGGATGCTTTGTTGGTGCTGGGGAGCTGGACCTGCTGCAGATAGCCATGCTGCAGGAGGAACATCAGATTTACAAATGCGGTGGGATGGATTGATGATGGGCAAGGATGTGGGTTGGATGAGATGAGCGTGGGCAAGTGAGGCCAGGGAAAGGATTTGGGTGAAAATAGGAAGTGGGGTTTGCACCTGCTCTGACCTTCCCATCAGATGATGGTGAGAACTGGGGACAGCCTCTGCTGCCATACAATAGCACCTGGTGGTAGAAAGACAGGTAATGATAACTGTAGCCTGGGCAAACAGAGTGCCAGCAGGAACAACTCAAAGCTGGGCTTTCTCTTAGCACCAAGACCTCTGGTGTGAACACTGTGGATGCAGCAAATGGGGATGCGAGGAGCAAAACCTGATGTCATCTAAACTGTGCTCAGTTCTTTGTACGTGTCACAGTTCCAGGGCTGTCCAGGCTGGGGAGGCTTTTCCAGTGGAGGGGTGTATTTCCAGCAAGTCAACATGGAGCTATAAAAAGCCAAATAAAGGCTGTGTCACCAGGAACAACGCACAGCCCAGTAACAAATGCTGAACACACACAAACTGGGTCCAAAGTGCCATGTTGGAACACCAGCTTTGAGATTACGTTCCTTTAATCTCAGGCTGGTCCAGGCTGTACCTAGTGGCTTGGCATAGCCCAGCAGGCACAGAGATCAGGTGGTGCCTTGGAGGTGCCCAAGGCCATGGGTGAGCCCTGGGCAATCTGATCTGGTGAGGGGCAACCAGCCCATGGCAGGGGATGGGGCTGTGTGGGCTGTAAGGTCCCTTCCAACAAAACCATACTGTGGTTCTGGGATTTCCTTTGTCCCAAGGGGGTGTTCCTCCCCATCAGCTTGCTGGTGTGGCTGCTGGAGCCCATTTGTTCCAGTTAACTAGTGGCAGCTCAGGGCTGTGTGTCATGCAACGAAAGAATGATGATGACAGCAGGGTGCCCCAGAGACAACCCTTGCCCCAAGGACCTAATGGATTTATAACAACACAGGAGATAAGGAGAGGCAGAGATGAGAGTGATGTCCCTATGGGCACCTTCCAGAGTGCCAGGGCTGGGACTGGGCTCACCTTCCCTCAGCTCTGCCCTCTCACCTCACTTAAGCACGTAGCACAGGAGGTTTGCCAGTGATGGGATCTCCAGCCATCAGCCATTCAGGACAAACTTCCTTGTGCAACTTTTTGATAAAGCCTTTCACAATTAGCAAGGAAAAATTCCCTTTATTCACTAACTTCTTATTCTGAGGGCAGTGACTGCCAGACACAGCCTGAGTCACAGTGTACCTGATGGGGTACCTCGTTTTCAACCCTTTCAGCCCCCTCCACCATCAGGTTTCCGGGTGCTTTTCCACCCCTCTGCCCTTCAGACTACCTCCTTCAAGAATTTCCTTGATGCGCCTCCAGATAAGAGCCTGTAAAAAACATTAGTTGGATACTGCAGCAACACAGGAGGAAGGGCAGCAGCTAACAGCACCCTCCCTTATTTGCTCTGGGATTTTTAATTGCTGGTGCTTAGCCTGTTCAATCCAGCCCACAAAGCCTGGCTGAGGGCTTTGTCACCACTCAATGTCTGTCCCTTGTTGGGTGCCGCCTGGGCATGGCTGGAGGACAACACCCAAGGGGGAATGGGTGCAAGGTCCCTGTCACTGCCTGACCCTTCTCCTGATGTGGGCTGCTCCTTGCCACAAAGGACACACTGGAGCTCTCTTTGCCTGATGCTTTAACTCCCAAATGCTGCAGAAGTGCATCCCAGGTGTCATCCCCCATGGCTCATGTACACTCTCAGTAGCCTTGGCCCTCCATATCACAGCTTTCCATTCCCCTTCTCTGCACCTTGCTGGCACTGGGAGGGATACATCAGCCCCAACCACGTCATGGTTGTGGTGGTGTGGCTCTGCAAGAAGTCCTCCTGTGACCAAATATTAGCAGCTCTACTTGTTCCTCTGCCTGGGCTGATCCTGAGCCTCGCAGTGCCCAGCTGAAGGTGGTGCTTGTGAGCCTGGGCACATCCTCTTTGTTACCTCTGCTGGTGCTTCTGTATCTGATCTTAGGATCGATGGCCCCTTGAGTCCCAGAGTTTTGATTTTATATGTCCTTACTGAGGAGATTTTGAGTCAGCAGGATTTGTTAAGGTATTCATGTCTATTTCCATTGTCTGTTTATAAGGGACTAAAGAGGACCAGACTGTGAATGCAGGGAACAAGCAGATGGAGAACAGCACCAAACAAGGACTCTATCATGCCGCTCCTCAACAAAAGCTCTTCCATTGCAAACCTGCCACCAAAAAGACACAGAATGAGTTGCACTGTATTGACCTGCTGAGCGCATCACTGCCACCATGGGCACGAGTACTGCAGGCACCCTTTGAACAGTGCCTTCGTTTCCTCTCTAAGCACCCTTCTACCCACTGCCATGATCTCAGTGAGCCCAGCAGGAGCTTCCTGGCAGCAGCTGAACCACTGCAAAGTGTCCTGGTGAGTACTTGCAGGATCCAGGCAGCAGCACGGACTAATTCTCCCAGCCCCACTGAGGGTGTGAAGTGGCCTGTGGCACCAGCAGGACATGCAGCCTGGGGAACTGACCTGTACTTCGATGCACTCAATGGGAGAGGGAGACAACAAAATGGGGAGGGACTGGGGATTTCCTAACAAAAGCCAGCTGGTGGCTGGATGGAGGTCTCAGGTACATTTTACCTGACCTCAACAAGATCTCAGGCACTTTCTATTGGCACTTACTGATGTTCTCAGGTCTAAGTTCAAAGAACTACTAAAGCTGAGGACAGATATGAAAAGATGCAGTGTTTCAGCTGTCAAACTGGAGGCTCAGTGAAGAAACAAGCCTCCCTGCTAACTCCAAGTACAAATCTCAGGTGAGAGGGGATGAAGAGATCCATGTCTTCCTCCTCATTTCCAACAGTATTCAGCGTACCATAAAGACATCTATGGGGTAGAACCACATCTAACACCTACCAAATAGGTTGTTCCACACTTTCCATTATAGGCATCAGTTTCCAGTAATTTAAAGCTTTATCCAACTTCATTCCAGTTCCATTTTGATTTCCCATCCCAGAGCTCCTGTCCCAGAGATAAGGGGGTGCTGCCATCACTTCTTCTCTCTGGATGCTGGTGAACAGGGTGACACTGGCGTCAGTACTTGGCTGTTGGTTGAGCTGTGACCTTCCACATAAGCTGTATGATGCAGCTGTAGTGACCCAATGCAGGACTGATTCCCCACCATTACAGAAACACCTCCCTAGACTTCCCCATGGGCTGTGGACAGCATGCCCTCTGTCCACCCTCATCAGCCATTTAATGCCAAAAGGTTCAAGGGCAGCACACAGAGAACAAGACCTGCAGAAGGAGGGTAGAGATGGGGATGATCTGCTGGGAAGCAGCATGGAGATTGGTGGCCCTGCATGTGACTGGTCACTACAGCCTCAAGTGTCAAGATAATTCACATTTGAAACCTAGCTGGATCCACCTCCCAGTGCCCCAGAACATGGAACAAGGAATCCTTGCACCAAGGGATGGCATCAGACCCATTGAGCTGTGCCCTGGGGTTGCAAAGCTCTGCAAGGTCCATGAGAGGCTGTTGTGCATCGCAGTGTTCTGGAGGAACTGTTTTGGTGTCACCTTTCTGGTTTTATTTCATTGTGTTGGTTCTTCTTCCTTTGTTAAAGTTGCTGCTTTCCCTTTCAAAGTCCTTTGTTTACTGCAGGTTGATGGTGGGGTGAGGGGGGATTTATGGCTGTGCTAACTCTGTCCATGTATGGCTATTATGCATAGGAGAATGGCTGATGGAAAACATGGTAGAACATGTAGGATAATTCATAGGGGCACCAATGGGAAACAGCAGTAGCATTAACCCTTCTTTGAAACATGGGGATCTGTTGGCCTTTCTGCAATCACATTTAGTGGTTGGAGAGGGAACTCCACAAGTCATTAAACCAAGTGAACTCAGGTTAAGAGGACTTCTGTGATTCCTACAAATCCTCACGAAACCAGTGGCCACGTCATTTCAGAAACAGACATTGTCAGTACTGTCCAGAAGCCCAGGACAGCAACACTGGGAGCAATGGCACCACCTCTGCCATTGATCGCCTTCTGCCCTGGGCAGGAGCTGACCTCCTCAGGGCACCCCGCCAGCCTGAATCCAGACATCTGTCCCTGGCTGATCAAGCAAGAAGCCAGCTCATAGCCAGGAATGTGATTATATTTGAACTTCACCCACGGGCAGGGCCAGCCTTGCTTAAAGACTAGCAAAGTCCTGCAGCTGGCCCTGCCAGAACCGCAGCAGTGACTCCATGTGCTCCCAGAACTGGCAGCACTCTGAGCAGGGCTTCAACTGGGGTTTAAGCCTCACCAACCCTACCTGCTACAGCTGCCCCGCAGTGGATAGGCAGGGTGGATGAATGGGGTGGGAAACAGCAGCTCTGCACCTCTAGCAGCACCGACACCACCCTCACATCATCCCATCGCACACTCACTACACTGCCACTTGCAGGCTTGTTCTGCTGTCTCCACCCAGCGCTGCTGCCCTGGGTTGCTGGTATTTGCTGGTATTCTGCAGTGCTGAGATGAATCAAGGCTTTGCTGTGGAGCTTGGCCATGGGGTCACCTCTGCTGATGTTGGGCTGTCACGGGGATGCTGAACTGCAGAGCCACTGGGGAAGCTCATGTCATTATGTCATTAATGTCTGACCTGGCTTTCTCTGGGAAGCAGAGGGCAGCAAGAAATAACCTACAGGTTTGGGGATGCAATAGGATTTGCTAATGGAGAGAAAATGGAGACCAGCTCTTTCTGGAGCTGTGCAACAAAAAAAAGATGAGGTAACGGGGGCTGAGGAAAAATCCAGTGGGAAAGAAGTTCACAGTGAGAGTGGTCATAGGGCAGAACAGGACTGCAGGGAGCTGAGGGAATCTCTGCCCTTGGAGGATTTCCAAACTTGATGGAAGTGGACCTGACCAACCTCACCTAACTACAAGGCTGACATTTCTGACCCATGTTAAGGTTAGGGTTGGGATTAGGATATGATCTTGAAATGATTTGGGCTTCTGCACCACACCAGCCATGGGAATGAGAGCACTTCCCCAAATCCTAAGACTCCACCGGTGCCCTCATGGCAGCCTCACTCCAATCCATACTCTTGCCCCCCCCCCCCCCAGCTCCCCTCCCCCAGACCCGCTTCACTTCCCAGCCTCCACTAAAGACCAGAGCTCCATTAATGCCTGCCTGAGCCCTGGCTGGGTTTCAAATGGATCCAGAAGTGCTAGCCAGAAACTAATTGTGCTCACTGCAAAGCCTTGCAATCATTAGCAATAGGGGTGAGAAGTGTCTGAGACCAGCAGCCAGCGGATCTTGCCCAGGGGTTGGACAAGAAGATAAAGAGCATCTCCAGATGACAGCAGCCCTTGTGTGATGCTGACATCCCTGTGCTTCCTAGGGCTTGTGGCTTCCTGAACCAACCCCTCATGCATAAACTTACACACCCCTGGGTGGGTATCAGCCCAGCTGCCCAGAGGACCTGCAAGGGCTCCTGCATACTTGTGCCAAGATGTGCCCATGCACAGTGAGCACGGACAGCACAAAGCAGGAGAGAAGTCACTCCCAGGACAAGGAAAGTTGCTTTCCCAGGTCTGTACACTGTTGCAGAATGGCACATCATTTAACACAAAGCCTGCTGAAAAGGTCTTCCTAGAAAATTCTCATTCAGGTGTCCACCAGCAGTTGCTGGAAAGAAGAAATACAGAGTTCCTGAAGCTGTGTGTGACCTTCATGGGAGAAGCAACCAGACCAGGGAGGGGGCATCTGGTCCCACAGCGGGCATTCAGGTGTCAGCAGGACACCAGCTGAGCCCTTCATGCACTACCAACCCCAGACCCATTCCAGCTCTGGAAAACCCCACTCTGTGCAAGGCTCCAGGAGGGGATTTCTGCCTGGGGCTGTGCCCCATATGCCACCACAGGTGGACAATGTGCAAAAAGTGGCTGCCATGTGCCAGAGATGGAGCCAGAAAGATCTTGGCTGAAGAGACTCAGGCATCCAGCTGGGTCACTGTCACCATGCATGCATCCCACACCAATTGGACAGCCCAGGCCAGTTCCATCCCATCCTTCATGGGCTGGGTGCAGGGAGGGGAGGGAGCTCAATGGAGCTTTCTTCTTAATTATTCATGCTGAGATTTCAGCTGATGGAGCTGGGGCTCTCAGAGGCTGGATCCTAATGGAGCCTGCTGGCATGTCTGGCCAGTAAGCACTCCTGGGCCATGCACAATTCCCACCTCTCCCATCTCCAAGCCATAAAAGTGCCACCTTCTCCCGCTAATGATGCATTATGCAGCCATTACCCAGAGTTCATAGACCTGCTGCCACCAGGCAAAGGTAATGCTGATGTAGGAAGGGCAGCTGTGTTCTCCAGCCTGGGAAATCACACACTGATGGGGGTTGCCCAGCCAGCAATTCGAAACAGAGAAAGGTAAGAATTTGACATGGAGGAGCACTGGGACCAACAGCACCCCTATAGACCAGTCAGCATCGTGCTGTGCTTATTGCCTGCACAATATCTCCACCTGCAAAGTCATCGTGACATGGGTGATGGATGGAGTCATCAGTGGAAGATGAGTCAGGAGTAGCAAAGTCAGTGTTTGGACACTGTGCAGGAGAACATCTTAAATGCATCAGGAGTGTCTGCCAGCCTGCTGGCTGTTCTGGTTGTCCCTTTACAGTGCTTCCTGGGATTTGCAGCCACTCCTTTCCGTGTGGACATCCCACACTGCTGGGAAGGACTGGAAACACAGCCCTGGTGTGTGCACAGCTCAAGATGGGGTTCACGAGGATCACAGTGTCATGGTAAGGCTTAGGTGATCTTACAGGGTCCTATGTATCATTCCCATGCCCAGTTTCTTCTCTCTTGTCCATCCAACAGGGAAAAATGCAAACACCTGTCCATGTGCCCATTCATCCCCCACAGCCTTTTATCCTCACACCTCCATCTAGTGCCCTGTCCTCATGCTGAAACTCCATCCATCCATTTAATGCCCATTCATCCCCACTCACTCACCAGCCAGCTATTCTCTGCCCATTAAATACTCATACTTGGGAGAAATGGATCAAACCTGGGGTGGTTTGGGCTCCCCCTACAAAGGCAATACTAAATCTTGTAGTGCCCGTGCTGGTGGTCCTATAGCAGTTAGAGAAGTGCAGAAAGCTTCTCTTACTGGAGAACAGAGGGCGCACTGTTGGATAGGATCTATACCCCCACTTTCTTCAGAGGGGAGCATCCTCAGAAGCATCTTCAGAAGCACCTGCATGGGCAGAGAGCCACTGTACCTGAGTCCTCCCTCAGCAGGCTCCTCAGGCCTGCAGGAGGTGTTTGGAGCTTTCTCCAGGCCTTTATAAAATCAGTGAGCTGGCAGAGACATCCCTGCTCTTATCTCAGCAGCTGGCACTCAGCACAGGCCCCTGAGCTGCCTGCCTGGGCTGTGCCAATGCCTGGAAGTGCCTGCAGCACAAGGGCTGGGTGCTGTATCAGGATCATGCAGCCTGCTGGACCCAATTGCTGTGGGGTCTTTCATTTGCTTTAGAAGCATCCCACGGGCAATCTCCTTGTGCATGCACGGTACTCCAGCTCCCTCACTGGGGATGACTGATGCCCCAGCCCCAAGTCTGGTGAGTCAACTTGATTTAGTTCAAACATCTCTTTGGAAGCTTCCAGCTGAGGCACACACATGCTGCTGAAAATAAAACACATGGGCATGAAAGCACGCATAGAAACCTACGCACCGATAGGTTGAACACAACCAGGTTCACCTTGCATCCAGGCAGCTGCCGGCTGGGCTTCAGGGCACATGAGCATACTTGTAAATGAAAACACACTGTCAGGGCCATTCTTTACCCTCTCCCAGCCCAAATGGGACTTTTCTTCTTGCCACGTGTTTGCAGAGCAATCCCAGCCCAGCATCAGTGCTCCCAGCATCTTGCCCCATTGTTTAAGTCCTTTATTCTCATCTCACAGTTCTGCAGAGCCCCTACCCACAAGGGATGTGTCTCTACCTCTGTTGTTTTCTGGAGGATGTCTTCGGCCCTTTTGCTACCCTAAGACCATTAGCTGACCTTTAATTCTGTGTGTACGCAGGCTAGCCATCCTTACCTGCAGGAAAGCCATTAGCCCAGTCCTCAACACACTCAGGAAGTAATTGCCCTAATGGGCTCCTGCCTTGGGCAGCTTGTGGTTGCTTGTGAAAAAAAGCCCATGCTCTGGGCTCATCCCTGTGGCAGGGGGACAGACCTCCAGTGTCACCAGGAGATAAGGGATGGAACATCCTGACCTTCCCCTGCAGCGGAAACAGGTGAAGGGTTTGTGATGGAGCCAGGGCACCAAGGGCATCTCCAGTTGTCCCAGCAGCTTCCAGCATAGACTGCAAGCACAGGAGCCCGCAGCTGACACTAACCCTGTGAGATGTTGTCTGGAGATTGTGGCCACGAGTGACTGACTGTGTCCACAGACAGGTGGTGACATCAGAAGGACCAAACAGGGCTGCATGTGTGTCCCCACCTCAGATGATGTGGGATATCAGCGGAGAATGCAACCACCCGATGCATGTCTGTGAGCTGCGGGCTCAGTGTTTTGGTCACCATGATGAACCAAATCACTGAGGCGCTCAGCACTGAGCTGCAGATGGCCTCAGCACCCTATGATGGCCCTGGCCCTGCTTCCTGTAGGCTTGGCTTTGCTGGAGCTGCAAACCTCTTCCACAGGAATCAGCAGCAGGGGAGGGCACAGGAAGGACTGGCTGCTTAATAACATTAATAGCAAGAAAATAGGATGCTGGCAACTTCTCCATCAGCACAGGAAGGACTGGGAATTTCTATCCCAGATGCACACAGACCCCAGCGGATGTGGGTGGCTCTGGTGAGGATGTGGGGATGGGGACATCAGCTGGCCCTGAGCAGCAGAAGAGCGTGGGTGCAGCATGGAGTGCAGGCTCTGCCTTGTTGGCAGCTGCTTACAGCCAGATTTCCCGGAGGGGGGCTCTGTAACTCACCCTCTTGGGGATGCAGGGTGCCACCTCCCAGTCCTGGTTCTGTCCCTGTGCCAGTCCTGGCAGCCAGCTCCGACCAAGCAGTGCCACCCTGTGGCAAACCCAGAGTGATGCCCCCAGGCCCCACCCAATGTCCATGGCATTGCCTCTCCCTGCTGATGGCACCCTTAGACTTGGGTCTCCTCTTCCCTGTTGCCACCCCCAAGATGTCCCCTCTCAACCTGGAGCTGCTGCTGAAGTCCTTTGCCAAGTGGCTCCTGGACTCCAGCAGCAGCAGTCAATACTGGGCTCCCCCAGACCTGCCTGCCCCTCAGCAGCCCTATATGCCAGGGGCTGGTTCCCTGGCACCCTCCAGTACCTCCCCAACATCCAGAATAATAATAATTAGGGCAATTATTAAACGAGGAGGCAGGGACGCATTATTGGCAGGTAATTATTTCTTATGAAATAGATTTTCCATTCCAGTGCAGTGTCTCAGGCACTTTTCCCTGAGCAGTCTCCCAGTGCAGGGGTCAATGTCATTGCACCTGGTACACAGCCATGGAAACAGGCCCAGGGGTGGATGAGCGATGCCCTGCATTTGCTCAGAGATGGGCCATAGGGCTGCCATGGGAATTTCCTGCTGAGCAGCATTTCTAACACTGGGCAGTTTTTATTTGCCCCCTTGAAATGTCCTGGGTGATCCCAAAGCATTGCAGCCCCCTGATGCCCAGCAAGAAGGATTCTCACTTTAGGAGCTACGTGCCACGCTCCTGACAGTGACAGCAAGGGACATCCTGCTTCCACTCGGCATGTCAGGGATCTGTGAAAGCAACAAAGTGCATTCCTGAGCACCACAGTCACTGTGACTGTGACTTCTTTTGGAGTGGGCATGGGGGAACCCAAATCTCACATACACCTCTCAGATGCCCACACCTCCCCCTGATGTGGGGACAGGATGGAATTCCCAGAGCCGCCCCTGATGCAGCCCAGATCTATGCCTTCACTCCCTCCCTGCTGCCTGTCCCTGGGTGCCCAGGGCAGGAGGGACATGGTGATAAGCAGGAGCATGGACACCTCTGGGGGGGACCTGAGAGCAGGGCTGAGGGAGGGCAGGGCTGTGAGCTGGGTCCTTCTGGCTCCACCACACCACTAAAACACAGAAGGATCCTCTAACAGGACTCAAGCAGCCACATTTCAACCAAATGAGGCAACACCTCTAGCACGTGAGCACCCAGAGATCTTCAGGAACATCCCAGATTCCTGGGCAGATGGGAAAACTTCCCCTGGAGCTGCATCTGGGCTTTCTCTGGGAAGGTGCCAGCCCCAGCATCAGCACCATTCCTCCACCATCACAGTCTCTCCTGTCCTCACTGCGAGTCCCTCTTGACCAACAGTAGCCAAGGGAGCACAGCCGCCAGCAGGGCCACAGTGAGGATGAGCAGCACTGCCAGTGCGATGGGTGACTGGCAGCACTGCAGCCCCAGGGCTGAGCTGGAGGACATGGTGCTCTGCGTCTCCGCCTGGCTTTCTCTCCGCAGGGAGGAGTAGTCCGTGTCCACCAGTGGCATGCCATGCCTGCTGATGATGAAGATGTGGGCTCCACGTGCCAACTCTCCCTGTGCACCTGTGGGGCTGCACCGCTCCAAGCTCTGCACCGGCATCACAAAGTGGCTGGGTACCACCAGGGCGTTGCTGCTCTCCAGTTTGGTCAGCTGGGGTAAGGAGGAAGGTGACAGGGGCATTTCCAGTGTCCGGGGGTTGGACAGCCATAGTGCCTTCTTCTTGCTGAGGAAGGTGACGTAGCGGCAGACAGGGCAGATGATGCTGCTCTGGATGTGACCGTCCAGCTTGGCAGAGAGCAGGCACTTCACCAGGCAGTCGTGGCAGAAGGCGTGTCCACAGCTGAGCTGGCGATGTGTGTGTTCCAGGGGGTGGAACTTCTCATAGCAGACGGGGCACTCGGCAGGGGCTCCTTCCTTGCTGGGTGAGGTCTCAGCCATCCCTGAGCTGCAGACCACAGGCACTTCCCAGCTGTGAGCAGGGATACAGGGTGTTATAGTGGGGTCTCAGTTGCAATAGTTAGCATGGGATGTCCCAGCCCAATAGCCGGGTCACTGCTGGAGCGCAGTGTGTGCCTGCTAGCCACAGCATTGCCCTGCTGCCTGGTGTGTCCCCTGTTCTGACCTGGGGCACAGTGGGGTGCAGGGACAATGGGGACACCATGGACTCAAAGCCTTGCATGGGCTTGGTCTGAAGTATTTCTCAGGGCAAGGAGCATTCAGAGAAGGGAGAAGGAGAAGGAGAAGGAGAAGGAGAAGGAGAAGGAGAAGGAGAAGGAGAAGGAGAAGGAGAAGGAGAAGAAGGAGAAGGAGAAGGAGAAGGAGAAGGAGAAGGAGAAGGAGAAGGAGAAGGAGAAGGAGAAGGAGAAGGAGAAGGAGAAGGAGAAGGAGAAGGAGAAGGAGAAGGAGAAGGAGAAGGAGAAGGAGAAGGAGAAGGAGAAGGAGAAGGAGAAGGAGAAGGAGAAGGAGAAGGAGAAGGAGAAGAAGGAGAAGGAGAAGGAGAAGGGAGGAGGGGCACTCAGTTCCAAGAGTGGCTCAGCAGTTGGAGTTCCATGAAGAAGGCAGGTTCTCCAGACCATGCTGTGTTTTCAAATCCAATCTGCACCCCATTTTGCATAACATCAGTGCACCCTGAATGTCCTCACAGCTGTTTCTAGAGGTTTTGCATTCCCTCCTTGCTGCTGGACACATGTGCATGGCAGCCCAGGAGCCATTCCCTGAACTGGGACGGCTGCGCCAACACAAGGAGCCATCCCTTACAAGAAAAGGGACCCGATTCCTGCTCTGTTTTAGTGATTTGCTGCTCCCTGCAGAGCCACAGGAATCCCTCACCCCGTGCCCCAGAGTCTCCCTACCTTCTGCAGGGCCCCAGGGCAGGGTCCTCTCCATCCGCTCCACTGCTGTCCCCAGCGCTGTGCACCAGCCAGGCTGGAGAGTGGGGTGCCTATATAACAGCAAGGAGGTGGCTGCGCGTTTCATGCGAGCACGTTGCGTAAAGGCAGGAGCGAGGACAGGGCAGCACCCGGGCTGTGAATGCAGAGGAACCCGTTCGAGTTTTAAAGCCTGAACCCTGCCAGGGAGTGGGTGTGGAGCCGGCATCAGGCGTCAGAGGGCAGGGATAGGTGGCACAGTGCTGCCTGTTGGCCTCACTGTAATGGGATCCCAGGGTCAAACTGCAGGCTGCTGGCCCCCAAACACAGCATGGCCCCGTACCAGGGACAGGCTCAGATCACACACATTGCTGCTCCCCATCCCTACACTGGTCTCATCTCCGTGCTCACTCCCCTGTGTGTCACCCAGTCCCTCGCTGCTAGATGGTCAGTCCACAGAGCAGCATGGCTGAGGGCAACCCAGACAGCTCACAGCAGAGCAGAGCTCTGGTCAGTCACCTCCTGCCTGCCTGCAGGGTTCCAGCATCATCTGCTGCAGATTGTGGGCAGATGAAGCCCCTCCACTTGCACAGAAAAGGCTCCCTGTGGCCTTACCCCTTGTCTCAGGGTGCTACCATTCCTCTCTTGACCTCCAGAGCTTTTCAAAAGCAGTTTGCAAGTGGATGGTTCCTGCCACCACCTTGAATCCTGTCAGCATCCTCAGCCCAGCCAGTGTCCTCAGCGCGATCAAAGAGGCTCCAGAGGACTCCTATGCCCTGGGAAGCCTGCAGTCTCCATCATAGTTTAGGAGAAACCTGGGATTAAGTGGGGATCTCACATGGGTGCAGAGATGCTCTGTAGAACCATTCCCAGTCCTGTGCTCCTCCAGCCTCAAGAATCTCCAGGATCTATGGTGCAAGAAGAGAGGGCAAAGAGTGTCGAGGCACCTCTGGCACCCAGCACTCAACAGATGTGTCCCCACAGTCAGTGCACGGGCAGCTGTGGTGGTTTCGAGCCCTGGCAGGCGTGGGCAGTTGTATCACCACCCGTGGGTGCAGCGGTTACATCACAGGTTTGGTTTCTGGATGAAAAAGGGTGGGTGCAAACTTACCAGGCCATCCCCTGCTGTGGGGCAGCTGCCAAAATGCAGAGAGCACCTTGTGTGGGGTTGGTACCCTTTAGTACCTCCAATGCCATGAAATCCCACCATAAAGAGATCCAGAGCTGCTCCTCTGCTCCACATCCACTCCTCTCACTATCCTGTTCTTTATGGTGTTGAGAACTCTCTGGACTGACCTAGGGCTGAGGTCCCACCATCACCTTTGGGAGCACGTTCCCATTTATGACCCTCTTTGAATCTGCTAGTTCCTCAGTGCTGTAGAAGTGACCTGGGCCAGCATGGGCAGGTCTGGGGCACCAAGCATCTCCCCACCTTCAGCTTTCAGCTGGCACCGGGCGGGGTGGAAATTCCTGTTTCCCATAGTTTGGATGCTCTCCATTGTTGGAAACTATGAGCTCACTGCTCTATACATAGGCACTGAGAAAACAAGTCTGCCTCCCTCTGCGGCTCTGCCCATGCTAAAATCAAAGGGATTCTGGTGTCATTAGTTTCGCCTTTTCCCATGCACTGATTTTCCTGGTGCCTTTGCCCCAGTTCCACACATGGTTGCATCACTCCTGGGTGGCAGAGTTGAGTCTGTCGGTACCTGAAAGGTGAGACCAGGTTCAGGGGCAGAGGCAGGTCCTTTTCCAAGTGAAGAGGTGGAAATGGAAGCTCCTCTCCCATGTCCATAGCTGAGACCTGCTCTGCTCAGGGTCAGTGGCTCCAGCAATGAGAGGCAATGCTGACTTAGGGGAGGGCACAGTCCTGGGAAAGGGCATAGCCCTGGGTCCCCCCCATGTACTTGTGACAGATTCACACATCAGCCAGATTCACACTTCAGCCATCAGCCAGGAGAACCTTTCAGATGGAGAAGCCCTTGAAGGGTGCATTGCCAAAGGCAGAAGGAGGGATCATGGTGTCCTCATATCTACTTGGCAGACAGTGTTGGAGGTTTTACTCAGCTTTTTACTGAGAGGGTTTGTGGCTCATATTCAGCTCCTCACCTGCAGATCTGAGGCTTTACAGCCACTTCTGCTCATCCCATTCCTTTTCCATCTCTTCCCAGCTTGGAAACTGTGAGTAGCTGGCATTGGTGAGAAGGAGGTGAAGGTAAGAGGGGAAAAGTAAACCTGTTTGACCTCATCCTGGGGAGATGTTCCCAGTTCAAGAAGATGTTCAGTGGAGCTCAGTGACCTTCCCAGGGATGCTCCAAGCTTATTTATTCTTTGAATAAAATCCCGTGTCTGGAAAAGATGCACAAGCTGGAGGGCATGAAATCCCTGAGGGAGCCTGAGTGGGCCCAGGTTTGCCCGTCTCCTCCCATGTTTGTTTTGTATGACTTCAGTATGGGAAATCGGTGTATTTTCCTTCTGGGTGATTCCGTATCGTGCGTCGACTCCGTGCTTTTTGCCTTGCCCAGGAGGTGGTGCTCTCGGATGGTTTTTGGCTGCCCAAAAGAAACGAAGAGCCCCAGATGCGCTGAACTACCGCTGAGCCTCCCTTTACAGAGCTGCCAGGGTCTGTAAGGTGCTGTTCCCACAGGGAAGCTGCCCACTCCCCATGCGAGGGGATTGTAGGGATGTGAGCCATCCATCCTCCTGCATATGTCAAGGATCTGCTATTTCGATGTGAGAGCTCCAAGGAGCAGCTGGAACGTCTCCCAAACTCTCACCAGTTCCTGTTTTCCCACCAGGGTGAGCATGTCCTGAGCAGATGCTGCCTGCTTTGCTAAGGGACCTGCAGTATCTGGGCACACAACTCCAGGCTGCTGCTGCCTCCTGCTCAGGAGTGCCCCTGGGCCTGGTGTTGTCTCTCAGGACCTTATTCTGTCACCAAATACTGGGCTTCTGTCCCACCCAGCTCATACAGAGCCACACAGCCCTATGGTTTTTACCTGTGTGGTATCCAAGGGCTCCTTCAAGGCTCATTTGCCCAGAGATTACCTCCACCACAGGAGTAGTGCCTCAAGGAGGGCTGGAGCAATCCATGGCTTTCATGGACACAGGCTATGCCCCAAATCCAGCAGCAAATAGGATGGGTTTCATCACTGGTACTACACACAGACACATCCCATCCCGAGATGGTTCAGGAGAGAGGATGCTGCCAAGGGGCTAATGTGCAGCATCATGTGCATAATGGAGAAACAATGAGGCTTTGGAGTGAGCAGGCAGATGCTGAGGGAGAAGAAGGCTTCTATTGAGGTGGGGCTGGCAGCTGCCTCTAAGACAGAGTTTTGGGGTCCTGCAAGTGCAAGGATGAGCAGATCCTTCCTGGGAATGAAGCTGGGATGGGAAGCAAGACGTTGAGCCTATCAAATCACAGCGGCCAGCACAGATGGATTTTCCCCTTGCTTCTGTGGTCTGGGCTTAAACGGAACCACTGGAAGAGTCTGGGATGCAGACAGGGTTAGTACCCTCATTCCGTGCATGCCGGCTGCCAGCAGAGGGAGGTGCAGGTGTCCTTGGAGAGCTCAGAGCCGGGACAAGGTGCTGGGGACACTGCAATGCGAGCAGGAAGAGCTGCCAGAGCTTGTGGTCCTGTACCAAAAGGAGTTACTCCGTGAGGTTTTGGATGCCTAATTGTGTGGCAGGCTGAGACTTTCCTCCAAGCCCCAGCTGAAGGGCAGCTCAGCAGGAATCAGAGCAGCCTCCAGGTCAATCTTGCAGCAACACAGGAAGAAAAGGCTCAATGAAAGGAAAACTGAATTCTAACTTATGATGGAGTTCATTATCTTGGATGATTTAATGTTTTTATGACCATACAGTGCTGCAAGCAGAGCATGCATGCAGAGCTGCCCCCACCAAGCAGTACTGCTGTGCAGGTCACCTATCAGACTCCCAGGTGAGCAGTTGAGAGGAGGATGCTCAGTCCTAAGTGCATCCTTCCCATCCTGCCATCCCACTACTCAACCCATTGCTAAAACAGGCTCTCAGCAACCAAAAGGTGAGCCCAGCTTTAGCACACTGAGGCTGAGCTCTGGAGCAGTTTCCTGCACCTCCTGGACCACCTGCATTCAGAAGCCCAGCAGAAAGATGAGTGGAGTGCCCAAGGGGTAACACGTGTACCCAGGGATCATCAGGGCAACAATCAAGAAAGCCAGTGTTTAGAGAAGTTGTGCTTTCAGAAGGCAAACAGGGCTACAGCTTTATTCGGGAATTGCTGGCAAATTCTGTCAAATACAACAATTTGGTAAATACTGCCCAGGCGCTGAAGGCAGCACTCAAATTAGTAAAAATAGCAACTCTTATTGAAAAGAAGACTCTGCGTGGATGTATACAACCAGCTTGAGGCAGGGAGGTGTTGGATAAAGGGAGGATTGATTATGTGGCTCAGTCACTGAGCGCAACAGAGGCTTTGTTGCCTTTGTGCTGCAAGAAAATCCCTGTTAGCTTCAGCCCTTTGCCTGGCCCCAAATCCGCTGAGGGCTGTGCAACTCCCAATGCCACCACGTGGGGACCCCATCTTCTAAAGTCCTCCTAGACCTCAGCATCTCCATACACCTCCAGTACCATCTTCATGACACGTCCTTCACGCACCCACAGTCTTGCAGCTCCACAGCTCCATTCTTTTGTACATCCTTCCCAGTCCAACCCCATCCAGCTTTGTTCCTCCCCTTATCCCTCCCAACACCATCCTTCCCTGTGCCTCTCCCAGCCCCATCCTTCCCTGTATATCCCCTCACACCCTGCCCAGACCCACACCCAGTGCCTTCCTAAAACCATCCCACCAGTGCCATCCCACAGCCCCAGCTCTGGTGCTCCACCCCATTCCCATGAGAGCCACCCCTTGCCAGCCTGGTGCCCAAATTCATTTGGTGATGGCTTCAAACAACCACAGTTCACCCCACTGAGTTGCAAGAGTGAAACATTAATGCTGTTAGGGGAGCACTTGGATGGGGGGGGGAGCACAGTCTGGGTGCAATGAACTGATGGTTCTCAGCTCCACAGCCACAAGCAGGTCTCACAGGTGCCACCTGGCACAGGGCAGGCACCTCATCCTGGCTTCCTCGTTTTTCCATATCTCCATAACTGCAGATACCCAGCCATGATACGCTGCAGAACCCAGCCACTCCAGGCTTCTTTGGCTGCTTAAGGAAAAGGAGAAAACAAGATCAGTGTTGGTGGTACCAAGGAGATGCAGGAGGGATGCTGACAACCCCACACATCCCACTGGGGATGTGTCCCTCTGCTCCTCTGCCCCCTGCCTTGGTGCTGCTGTCTGGAAGAAGCAGGGAAGGGGAGAACTGCACGGTCCCAGTGCCACAATGACCTCCCCACAGGGTCACTCCCACAGGACATCCCCGGACCGTGGGACAGCCCCGGCTGCCTCCTCCCCTCTCCCCCCCCCCATCCATGAGAGCCCCCCTTTGCTGCATCACGTCACGTCTCTCTTTTCTCTCCGCAGCCTTTCAGCCCAGGGGCTTTTTTTGCTGGCGAAACACAAATCTGGAGGCAGCCACAGCCGCTTTGTGCGGCCGCTAATGCTAAATGACTGCTCCTTTGTGCGGCCGCAATGCCTGGCCCCTGGGCGAGCGCCTGGGAACGGCTCCAGCGTACAATGGGGTGCAGCCGGGAGCCACCTCAAAGCAAACATTGACTTAAAAATCGGTGTTAACCAGGCGGGCACGTCAGACGTCTTGGGAAACACAACCCCGCCGCCGCTGCTTTGTTGGTGGAAGCACAGCCCCACCGGGAAGAGTGTTGTAAAGGGGGTTTGATGCATCGGGAGAGCTGCACCAAGAGGGTGGGAGTGTGAATGGAGAGTGTGGTATTTCTGCGTGGCTTTATCGGCATAGGGAGAGAAGATGGGAACTGGTTTGCTCCAGGGCACCATGATGAGCATCCAACCTCCTCCACAAGGAGGTTCTCCTGACCTGCTCAGTGCACCTGGAGAGCAATGATGGGTGCTCACCTCTGCTCCAGAGCAGAATGATGGGCAAGCAACCTCCTCCAGAACATAAGGTGAGGTACCCAACCTGCTCCAGAGCTGAGCGGTGGGCACCCAGCCAGTGCAAGAGCACCACGGTGGACATCCAATCTGCTGCAGATAGGCATGCAAGCAGATCCAGACCTGAATGGTGGGCACCCAACTTGCCCCAGGGCCCAGCACAGACCTGGCTCAAGGCGCCATTGCTAATGACAGCCCGCCCGGTTAATTGCAGAGGGCAGAGAATGAAGCATGCAAACAGGGCTGCAGCGCGGGCTGGGCGAGAGGCAACGCAGGTCGGCCGTGAAGCCACAGAGGCAGCCGGAGGGGGCGGGGTCACTCTTGACCCCGCCCCCAAACCCGCCCGCCGTGCCGTCACGACCCCGCCTCGCCCACCGCGGTGCCCGGATGAGGCAGTTCCGCCGGCGGGCGATGCAGGCTGTGACTGGGGATGCGCTCCGGTGAGTGGCGGCCGCGGCGGGGCTCGGGGCTGAGGGATGCCGCGGCGGTCAGCAGCCGGTCCGCCGGGGTAAGGGGCAGTAAGCGGTGGGCAGCAAGCAATGGGCGCTGAGCGCTGAGGGGCTGCGGCCCCGCGTCCCCACGACGATTGGCTGCAAAGTGACAACGGGGCAGGTCCCGCCCTGCGGCGCGTTCTATTGGCCGGCTGCACAGCCCTTCCTCCTTCCATTGGCTGGCACGCCTGCCTGTCTGTCGGCGGCCCGGCCTGGCCCTGCTCGCGCGGCCACCGCCCTGAGCGAGGCGCTGCTCCCCCCCCTCACCCCGAGCCCCTGAGGTAACGGCGCGGGGCCGGCCGGCCGTCGGCAGGAGGCCGCGGGGCGAACACAAGGCGGGTTGGTGCGGGGAGAGTCGGGCTGCGGGGCCCTGGAGGGGGGAGCGGGGCCGGCGGCTGGGGGCTGGAGAGGATCGCCGCACGGCTGTGTGCGGGGCTGGGGCGGGCGCCGGGGGGAGGGCGGCGTTGGGCTCGCGGGGCCCGGCCCGGGATCACAGCTGCCCCGCGGAGCCTCGGGTGTCCCGGCCCCTCCCGGTGTGGCTCTTTGCTTTCTCTGCCGGCCACAGGCGTAGCCCGTGTTCCTCCGTGCCTTTCTTCGCAGCCCAGGGGTTGTGGTACTGAGAGCTGGCACGGCCTGCTGTGCTGTCACGTACGTGGCCCGTGGACTGGGGCTTCAGGCAGTGCCAATTAACGCCTGCCCTTAATCACACTGATTGCAAGGAACGTGCTGTCACCTTGTTTCCCTCTCACAGCCATGGCTTGATCAGCTGCTCTGGTAGAGGTTGTGTTCGCTGCTGCCAGTGCCACATGTACGTCTGTGCCCCGTGTTTCCCAGCAGTTCACTGCATGTTCTGTCCCTCTCCCCCTGTGCCCAGTAGGGCCTGCCGGGCTCTATGCCGATGTGACCCATCCCGGCAGGCCCTGCCTCTCTCTCCCACTTTGATGAGTTTGACCCCAATTGCGGCAGACGTGCCGTGAAGGATGAGCACACACTGACACAAGGCAGAACACGCTCCTGGAGCTGGACTTGCAGCTGAGTGACTTCCCATTAACATCTCCTGCTGACGCGGATGGCTCTCCTCACCCACGCAGCCCCATTGTTCTCCACCCGTGCTCAGTGACTCAGGGCTGCTCTGCCCCTTCCGAAACTCACTTGACTCGGTGAGGAGTGCAGAGAGGGATTTTTTTTGCTCTCCTGGTGTTTCGTGCCCAAGGAAGTGGTTGTCTGAGTGAAACGGCAGTGGAAATGCAACTGGGTTATTTAAGCCAATCTCATATTGCATAAAAATTCCAGGACCTCGTGGCTGGTAGGTGGCCTTGCCAAGGTCGATTTTTGCTTAGATATCAATACCTGTAGTAGTAAGAGAGACTAGGAAGCTGTTATGTTTATTTGTTTAAATATAAACTTGATGCATCAGCAAAGCGGCAAGTGCACAGACGTGCTGGCTGGTAGTGGCAGCTGTGAGGTGTGGGTTAAGTGGTGTGGTCGTCTGTTTTGGTTTGTTCTTTACATTATTAATATTGGAAGAGCTCCTCTGTCCTGCTCACACATCTCAGCCTGGCTGGGCTGTGTTTGTGCTGCCAGGCAGAGCCCAGGTGCTCACCTCTCTGTGCAGAGCTGTTCTGCACACTGTTGAGAGGTGAAGGAATGTATTGAGAGGAAGATGCATTCCGTATCCTCCTCCCCTTTTGGGTTAAACCCCCCCTTCTTGTGAGCACATGGAAACACAAAGTATTTCTTACTCCTTTGGTCTATTACTGTTAACTTTCATCTTGTGACCTGTCTGTTAAAGGGACCTAAGGCTTGGTTGGCCTCTGCTTGGCTGGGCTGTGACTCATGGGTGCTGGGTGTTTTTACACAAGGTTTTCCCCTCCCTGGTACTTCTCAATTTGAGGAGATTTAAAGGTATTTGATGGATCTGAGGAGAAACCTGCATTAAGTGCTTTTCTCTCTAAGTCACTTGTCATTGTGCAGCATCCAGAAGCATCATAGCCCTCTGGCCACTACCTTCTCAAGGCATTTCTTCATCGCGGTGGTATTAATTGCTAAGAAAATGTGGAGACTCTGGGGACCTGTGTGCTGTATTTTGTCACAGGCTCTTTGCTATGCTTGTCATAAGCTCTCAGATGAAGTCATTGCTCCTGGGCAGGTCATGCTGCAGTGTTTCAGGGCTTTAAGAGGAAGACAGCAAAGAGTTGAGGTGAATAGCCAGGGTGGGCACAGCACATTGGGACCAATGCAGGTGACCTTGGGTCCTGGCATGTGCAGTTGGGCAGGGGTCTCCCCTCCATCTCTGCAGGTGCTGGTCTTTGTACCAGCCTCTTCAGGTCTTCATTTTGAGGATGCCTTGGTGGTGTTGCCTAGGAACAAACAGAAGTCGTGATGTCTTAAGATCGTGTCGTTTGTGAAAGGAGTAAATGATTTTAGTGCTGAATTCTGATGCCTTTGCTGATTGGGGTTTGTGTGTGGTTGGTAGCTTTTTGCCCCCTGTCAGATACTCTATTTGCTAGGTGTGGAAGTCTAAGCCACATGTTGTATGAGGTTAGTAAGGCAGATTCCACAGGAGACTGTTGAGATACAGCTGAGCTGTTTGCTCTCAGGTTGTTTTAAAGGCTTTTTAGCCTGAACCTGGCACAGAGTTCCTGCAGGTAGGGTTTGGTTACCTTCTGTCTGCTGTGCTGTCCACATGGGAAGAGCAGGATTTATTATTATGGCAGGAGAAGGCGCATAGTGCTGACGCTGTGCTCTGAGACTATTTTTTTCCTGAAAGCTCATATGCTGCTGTTGTAAGAGGCAAGGAGGCATTTGTTGTGGTTCACCAGAGAACATTCAGTTCAAAAATAGTATTGCAGGAAGAGACAGAGGTTCACTTTCTGAAGCAGTGATGGAAGCAGGCAGCCTTCCAAAACGCGCATGAAAATGCCTCTGGCTCCTATTTCAGGATGAGGAAAAACAAGCACAAGTTGATTGGAGAAATCTAATCCGTGGCTTCTGTTTGTTTGTTTGTTTGCTTTTGATTGTTTGCTTTCCCTTTGCTAATAAGTGAAAGACGATGCAGATGTGCTCAGATTCACAGCCACGCTTTACTCTTTGATTTAAAATAATAAAATCCAGAGTTTAATGGGGTTGGGGGTTTCCTGTCAGGTCTTGTGGGTTGGGGAGGTGAGGAACAGTAGGAACAGGTTTTCTTCAGGCTTGTGTCTGTGAAAGGGTGTAGAGCAGGAAGAGGCAGATAATGTGGGTTTGGACAGCATTGTGCTGGCAGTGTGTCCTGCTCTGTGTCACAGCTGTGGGTGATGGCAGCATCATTCCCTATGGCACAGGGAGCACTGCAGCTATGACATTGCACTTCCCCAGCTTGGGGACTCTGACAGCCAGCATGAGTCGTTACATTGAGAACTGAAGGCCAGATGTGACTCTGGCAGGGTCTCCTTATCAAGTCCCATTGCAGGTAGTTACTTGGTTAATTCCAAAGGTCAGCTGACATTTGTATTACCTCTGGTGGTCAGCAAAAAGAGCTGTGGCTGTGGTGGTGCCAGCACTGTGACTTGTCACATTTGAGTAGCAATGCTTGGCCTCTTCTTAAGTTCATCTTTATTTCCTGAAAATATTGGGCAGTCACAGCTGCAAAGGAGCAGCGCTCAGGATCACTTTGGATGCCATCACTTCGGAGGTGCTTCTGTAGCTCCTGATGTGTCAATCAATGGAGATGGCTTTTGGCTATGGAGCAGGGTGGGTTCCGAGCTGTGGGAGGGCTGGCTGAGAGTCTGAGTTTCTGAGCATCGTGTTGTGTTTCAGGCTTAGTGTTTTGGTGGGACATTTGATCCAAGCTATCACCCAGTCTCCAGTCACATGGGGAGCCAGGGGAGCCTTTTCTAAGGTTCTCTGTTATACTTCCTGCTTGTATTTTAATGGCTCAGCTGAGAGATGACTCCATGAAAATAACAGTTTGGCCTTGGCTGCAAGATTCACTGATGCACTCGAGGGGAATGCTGCTTACCTGTTAGTTTAGCTGGTTCTGCTGTGTGTTGGATTCAGGCTTTGAGTCTTTTAAGGTCTGGAAGGTATTGAGTGACCCACTTGCAAGAATGCTTTTGGGAACGGGAAGCCAGATTTGTCCTGCCCAACTAGATAAGTAAGTAAGAACACCAAAACACGATTTAGTGAAGTTTGTAACCTACAAGCTCCAGTTTTTAGGAGCAATCACAGCGTGGAAAAGCTGTTCCATTTTAGGTGCAGAGTTGCTCTGTCCCACTGACTGTGTAATGGGCGCTTGAAAGGAGCCATCGCATTTTGAACATAGCTCTTGTTGTAGAGCTGCTTGGATCTGGAGTTCTGCCCGTGTAACTGAGTTTTCCCAGGGTGCTGAGTGAATGCTAAGCTGTGCTGTAATGAATTCTGAGTGGGCATCGACATGAGCCTGCTCTCATTTTCCCTGGAAGACGCTGCTGCATTGTCTTGTCTGCTCCTGAAAGCCCCAGTGTTGTTTGTCAAAGGCCTGATTCTGCAAGTGCCACGTATGCAGAGTAGCTTCTGAATGGGAAGGGCTTGTGCTGGGCTCAGCTCTCGCACAATGCCTGCAGCCAATGCAGCCAACAGTGCGCTACAGCACGGCGCTTTGTATCCAACTCTTGGCATGCCGTGGGCATCCACTGTCCTGCACATGGTCAGAACTGTGTTAGATTCTCTTAGTGCTGTGGAGCTGCTTTTTGCTGAGCGTGTACCTGCATCTGGATAGGTCTGGTTTTCTACACCATTATTGGGGGGAATGGGCAATGGATGGCAGAAGGGAAAGGTGCAGGCTGGGAGCTGTCTGTGTCTCCTAACTCTCAAAGCAGTATTATGGTTCTGACCCACTGTGTATCACCTTTCTCTTGTCCCCCAGGCACGGGAGAGAAGGCAGGTGATAAGTTTGTGTGCAGAAATGCTTAGCTGGCATGTTGGCATGAGCTTCTGATGGAGGTGTTTCTGTAGTGCGGTTGGTGGATCAAGAATCAGTGGCGGCAGCGTTAGGTGTGATGGAAGGCACGGAGCGTGGGGAGCTGGGAGCTGTTGCTGTATAATGAGATGGACAAAGCTGGGGCACTGCATATGGCAGGTCTGCTCTGTCCCACTGGGAGACCTGGGGGGTGGCTTTGGAGGAAGAGTGGGGCTCTGATGAATTGGGGAGGACATGGGGGGTCCCAGCACTGCTGGTTGCTGCTTGCAGGGCTCCTCGGGTGTTGGTTCCAAGGGTGTGTCTTGTGCAAGCAGACAGGAAGGAGTCTTGGACCCAGACACACGTTATCGTGGCTGCTTCTAGGAAATGATGTAAGGTACTTCCTCGTACTGACTTTTCTCTGAATTCAGCTGATGGGTGGTTCCCTGATTGTTTACCTTTAGACACAGCTGTGGAGCTGACCCTGTTCAATGCTATGCTTCATTTAATGAGGTGAAAAAGTGATTGTGGCTGACTTGAGAGTGCCAGCTGAGAGCCAAGAGCCTTGTGACTTCTGCTGAGGTGGTTTCAATGTGATTGGTGTGGGACTGACGTTATGGACAGCACACAGCAGTAATCAACTGCTCACCTCTTCCTCAACCCACAGATCTGCATAGCAGTTCAGGAGCTTCTTGACGTGTGCTTGAGCCACAGCAGATGTCTGCCTGCCTTAATGCATCAGGCTGTGACAGTGGCAGCTCAGGAGGTGAATCATGGGCTCTGCATCCACTGTAAACACAGTTGATTTGTTCCCATTGTCATTAAGCTGCCTTGGTAACAGGTGCAATAACTGAAGCACATACACCCAAAGAGATTTTCATCTGAAGAGATACAGCAGATCCGTAGTGCTGGGGGGAATGGTAGAACCTCCTATGTTTTATCCTCAGCTCAGGGCCGTGTAGAAAAGGAGGCATGGTCAGTTGGCTCAGGCAGCATGAAGACCTGGCTCATGACAGACTGCTACTGCAGCACAGCTGTAAGTTAAGTAAACACAGTGAGAGAGTTGAGGTTTTTGGGACGTACTGAGCACCCTGTGGGTAAGGTTGGTTTCATGCCCTGGGTTGTGGCAGCTGCAGAACAGTGTGCCAGTTTGGCTGTGCTTTAGGTGTGAGCCAAAATGGATGGGCTGCTGTGCCCTCTGATGGGAGCGCTGTCATCGTATTGTCACACTTTCTGGGTGTCTCAAATGTGGGTCACTGAGATGCAGGACATGTCAGTGTGACACTTTCAGGCCTGGAGGGACAGCATTGGCTATTGATGACTGTCAGTGTGTGAGAGTCAGAGCTTCTAGGTCATCTGCAGTGATTAATCTGCTGTGATGAGCTTGGTACAAACACTGTTTAAAAGCCTCTGCAATAGAGGTGAGTTTAAGCTTATTCTTTTCTCGAGATTTATCATCTATTTTAAATGGTCTTTTCTGGAGAGGAAAAAAAAATGGCAGTGTTTGTACTATGCACCCTAGGAAAAACCTTTTACAAATCCAAGTGTAAACTGTGATAGCTGCACATCTTTACCCATGGTGGTCCTAAATGAGCCAGTGGCTTTAACTGCTGTTTCTGAGGTCGGTGAAGGATACAGCCCAAACTTGTGGTCTCTTTTTCAGGCTGCTACATGAGCATTTCCAGAGGTTGGGTACCATGATGTTACTTGTTGCAGCTGGTCTTTGCTCAGAGGTGGCTGTTAGGGATCATTAACATTCTGCAGGCCAGTTTCAAGTCTGTTGCTCCTGACAGGGCGCAGCTTTGAAGTACAGCAACAGTGTGGGGGGGGTTACTCTGCCTGCCTCATCATACTAAGCATTTTCTTATGTCTGCATCCTACAGGTCATATTGAACATGGACAGTGAGGAAATTCCAACCTTCTCAAGTCCAAAAGAGGAAACTGCCTATTGGAAAGAGCTTTCCTTGAAGTACAAACAAAGGTACTGTTGTATATTTTCAGAGTGGATTTGGTTCTTGATGACTGAGAATGTAGCTTCATCTATTTCTCTGCAAGACTTTAACCAAAATGAGCATTAGATGTATTAAAATGGATCTCTGCATTTCCAGCTTTAGGTGCGGCTTTTAGATCCAGCCTTGTGCAGGCTGAGTATTTCGTTCCCCGTGTTACAATGCTGTGAACTCAAGACTGAGCACGTTAGAGCAGGAGAAGAGCCCTTTTATGATCATGTGTATCTTTGTATAATTAAAATGCTGTCTTAAGTACTAGCTTGATGTTTTGCAGTAGGAAGACTGCCTGTGGGCTTGCCTGGTATCATTACTATTCCCTCAGGCTTTTTGTACTCGGTCTGAGAAGTTTCTTATTTGGTAGCTGGCTGCAATATACTGAAGCATGTTCATTATACCTCATAGTCCTGTCTGTGTTTGCCTCTGCCATCTTTTAAGGGGAGCAGAATGCTTTTTGGTTACAAAAAGTGGCAAGAGAACTTGTTGTCTTGAGTGCTGCTTGTGGTTTTTTTTGTTGTGGGGAGGGGAGTCAGCGCTGGAGGTTTCCAGCTCATTGCCTTTGGAAGGCTTTTCTTGCGCTCCATGTTAGTGTGGAATAGAAGCAAAGCCAGCTAAGCCTCTCTCAAGCCCAAGGAGCCCAAAGTGCAAGCTGTTGTTTTGTTTGGGTCTGTTTTCTGGGTGTAGGGGCAGGGGGTGGGCATTTGAGATCCCTGAGCTGTATGAAAAAAGACTGTGAGGTCTCTCTCTGATGCCAATGAATATGTAGCTTCCTAAAGCCTCATCAGTTTTCTCTGCTGGTTGCAGAGTTGAGCTATTATGGATGGTAAAGATGAGAGTGTAATTAGTGAAATATGTGGAGTTGCTGCTTCTAGTAATTTAATACCTTGCAGTGGTATAAGGTAGGTAAATGCTGGCTTCCTACCAGAGCACTTAGTAACCCTGAGATTCAAACCTTAGTGCTTTCCAGCAAAGTTATATTTCCAGGTAGTGCTGAGATGCAGTGACTATTGTTCTGTGCTGGTTTTTGCCTTAAGGATGTTAAAAGCTTTACTTAGTGACTCTCTCAAGTCTGCTAGAGTGAAGGCTAGTGGGGTACCAAGTGTCAGACTTGAAGGAATCCTGGAAATAGCCTTGATATAGGTTGGATTTGCATGTGTATTTAATAGAGTTATTTGATATAAAGGGCTGAATTTTCATTTGTAGGTAAGCAATGCAGTTTCTTTGTTTCCCCCAATTTTTACTTTCCCTGTCGAGGTCCCTGGTTACTTTAAAACTCTTGTTGCTTTTTTTCATCTAATTGTTTCTAAAGAGCAGTGAACTTTGTGCTTGAGAGACGCTGCATTTTGAGCTGATGAAATCTCCTTACAGCTTCCAGGAAGCTCGTGAAGAGCTGGCTGAATTTCAGGAGGGAAGCAGAGAACTAGAAGCTGAGTTGGAAGCACAGCTGGTGCAGGCTGAGCAGAGGAATAGAGATTTACAAGCAGATAACCAAAGGCTGAAATATGAAGTGGAAACATTAAAGGTAAGTCTAATCTGTAATGATATTGCTTCTTCCTTCAGATAAGTGTCGGGTGTCATTTTAGGCTGTCTGTTCTGTTCTTGGTTATTGGATACCTAAGCGAAGTAAAGGAATCATCTGCTTAAGATCTAGTCTTGAGCATGGCACGTACTCCAAATAAGGCCAGCAGCATACCAGAGAAATTTCTCAAGGACTTTTTCTTGTTCACATCATTAAACACTTGTCATTGAGTTTGTGCTCCTCTGTTTGAATTCTGCAGGCTTGGCCAAGTGGTGGCTTTGTTATGTACACAGGCAGCATCAGCATAGCAACGGGGAGGACAACACAAGTATGTTTTGTCAGACCAACATGTTGTCCTCTTTCTTTACAGTTTTTTGGGATTTTTTTTTCCTAATAGCAATATCTATGGAGACAGGGATTGCATAAGGATCTGTGTGTACAGAAAGTGAATTTTAGGTAATATCTCTCCATTAAGAAGTCCTTGCCTCTTTTGGGATCCTGAAAAGTACCTGTTCTGGTCATCTTGGATTATTTTATGAACGCAAGGGTTGGGATCTTACCCGGTAACAGTGATGTTTTGGGGACTACTTGTTCACATGTGCAGTCCCAATAGCTGGTACCTCTTCTTTTAAGGCCAGTAGTTTTTCCATAAGCCCCTATCTGTACCATTAGAGCAGGTGAAAAGCGTGTTTTGGAATTAATCTTACAGTCTTTCAAAGATAAGTTTGTGGACCTGGAGGTGTTTGGTAACAGATGTCAGTGGCTCTGATTTTCAGTGATGGAGATGTCAGATGAGTTCTTGTGACAGTGTGGCTTTTGTAAGGGGAGAGAGACACTAAAGAGGAGGCTGTGCAGTTTGATTTCTCTCTGTTTTTCTAGATGGTTTAGGCTTTAGAGCAGCTGTGAGTGCAGGAGCACATCTCTAAACAGCCAGCTGTGTCATTATGAGTAGTCAGTGCACAGGACCATTACACAGTGTGTGTAATGGTATCCTTAGTTCCTTTCGATGTTCAGAGTACATTCCCTCTGCCTTTACAGTTTTTGCCATGCAATCCCGTATCTGCAGACTGCAGCTTGTATGTTGCTTTGTCCCATTTGACCACTGAGTGGATGCTACTGATACTTATCTCTGGACATCTCTTTCTTTCAGGAGAAACTGGAGCACCAGTATGCACAAAGCTACAAGCAAGTGTCATTGTTAGAGGATGACCTGAGCCAGACACGGGCCATTAAAGATCAGCTTCATAAGTATGTCAGGGAGCTGGAGCAGGCCAACGATGACTTGGAACGTGCAAAGAGGTGAAGGCTGCAAAACTCTTATTTCCTTAAATATTCACTAGAGCTTGTCTGTGTTATTCAGATTCATCGTTTTATTATTCCTTTAATGGGGAGAACAAAAATGTGCGTATAAAAAATAATCTTAAAAAAACCCTAAGTCACTTGATTCTTTGTAAAGTGCAACTTACCCTTGGAGTTCACCTGGTAGTGTTGCATTACAGAAGAAAAGCTTGTGGGGGGACCTGCAATGCTTCGTGTTCTTGTGAGAAATGAGCCATGCAAGGGAGGCCAGTGCTCTAGTTTTGATACTGCCAGCCCAGTGACTCTTACATTTGTGATCCTTGTGCTCAAAGCCCCTTTGAAGGAGGAAGCTAGTGCTTTACTTAGTCCCTTTTAAATTAAACACGCCAAAGGAGTCTCCTCTTTCCTTGCATAACAGCTTAATGACTGTGGGGAGCAAATGTGGTCTGTGTAAGTGCAGAAAATGAACAGGCTGCTGCAAGAAACGCCCATTTTTGGAGTAGATCATGCTTCCGTTCTGCTGAATGGGAATTTTGCCACTGATTCAGTGGGACCAGGAATGAGCCTCTGGCTATTTGGCAGTAAGATCTAAGAGCTGAGACCTTGTTTCCACAGCACTCTTAACCTCATGACTAACTTTTGACACACATAAGTTGTCTCACTGAAATCATGGAACAATATCCCAGTGCCCTTCTTTCTGTGGACTGCTGCCTGTTTCTCCAGAGCTGATATATGAAATACATGACTTTGGAGAATGACTTGGGAAAAATGGAGCTAAGTGTGCCAGACAGGCTCTGTCCCAGCTCTTTGGTATGTCTTGGAGAGCTAGATGCTATCGTGTTCTTTTCATCTCACTCCCTTCTTTGGAGTTCTGGTCCTTTCTAAGAAGCATTTCCATAGCTTTCAAGTAACTAACTTGAATGTAGATCCTGCTAACGTTATTCCTCTGTTATGTATTTGAATACACTTTTAAGTTAGCTGAGCTGAAGAACCTAATATTCTGGATTTTATTTCTAGGGCAACAATAGTTTCATTGGAAGACTTTGAACAAAGGCTGAACCAGGCTATTGAGAGAAATGCATTCTTGGAAAGTGAACTGGATGACAAGGAATCATTGCTAGTTTCTGTACAGAGATTAAAGGATGAAGCCAGAGGTATGGCTTGCTTGATTAGTTCCGTCTTTGTATGTTGTTGGCTTACTAACAGAGACATGAAGCAACCAAAGCTCATGTTTATAAAAAGCCTCACTCAGTGAGATTGAAACTGGATGTGTAATAGAAGCGTTGGAATTTACCTGCTAATAAACAGTATGTTCTATGTATGTCTGTTGAATCTAAGAGGAAGAAATTCCTCTTGTAGGGTAAAGTTAGTGTCAGATTCTTTCAGGATTTTTAACCAAGGTGAGTAGGAAAATAGTGCTTTCTACAGATTTAGTGGAGCTGAAAGCTGTGTTCCAAAAGTTCCCTCTCCATGGCTTTGTGCCACAAGGCACAGGGAAAGTACAGAAAATAAGAGGGAAATGCATGCTAAATGGTAAATAACCATCTTTAAAAATGCTACATGCTGTTACCTTCTAAGCCTGTTGGAATTTGCCT
Source organism: Excalfactoria chinensis (assembly GCF_039878825.1). Taxonomy (NCBI): domain Eukaryota; kingdom Metazoa; phylum Chordata; class Aves; order Galliformes; family Phasianidae; genus Excalfactoria; species Excalfactoria chinensis. Next base: position 1,547,459 of record NC_092841.1, read on the forward strand.
GACTTCTTTAAGATATGCCCATAAAGGCTGTGGTTAGACCCATGGCATCAGAGATGCTTCAGGTAATCCTCAGGGCTGTAACAGTTGAGAATTCCCTGAGAGATTTCACGTTGAGTACATGGGGGGAACTTTGTTTTTATTTTAGTGGTTGGGGAGTGCGATTTCTCTAATGGGGCAGCGTGCTTGTTAGCGTGCTGTCATGGCAGGTTGGAAATCAGTATTTCTCAGCATTCTTTCCAAACTATTTCTTTGGAAACAGTTCCTCAGTGAAGGCAAGGACCTAAAAAGGACCTTTTTAGGCTGTGCCTGAAAAGGAAACTAAAGAAAACAAAAAAAAGCCAACCACGTAATGTATTATTATTTGCCTCTGGGCACTCTAGAGACTTTACAGATCCATGACTGAATTGTGCTAGATGTTCTTTATAGCAAATCTGGAATGGAAGTGGGAGGCAGAAAGGTTGTGATACAGAGCAGTCCAGAGAGATAGTGGGAATAAAACACTGGTTTCCTAATCTCCCTTCTCTTTCCCTGTCATTTGGGCTATGGATCTCTTTAGTCTGCTTGTTCTCATCTTGATGAATCAAGAAACAGCATTCCTTCACAATATCTGGCTAGTGTGCGATCCTACAGATTATTAAACTGGAAGGGCAGTGTTGGATCCCAAGATCACAAGATCAGGTCATTAACATGTTTCCTTAACCTCCCAGCTGAATGAAGTGAGCAGGCATTCGTGACTGGCTGCATTTTTCTGCAACACACTTTCCATGGAACTCAAACTACAAGTAGGGAGGAATGCTGAGGCCAGGTCACCTGCCTCACTTTCTGGGTGTACACAGCTCTCTGGGCCAGCAGAATGTGGCTCCCTTTCCATCCAGCAGTGATGGTATTTGAGATAGAGTTTTTCGCTGCTGCAGAGAGCCAGCAACAGTGAATCACTGATTATTGCAAAGTATTTTCTTCTATATAAATGAACAGAATGCTGGAGAAATCTGTCACTAATCCAGTGTGTGTCTTATCTTGCACACTCAGACCTGCGGCAGGAGCTGGCAGTACGGGAAAGGCAGCAGGAAGTTACCCGCAAGTCTGCGCCGAGCTCTCCAACTCTAGATTGTGAAAAGATGGATTCAGCTGTTCAGGCTTCTCTCTCCTTGCCAGCTACACCTGTTGGAAAAGGATCTGAAAATAGTTTTCCTTCCCCAAAAGGTACAACTCCTGGAAACTGGGCCTGGTTGGTTGGGAGTACGTTCTGCTTGTCAAAAATTTACTAACAAGAGCCTGGTCTTAATCTGACTTGAAGTAAAGACAGGTACATGTGGATCCCTACATAGCATGTGCTGGAATACTGGAGCAGTGTCAGACCGATTTAATGAGTATAATTAGTTAATACTATGGAAAGGAAAGAGTGAAGCTTAGCTACTGCTTTGTAGGGGTGAGGATTGCACTCTGCAGTAGACAACTGCAGAAGAATATATTTGGGGTTGCAGAGAAATGCTGTGACTAATATTTCAGTGGTGGGTAAATAGTGGGTAGCAGTGCTGACAGTCTGGGCTGTCTTTGTTACCATGTGCTTTCGGGGGTGCTGTTCTCTCAGGAAGCAGTAGGATATTAGCCTAGTCCTTCTTCCCATCTGGAAGGCTCAGGTCAATCACAAGGATTAAAACATTTATTTATTTATTTTAAATTAAAGTAGATTCCGGAGAAAGCTCTGGTTGGATTAGATAGATTGCAGGCAGTAGCTATGCAGATGGAGAGTGCATGAACTCTGCCTGTGTACCTAATGGGGAGGAGGGTAGTGGGCAGGAATTAAGCTTTTTCTTCTCTCTGTGGCCAGTGATTGTGTAGCCTGTGTTACTGTTTGTACAAAGAGTCTGCAGTAAGATTTTAGATTTATCTCCATGTAAAAGTGATTAATATATATATATATATATATATATATATACATTAAACAGTGGAGGAATGACGCATATAATAAAGTGTGTTTGTTTGCAGCTATACCAAATGGATTTGGTACAAGCCCTCTTACTCCTTCAGCTAGAATATCTGCACTCAACATCGTGGGAGATCTCTTACGGAAAGTGGGGGTGAGTGCTCTGTACTGAACTATCCCCAGTTCTGTGCCTTCACTGTGTGTTCATCCACATATGGGATGAAAGGGCCTTGGCTCATGCTGAATTAGTGCTGGAGTTTCTAAGGTGTCTCTCTTATTTAAGAGAGTCCACATTTGGTGTTTGTGATAACACTTGTTTTTTAATAATCTTGATTTATGGAGCAGGTTGCTACGGTTCTGATGCCAACTTTTAGAGATAAAATCCATATTTGGCGTAAAGACTTTTTTGGTGCACGGAGGCTGGACGTTAGCAGATGCTTGTTCATATTTCACATGAAAGCAGGACTCAGAGCTGAGCCTCAGCCTTAGTACCCACTGCACAGTCATGTTATGTCATGGAAGGTGAGCTGATATCAGACTGGAGTCTCTGAGGAGGTCTGCAGAAGTTACTGAGAACTGAAATGAGTAGTTTACATAAAGTAAAACGGCCCTTTGGTAAGAAAGTGAAAAAAGAAATCAGGGGAAAGCCAAGTGTTCCCATCTGTAGTTGATTGGGAAGTGAAATGTGTGAGCCTCTAAAGGGATTTACAACTGTGAGCAGGGAAGAAGCGGTTTCAACATCTGTTGCAGTGTTGCTTAGCATGCCAAGCTTTCCAGCTGAATGAAGACATGAGTTATGAGAAGCTTGTTTACTTGCCTCCTTGGGTAGTGTTTTGAGTGGAAGCATGGGCAGCCTTGGTGTCTAGCCTCCAGGGCTGGCTTTCCTCTATCCTGTGTGGTTAGCACTGAGAACAGAAATAGCTGACGTGAATATGGTTGTTTTAGCCAAATTTGACATTAAAAATCAGATCATTGCTTGTATTTGGAGCTGGTGAGCTCATCAAGGCTGGGTTGAAAGGGCAGCAGGATGGCTTGGGGTTACAGAGTGGTATGTTTAAAATGGGATCATTGTGAGTAAGAGTCTGTAGGGGATTTAGGGAGCTTAATGACATCCCATGTGATTGCTCTGCGAGGACAGGAAATGCCAAATAAGCATGCTTCTTTCCCAGCCTGTTCTTAAAGACATGCAGCCAGTGATGCAAAATTCCAGCTCATACATTCATTTAGTAATAATTATAGGATGTGCAGGATTTCTCTGGGTTGTCTTACCTGTAGGATGTCTCATCTTGTGCCTTGGGCTCCCTTTCTCTCCAAGATGTTCCCTTCAGTTTTCTTGCTGGCATGTGTGACAGCGAGCTATGTGGCACAGCTCAAACCACTGGACAGAACTGGGGTTTTGGTGTCCACCCTGCTAGGAGTCAGTGGATGAGGCAAGTCTGCTACCTTGTATAGGAGAAAAAGAACTGGTCGGGCTTGCTTGGATATAGTAGAAATGAAGTAGAAACCTTGGAGACAGGCTTAGCTGCCTTTATTTCCCTCTTATGCTGTGTCTGTAGCACTTCTTCTGAAGCATAGCAGGGTGGATCAGCAGAAGTTACTGAGCATCAGCATCTCATTACGTGGTTCTCATTTGAGAAAACAACAGCTTTGTTCCCATTTAGCTCAGTTTTAGCCAAAGATGATCACGCTGTGGGGTTCTGATCATAGTGATCTCTGGTCATGCTGAAGCTTGAACTGGAGTAGCAAAATATTTTCTCTAAAAAAACAAAATGAAATCCCTCTTCTCCCTCCTTCCACCTCTTTCCCTTTCACAGGCCTTAGAATCCAAATTAGCTGCTTGCAGAAATTTTGCAAAGGACCAGGCGTCACGGAAATCCTACATTTCAGGGAATGCTAACAGCAGCATGATGAACAGCAACGGCACCAAGTACCCTCATCCAGGGCATACTTCTTTCTTTGACAAAGGGTAAGTCGGTATGTGTTTGTGCACTGAGGGTGGTGGGGGGGCGTTTTAGGATGCTGTGTGAAGCAGAAGTTTTCCTTGGCTCGTTTTTAGCCCACCACAGCTTTTGTCCAGTAAGACAAATAATCTGTGGAGCCAGGTTCTCAAGGGGATGGAGAATCAGCGTTCCACTGCAGGCTTCTGTAAAGCAAAGAGGAAAACAAGTGTTTGACCTCTCAGCTGGTGGGATGTCATTGCCTGTGCTGCCCCTCTGCTGCCTCAGCTCTTGGTGACTGCATGAATCTTCTGGTGCATTGATTCGTGCCCTTCAGAAGGATCTCAAGCAGACAGTGGTGGGGTTGCCATAGCTGCTGATGCATTTGTGTGCAGGGAGTGCCTGATCTGCAGTGCTGGAGGTTCCCTTAGTAGTAAGAGCTATAAGTGTGGGGCAGCACATGCTCCCTTGGAGAGCGGTGCCCTCGTTGCTCCACTCCTCCCTGCTACCAGTGAAAAAGAAAATGTTATTAACTGTGTAATCCTTGGTGATAGAAGGGGCAGCTGTCCTGTACTGTCCTGCTGTGTGTCATCCACAATGTTTGAAGCTGCTTTTACAGGAAAGACCACCCTGTGTCTCTCGTGTGACTTGCTTGTAGTTGGAGCTTCCTCTCTGACATGGAGAAGTGCTTCAGCAGGAGGATTTTCCCACAGTCGTTCATAGCTCAGAGCCCTGTGGTTGCATGAGCAGCCCTGAGGAGCAGGGTGTGCAGCCCAGCTTTCCTCCAGTGTTACCCAGCAATAGAGAAACCCGTGCCCAGTGTCACTGTGAAAATGCCTTCCTTGCTCTCTGCTGGTGGTAGTCTTCACTATCAGACTTCAATCCAGAGCAGCTTTAATGCTGATATTCAGCACATCCTCAAAACAGAATTTATTTAGAGCTCTAAACAACTTAAACAGTGCCACATAGAGAGCAGACAGGCTGGGTTTCTGGAATCTTCCTTGTGTGAGCTGAATCATGTTGCTATGTGGGTAGCAGGGCACGTTGCATCTTAAAAACTGGTAAGAACTTTTAGAGCTACTGTTGTTTCTTGCTCTTGGAAAGGGAGCATTCACATACTTAGCAAGGTCAGCATCACGTGCGAATGGGACAGACTTTGAGGTTGGCTGCATACTGGAAGGCTGACCAGGGTCTGTGCATCACCACAGCAGTGATGGTGGCAATGTGGGCTTCAGTTCATGTACAGGCTGTCAGAGCAGTGCTGGGGGAGGGATTAGAACTGTTCTTAGGAGGCAGCGTGGCTACAGTGAATTGTGGTATGGTAATAAGCTGATTGCTGTGTGGGATGGGAGTCGCTTCTAATTACCTAGATTGTCATCACTCTTGTTATCTGGGCTGGCTGCCTGCAGTTCAGGGCAGGCCGTAGCTGAAAAAGGCTTAGAAACGTGTCCCCTTGATAGAGAACTTCCTCAGCAGTGGGATCAGCAACTCACACCTCACAGCTGCCCTGCTCTGCCTTCCTCATGGCCCAGGGCTGGGTGCAGTGTTGTGCTGCACACACATCTCCACATCTGCCATGTAAACCTGCTTCGTGTGCACGTGAGAGCAGAGCAGAGCCCTCCCATCAGTGAGCTGTGTGCATCGCAGCAGTTGGGCATGGGGCTGAGCCGAGGTGTGCCCTTTCTTCTCCCCTCTTCTCCTTTCTCTCCAGCCCCTGTACTCTCTTCCCTGCCCCAAACTGTCGCTGGAGCCTGAAACAGCCACACGTGCTCATAGACCCGGTCCAATCTGCAGCCGCTGCCTTATGAACAGCCAGTTGTTGGGTGGTGGGATTGTGCCAGAGGTAATCCAGCCATGTCATTACGGTTCCATTTGCTTTCCTTTCTCTGCCTTTTTGTTGCTAAAAGTGTTTGAGCCTCTGTCTCTCAACAAACACCTGCTCTGTGCTTGCTGAGCAGAGCTGGGCAGATAGCTGAGAAAGGTGCAGGAGCCAGGGTAGGAGCAGTTAGCTCAGTATCAATTGAGGGGACTTGGAAGAGTCAGGAAATAACAAACTATTGTATTGGGTTTTATGTTAAGCTCTACCAAGTCTGGTACAAGATCGTTTTCCTACAGGCTGGTTCCTTTAGGAACGCAGTGATTCTCTGTGCACCCCAAGGCCTGGCAGAACAGCACCTGAGGGATGTTCTCTGATGGAAATGTGGTTTTTTGCAGTAATAATTGCTATTGGCTGTTAGGGACTTTGATCCACTTGGGGAATAAAATGGCTCTGACTTTGCTGGGTGCCACAGAGGCACCGTGACAGCTGAGCTGTAACCACAGCAAGCCAAGGTGAGGTGTTTGTTCCTTGGGGCACAACCTCCTTGCTCACAACTCTCTTGCTCCTCTTTCTGCTTTCTTGACCATCAGAGTCATTGCAGTTAAATGTGAGAAATGCCTCTGTTTGCACATTGCTGGTATATTCCCACCATGGGTGTAGGCATAGTGGCAGTCACTGCACTAGGATCCCTGTCTGCCCTGCACAGCATCCTTGTGCAGAGCTCAGGGAGCAGCAGCCAGGTGAGGTTCAGTCCAACACTTCTTCCTGTGTCTCAGCTCAGGGTTATGCTCAAGAATGTCTTTTCTGTGTGCATAAACTATTTCACTTTTTCTCCACTAGGCGTGAAAAGGTGATATTCCCCACCTTGGTCATGGGTAAATGAATTCATTTGCAATGATAAGCTGCATGCATTTTAACTGTGGTGCTTGGAGATGCAGAGTTGGTGGATATGCTAACTGCATGAGGTAGTTTTCACAGCATTACAAACTAATAGATAATGATTGAAGCCTGAGGCGATAATCTCTCTCTCTCTTTTTGCTTTAGATAAGTTTCTCTGGTGCTGTGACCAGTTCCAGGTGTAAGATTGAGAGCTGCTTGCTTTCTTGGTTTAATAACTCTTCAAATATATGCATGTTTCTGATGGAATTGGATCTATCAGAGATATGGGGTGAAGCATTGCTGCTGTAGCCCCAGCTAATCCCCAAGTGAGTTTGCCCTTTGGCTGTGTTTCTCCTTCAGCACTGTGCTGGATGTTGGCCTGTCTCTGGAGGGAGCAGGGATGGCTGTTCCCTGCTGCGTGTGCAGCGGGTGCCGGGATGGGTTATTCAGCTCCAGGACAGTCTTCTGTTGAGGTTCTGTTTGATGCTTAGAGTTGAAGGAGCCTCAGAGACTTTGTGCTAAGGACAAAATACAGCTTGAAAAGCAGATTAATGAGTAAAGATCCATCTGGAGCAATCACGGGGCAGAGAGCAGCTGGAAATGGGCACAGAGTTTATGTCGTGGTCAGGACAGCAGTCAGAAACACCCAGCAGGAGCTGCTGCAGGGGATACTTCCAGCAGGGACTGTTGGCTTGGGATCAGTCTGAGGCGCTGGCCCTGATGGACCCACCATAGAGATGGCTTTCTGCAAATCAGGGCTGCTGCTTGATCTTCGTTTCTGCACCAAGGGTGAATCCAGGCAAGCAGTGTGCAGTGCGAGTGTTCTTGTCCTGCTGTGCCCTGCTCAGCGATGGCTCCTTCTCCTTTTTGTCTTGGGCTTCGTGAAATTGTTTGTGACGCCGGTGGCTTAATCTGAGCCCTGCCACATCTGTGTGACATCTGTGCAATGGGCCTGAGTGCTTCATGGCCTCTGGCTTTGATTATATTCCTCTGGGATGCAGAAAAGGGCATCATCATGCTGCTGAATGGGCCTCAGAGCAGGAGCTGAAAGGAGTTACATCCCTTAAAGCTGAAACTCTGCCGTTCCTGCCTTGAAATGTCTCTTTTCTCTTCCAAAGGAAGCAAACCACATTTTAATCCCGTTTATTTTTTCTTTCTCCCCTGTGCTACTTGGCAGGGCTGCTTTCTACCTGATAACTCATTTGCAGAGTCATGTTGGGACCGGCTTGGCTTCCTGCCCCTTCATTCGTGTGAAAATAGCAGAGTACATCTGCTCTAAGACTCTTCCAACAGCCTTTTGCTGCACGCAGTCATGGAGGCACCTGCCTCTGAACCGCATCGGAGATCGTATCTCAGTCAGTTGAAATTTCAGCCTTAACAGGAAAGGAGGTGGCAAAGGTTTCATCCACGCAGCCCCATGTGGGATGTGACAGGCTTTGCTGGGGGATGGGGAGGGCTTTGCGTTTCCCTGTGTTACCATGGGAAGGCAACCTTGCTAGCAAGCATTCAGGTTCTTCACCTGCTCCTCTGGAACAGTGCTGTAATTGGCGAGCACAAGGAGCAGTGGGGCAGCAGTGGGGTGGGTGTGCTGCCCTGCTGAGAGGTAACTGCATCTCCTTATCAAGGCTGGGCTGACGGCAAGCAGCAGATGGTGAGCTTAGGCGCAGTGTGCTGAGCCTAATTGCAGGAGATCTGTCAAAGCCCAAACAGGGTAGAGGCTGTGGAAAGCTGTCACACACACGTGCTGCTCCCTGCGCTGTGTGCCCTCATGGCTGAGAGCAGTTTTGCAGCTGGGTGAAGGCTGTGGGTTCAGGGGCTCAGTAGGGAGGGGTGGAGCACGGCTGGAGGGCCCCAGAGCCCCTCTGCACCCCCAGCTCTGCTGTGCTTTAACATATGCTGCCTGTTCTCACTGAGCCCATTCCTCCATTGTGTGGTCGCACTGCAGCTGTGTTGAGTGTGTGCAGGTAGACAAACAGATGCCTCCCATTCAGTGTGCTGGGATCAGCCTGTGTGAAGCCACCTGGGATGAGCAATTGGGTTTGAAGGGAGCCAGCCTTGCCTGGCTGTACCCTGAGGGCTGCCTAGGGCCTGTAGGCTGGGAGCAGCTGATGCTGGGCAGAGGGGAAAGACATGGGGAGCAGGCCTGGGGAGCAGCTGTGCTGCCGTTGGCTGTGCCACTCCCTAGGCTGTAGCCCCTTGTCCTCTGTGCAGCCACTGCAGTCAGCATGGCCCTGTCCCTATCACTGTGTGCTTTGAGGGTGTATGTGCAGCAGGGGGGTCATGGGTTGGAGGGGTCGGGCTCTGCCCCCAGGGAAGCCTGGCACTGACCTGTCTGTCTCTTGTTGCTTCTCAGGGCAGTAAACGGCTTTGACCAAGGGACTGCAGGACTGGGAGCCTCCAGACCTTCCTCAGCACCTGGCATGCTCCCCCTGAGCGTATGAGTCAGCGCCAGCTTGTGCTTGGACTTACGGACGCTTTTCTCGGCCCAGCAAGAGAAGTGCTTTGGTTTCCTCCCCCTCCCTGCCCCGTGGGAACAGGACCTGCACCATGGCGTGCAGCAGTGCCCGTGCTGCTAGAGGAGAGCCCGTGCTTGCAGCCTTTCATGTCCTGTTAATAGAGTAAACTGTAGTGGGTGTGCTCTGTGGCCCCATACCATGTGTGCTGCACAAGCTGACACATAGTGCTCTGTTCCTGGGGATGCAGAACCTCAGCCAGGTGCTGCTCGACCTGTCACTGCATCTCTTCTCTCAGTTAGGTTTGGCGTGACAAAAACATTTGTGGCTCTTCTTGAAGGCTACACCTCTGCCTGCCTCTTCTCACATCCTGATGTTTAAGCCAACCAGCTGCTGTCCTCCCCATAGGGCTTTAACCTCTCAAGACACACAGGGTGAGGCTGGGAGCAGGGGTGGGTGCTGGGGTGTGAGTTAACGCAGCACAGAGATCACTGTTAGCCAGGTGAGCTGCTGGCCGTGTCCATAAGGCCCTTCCCCAGCCCAGCAGATGGGTGTAGAGCTGCTGCTTGGGGGGAGGACAAGGGGGGAGCCAGGGATGGGATGGCAGCAAGTTGGGGAAGGTTCCTGTAGGCCCAGCACACATCAGTGAGCATCATTGCCCTCAACAGCCCTGGGCTGAGCTTGGCTGGAGCCTCCTCCCTTGGCACAGGGCCTGCAGCAAGCATCTGCTTCCCATGTGCCTGAACCATCCCCCTGTCCCAGCACTCTGCCCTCCTTCTTAGTGACACTTCTGCCCCCCCAGCTCCAAACCAGACATCAGCTCTTTAGGAAGCCGCTCAGCCCATAGGTTGCAGTGCAGATGAACTGCCCCATCCTAGGACCCCGTATCCATCAACCCCATGTTCAGCTCTGTAATATAGGACCGGATTTCAGTGTCACCTGCAGGCTTCTGTGACAGTTTTGGGCGACTGTGGTGTACCTTGTGGGTCTTTCAAGCGATGCATTGATGTGAGTTCTCTGTGCCTCAGAGCTGGTGGATTTTGATGTGAACCAACACACCCCACGGGGCTCTGAGGGAAAACAAAACCCTTCCTTCCAGGTTTGGTCCATCGTGTTCCTTTGGCTCTGCAGCTGTACATTGGTTTATTTACAAGCGCTGAGAGAAACCATCGGTCCCAGCAGAACAGAGGTGGGGATGTTCCCCCTTTGCTCTTAGGGCCCTTATGGTCCTCCTTTCCTGTGCATCCTCTGCTGCATTTGACTGTTTACATTTGTTTTATTGTACATAGGTTTGTAAACATATTCTCTTTGCCTAAGATCTTTGTACATAACTTAACTTGGGCTTTGTAGCTTTATTTATTCAAAGTCTATATGGCATGTTTCAATAGGACAAGTGTACCACACCACCACGGTCACACGGCATAATGTGGTTTAAAGGCAAAACAGAAACAATCCAACAAAACCTGAGAGTAATATTCCAAAAATAAAGTTCTTTTCATGTGGCTTGGGTGGATTGTGCAGGAGAGGCAGCGCTGCCTGTGTTTGTCCTGCAGTGTGTTTGGCTCAGCAGGGTGCAGAGGGATGCACTGCTCTGCTCTGCAGCTCCTGCCCCTGATATTGACTCTGCACATGGTGGTGGGGCAGGAATCTGCTCCGTGTCCTTGTGATCTCCAGCTGCAGATGCTGTCTGTGCTATTGGTACCCCACGCCCCCCTCCAGAGCTGTGTGTGTGTTCCAGCACTGCCCCCCAGCAGCAGAGCCCTGTGCTGCTGCTCAGCCCCCCCCAGGTGCTCGTGGCCCCGTCCCACCCAGGATCACAGCACAGCCTTCCTGCTGCTGCCCTGCAGTGTGGCACCCCATGGAAATGCCAGCTGGTGCCAAACAGAGGCACCCACCAACCCACAGCAGCTCCTTCCTGGGAGATGTATGTGGACAGGATTGCCTCCATTGCAGTTGGCTGCCCTCCGACCCCTCAGAAAATCCCCTAACAGCAATAAACTGCTCCTGCACAGAGCCCACGTGACTGCAGTACTGCAGGGAGATGAGAGCACAGGCTGTGACACGCAGGGCATGGCACCAGCTCTGCAGCACTGAGGTCATCGGGCTGTGATGCTCTTCCTTCACAGCAGGAGCAGCAGCAGCCCCAGCCCTGAGGGCAGCCCACAAGGAGCAGGATGGGACCTGGACAGAAGCAGCAGCGCAGCCCCAGTTTGATGCTCACAGCCCACACTTGGTTGGGGCCCAACCAGCACAGCTCCCACCTCCACCACCCCCAGCTGCAGCACTGAGCTCACACCCTCCCTGCTGCCAGCGCTGCTGCTGGCTGTGGAGGCAACAAGAACAGCTTTCCCTGCTCCCAGGAGAGTCCAGATGCTGATAAATAGAGGATGGGAAGCAGGCAGGGTTTGAGCCCCCTTTGTGATACTGAGCGGCGCTACCAGTGGAGTTCTAAGGCTCAGCCCTCACCCAACACTTGACGCTGCATGAAGAGAAAAGAGCAAAAGAGAAAACCAAAACACTAAGAAGGGAGCAGTCAGCTTCCAGCCATATTCTCCTTTATTAAGGTCTATGCCAGCCTCAAGAAGTAGCTCTTCCTGTAAGTAAACAGAGCAGGCGGCCACAGCTATAATGAATAAATTTATTGTCTTACAAAAATCATTGTCTAGAAATATGGGTATACAAGAAAACAAGATATTTGCAGTCAGATGCCTGGTGGTCAACAGCCAGTTTGATTAAAAATACCCAAACACAAACAAAACCTTTGCGACGGATGTTAAAGCTTTGAACCAAAAGAAGGAAATCCGTATCTTTTTGTTGGAGCGCGTGGCAGAGGAAGGTTCCTATTAACACTGATTCATTGTCACTAATAGCCATAATACCACTTGGACTAGAGAGGTACATGATATGAAGCACAGTCAAAATTAATACATTAAATCATCGTTATATAGGCAAATTATATATGTAACATTGTCTTAGTACTGTAGTGTCTAAGGCACTTTCTGTAATGTCAGTTTTTCAGCTATTGAAACAAAAGGAAGGCTAACTACTGCTGTAATACTGCTCAAATCAAAACCAACAACAACGACGACGACGAGAAAAGGATTCACATCCACTGGCATGTTAACTGCAGGCAGGAGCATCCCCCTGCGCAGCGCTGTGAGCACGGCCACCGTCCTGAAGAGCGCTCGGCCTGACGTCAATAAGTTACTGTGCCTGTGCTGTATGCTCGTTTCCACTGGTGTTCACATCGTCCTAGCCTTACTATGTATATACAGACCTGTCGGGCGTGGGAAGAGCAGGACGCTACAGCTGCAAAGTACTGTACACAGAGGAACGGTGCCGCTGCTGGCCTGTACTGCATGACATGAATGGATGGAGCGAGTGCTGAGAACACTCCAAAATGGTAGTGAGGGTTAAAAGATGGACACTACTCACTCATCACTACGTTTCCCCCTAACGCTTCCCGAGGCTCTTTGCAGTTCACTCACGGATTGTGTGTCGGTCACACAGTTAGGAGAAAAGAAAGATGAGGGTGCAGTTTGGTCTTCAATGATCCAACGGGCTCAGCGCAGCCAGGGGCTGCCCGAGCACAGAAGAAATGGAAGGATGCTGTCTGTACAAAGCATGCTGAGCCATGACAACGGGGCTGTCCCAACCACCAACCCTCTGGGAATGAAGTTTTGTGGGGGGTTTTTTAACCAAGTTTCATCCTTCACACGATGCTTTATAAAATGGCTTTACAGTGAGTGTCTGGAAAATAGATGCACTGAAACAGACGATCCCATTTTGTTACTATATGTAAAAAAAAAAATTATATATAATAGGGGTTGTACCTATATCTGAAGCAGGGTACAGTATGGTGAGGCTGGAGAGCCTTAAGACATAGTTGACCTATGGTAAGTAACCTTGTAGCATGCCGACATTTAGTAAGGCAGATTTAGGGCCACAAGGCAGTCTGGTGGTCAGGAAAGTCCTCTTTGCTCTGCCGACTGTTGTGTAAAGGTCTCTGCATGCAAACGGTGTGCGGGGCTCTACTCTGCAGGGCTGGGCTGCGCTTCGTTCACGTCGCTGCCTTTGCTCTCAGCGTCGTCATCTGACAGCTCCAGGGAGGCCCCTTCGATGTGCAGCTGGCGCCTCCCGGATCGGCCGGAGGAAAAGGTGATGGGGCCGCCCCTCCTGCAGGCAACAAACGGACAACAGCCTCAGCATCGTCCTCACGCTGCCCCAACGGCAGACTCCAGTGCAGCCCATCCCCGAAGCTCCACAGCTGAGCGCTCCCCAAGGACGCAGCATTACAGACACAGCCCTGCCACCTCCTGCACCACGTACCTTAGCCTGTTTTTTAGGGTGCTGACCTCCCGGCTCAGGCCCTCGTTAGCCTCCGTGGCATCATCCAGCTCACGTTGCAGTTTACGTCGGGAAGCATTTGCACGTGTGGCTTCTTCCTCAGCCTCCTCCAGCTGGCGCTTCAGCTGTTTCATCCTGGCATTTGCTTTTTCCATCTAAAATAAAATCAGGTTGTCAGGATCAAAGTCAGCAGGTGCAGCCCTGCAATGTGGGAAGGCAGAGAGGTTCTCCAGCCCTCCAACCATCCCTGCTGGAGATGGAGCCTCAGCGCAGACTCCCATCTGGATCTCAGAGACCGGAGTGCATAACACATCATAACAGAGCTAACAGGGAGCAGGCAAGGAACTGCTCCACCAGTTCAGTTATCAAGACGGGGATTCCCTCACATCTTCATTATAAAGCTCCTTAACAACACCTTCCTACTCAGAGCAGGGCTGTACCCACCTTTCCCAAGCACAAACAAAGCCATTCCACCCACCTGCTCCTTGTACTGGTCCGCGTGGCGGCGCTCATCCTCCACCTGCATGAAAACTTCTTTCAGTTTCTTCTCCGTGCGCCGCACCAGTTTGTTCGCAGCTGCTCTTTCCCTGGAAGCAACCAGAAGCCACATGAAGGCGGTGAGCACCACATCTGCTCTCTCACAAGGTTTCCTGCCTCACTGTGCAGCTCAATCCTGAGCCTGACGTGCCCGCCGCCACCAGCAGCACTGACTTCAGTTTAAATACACTGGATGCAGCTTTAGAAGCATGAAGTACAAGCACTGGAGCAGCACAAGTACCGTTTGAAGGCTAAAAGGAGGGACAGGGATGTGCTTCTACACAGCAAGATTCAACAGAGCAGTGTTAGGGTTATTTGCTATTCAAAGAATGGCTGAGGTGAGGAGGGACCCCTGGAGGCCAACAGGGCCACACAGAGCTGCTTTTCCACACCCAGCAGCTTTGGAATGCCTCCAAGGAAGAGACCCCACAATCTCTCAGCAACCTGCACCAGTGCTCAGTCACAACCAGTCAAAAAGTGGAATCTCCTGCATTCCAGCTCCTGCCCACAGCCTCTTGTCCTGTCCCCGGACACCACTGACAAGCGCCAGGCTCCACCCTCTGCACCTCTCTGATGGATGTGCATATACAGATGACATCCCCAAGCCTCCTCCAGGCTCTGCAGTCACAGCTTTCAGCTTCTCCTCACAAGAGAGAAGCTCCAGGCCCTTCAGCATCCCTGTAGCACTCCTTCCTCTTTAAGGCCTAACCCAAAGAGACCAGCGTCTCAAGGAGATGTTTGGCCTTCAGAAGCTTCTGCTAAAGCAGCTGTGGTTTCTGGGACTACCAGCCCACACAATCACTTGTTAACTGCAAGAAATAAATCCAGTTTCAGTTAAGGAACACACACTCTGAAACTTTCAACCCCAACACATCTGATTCAAGTCAGTCCCTCAAACAGTTTTTAGATAATAAAACCAGCTGTGCTGTAGCTGGGACCCCACACCTCAGCCCCACAGTAACTTAAGGCATGGATGTCTCAGACACTCTACTGACGGATCACGCAGATCTGTCCTTACTTTGCTTCCTGCTCAAGCTGTTCTTCTAGCTGAGCAATCTTGGCTTCTAGAGTAGAAATCGTTGCCTTGAACTTGGACTTCACAGACCCCTCCAGCTCCTGCAGCTTGGCTTTCAGCTCTTTGTTCTGCCTCTCCAGCTGCTGCCGTGCATTTTCACTCTTCTGCGCAGCGCTCCGCTCCCCGGCCAGCTCAGAATTCAGAGTGTCAACCTTTCAGAGGAGGAGAACGGATCATTTGGTGCTATTCAGAGCCTCCACTCAGCCCAAGCACGAGCTGGTCCTGATAGCAACACTGCCAACAACTCACCTGCAGGGTGGTCTTCCGGAACCTCTCGTTGAGAAGCTCCATGTTGCTCTGCTCTTCTTCCAGCTCCTCCTCCAGCTGTGCAATGCGAGCCTCCAGCCGGCGCTTCTCATCCAGCAGCGCTGACCTAGGAGAGAAGCGTTGGGGTCAAGACACGTTCAGGTGCGATACAAAGCCAGCTGCTTTGTATGCATAAAGACAAATCAACGCAGAACTTGCAAGCAGGCTATTGAGAACCGCAGCTGCTGCTGGCTGAAGTCCTTCAGCTGCACACTGAATACATTTGGTGACTCACTTTCCTGAAGCGCTGTTTGCGATCTCATCAGCCAGTTCGTCCCTTTCTTGCTCAGCGTGCCGACGGGCTCGTTCGGATGCAGCAAATTCCTGCCAAGGTTTGAGAAAAGATGTGCAATGAATCTCAATAGCCCTGCAAACAGTTTGCCCTTGGAGTAACTTCTGGGAGATGCTTCAAAGATCCCTGAAATCACAGAACCACAGAATGGCCTGGGTTGCAAAGGCCCACAGTGCTCATCCAGCTCCAACCCCCTGCTGTGTGCAGGGTCACCAACCAGCAGACCAGGCTGCCCAGAGCCACATCCAGCCTGGCCTTGAATGCCTGCAGGGATGGGGCATCCACAGCCTCTAAAACACATGAAGCAACACTGAAGCTCTAAGCAGTAAGAAAAAAACCCAACATTGTTCCTCTCAGAGACTCCTGAACCTCCCTGCAAGTTCAGTGAGGCCTCAAATCTGTTTCAGCTGTCACACAGCTCAGGCAGAGAAGTAAAAGATTCTGCTGGAATGACTGCACTGAAGCCCAAGCTCACCAGAGAGCTGCAGAAGGAAGCAGGGTGACAGGGTGGGAAGAGAAAGCTCACCCGGCTCCCTTTTCTGTTCAACACAGTAGGACAGATTTTCACTCCCACTGCTCAACCCTCTCCTTACTCTACACCAAGGACAGTAAGTGTGAAGTTCACTCTCACCTCCTGGAGCTGAAGTATTTCCGCCTCGAGACCTTTGAGTTTCTTTTCACTCTCTTTGGACTGTGCAAAGATCTCATCTCTGGACGCACGGGCTTCTTCCAGCTCCCTCTGGTAGTCCTTCATTTGAGCCTGCAGTTGGAAAAGCCCCACAGTTGCATCAGTTGCAGCCACAAGATCTATTAGGAGCTCTGAAGCACTTTGACCCCTTTAGAGGAAAAGCCTCCCTCCCCCAGAGTGACTTCATTCCATTTCAATGCATCTTCCATTATTTTTATAGCTTAACTTCATTTTCTTGTCTCCATCATGTATTCATCATCAGAAATATCCTATTATAGGGATTCACTTAATTTGTTTGGTGTATTTCTTGTTGAGAAAAGAACTCCAATAAAGAGCCGCTCAATGACATTTGCTGTGGAACTTGTGGAAAAGACGAAGCTTTTGGAGTGACTCGGGATAAAGAAATCTATAGACTTTGACTGAAAAAGCACATTACAAATAGACAAGGTAAAACTTCTCAGTGCAGAAGTAACAAACTCAGTGCTTTGTACATAAGGACGAGAAGCACATGCTTAGCTTCCACTTACAAGCATTGCTAAGGCCTCACTGTGTGTTAAACTGCACCAGTTTGACTTCAGATGCTAAAAGGGTATGAAAGCCGGAGGGAAACTGCATTGAAATTACATTTACCTGCCTCCAATGTTATGCTACAACCCCCCTGCTATGTGCAGTGTCATCGACCATCAGACCAGGCTGCCCAGGGTCACATCCAGCCTGGCCTCGAATGCCTCCCATTTTTAGAACTTATTTTGGGTGTCTGCATGAAGGCACACAGCGCAGCAACAAGATCTCTACATGACTTACCCTTCTGGAGAGGGGGAGTACGATGCTGTCAGGTACCAGCACGTCTTGCCTTCCCTCCTCACCCACAGCCTGGACTCTGCCCCAGAGCTGTCTCTGTTCAGCTGGATTGCCGAGGCATAGAGAGGACAGGGCAGAAAGGCAATTTAATTTGCCATGTGCCTTCCGTGGTCTTGCCACAATCTCACACTTGTGCAGCTTTGGGCCACTGAGAAACCTTGGACAAAACTCAACTCTACCAAATGTTGAATGTTTTTCTGGGAATGGGAAATAAATCCTCAGCACAAGGACTGGGCCCTCCTGCTAAAGAACGAGCAACTTGGAGCTCCTTAAAAGCAACTGCAAGTTACTCCTCCTTTTTCTCTGAAGCATTTCTGGCTGAAAACGCCCTGAGATGGTCTTGAGGAAGCAGCAACCAGGAACAGCTGAGCCCAAATCAGTAAACTCAAAGGACATGAAATTAATGTGCTCTGTGAGGCAACACTCAGTAAATCCTTCAGGAAGTGCTGAAATAAAGACCACCATTACTGAATAGAAATACATGAGGACAGCCTTAACTCCTTACCAGCAGAAGGATGGGAAGAGATGCTACGTTCAGGCCAGAGAATCTATGACATGCCAGCACAGTCGACTACAACATTCCTCTTGCCTTCAAACTACAAACGTGTTTAACAAGAACAGACTTGGCAGTCACCAGAGGACAGCAGTTCATCTTCTGGGCTTACCTGGAGCTTACGTAGCTGTTTGATGGCTTCATCTCGAGCCTTGTTTGCAGCTTCTATCTGACCTTCCAGGTCTTTCAGATCCATCTCCATTTTCTTCTTGGCTGCTACAGCAAGAGCCCTCTGCTTGCGCTCATCCTCCAGCTCCGCCTCCATCTCCCGCACCTGTGAGATGAAGGCATTTAGCAGATCTGTCCCAGCAATGGAACAAAGTCCCAACTAATGGTCTGAGAATCCAAAAGGTCTCTGCACAACTGGATGGATGTTACTTGACTGGAAGAGACTACAGAACACAAACTACAGGGGAAGACACTGCAAAAAGAAATCCACAAATTGGAAGCAGAGATCTCTGAACTGACAAAGAAGAAAGCAGACAGTAACTCACTGCTAGAAGCATTCCCATCTCATCTGTTCAGCTACTTAGTGACCATTACTTCTCTTTTTGTATAAAAAAAATCAAGCATCGCTCCTCATATTAACATCAAGGGCTCCCATCCTATGCAAGTTAATGACAATCAACTCCAGAAGCCTTCCAAGGCTACTGTTTGTTTCTACAAGATCCATATATTAGATTCTCAGTTATTCACTAAGATCGGATTGGGATTTTTTATAGGGTGGGGTCTTGACTTTATGTTCTAGTAGGAAGTTACTAAGGAAGCCACAAAACTTTGGCAATGGAGCCTCACACCCTTCCCTCAGTGCAGTGCAACCAAGAGCAGTAAACCAGACATACTTGTTTGACCAGCATCCTCTTCTTCTCTTCATTCTGCTCATCTCTGGCTTGCAGATCTCTGTCAAACTGGGCTTTCATAGCTTGCATGTTCACCTCCAAACGAAGCTTAGCATCTTCTGTGGCCTGCAGTTCATCTTCCAGTTCCTCAAGTTGAGTTCTCATCTCTTCAACCTGTTGCTCTAAAGTTCTCTTGGATTTCTCCAGCTCGTGGACCTGAACCACAAACATTTATCAGACCCATACACACTTCTTGAGGGAATTTACTGTGCTAACCCCCATATAGTGTAATAAGGTGGAGAAGCACTTACATTTTTGCCCACATCATCTTTAGAACTCATTAAGTCCTCCATATCTGCACGCAATTGTTTGTTCTGCCTCTCAAATTCTTCCTTTGCTTCCAGGGCTTCTTCCAGAGCCCGAGCCAGAGACAGCGCTTTCGTTTCCTTCTCCCTCGCCTCTGCTTCAGCACGATCTCTCTCCTCTGCGTATCGAGCAGAAATGTTCTTCTCTTCTGCCAGCATCTGAACAACAAAGTAACGCAAACATAAATTAATCTCCTTGTTCTATAATCAGCTCCTTACAGCCCTGTGTGTTACAGTCATTCAAAGTGGTTTAAGTTTAGTCAACCTTCAGAAGTTCTCTTCAGCCTTTCAGGACTTGGTCAGAGTGCTGGTAAGGAAACAGCTGAGGCTGTTGAGGGATGAGATGAGGAAATAACGCTATCAGTCAATACTAACGTTTTACATTTTGATCTTTTGGTCCTCCTGTCCTTCCTTACTGTAATCCCGCAAGCTTAACTAAAGCTTTTTAAGTCAAGTTTCTGTTCCAATATCATTTCCTTCTGTACGAGTTTATTTCTTGATCTAACAGAACTCAAAGGTGATACATAGCTCACTAAAATCATAAGTGCCCACCCATAACAAGAGTCACGACGCTCACATCAGAGTTATTGATACCTGGATTCCTCTATTTACAACATTCATTGATGCAGTAACTACTTAAGGAAATGCCATTTAAAAATCATAGCAAGATGACAGGAAACGAGAATACCTGATCAAATTTCTTCTGCTTTTTCTCCAGGTTAGAAACAATCTGGCGCTGATGATCCAGATCCACCATCAGGTCATCCAGCTCTTGCTGCAGGCGGTTCTTTGTCTTTTCTAGTTTGTCATAAGCCATTGCCTTCTCTTCCAGGCGTTGGCTTAAGGATTCCATATCCTTCAGTAACTTCTTCTTGTTTTCCTCC
Organism: Excalfactoria chinensis; assembly: GCF_039878825.1. NCBI lineage: Eukaryota > Metazoa > Chordata > Aves > Galliformes > Phasianidae > Excalfactoria > Excalfactoria chinensis. The sequence goes on from NC_092841.1 coordinate 1,567,221, forward strand.
AAGCCTTCAATTGTTCCCAGGTCATCATCTACCTTCTTCTTAGCCTCAGCTAACTAAATGTATCGAAAGAAAATAATATAGTACATCATAGAAGAAAACAAACGCATCAAGCCCAGACTACAAAACCACAAACAGATGCTCTCACTGGTTAAAGTAAGACAAAAATGGTGAGCTAGCAGCATACTAAACAGAGCAATGCTCTGCCCATTACAGTTGGTTGTGCCGATCATTATCACAGTGGAGGAAGAACACAGGAAGCTCTATTCAGAAACCCACTCTGCAAGTTAGATCGCAGGCTGCCTGGAGTTGCAAAGGACCCTGAAGATCACCCAGTTCCAATTCTCTACCACAAGGAGGGCACCTTCCACCCAGAGCAGGCTGCTGAGGGCTGTGCCCATCCTGAATATGGGTAGGACATCCACAGCTTCACAGATGTGACAGCCTGACTCGGCAACTTCAGATGACATCCCAAGATCTACAGACCTTAAGATTTGCCATTTGCAACAACCCACCTGTGCCTGCAAGGCAAGCATCTGTTTCTCCAGGTTCTTCCTGGCCTCCTCCTCCTCTTCCTGCTGCTCTTGCAGGTTGTTCTTCTCCTCTTCCAGCTGCCTGATTCTGCTGCTCAGGTTGAGTTTCTGGCGAGTTTCTTCCTGAAGTAGCTCCTGTCACACAAACAGACACGTTCAAAGCTCAGTTTGACCACCATCCTCCATTACTCTATGAAGAGTTTCAGGCTTAATTATTTTTCTTGCAAGATTTTTGTACAGTGACATGCCTATAAAAACAGCTCAAATTCAGCTTTCCAAGAAGGTATTAAACATTCATTTGGGGCAAACCTCTATAAAGCATATTTCTGATAAGGGGATATAAGCCGCAGTATGCTAGAAGTTCATAGATAACATCTTTTCCTGCGTTTAGAAGGGATGAGCTGAGAAATTATCTTTAACTTTTGTTCTTTAGAACAAGCACAGAGCACCTATTTTAAATGGCCTAGGAGGGAAAAAAAGCAGCAGTGAAATCCTACACGTAGCTGAGCGGTCAGATATACATCGTATTGCACTAGACACAAAGAAGAAGCGCAGATTCTACTCAATGGACTTTCAAAGCCATGAATGAAAACGTATTTTCTGCTCTGCAGTCAGCAGTTCGGTAAGGAGTGAAGCTCAATCCTCACTGCACACACACCTGTGTATCCTGGAGTTGGGATTCCAAACTAGCTGCATCCTTGGCAAACTTGATGCCTTTCTTCTCTGCTTCCTCCAGGAGACTTGAGACATTGTCCAACTCATTCTGCAAAGCAAGCAGATCAAGGTAACAGTGTGCGGCTGAATCATGGCGAATCCTACATCCCACTGGGAGCTGGAGCTTCAGAACCAGCCCCAAATTGCAGTGATAACAGTAGTTCCCAGTATATGGGAATCCCAAGCCAAATAAATTGAACATTGGCTATAAACTTGAAGCTGGATGCCAATATGGAACTTCAGGGGTATAACATGGTAGGTGTGCCATTTAATGGAACATGTCATTCCAATATCTGCAGGTCAATGTTCTGCATTCATAGTCAAACGTTATTCTTCATTATAGGACTGTATGGGATCATGAATTCCAGGATTATCAGGACGACAGCTGGCTTTAAAGCACCTCCACGAAGGCGACCATCAGGTGCCAACTCCAGCTACTTTAGACTATGTTACTCAGGGGATACTGTAAGAGAATGCATGAAATCTTCCTCTGAAATGAACTGGGTCATCCCCACTCTGAAGGGCATTATGTTGATTTACCTCAGCACTCATTGCTGCTCTCCAAAATTCAGCCCCGGCTCCTTTTTTTGCTCATTTTCTCTGTTTCCCAAATAACGGGACTTGCAATCCTTACCTGTCATAATCCCAACTTTGGAGCACAAAAGGAAATCGGTGACATTTTGCTCACACCTTCAAATGAGAACAGCCCAGTCTGCTCAGTCCTCTATCCAACATCAAACCTGAAGGCCAGCAGCTGACTGAGCCTCCTATGGGATTTGGTCTCTGGGATGGGAAGCAATGCACTTAGAAGGCACTATTAATTATTACACAGCTGGACAGTCAGAATGTAAGCCGGAGCTTTTGGGGCTGTTTCTTTCAGAGATATGTCACCACTTTAAGGCTCCTGAAATCCACACCAGCAACATGACTGAGGTCATGAGGTCACTTCCCACCTCTACAAGCCCAACTCCTGCAGACTCAGCTGCATCTTTGAAAGATGCTTCGCCCAGTTATTTCTGCAGACATCTGAAGTTTTCACTTTCCTGCCTTAGGACTCCCATAAAGCCTTACCTGCAGCTTGTTAGCTTTCTCCGCCAGCTCCACTCTCAGTCTTTCGCCTTCTGTGACCTTAGCAGTTAGTTCTTGTACCTGAGCATCAAGCTTCTTCCTCTTATGCTCAGACTCTGCCTTGACCTGCTGCAACACCTTCACTTCACAGGCCAGCTCCTTGTTGTCAGACTCGAGGCCTTGCTTGTTTTTTTCGAGATTTGCTTTGAACTAGAAAAGAAAGAAAACAAAAAATTCAACACTTTGTTATATAGATCAATAAGGAAATCTGCTAAAAACCATCAATCAGTCCAGCAAATCCACTTTACAAGTTGAGAGATAAACCAAGTTACTCAGCAAGCTGCAAGCAAAGGGCTTCAAATGCTGCCAGGTAACATTCTGTGCACGTTGGACAAATACGAGTTAATGCAAGTTAATCCACTTGTAGACATTACAGGTATCAGTGAGCACCAGAAAAACCCTTCTGTGACTTCAGTAAGATCTGGGACAGCAGTGCTGTAAAATGACTGTTTGAGTCGCACTGTAAGTAGGAAGGAATGTGCCCATGAACAGATCAGCATGGCTCACCTCACAGAAATAAAAGGAAAGACAGCAGTTGAAGTTGCCCTGATTTTAGTAGGCATAGCAGCCTGGAAGTGCACAACAAAGCACTTTCCACCAATGCACTGACATTGGTCAAAAAAAACCCCACCCTTTTGAACCATCTCTTACGCCAACCCTTTTCCTGTTCCACTCTTACTGTTTAGTTCTATTAGTTCCATCCTCACCAAAACTGACATCATTTTCTCAGAGGACCCTTTGTTTAAGATTGCAGGGTATTCCTCCATTTTTCACACTGCATTGCTGACGTTTAACAAACAAGAAGCAGAGAATATAAGATTTCCAAGTGAAAAAAACCTCAATTTCCAACATTATCTGCTGCATTTCTCACTCGGTATTTTCACTTCAGGAATTCTGCGAGTTATTCCCTATATAAAAATAGGGCTACAGCTTATCAACTGTCCACAGATATATTTGTGAATGACCAAAGACTGCCATCACTTAAAGCTCAATGCTCTTTATGGCAGTGTTGGATAATTCTGCTCTTGAACAAAGAACTCGCTAGTAGAAATAGTGCTACCTATGGGTAGTAACAAAGGAGTGCCTCCTCCTGCCTGCTCTGGTGGTGGTTACCACAAACAATACAGCTGTACAGATGGGCCAGAGATGCTCCACTCAGCACTAGAGCTGCAGAACAAGTAGAGAGTTGGAGTGGCTGGAAGAACTTCACAGTACCTGCACTCAGAGTTTGTTATTTCTGAGTGCTGCTGCTCCAGTGTCCATATTTGGAAGCACTCTGCTGATCACTCAGTGCTGTGGACTGCTTTTCACCAAATAAGCATATGGATTGCAGAACTCCCATGTGATTTTATCTCTAGGTGTAATTCTTCCAAGACTAATCAGGGCTTTTCACACAGATGTCATATCCAGGAGTTGCAATATATTCACATGCAATCCATTTGGTAACGTATGTACAGATAGACAGTTTAGCTCTGCAGCTGTGAGCAGAAGGTCCCAGGACAGTTACATTACTTATGTAAAACCTAGAAGCAGAATAATGCGTTGCTGTAACTCATTTCTTGCTCACCCTTTTGGCCTGTTCAAGTTGCTCAGAGAGCTCTTCCAGAGCAGTAGCGTGCCTCTGCCTGATTTCCTGGATCTGTGCTTCATGGTTCTTGGTTTCCTCTTCAATTGCTTTCTTCAGCTCAGCCACCTCCTGCTCACGTTTTGTCCTAGAGCAAGCACCAGTTGTACATTAAAAACCAAAAACACTGTTTCAATCTTCAGCAAATTGAAGGTTAATTGTATCAGTGCTTTATTACACAGGTACGCGGCCCTACCTCAGCTCTTGCTGTGCCGCAGTGGTATCCAAGGTATCTTCCAGTTCAGTTTTTAAAGCCTCCAACTCTTCACTTAAATCTCTTTTCTGCTTTTCTGCCTTGTTGCGTGATGCCTTCTCAGACTCCAGATCCTCCTGCAGCTCAGCAATTTGGGCCTGCAACTCTCTTATCACTTTAAGTGCATTGTTCTTCTGAACCGCTTCTTCATCACCTCTGTTAAACAAAGGCACAACAGTCAGTATTGCAGATCTCATTCAACACCACTCCAAAAACACGACTGCTGAGTCCTTTCTGCAACACAGTACACCAGTACTCAAAAAATAAACATGCATTTCATCTATATTATAATGTGCCTGGCTACCACACAAGCCCTGGTCATTTGTTTCCCATCCAGCCATGGAAACTACTCTGATTCACTGACAATTAAATGTTTTTCCCTGCTGAGCCTGGGACCAAACAGCTTCCAGAGCTCCAACTCTTGTACAACACTGCTGGACCTTGCAGCTTTGTAGACCAAGGACACAGATAAAACACTGAATGCTGGTTTGGCCATGCCTGCACACAGCATGCTGACATCTACAGATTCCCTTTGACAAATGTGAACTGGCTTCTGTGCTAACACTCCTATCCCGATATGTTTAAAGTTAACCCAAAAGCAGCTTTCTACCACCCCTCCATACTCATAAACCCCACCCTGAGCTGACCTTGCAAGAGCAGCCTGCAGCTCTTCCTCCTTTTTGGCCAGCTGGATCTTCAGCTCTTCAATCTGGGCCTGCAGCTCAGCTATTTGGTCCTGTAGATCAGTTGTTTCACCATCCAGTTTTCTCTTCGCTTTTTCTAACTCTTGACGTGTCTTCTCCTCCTTTTTTAAGCGCTCTATAGAAGCAACAAAGATTTGTTAAGTTTTGGGGTTTATTTTAATCTAATAATCCTCCAAAGGTTTGGGGGCAAGGGATCAGGGTGGCAGGAGGGGTGGAAGTTTAATTAACATTAAGTCAATTTCTCATCCAGTTTGTACCTGAAATGCTGACTGGGAGAGATAAAATAAAGCAGCAAAACTTCACGATGCAGAAAAAGGAAAGTCAACCTACCTTGGATGTAGCAAAAAGTTTGGAGTAAGGGAACAGAAACAACTCAGCCTTAACAGAAAGCAAGAACGGGGTCTGGCAGAAGAGCAGCTTGAACTGCTAGGACTGATATCACACGCACAAGGATTCAAGAATGATCAGCAAAGGACTGGAAAAAACTAACAGCTTGCACAGCTTCTGAAGGGGTAGGCAAAGCTCCAAAAGGTCTATTGGAAAGTACAGGCTTAAAGTTTGGACAAGCAGCTTTTTGGAAGCATCTGTGCTACTAACACATCATCCCACTGATATTCAACAAGGCGTTGCAAACTTTAAGCTGAGTTGAGATATTCCTGCCCCGAGGCATTTCTTTATGAAAAGCGTCCGCTTATCAGCGCTGTATCAATGCACCTCATCCATCTGCCTGTTGTCAGAGCAGGCAGTCATTACCCCGCAGCACAGCTCAGCAGGCAGCTTAATGGCCAGGTATGTAACACACTGGAACCACAGGAAGCTTTCCAAACCAGAGGTGCTTTAGCACTGAATTAGCATAATTTCACATACAAAAGCATAAACATAATTATTAGACTTGGTCAATACGTTGTGGGTTCTCTCTATATAGATTCCTTTCCCATACTTTCTAAGCTTGCTACTGGTTCAGTCCCTCATCTTCCTTATGGAAAGAGATGCTCAAGAACGATCTCTCAGCCACCCAGGGTAGTTCAGGCCATAAGGATGTTTTTCTCCCTCTAAGAAGTTTCTTACAAAACAAAACAACAAGAAAAAAGGCATTTTTCCTTCTGTTTTCACATCGTATTTCTGAGGAGCTTCAGTCAGAACTCTGCCACAAGACAGTGAGGAGACACAAGAAATCTCACAGCAAAATTAACTGCTTTTCGGTCTAAGTTTTAGTGCCCAGCAGTGCCAAGAGCCAGGGCAGGGAAAGCTTTAAAGGCTTCTTGATCCACTGCCAAGAGTAAATATTCTATAATGCTTTGCTAGCCAAGAAATTGCATACCTTACATTTAAGCTTTAATTTCCACTTTCTTTGCCATCCATCTCAGAATGGCACCATAACCAAACCCAGCTGTCAAATACCTTCAGAACCACTAATCCTGATCCAAGCAAATGATGACTCCAGAGTTATTTTCCAGTTTTACTCATGGTCTCCAGAGATGATTTTTGTTAAAGTAAAGGCACATTAATCTCCTTCTATCCCTATTAGCTCAACACCTGCCTACACAGAGAACACACAGCTCTGGTATTCTTCCATCAGCACCTCAGTTTGAGAAGATGTGGCAAGACAGGCCGTTATTCAGCTGGTGAAAAGCTATTTCCAAATTAGGGCACAGAGCAATTTTGCTTTACATTCTGCCATTGCGACTCCATTCACACCGTGGAACAGCTACAGACAATCGTGAAGGTTTTCAATACATTCCTTTTACTTTTCACATTAAGGAAGGTTACGTGGGGCAGCTTCAATCTGGGACAAAACAGTTCAATAATCCAGAAAAAAACGGACAGAAAAATGGAACCATTTCAGATACATAAAACACTGAGGAAAACAATTGGTGCTTGCTTAGGCTTCCTTTGGAATAACCGAATGGCTAATAACATTCTTGCAGAAATGTTTTAAGTTATTATAGAAAAGCGCAGCCAACTCCTAAGAGACAGATGCTTTACCTTGTTACCAGGGGATTCGTGCAGCACCATGAATTCCTGAATGCATCTGTAAATGAAATGGATTCTCAAAACTGTAACATGAGCTGAAGAACAACACGGAGGAGCCAGATGCAATAAAGGCCTGCAGGAGCACAGCATTTCTCCCCACGTTTAGATAACAAACAACAGCTATTAAGGTATGTACATATAAGGGTACATTTACAAGGCCAATCCAGACATCTATACATTGCTGTAAGTGATCCATTCCTTTCTAGCGTGACCTCAAAACCTCTGATAGGCAGATATAAAAGAACAAACCTTCTAAATCAGTGATCATCATCTCCTGTTTGTTCTTCAGTTTTGCCAAGTTTTTGGCCTTTTCTTCTTCTTCAGCCAGCTGAGAAGTACATTCAGCAATCCTATCCTCCATCAGCTTCTTTTCCTAGTTAGGAGAGAAGGGAGTGGGGGGAAATAACTCCTGTAGCTCAAAGAGTCTCTGAACAGCACAAACAACATCCAAAACCCACAGAGGGCTCACACAGCATGCTATACAAGTGTTACTGCATGTGACTGATCCATCAGTATTAAGGATCAACTGGAATAAACTGGGATAGAATGGAAACATGAATGTTTCCCAAGAACGTGGCACATGGGATTAACAGTTGGGAGGGCTGGTTTCTTTGCTTATCATTTAAGTCTAAGAACATCTGTATCGTTCACAGAATAATGGTAGCATCTGTAGAGCTTCCGAAGAACAACAGAAGCTACAGCAAACACTGCATCAAACTCTGATTGAGAACACTCAAACACACAAGAACACGTGGCAAGTGTGACCCTGCTAAAGGCCACTTCTAAAGCAGCTTCAAGTCTCAGCTCCAACCCATTCAAACCCCACAAGTCTCCAGGCACAAACTCTAAAGGTAACCGAGCTCTCAAGATATCTGCAGCTGCTGCTCTCGCTTGGTATTGCCATCATTTCTGAGCACAACCTCTGCTGTGCTACCAGCCTCACCTTCAAAAACTTGGAATTTTGGTCCTCCAACAGTAGAATCTCTTCTTCCATCTTCTTGATCTTTGCTTCAGCTGTCACTTTCTCAAGCTGCAGCTTCTGTCTAGCTCCCTCCTCCTCATCCAGCTGTTCCTCCAGGTCCTGGGAAGAGAAGCAATTGCACACGTATGTTTTCCAGCTTACCTAAGTGTTAATATTTTTCTTCTTGGACAAAATAGATAATTTCGACAAAACAGTTGCCCTAAATAAAACTAAAAAATACTTTTACTTTGTCAGATTCACCTGCACTATCGATACGCTGGTAATGAAATTAAGAGTATTTTATACTCTGCATTTTAGATTTGGCTGAAGGATGCTGTCTAGGAAACGTATGCTAGGAGACTCCAGTCTTTCACCTACCTAATTCTTCACGTAAAATAAAGATCTACCACAGAGGAAAATAGGGCCTAGCACTACTGAATGATAACCAAGTTAGGTTGGGCTGCGTGTCAACAATATCCTTGGATACTGCATCCAAGTAGGGTATAAAGGCACACATGGTGGGGAAGAGATGCCACAGGACACCAGTCCCTGTTTCTATACAAATCTAGAACTCAATACTACAGCTGGGATGGCTCTGAGATTGGCACAATAGATACCAGTAGAAAAGTGGTGATGTGTTGTGCTTCTGTTCATCCATGGATACTTCCTAAAAGGCAACAAGAACCATTGGAGGTGGGGTTTGTCTCTCCACCAAGTTCTCTGATGAAAGACAGTTAAGCCCTTGGGGAGCCCCTCCATCAGGAATGGTTTGAAGGTCCCCAGGTGTTCAATAGGAAAGATCTGAATCATCTTCAAAGATTTCAGACAAAACAAGCAACTCAAAGGAGATGAAGCTGCCTTTCTTTTACAGGAGCTAAAGGATTTTCACTACATTTGTGTCCCTTAAAGCTGCTGTCATCCCATCAGCCTCTAGAAGAAAGCAGACAAGCAGCCTTCTTCTGAAGCAGGTTTCTGCTCACTCAGGAAGTGCTTGGTGGCAATTAATCTTCCATCTGAATATGCAATAAATCCAACAGAGCGTTTTTACATTTCTCCTCCTTTCCTCACTCTCAGACTTCTGGCATCCACAGACAGTTCAACATAAGAGGAAAAAATGAATCAAATTCACTGTATTCCATATGTGGTGCTAAGGATCTAAATTCCTCCATGCTGTGGAGGTGGTAATCAAACATTCCCATCCTTTTAACTGTTCTATTCTCATTCTTTTCCGTTTCCAGTAACCAAGAAGCATACCTGAATATGGCCCTGCATTTTCTTTTTCTCATTCTGCAATATTTGATTTCTCTCCTCTTCTTCCTCAACCCTGGATTCCAAGTCATGGAGAATTTCTTCCAACTCTTGTTTTTTGGCAGCCAAGCGAGCCCTCATTTCCTCAGCTTCTGCAAAGAGCTCCGTCTCAGCCTGTAGCTGCTCTGCAAGAATGTTCTTCTCTTCTAGGAGCTGCAAATGTTAAGAAAAAAGTAGTAGAGTAGTAGCAACTTAACATTTTGAAGTCTTTCATGAGAGACTACGCACATATGGCAACCACAAAGTTACCTAAATGTCAAGTTCTTCTCCAGCTCAAGACTCCCTGATGCACAGGCTTAAGCACAGGGTTTAGCTCAGTCCAGAAGGCACCACCTCCAGAAGCAGCACTGCAGCAATATCCACTCATTTGTGTCCCCACCCACCCACAGATCCAGTAGAGCACCTGCATCACTTGCCCTGTTCTAGTAGCAGCACAAAGAGGAGGGAAGTGCCTGCTTCCTGGGACTGCCCTTGCATAGCAGCAGTGGGGTGTGTTTGAACTGGCATTTGCAGTCACTGTGTAAACTTGAGAACATGAAGTAACGTTCCCCCATTCAAGATATCCACAGTAATATCATGTCTCAAATAACAGTGATAAATGACAGTGATAAATACAGGTCTACTTTAAGTGATGTAACTCCTTCAGCTGTTTTTCAACGTGGTATCAGTCTTATCATAAATTCATTTTCAGCTTTGCCCAGCAACTACCATAATTGTTTCCCTGTGCCTTAAGCAGCACTGGCACATGATGGAAGCATCTCCCACTAAAAACATACCTGAAGATGAAGAAGCTGCTGCTGCCACTCAAGATCTTCCCAAAACCAGGAAATGACAACAGATCTACCTGTCTTTTTTATATGCTGTCTCTTTATTCCTGCAGGAAAGCTCTCCTTTTATCTTCCTCTTTCAGCTTTTAGTCAAGCGTTAATAAAACAGGTAACTTGCCTGGTAAGAGCAGTGCTTTGATCACAGATGCCTCCCTCACCCAGAAGGCAGCGCAACACCAATTCTATATCCTAAAAGCCAACTGGGACACAAACCTGTTGATGTTTCCTTTCCATTTCCTCAAGTTCTGCTTCCACTTTGGTCTGTTTCTCTTTAACCTTCATTAGTTCTTCATCCTTGGCTTGAAGTTCCTCTTCCTGACGAGTCACCTGAAGAAGAGGCTTCACCTACAAAGATTTACAATGAACGTGTGAGAATCTGCTTTCTCTTGTTTACGTAAGTCAGAGAAAGTGACAGAAGATAACAAACCTTGGTGAAGACTCTCCACCACTGCCAGTGCCTCAGCTTTAAATAAGCAGCACAATTCCTCTGCAGGATTTTCAGTGCACTCAGTTGCTGCTGTTTTTTTGCAAAGGCCCTGAAGACAGAGAAAGCAGAACATTTAATGTTAAATACAGCTAAGTAAAGCATCTGTCAAGGACTTTGCTTGCTTGTTTTAAAGGTTACCCAACCCTTGAACACTTGTAGACCATAAAAGGTTTATTTTTGAGTTTGGGTGACTATGTGAATTATGACTATTCATTCCTTATATTAAAAAGGCCAGGAAAGAGCTGGAGTCAGTGCTTTCAGAACAATAACAATAAAAGCTGTTTGTTCTTGCTGTTAACAGACTTCTTCCTCAAGAAGAAAAAAAATCAGTGTGAATTAATGAACTCTCCTCCTTTAACTTAATAAAAACAGCTTTCCAGAGTACTTATGAGAACCTATAGAGCAGGAGGAGGAGAGATTTCTGCAGTCACTAGCTATACTGCAAACAGCTGTATGCATTACACAGGTAAGGTTAGGAAAAGGAGCTATTGTTAGAACAGGTGGGTAAAAGCGACCTATTTGCTTTGGACATAACTACAATATTTTAAGCAACGTGCTTTCTTACAAAAAAATCTCTCCTCAGATGGAAATGCTGAAGCTCTCTTACAAAGAGGCTTAAGATGACCACAAGAAAATCCAGTCTCAAAAGCACACATACTTTCTGGCCAGGTATCCTCTGCAGACTGCCTGGAAGAAGATGATGATGTCTGTGATCTTCAGGTCTCGCTCTTCCTCTAAGTGTGCCAAGACACCAGCTCGGAAAAAGATCTTGCTCTGTCCAATTCTGTATAAGTTGGGATCCAGCTCCAAGGCTCTGATCTAAATGGACAGAGCACATACATCATTTTTACATGAAGAGAAGAATGATTTTTGTTTCAGCTTTTCAATGCCTTAAAAGTATTCAGGCATAAACGCTTACCATGCGCTCACAGGCTTGCTTGCCATCCATGAAACCTTTTGGAATTGCATTGGGAGTGAGGATCTCATACCTTTAAGGCAAATACAAGAAAATCTTTACATTCACCAATAGCCCGCAGGTTTATGAAGCCATAAAGCGATGGTCAACAAGTGTGTGACAAAGGAGATTCTCCAGACATGCAGTTTAGGTTGCTCTTCCTTCTCTATTCTGTTTAGAATAAACCTGTAGCATTTAACTGCCTCAAGTTCAAACCACTTTAGAAGAAATGTTCTGGATTTTGTTCTTGTTGGGTTTTTTTCCCCCCTACCTTCAATTATTTAACAAGGAACTTCACCTCACAAATCAAAACCTCAGCAGATTGTACATATTACCTCTGTCTGAACTCCTGGAACACGATCCTGTTTGGAAATCCTTGTCGACAAATCCTTATTCCTTCCAAAACACCATTGCAACGAAGCTGATCTAGAACAAGATGTGGATCCAATTTTCCAGCCTGGATAAACAAAACAAACGTTATTTATTTTTACACTTTAATTTCTATTCATGAAGAACTGCAGTTCAAATTTTTCAGCCAAATACGTAAAGAAGGGACGTATTGGGAACACTGAGAAGATATTTCTTCATAGAATCATGGAAATAGAGTTGGAAAGACCATTTAATTCCAACCATGGAAATAGGGTTGGAAAGACCATTTAATTCCTTGCTATTGGGCAGGGATGGGACATCTCCCACTTGGTCAGGTTGCCCAAAGCATATCTGGTCAGTGTGAAAGCTTTTCAAAGCCTGGCTTCTGATTTCAAAGGGAAGATGTGGACAACATGAATAAATCCAATGCTAATAAGGAAAAAGAATTCAAGGAGCGGAGTGGAGCACAAACCCTCTTCTCGTGATTTGGAATGATGCAGCGAACAAAATTGGGGTTGGTGTTTCGGAGCGTTGCCATCAGCTTGGTAAGAGATTCTTTGTACAGCTGCCCGACAGTACGAAACATTCCCTTCTTGGTCTTGTAGGCAGAGCCAAAAGCAGTCTCTGTTATTCCAGTGACCTGATCCAGACCCACGATACGATCCACTGGGAAGGAAAAGAGAAAATAATGAAGCGAACCTTAATATATGTCAAGTATCGAGAGATGCGGAGAGAGAAGAGCAATAGTGCAGCAGCAAAAGCTTTGTGGGACAAATGACAGGAGATGCCACCAGTAGGCAAAGGCAGTCAGCATGTACCAGGGACGCTGTGCAGAAGCAGTGGAACCAGAAGCCACAAGCTTATACAGCAGAGTAGTGTAGCTTTAGTAGGAACCGACTAAAACATCCAGCTCTTTGCTTGCAGTTCTACATGACCAGTACAGACATATCCTGAGCATTTAGAAGAGATTCCTGTTGCCTAGGAACTGGAAATTATTAGAATTCTTAAAAGCAGAAAGTATTGCTGGGTCAAGGCACTTGGAATTAGTTATCTGGGCATTAACAGTTTAAAATGAAGAGTCGGATAACTACATTTGTTAAATAGGAGTATTACTGAATACTCAAAGAAGAGAACGACTTACAGAGGAGATGGCAGTAGTATTATTTCAGTGACAAGAGGGGACGACAAAACAACTATTTGCCAGACTTTTGCACGTGAGCAATTCTGAATAATCCTTTCCATTTTTAGATATACCTGAAAAGATTTCCCCTGCCAAAAGGAGCACTTGAAACACAAGAAAACTGCACACCAGAGCGCCTCAAAGCTGCCGTGAAGCATCAGGGTAGAGATGATCCCTTTTTCTTTGATTCTGAAACATTTTGGGTGAGGATCTCCCTGCTGTTGGTTTCTTTTGCTCGGGTGTTTTGCTTGTTCGTTCCATTTTACAAATGGCAAGACCTTATGGCCAAAATATGAACAAAAACTGGACTCCACGTCAACCATCAGTTCAACAGTTCGCTTTGGAAGTACAAAGGGGTGGCTCAGCATTTTATAACAGCTGGGGTCATAATGCTGAGCAGAGACACACAACGTGTTGCTTCTCCAGAAAACAGAACCTGGCCAGGCAGAAAGAAGCTGCCGTATCTGGGCTACAATCAGATTTTTGTTGGGTTATCTTCACATTCATCCAAACCAAAGCAAAGAGAATTGCTACCAGGATTAGTTTTGTATATATTGATCAGGATTTACGGTATTTTATTTCATACTTGAACCCATCTGGTTTGTAAAAAGCAGGAAAATTAAAAGCTGAAACACATAGGGCAACAAGTTTGAATAACCATTGGCAAGTCTCACGTAGTGCAATGCTCAGACCTTCCACAGGCAGTTGGAAATGAGAGAATCTGAGGAGCTTATTAAAATTAAGAGCAAGTAGGTGGCAAATTAATCCTAAGATCACATCCCAAACATTTACCCTGAAGCAGAATTGATTCTACACCAGAAGTGGGAGAGAAACTACTGGGAACCAGCCTTACATCAACTTATAAACATCAGAAGCGAGCACCCAACAGACACCACTGATGATGGGACACCATTCAGCCTTTGGCACCTCTAAGACATTGGGCTGTTTTAAAGCTTTGCAAATAGATTGAGACTAACTGCGCACCTTGTTTGGTCTCTGACCAATTATGTTGGGGCTGCTCATCTTTACAGAAGCAGTACTAAAGGTACATAGAAAACTGTGGGCTCTGAGTAAAGATGGGAAAGCTTGAATGCACAGGCTTAACATGCTTCAAGACTTGGGAACAGGAAGAAGGGAAGGATGAGGAAGAGGTTGGATTAAATGCTTTTAACTTTTTTTTGAGGAAGAAGTTTTAGTTAAATGGTTTTAATTTCAACACCTTGGGGGAAAAAAAAACACCCCAAAGTGTGCAAAACTTCCACAAAGTGAAGCATCTGTAAAAGTTTCCAAAAGAAAAGGGCAATTCCATCAAATCTAGAAGAAGCTTCTCATCTCCTACCACTGCTCCAACTGCAGCACTCTATGTTACGAGATCCTTCACCTCCCCTCCACAAAGACACGTCTACATCCTACAGCTTTGCAGAGCTCTGTCAATGTTGGACTGCAGAAAGAAGCTTGATAGTGCCATATAGCTTATGCATTGACTCAAATACTTGGAGCTACCAGAATTATTTAAGCAGCAATTCTGCATCTCAACATAGAACCAGGAAGCAACAAACCTTCTCATCTGCAATGCATAAAAAATAGATGCTATATGTATGCAGCAGCAACTGAATAGGTATGCACTCAGAACATCGTCCTGATGGAGGTATACCTCAATAGAGCATGAAATGAAGAAGTTCATGCAAGCCTACGAGCAAGAATGGTTTTCCTGTAGATACAACAGCCCTGCCTTTAGTAGGCCTACAGTTTTACATCCATTCACCTGGTGGATCATGAAGACCAGTAATATTGTCATAGAAACAGGCTCTCTGAATATTCTGAATCTCTAAGGCAGAGAAACAGCAAAAACAAAGACAGAAGAGCAGATACATCAGACAACTTCAGTTAGTATACAGAACAGGTTCATCAATTGCAAGCAGACTTAATTGTGCTACAAAGGCTATTAGGCCACAACATATTCCATGCACATTTCAATTATCTGTGGAAGCAGGTTTTGAATATATTTGGACCCAAACGCTTGTTTTTATGCATGTACTCAAAAGGAAAGGAACAGACCCTCAACCAAAAAGCTCTTTATATATTCATTATAACACCTCTTTGCAGCTGAGCCAAGGCAGTATCGCTGAGAAGATGGAAACCCAGAATAATCCTACTGCATCATCTACATTACAAGCCTGAATTTCTTCCTGGACTAAGAAACTATAAACGTTATGACATAAGTATACTGTTATTAATATACCGTGATGATAATAACTAGACAAGTCCCTGCTCAGTACTTATTTGGCCATTTCTAAGGTTATTTTGGTGAAAACAGCAAGAAACACTTTAAGCTAAAGTGCACATAAAACTATCTAAGCAGCCATGTGCAGTTAAGTAGGAAAAACATTGTGTTTGATTTTAATTTGGAATGTCTAAGCACTGCTAGGACTGCTGATCAATTCTATTGTAGGAAATGCTGTTTTCCATGGTATCACTCACCACTGCACTGTGCTGGTGCTCATATAAGATGAGACACTATTAATAGCATGTATTATCACAGCTGGTTATACACAGAACTTTAAAGCAACAAGTCAAATTAAGGGTTTTGGATGTGATACTACAGATAAAATTGGACACGGGTTAATGAGTATCTCCTCAAATAATGAATATGAGAAGCAGCTACTCAGAAATGGGATATGTGCACGGGACCATATGAGCCACGCAGCTTCTTCTGTACTTTTGGTGTCAAACAGAGAGAACGTTGTAGATATTTACAGTGTTCAGATGGAGGGTAAGGAGATCAGGGACACAAAAAACAGATAACTCGTCCATAAGAAGTCTCTAACAACTTGTGTGCTCAGAGCACCATCCCTTACCATCCTTCCAGAGCTCTGCAACAAACTTGTCAGAAGACTGGTGCAGGAGTGTAGCCACGTTGTCATTCAGTGGGTCCATGTTCTTCATCAACCACTCATCTGCCTTGTAGTCTACCTGCAGAGCAGCCAAATCACATACAATCAGAACGTATTACCTTTAGTCCCTTTCTCATTTCCTTTAGATACACGTTTCAAGAGTAAACTAAGAATGTGCTGAAAAATGAGTATTTGTACTGTGACTACAGCAGTTCTACACAAACCCTTTCATTTCTTGCAGGAAAAGATACCTAACAATTTCAGTTTTGAAGGACATACATAGGCTGGCTGATAACTGAGAAATGCCTTCTGTCCCATAAGGAACAGAAGTGGCTGCAGTGACATCAAATGGATAATAACAGCTACTAATACTTCATTTAAAGGATACTTCGATTCACATAATTAGTTTCTTCTAAATTTGAGCAAAAAAGCTCCACCCTCAGCAGAAACATAAAGACTGAATCAACGATAAAGAAGAAGGCATCAGACTAGTTTATATAAAGAGGGATACACAAAGCCTTCTACTGAATGGAAGGAACACAAGTTAGCACTGGCATAGCCTTAAAGCACTTCTATCAACTTGCAAACAGGTATTCAGAATAGATTCCTCTTAGCCTCGAGGAAATTTACCTTTACAAACTGGCAGCAAAATTAAAGGGAACTGCAATTTTAACTTTAATATTAATATATATCACTTCTATCTGCTATGTGGGGTAACAACAGATCCATTAGAGAGCTCCTGAATGTGCCCAAGGAAATAAAACAAGGCTACCTTCCTGCACAAGTAGTTCTTAAATTAGGCACCTACACCTCAAATGAACATTTCTAACCAAGTGTTCAACATCTGTCTCTTACCTTCCCCGCATAGTGAATAATGCAGAAATCTGCTTTGTCCTTCAGCTGTCTCGGCTTTTGGAATTTGGAGTGTGTTCCTTGCTCTTGGACTAATTTTTCCACAAATGTTTTGTCAGTAGCTTTAGGAAACCAGCACTCTTCATCCAATAGCGCCAACACACCAGGAGGATTGGCCTGAAATTCAGAAGGACGCACGTCAATGTTGAACATGTATTCATTTCCCTAGCATTCTGTATGTAAAACGCCACGCTGAATGCCACAATTAAAAGTTGCCTCGTTGATTCCTGCTTAATTTAAATTGTGAGAGAATCTAATTCTGTGAAAACACTGTGACTGGTCCCATCAATTCATTCCAATGAAGATGGGCCCAGATACAGCTGACACGATCTAGCCATGACCGAAGGCTTGCTTCCAGCAGAGCCTGGAATAGATGACCTCCAGAGCTCCGTGCCAAACATTTCTGCAACACATACATACACAGCAGCATGCTCATTATTTCTACAGTAGTTCCTGTCATGCTTTAATATGGGCAAAACTGCAGATCATTGTCCCCCTCAGGCACTCAACACTCATGGGGCAGCCACCACACCAACCCCTGTGCTGATATGCAGAAGCAGCTCCCAGAATGATCCAGCAGGCTCTTAGCTTTCACAGCCAGCAGCTTCATATACTGCTCAAGGGTTTGCTTGTCCTTCAAAATGAAGTAGGGAAGAACCAACACCTGCACTGTGAAGCTGCAGAAATGTTTGATAGAATCAAGGAAGACAGAGTGATGTACGCAGGAATGCAATGGAAAAACCTGTCATAAATATTTGTATTACTAAAGCATCTAATGAACACAGAGCTTACACATTGAACAGGTGTTTCTATTTACCTACAACATGACAAAACATTTCAGGTGCCAAAAAAATCAGGACTGTACCAACATTTGCTTTAAGAGTTACCTCAGTGCACTTTAGGATATTCACTTAAACATCTGCAATACTGAAAACAAACTCTAGTCTTTCTGGAAGGTATTTTACCTTCCAAGGAAGAAAAACTGTCCGAAGTCTTGCATTTCATAACAAGACTTCCCTTCTACTCCAACACAAAAGGAACGAAACAGCACCAAACAAGAGCACAGCTCTTCTCTTTGGGATGCACAGAACTGTTAGCAGCAATGACTTTGTGTATCCTAGATGCACAACTGGATGTACAGAAAAGTAACCGCAACGCCTTAGTGTTAATTAACAAGTTAAAAGTAATTCTGACTTCTAATGTGTAAAGACAGAACCCCCTAGGAAGGAAGGGCAATCTTTGTTCCTCCTGCCTGCTCCTGCAACCAGCTGTTCCTCGTGCTTTAAAGTCTTCAGCTTCCATATATTGGGCAACCAGAATCTAAAAATACTGTGGTAACACCACCATTAAAATACTGCTATCCTATTTACAGGGCCTTAAGTCCTGAAAAGCCTTCTAACCAATTCACCACAGTAAAGCTTCTATAATGCACTGCCATGGTTTAGCATGAAAGTGACAGGACTGGAAGTCTCTATTAGTACAAAAGTATAAAAATAGTAGCTTAATATCACAGTGCTCTATGCTGACATCAGGGCAAAACCCTTTCAGGATAAATCCTTTTACTTATACATGGTATTTCAGCCTTTGGACCACATCATTCAAATTAACTTGTCTTCTGGGACTGCTATTAAGACCCAGGGGTCTTTTAAGACCCCTGCATAGATTTGCAGGCATTAAACAATGAACCCTCAGGTTGAACTTCTTTTGCTTTAGAGTATATTTACTGCCCAAACTCACAGGTCTTTCGATTAAGTCAATGCAAGGCTGCAGATCCAGTCCAAAGTCAATGAAATTCCACTCTATGCCCTCTCGCTGGTACTCCTCTTGCTCCAGGATAAACATCGTGTGATTGAATAACTGCTGAAGCTTCTCATTGGTGTAGTTAATGCAGAGCTGCTCAAAGGAGTTCAACTGCAAAAAGAGCATCAGTAAGCAAAGTTAATTCAGTGTCAATATTTATCACGTTTGCAAGTGAAAAATGGAAAATACTTTGTAAGGCAATTCCCCAAAACTCTTGCAACACTCAAGTGTGTTGTAGAGACGAGCAGAAATAGGATTGCTCATATATGAAACCAGCGTGTCATAGGAAAAACAACTGTAGAACCATCACATGCAGAAGAATGGTTTAGAGCAGAGTATGACTTTTTGGCACTATCATTCAGGTTATCAAAGCACTCGGTGATGCAAAACACAAAGCCCTCCTCCTGCAGCCTTGGAACACACACACATTCAGAGGTTCTACAGTTAATCCTGGACGTACAGCAACACGGGGAGGAAAAGAAAGTCTGGTCGGAGTTGTAAATACCTCAAAGATCTCAAATCCAGCGATATCCAGGATTCCAATAAAGGATGCTCCCTGTCGTTTGGTCCTGTCCAAAGCTTTGTTAATGCGGTGAACAAGCCAGCGGAAGAGGCGTTCATAGGTGGCTTTTGCCAAAGCTTCCACTGCAAAGTCTGCCTGAAAATTGAAACAGGAAGATTTATTTACTCTGGAAAAGTCATCAAAAGAAAACAGACATGGATGTTACCAAGGATAACTGAGTAACAAAAGAAGTCTAATGGAGTTAATACCATTGAGGAATGAAAACAAGCAGCAGGAACAGTGTGCAGAGTTACTGAGATGACGGTTTGAACTACTGCATAAAAAGAGCTCTACGTATTAGATAAGAACAACGAAGTGAAATGATGAAACCAGCAGAAGGCCAAAGAAAAGGAGGATTTTCTCATACTCTACTACAGGCTTCTACCATGTAAGAACATTCTATGGAAACTAAACTTAAATTAGGGCAGTACACATTTAATGTTGACTTTCTTTATAAGAAGCTAATACCACAGTACAAGGGTATTACGTCACTTAACTTTCTGTATCCAAACTTACCTGCTCTTTGGTCTGGGCTTTCTGAACATAGTCTCTGCCGACCTTGATGCGTGGTGTCAGTATGGCCCGGGTGAATTCCATAACATTCATTCCCAGCAGGTGGCAGAGTTTCTGTGCAACTGGATAGAAAAGTAATAAATGTAAGCATTTAAATCCTCCACAGCAGCCAGCAATATGGGTGAAACTACTGAACAAAGGCGTTCGTGAGCTGACTTAAAAACTGAACAGTTGTTCCAAGCAGTTAGCAGGGAGATGCACTTCTTTTGCAGACAGACCTACCCTGCAGCAAAGCCCATGTCTGCAGGGCTTCAAAAAGCTGATACGAGTGTCTACAGAAGGACCCATTGAATTCCCTTAAGGAAATGCCAAAAATGCTAGGTTTCATGTAACTGCAGCAAAGCACTGCCTGCACACAGCTTCACCTCCAGAAAAAAGAACAACAAAACAGGCCATGATGTCACATCATCTCCATCTTATTAAAGGTTGCTTACAAACCTCTGCTTCAGTTTAGACAGGTGTCAGCATAAAGCTATGCGTGTTTGTGTTGCAGTCTATATCGGACTCAGTGTACAACCTATACACTCATGTTTTAAACTGATAACGCAAAACAGCAGCTCGCTTTTAGACAGCAAAAAAAACCCTGATGTCACACATGTTATCTGATATTACGCATCACCCACACCACCATTACATATCCTTGTCACATCAGTCCTTTTCCCAAATAACCTTCCCAATCGGTTAGCTGCTCATGATTCCAGATCTCTAAAAATGAAGTTGACACTGATGATATTTTTAGGCCTGGCTAAGTGCTGCCCTTCAGCAGGGAGCCCTCCACACACCACCCAGAAAGTTATTTCAAACCCTCAAGCTTTCCAACCTGGCAGCTCATTGATTTACTGTAGAAATAGTAATAATAAAAAAGCTGTTTTTATAAATCCTCATTAAAAAAGTAGATCTTGATAGCAACATACATCTTCTACCAGCTGCTGGCTGGAGCAGGAGAGCACCTCAAGTGTAAGTGAAGGGGTATGACATGCCCTAAGAGAAGCTGTATTGGTGACAGCCAACACTGCTTCGTGAAGTGAAATCATGCCTGAGGTCTCTGTTGGTGTTCCACAATGGTGTTACAGCACTGGCAGGTAAGAGAAGAGCAAATGATGCCATCTACCTGGATCTGTGCAAAGTGTTTGATGCTGCCCTGCACAACATCCCTGCCCTTAACGTGGAGAGGCATGGAAATGATGCACGGTTCACGTGGTGAACAAGGAACCATCAGAAGGGTTGAACCCAAAGCATTGCAATCAACTGTCTGACATTCAGGTGGAAACAAAACAACAAGTAGATCAGCACTATTTAACATCAATGATACTGACAATGACACTAGGTAGGATTTTCTACTTCTTTCCCCCCCCCCCAATGCAAGTTGCTTCACCACCCACACAAATGCCTTCCTGACCTACACTAGACACACCTAAACTCAGTTCTCTGGAGTACAGTGAAGAAAACCATCACTGAGATGTGACAATGCAGATGACAAGCTGGTCAAGATCAGTTTCATTCAGTGCCTTCAGAAAGACGTGGTAAAAAGCACCAAGTAGACCAACAAAGCACTTTTTATACACAGGACAACAGCAAGATGCTCCAACCACGATCTGAGCCTTTCAGCATCTTTTAAATTCAGAATTTTATACCTGGTGTTACAACAGTATAAACATACTGAAATTCTTAAGTGCGATATTGGATATCATGTCCAAAATCAACAGTAATAATGCAAAAGTGGAGACGGTCAGAAAATAAGAAACATCTACATCTTCTGTATACCCCACCTTTTTAAATGGATAAAAGACTCCACTGCGTTGCCTCAGCCCAAAAACCAATCCCACACCCAACGTTTTTCTCTCCCCAAATGCTAACTGCCAGCCAACAGTCGAGTCAATGATTACCAAGCTTTAATCCATACCTGCCTGCTGGAACGCTTTGGGCACTAGGCCACTGCTGGGAAGTGACAGAACTTTTGGGCACTGCAGGCAGCATGCAGGCACAGCAAATCAGGGCAATCATGAAACAAGATGGACGAGAATTTGAGTTGTGTGTGTGCAGCAGGTCTTGTGAATTATTCCTCCTGCCCTTTGCATTGAAGGAAGCTCTCAAGGTTGACTTCCCATCACAGCTTTTAGGAGGCCAAAACTCAAGTACTAAATTAAAGATCTGAAAACCATTTCGGCAACTCAGACAAGGAAGAATTCCTCAAAATGCTGATTGCGTTACACTGAAGGCACCACATGAGAAATTAATGTTCAGTCACACCATCGTGCCACTTTAGAAACCAGATTTTCTGAAACAAAGCATTCTTATGTTCCACCATTTCACTATGGAAGTTATGCTTGGCTCAAGGGTTCTTATCATTGGCAAGAAAACTGCTGTCAAGAACCAAAGAAAACAACTCGATTTAAGCACGCACTTTCTCCTAGTGCTTAAGTCTTTGTAGATAGCAATAAACAAGACTAGAACTGAAATACTTATCCAAAGTTTAAAAGCAACGCAAACAACATCAATTCTGCTGATGGATACCTAAATTTGTCTGTATTACAAGAATGGAAGAGAATTTTACTAATTGCCTCTTGGCTACCACCATCACTACCACGGCCTCTTTTGGCATCAGACTTAGCAAGGAAGCTCAGAAGACTGTTCTGTACTTTCAAAAGATATTCACTAAACAAATGATAGGAAGAAAACCCCAGTTCAGGTTAATGGAAGCCGAACAAATGCAATCCACTTACCAGTATTCTCTGGCATAGAAGCTTGGTCAGTATTTCTCTCCTTCTTAAAGGAAATATTCCCAAACTGAAGCACCGAAGACACCACTTTCAGCATTGCTGTATTAACAAAGACACACACACCAGTTTATTGAAGAGGGCTCAGCTTCACTACTTTTTCTTCTCTTATTCAAGACACTTTCCTTCCAAAGTTGAAGTACAAGTTCAAAAAGGAAATGAAGCTTGTACTACACTTATTAGGCAAATGGCTTTAGCTCAGCTGTAAGCTTATGTTAAGCAAATGCTTGCTGCAGGCTGTCAAGACAAGCAATGTTGAATTTGGTAGCCCTAATGTAGCACAAGAAAATAAAGGGACGCATTAAAAATCCAAGAGGTTTAACTTACACAGGATCTCATCGTGTGAAAAGCCCATGATATGCATTGCTTCCATTGTCTCTTGAAAGTTATCCTTGTCTTGTTGCCCAGGAATGGGGATGTAACCATTGGATAAAAATCTGTAATTGTTAAATCCTTCAAGCAGCAAGTCAGCTGTATTGGGGGGGGAAGGAGAAGAGAAAAACAAGTTAAATAACTGCTATTCACACCCACCTGCACTCTGCTTTCCCTAGATGTACAACCCATGCTTTGCAAAATAAAGCCCTTCAGATCTGACTGCAAGTCATTACACCAGCTTAGTAATCCGTTATTCTAAAAACTCTCAACGTAAGAGTGTGCCCAAAGCAGAAATTCTGTGATTCTTTCTTTTATCTGTAGCAACCGAGACCAGCTTTTTAAAGCATTATACCTGTAAAAAGAATGTGACCTTACTCAGGTGTAACATACTCATAAATCCCTGCTTAAAATATCCTAAAACAAGCATCTCTATTGAAAAGTAACAGATATTGGCAGAAGTGGAGCTCAGTGTTGATGATAACCATATCAAAAACAGTAAATACAAACTTCTGTATTAGAGAAGGAGTGGATCAATTCTCAGAAGTCAGCACTTTCATTGAGCTTCACTTCTCACAGCCTAGCAGGAATTCCCAGGTACCAAAGAACATGACCAACAAAGTACAGCAAAGAAAGCCTTGGGGGTTTTGTTATATGTAGGCAAAATGGCTGCTGTTCTCCCCAGTTAGAAGGAGCTGCCTGGAGCAGGTCTGGCTGTCGGTGCCAGCAGGATTCGTTATTAATCAGTGTGGAGTGCTGGAGTTCCACTCCAGTGATTCCTGGCTGGAGATCGAAGCCACTACCCTGCCCAAAGCAGACTTTGCCATGGAGCATTCATCTGCTTGTTGCTTGACAGAATACTTGACAAAACACAGAAGTTATTTCAAAATAAAGCCACCTGGCCTTTTCCTTCACTCTTCTTTCATAACTCAGTTTCAAGACCAAACAACAGTTCAAACATGATTGTGTTAACACTGAAAAACCAAACTCGGGATGCAGAAGAAACAGGATCAAATCTTCACTTACACTTGAGGTGCTCTCCTGCTCCAGCCAGCAGCTGGTAGAAGATATGAAACGTCCTCTCATCTTTAGCTTGGCGGACAGCGCGAGACTTCTCCAACAAGTCTGGTCACAGCTAGTCAAGGATCTTCTACATTGTTTGGTAAATAAAAACATCGTGCGCAAACAGAACTCTCTCAAAGCAGGCTATGTAATTGTGTAAGGAGCAAAAGGGACTTGACTAGTAACGACAGGACTAAATTCAGCACGAACTTTCAGTAACTCTCAATGAGAGGTTTCAGATTCAGAGAGAAGCTTCTATTTAATTGCAAACTCATTTCTTGGATGGTGCCTGCATCTCCTCGCTGCATGCAGCTGACAACCGCTGTAATGCATCAACTGGAGCCTAAGTGAGAAGGGAGCTGGTCAGCCTCCTTCAGCCACTCTTCTCTGAGGACGTCAGTGATACTTTAAGGACCAAAAAGCTGCTGAACTCTGAAGTCCTTCAGCTGAAGCACTTCTATCAACTGCTGCATTTTCATATGATATTCTTCACTGCCTTTAAATGCCTTTCAAATTCAAACTTGTGCAGCAGCTAACTTCTAATAAGCTGCTACGTTAAAGTCTTCACGTTCTGATGCTCCATATTGTAAAACAAATTAGGGATACCTACTTGAAATGTCTGACACAAAGGCAAGATCCTGCTGTGAAAACAGTTCCCTAAGAGCAATGTCCTCCTGTCCTCACAAAGCTCCAGGCAGAACAGTTACCTGCATTTTCATACCAGGAACAGCTGCCACCATTGCTGTGCTAAGTATTGAACTGAGAAAGAAAATCACTCAGCATTAAACTGCATTTTGAATAACTAACTGTAGGTCTTTCCCAGCATTGCTGGGTAATTATATTTTGGAGTGGTAGCAAACACACATTGCACTTCTCATGAAGCAGTTCACTTGTAGGCACAGAATAAAAGCTGAGTTTTATCACTGTTTATGAATAATACTCACAAGGTTCTGCTGACCAAAGCTTTTGGTTTCATAATTTTATGACCATCCTGCTGCTATTTCCCCCAGAATAGTCTAAACAAACTAAGAAAGTTTACATACATGTTCTTAGCATAAAGAAAACAACTTGAGAAAGGCTTTTAGTGTAAGTGTTCTCACTTGTTTTTACGCAGTCATAAATAAAAACGGGCCTTAAAGCTAAAACTGAACTAGGCTTCAGTATTAATTGCTTGTAGGTCTTGTGTTACTGGGCCTTAGCCCGGTATCCAGAAGGCTGGGACACCAGAAGGTGACCTGGTACAATGACACCTGCAGTGCCACCGCCTGCTGCTGAGCTCCTCCTTCCTGGCAGAGAGCTGCTCCTGCAGCGCTGAGGGCAATGAGCACCAGGCACAACACTTGAGAGCAGTTCCAATTAGCAATGCATTCCCTCAGCCCCTCACCTCCGCAACATCCATAGAGTGAGAACACTTGAAACAACTCATTTAACATACTCTGCTTTTAAGGCTGGCCAGAAAAGCCAGCAGATTACAGAGCGTTAAGCGCTGGGATATCCGGTTTCCAAGCATAAGGAAGCACGCTGAGTCCGTGATACTTGATCAGTTATTTTGAAACAAAGGAAGAGATGGACACGGTGGAATGAACGTAGAAATAAGGTAACCTTTCACTACATTCCAATGCATTCAAAATGCTGATATGACATTAAGTAGGATACACGTCTCAATGTTGGCCCCAACAATATAACCAGTAACATCAAAGTTAATCCTAATGAACTTGCCCTGTAAAGAGAAGATATTTTTGTTAAGTACTTACTATGGGATTATGACAACTATATGAAAACAATGCCACTTGCACGCTGGATAAACAGACACTCCACACAAGCCATAATGGGTTCATGGAGGGCAGGTCCTGTCTGACCAGTGTGATGTCCTTCACATTGAAGGTGACCTGCCTGGTAGGTGATGGAAAGGCTGTGTGACCTTATTGCTCCCTTCCTTTTCCATGACAGGAGGTTGTGGTGCAGCAGGAACCCTCTTCTCTCAGGTAAGAGCGATAAGAAATGGCCTCAGTTTGTGCCAGTGGAGATTCAGGTTGGATATTAGTAAACATTTTTTGTTTCTGAAAGAGCAGCCAGACCTTGGCACAGCTGCCCGGGGAGGTGGTGCAGTCACCATCCCATGTAGATAAGGCACTGAGGGATGTGGTTTACTGGGAATGATGGTGATGGGCTGACAGTTGGATGTGATGATCTTAGAGATCTAGATCTCTTCACCCCTTAATGATTCTGTGATTCACACGTCCCACATAGTGGATGTTAAGAAGGTGGCTGTGAGTGAGAGCATTATACCAGCTATCCAAGTTCAAACAAATCGTACCAGTTTGAAGCCACATCGGTACCCCAGGCCGGTCTGTCACTTGGCCACAGATGCTCCCCATTGGCTCCTGGCTTGGAGCCGGACCCCTTCTAAAAGTTCTGTTGCCAAAGTTTGTGCTTTTGACACTTTTAGGTATTGCCTCAACTTTCCTGATGAAGCCCCATCATGTCAGACAGAGACTTGCACAGAAGGCTGAGCGTGTTTCTCACCCAGCCACACCAGGGATTGGAAAAGAGGTAAAACCAGCTACAGCCTTGCTTTCTACAGCCTGTAATGCAGAGTTCTCAAAGTTCACTTAAAACTGTTGGAATACTATGAATTAGCTTCAGTGCTTACCCTTACTGCTTAACCTGCAGTGTAGTCAGTGCTGCTGGAAAGGAAGGGCCGTGTTTCCAAGCATCCTGTCATGGACCAGCACTAGAATTCAGATGTCTGAGAATACCCTAGGCTTAAATTTTAAGTGAAGCGCTTTGTTTTTTAGCACAGTATCCAGCCCACAAGGCTGTTTTTACCTGTTACAATTGGGGAATGGCATTTTGCTGAAGTTCAGCCCATTGGCTGGATGGAACGTGTGTCAGCACCAGTGAGCGTGTCAGGAGTGGCAGCTGACAGCTTCACACATATAACGGATGACACAAACCCTTCTTAGAAGGGCACAGCTTGAATTTGCTGTGTCTCATGCGAAAGCAAACACGAAGCACTACATCACATCTAGCCAGTGGCTTTTTCTGGTAAAATCAGCTACTTCTTTACTCCGTTTCACACTTAGAGGTTATTTAACTTCTGCTGCCAAGTCTCCGGTTCAGTGAATGAAACTATCTGGGAGGCAATGCAGGCAGACAGCACAGAGGAGGAGATCCACACTCTCAGCCTCAGCTTCCATTGAGGCCTGTACTAGATGGGCCACTTCTCTAGCTTATCTCCCGTATAGTGAGATGTTAATATGCCCTGTAGCTTTGGCAAATCCTGCTATGAAATCTTAAACCCATCAGCAGGATGACCACCACTACTGTCTCTAACAACCGAATTCTGTTTACGCTGTCGTTATAGCACTAACACAGCTTCTTGAAAACCACATTAGGGGGCAAGCAACACTCAGTGCTGGAATACAAACCCAGTGAGACCACTTTCCCATCCAGTGCAACCTCCAGGATTTATCCCCTGAAATACAGAAGAATTCTGCATTTTGTCAAGGAGAGGAGAAAAAGAAAAAGCCTCGACACGAGCCTCATTTCAGTATTATCTGGATTATCAGGAACAGCCTGACTTAAGACGGTCAGGCCTACGTGTGCTGAACAACAGCAGTTCCCACTTGGTGGGAGGACACATTTTTCAAGTCAGATTTTGAAATGCCTGTTGCTAAAGATTTTTGTGTGTGTTTTTTTTTCTCTCTTTTAAACATAAAGACGACACCATCTGGACTGCATTAAACTCGTTCCTTTATAAAAAGGGAGCTGGAGCCATCTGAGCAATTATGTTCACGACGGCAGTGCAGACTTCAGTGTAATACAGAGCAGATGCAAACGTCTTCCATGACAAAAAAAACAAGTATCTTTGTTAAGTTAGTGCAGCGTTTGATGGATTCAAGCAACGGAACAAAGAATCGCTGTGCAGAGAAACCCCACTGATATCATAAATCCTATCACAACGTATATGAGCATCAGCCAGTGCTGCAAACGACGTGGCTATGAAGTTATCAGAGAGTTACGTTTCTGCAGTACTCCACTCTCCCTTCTTGAGTGTTAACCCAAAAGGATTCAGTCGTGCAACTCTGAGCCCTTATCGCTTGAGCTGATTTTGTACAAATAAATCCAGGCAGCCGCTGAAAGGCCAAGGCAGCCAAAAATCTTTCATTTGTTCTGTAAATTTTAGTTCAGTTCTTGCAAGAGAGAAGATTTAATGCCTCCCACACTGTTTTGAAGTTGCAATATAAACCATTTTTCCCTGAAAACAGGAGACAGCTTTTTCACCCCCAGATTCCACCAATGGCTTCAAAACAAAGGAACGCATGGGAAGAAGTCACCTACCAGTGAAGCAGATGGCACTGACCTACCCAGACTCAACCAGCTATAAGAGTGCCCTGCTCTCAAACGTAAGTCATGATGCCCCTCAGTAAAGCAGTCAGAAGGGCACTGAAATTTAGAACAGCTTCTGGGTATAAGCGTAGTGCCTTTCCTTGGCTTGAGCTATTGACAGGAAGGCAACACGCTCAGCCAAATCCCAGAGGTGCTGCATCTCTTCATACTGTATCACCATTCAGCAGTGCCTTGTGTGTGCAAGTCACAGCTCAGCTCTGTGGCACAGATGTATTTGTTACACTGCTGTTAGCTCAAGAATAGTAGACATTATATAAACTGAGTGAAATTAAACCAAGTTTTGCCAAAAGCCAATGAAGATGCATCCTCTGTGACTCTGGCACAACTCAGAAGGCGTTATAACAGAACCTGAGGTCACCGAGGAAAGAGTAAAGAAACCAGCTCAACTTCTGAGGAGGAGTTTCTCCATTAGCAGCCACTCTGATAGAAAAGGGAATAACTCACAAAACGAGAAGAGTTGTCGTTTTTCACCGTCTTCGCGTTCCCGAAGGATTCCAGAATGGGATTTGCCTGAAGAAGCTGACGCTCCAGCTCCCCCTAAAAACCACACAAACAGAACAGCAAACGGACATGAACACAGTGCACGTGCTGAAAGCTTCCTACATCCTGCTTCCTCCTGACAGTCACTTTACCCAGGTGGTGGCAGTGATACCAGCTTCAGGAGGAGGTTATCAGCCCCCCCACCTCGCTGCAGAGTCTCTTCCATCCAGTGAAGAACGTGCTCTGTGCTCGCTCGTTTAACACAAACACACACAGAGGTGATTGAATAGGACTCAATGGATGTGGCAAAACACTGAAGATGGGAAAGAAAACTTCACACCTAGGGCTGATGGAATTAGGCACAGACTTCAAATGCCTGAGAGGAAAAGAACTAATTAAAGATTTCTAACTCTCTTTAATTGTCTGGCAGCATATTCATTTTCCACATTGAAATCAGTGAGGTACTCATTTCCCATCAGTCACACATCCGTGTCACTGTAACATCTCTGCCCTGAATGCACCTAGAAGTATGTCACAATGGCACAATGGGAACTGAGTAACGCCGAATACAAAGATCATTTCCAAACTGCCCAATTCAGCCAAAATTACGAGGCATCTTTCATGCATATTTTTATGTGCTTCCTTCAGCTCAAGCCAATGGATGTAGAAATCGAAGCACTTATCTTAAGGAAATTGCACAACAGCTTTTACAATTGCTGCCCACGAGGAACTCTGCTAACAAAAGAAGTCTGTGCTGCTTCCACGAGCCCCAGAGGCACGGATGCTCACAGGAAAGTATGACATTGTTTTCCTGCTTTAAAAGATAGTTTAAAAACAAAAACAAAAAACAATTAGAAGTGAAGCTGCATCTCTCTGGAATGTAATCTCAAAAAACTCAAGTCTGTGTTCGTAAACCTGCTTTTTCCAATTGCTTATAGAAGACATGAATACAGGCCCCACACTGAGCAATTTGGAATGGAAACTTCAGACCCTCCAGACCTCTGCAAGGGAGACTCTCACACCAAGGGAGAATTTTACAAGTGAACACTTGAGACTTTTGTTTTTAATGTTCAATTATATTTCAGGTCCTTCTGGAAACAAATGGCTGTTTGCTTTCTAACATGAACTCACGTTACCTGCTCAGAACTTGGGTTACGTCCCAACATTCCTTTGGATCTATATATATTCTATGAACTCCAAAGGAACTGAGAAAAACTAAATGCACGCACATCAGCCCTGACCACACTCAGGCCGCAGTGCCAATGAACCACAGCTGGGGCTGACAACATCACGGCCCTTAGGAGTACTTTTAAATCGATAAAATGTGCAGCTTGAAGGAAATAAGATCACCATCACTGCTGCTGTGTGGACATCAGCAGCTCATGGTCTTAAGAGATTCCTACACAGAGGTGTCAGACAGAGGAAAAAGCATTTGCTGACACCATTCCTCCCACCCCAACCACACTGCAGCTCCTGTTCAGACACCAAATAAAAAGGAAAAGCTTGCTTACCATGCTGCACACAGCTTGAAACAAACCACACTATGTATATTAAACGCAGCAAGCATGTCGCAGCTTACATTTCAAATTCTATCTATTCTGGAAAAGAAAGCACACTGACTTCAGAATTGGGCTTTTCTACAGAGCACTGCTGTGCCTGCCTGTAAGCTCTGCACTCCAGAATGCTTTGTCCATGCTTTAAGTGCTTCTGTGTACCGCAGCACTAATTCAGCCTTGTGCATGGGAACCCCTGCAACACAACATGAAACCACTCTACTGGAGTTCTCCAGTGGAATGCAGTATGTTTTGTAGTGCATTCTTATAGTTCTCTCAGGGGGTTTGAAGGAAGCACTCAGCAGTGCCCTCCGAGAGGTGAGAAGCAGTGACTGCAGCCTGGCCAGCAATGCTGCTGTCCTTCACACGTGGACATTCCATGGCCATTACTATGTGCAAACCTTGCACAGTGCAAAAGAGCTGCTGAAAAGAAAGGTGGTAGGATGTTTTAAACTGGATTTAGTGGTTTTCATTTCTGAATAGATTGCTTTAGAGCCAAAAACATTTCTGAGGAAGCATTCAGTGCTTTGGAAAGAGTTTAAGTTTGGTCTACAGGCATAACTCCAGCATAGGCATCTAACCAGAACTTGGAAAAAGCAGTATTGAAATAGTGGAAAAAGTGAAGTCATGCAATACATCATGCAGGGCAACGTTAAGATAAGGACAGATTGTCGTCTCAGTTTCAGAAACACCAGCATCCCAGTGGCTTGAGTCGTCGTGAAGACTGGGGAGCAGGGAGCTACATGCTACTCACATACAACAGGGGTCCACTCTGTAGTTCAAAATGACATCGAAACAGAGATGTTAATGATTACGGTTTATGCAATATCAACACTTCTGGATTAGCATGTTTCCACCGATACATTTCAAATGTCTGCCAACAAAGAACTCAATTCGACTGCATGCTGACTCTGAGCTAAGGGAGGGTTAACTCAATGCTTTATTTCTGGAAGAAGGAAATTCTTCAGTAGAAAGAAAAAAACCCACAACTTTGAATTGTCTGAGGTTTGGATGGAGGAAGGATCAGGTTAAATACAAAGAATGTCTGTAACTTCTGAAAATGAGACCACGGGGCTCCGACACACGATTGGGTTACAGAGGTTTAAGGAGTTACCACACACTGGCAAAGGCACCTCTGCTGTCCGTGTGGCTTCCTGCTTCTCCAATAAACCAAAGCTCCCTCCCTTCCCCCTTTCCCACAGGGAGTTAAGATGCACTATGGTCAGCTTTCAGAAAATGGGGAGAGAATGCAACCAGGTAACCTAACTCATGGCAGTCTGAGTTACCAGGCCTCAGCTGTATCACACCGAGCTTCTGCAAAGCATTCTCCTTATTAAAAAGCTCGTGCCTGTGACAAAGAGGCATCACTTACCATCACAGGTTAAGAGACTGGAGCATGGTCCTTGCATGATATGTGGGAACAAGCTCTTCTTCCCACACTCTTACCCACAGCTTCCATCTTATTCTCCTCTTGATGCTCAGAAGCAATGCTGCACAGCATGGGCAAGCTGAGTTGGAGTGGGGTGACTGCTGGCCCACGACAGGGCTGGGCAGCATGAGCTTGCAGCACCAACCAGCCCATGATGAGAGCAGCTCATTTTGCCACCTCCTATGATCCCCATCCTTCATTCAGTACAAAGAACTGCTGTCCTCCCTTCTGGCACATGAACTCAGTATGCATACAGCACCCTGGAGAAGCTCAGCTCAAGAGGAGGTTACTTAGGTGCTCCAGGACAGGGACACCCACAACGTGAGGAGCAGTGCTCTGCAATGCTCAGGAGCCTATAAGCTCCTCATCATACTCTCAACAAAGGCCCTTAAATAGTTACCAAAATTACTATTAGCTGTATAGAACATGGAGGAAAGCTTGTGCAGATAAATGGAAATCAACAGAGAATAGAGATAAAGGTCACCTACATAACTTTAAAAGCATAAAGAAAAACACTTGCCTGATGTTTCACGGGTTTGGGTGATTCGGGCTGTTCGTTGCAAACAAACAAACGCACATGTTAGCAAGCAAGCATTCCAGCTGCAAGTCACATCCCACATTATTCATGTCAGTAGGTTTAGTTTAACCATATACTCACTTTATACAAGCTATTTGGTTTTAGAAAGGGAGTTATACACTTGCCATCGCATGCACAAAATGCTAAAGCCTGTTCTTATGCAAAGAGCTAATTTCAAATACAATACAAGATGACAGGGGGACCTTGAGCAGCAAGAGAAAAGGGCAACAGCATGATTTGTTTTACACCGTTTTCCACAGTTCTGCCAAATGAACACCCATAGTGCACAGCAACTATTTCTCCACAATCACAGTCCCTGCAAAATGGTTTTGTATGGATGAAATGATCGTTGTTTCTTAAAGGATAAAGCAGGTTGTGACAGAACCTATGAGGAAAGCAAGCCTTAAGTCTGAGTTTTTGTTTCTGGGCTGCACATCTAATACTAAACAAATGCAGACCTTCCAACCAACACCAGCTTTGTTTCGTTCACTCGGTGTAAGCATTGTAAGAAGCAAAATCTTAAGAAACTGGAATACCTACAAGTTCTACCAGGAAAGAAGGTATGAATGGAAAACAAACCCTCACAGTTCCACTCTGCACAGCTCCTGCAGGAACACACCTTTTCAGTTTCATTATTATATTCATGGCTCCAACTGCAAGTTCTCCAAACTTAAGCTTCAAGGCACAGAACCCGAGGGAGAGAAATACTGTACAACACAGATCTCCACACCAAGTCAGTATACAGATGCACTTGGTATCCTCTGTTTGTCTGCTATTTCAAAGCTCTGGAATTGCTTTAGTGCAAGAGAACAGATTTGGATAGAGTTCATCAAAGCAGCTGCCAGAAGTTCACCTCATTCAGATAAGTGGTGTGGATTCAGCAAAGCTGATTCATACCTGCTTGGAAAACAATTCAGGCATCTGAAAATAAGGTTCAATGTTGCAGTCTAAGACCAGCAGCCCTCAGGCAGTGAGAAAGGACAGGCACACCTCAGAGGCATTCTGCTTACTGCACTGCTCTCTCCAGGTCTCCATTGCCTCACTAGGAACAGGGCTGAGCACCATCAGACAGTCATTTCACTTCTCCCATTCCATTTGGGCAGTTACAGCATGAATGGGAAATCCTCAATCACAGGGAGCCCCTGTCTGAGCCAGCCAACCCAAAGTCCTGCACTCCAAAACCAATTACATCTCTTCTGAAGTCAATTAAACAACTTTGCATTTCACCTTCAAAACGCCAATGCAGAAAACTAAGTGATCACAGCTATTTCTGAGGCTTAAAGCAGTATCAGCATGAGAACTGGATTTTAGTGAAAATAGAGGTCTTGTATTGGTTACAGGGTGAAGAAAGAAAGCAGGCATTCCTTTCATCCTGGCACTGTCCAGCTCTGGTTCAGATGAGTAGAAATGGAGTCAGTAGTGATGGATATCATTAATAGAATACAGCTACTTATTTTGAGCCCTGGTATTACATTATCTGCTGATTACAAATATCTGACCACAAATAGGGTCCAGACCTACCCATAGGCAGCATTCCCCAACCCCACACAGCCTGCAGGACGTGCAAGTTAGTAGTTGCACTTTTTTCATCCCTCTGGAAAGCTGAGCATGCAATTTACTTAATTTCTGTGTTTTGCAGGAACAAAACCCACGGTGTTTGTAAACCAAAGCAGAATGCAGGAGTTAGAATTAGGGCTCACTACACAACCCCAGTAAAGCAGCTCTGTAACACATGCATTAACACATCCCGTTCCTCCTTCTTATTCCTACCCCCAGTATGTTGGTGAGTGATGAGTCACAGAGCTAAACAGAACTCTCATTTTTGTCCATGTCTTCTATCTCAATCTGTTCAAAGCCTCCCTCATGAGTTTCCCACCCCATTCTCATCAGTTACCCAACCTTGTTTCCTTCTTCTCATTGTCTCCACATCTTCTGACCATCCTGAAAAATAACTGGGAGCAAAGGAGGTGCTACACATGGCCCAGGGGCAACTGACCACAGCAGGAGGTAACAGCGTGGGTCACATCCAGGCTGAGACAACCGAGTTAAAGCACCGTGACTCTTTGTAAGGCTGCTCCACATGTGGCACAGCAACTGAATAAACCATGAATCAGATTTACTTGCAAAGTTCTTAACATCCCGCTCTCCCACAGTCTTTAGAGGTCAGATCAGTTGAATGTGAAGCTGTAAGTTTTCTGTTGTCAACAAATACATTCCAGGTTCTCCCCTCGCTGCACACCAACACAGCAGCCCACGTGCCCTTTGTGAAGCTCAACCAAGCTCAATGGGAAGAAGGATCCAGGCTCACTGCCACCCCATCCTCAGCCTTTAGACAAGCCTATGCGTTTAGTGCTCCCTCCCTCATGCATCTCTAGAAAGTCCACTCCATTCCTCAGTGTGCAAAGCGCTTCACAAAGAAATCCATGCAGAACTCCTATCTCACTAATAAGAACGTCAGTAATTTATGAGGATGGATAAAAATAAAGCCCTGACTAGCAGTCTATTTAACAAGCTTATTTAGCATCTCCTCTGTGAGAACACAAGTGTTGTACAGAACAGTATTGCAGATCACCACTGAAGCTCTGCAGTTTTCAGTGAATACATCAACAGGAACAAATTAGGGCTGTGTGTGTAACTCCAGTTCTGACACTTCTAAACTTCTGGGTGTTACCTGTGTAGGTTGGGTGTTGTCTGCAATAAGTAATAACAAGTTGTTACAGAAAGGGAAATTCATTTCCAAAACTGCTTTGGTTACACAGTGTGCGTGTTCCATTTGGTGTTTAATAAGGCACAACAGTGGATGAAGTGCACAACCAAAGCACCCAGCTTTCATTTGGGACCTATTCCTTCTTGAGGGGCAAAACTACACTTTGTAAGAAGCTTTCCCAGACTCCCTCGTGCCCATGATGGCTCACAAAGCAGCCAATCAAACAGCCACCTTCAAAACTCTGCGCATGAACATCACCAACCCATACGATCCCATGGGGAGCAGGAAATTAAACTCCTGGTTGAGCGGTGGTTTGAGCTGAATGTGCCAACACTGCATTAAAGAAGGTAACTCAGCCTTCCCTTCACTGACAGGCTGCACCTCAGCTTACCCCTTTCCCTCTATCCCCTCAATTCATACCAGTATTCATCTCAGCTAAAGCCAGGCTGAAATTAAGAGCACAGCCTGAGCCTGTATCAGTTTCCAAGCCAGCGAGTGGCCACAGGAATTGTTATGCTGACAAGGGGGTGCTTCTTTTAGCAAATACGCTGGCACAAAGTGGAAGCACAGCACAAATGAGGCCAATATCAAATCTCCTTTATACAATCAGAAATAAAGCTCCAAGTGGTCAGGCACTGGAATGGGCTCCCATAGAGGTTGTGTAATCCCCATCCCTTGAGCTTTTCGAAACAGCTCAGCAGAGTCTTGAGCAACCTCATCTAACTTACAGGCATGACCCATTCAGAAGACCAGCTGGGCAAGAGGCTTCCAGAAGCCTCTTTTGAACAGAGGCACCCTAAGCTATCACAGCATATTTAAGAATAGCTGTTACAAATCCAAGCTGCATAATACACTTACAACCAGAAAGGCGTGGGCAATTTTACTCATGCAGAAATAGTAAAAGGTGAGGGTTCTGCTCAAGGTTACGCAGTGGAAAGCCAATAATATCCATAAGCCAGAACCCATGTAGAACACCATGTCTGATGGAAGACATCCTAAAATAGCCTTCTGCAAACCCACACACCCCTAGTAAGTAAAGCCTGATCACCTGCCCAGTACTGCTGATGCTCCATTGCAATGACTTCCCGTTAAGGCCTGTGACAGATGAGACAACCTGCAGCCCATTCAGAATGCATGACATGCTCTGAGAAAGACTAACACTGAATTTCTCTGTGCAGTAAACCAGCAATAGTTTGCATGAGCAGTAACACATAGGGCCACGTCATCTGCCTTCAAGTAGAGGGAAGATTCAAGTCTCCCCCTACTTCCAACTAGATTTCTCCAAATCTATCTGCCAAGTCTTCTTTCTGCCTCTCTCCCTTCAAATCCTTGGCTTTCTTTTCCTCATAAATTCATCTCAACACCATCTGTTTCTCCAGAAATCTGAGTCCTAACACAAAGGAAGCCTGATTGCTCTGAGCATCCTACTGCTTGGTGCCCTGCACTAGGGAAGTAGTAGGAGGTGCTGTGAAGCCAGAAAATACACCCTGAAAGCTTTCAGCCACCACAGATACCTGTGGTACTCCTGTAGAAAGGCACGCACACACCAGCACGGGTGAGAGCTCCCCACTTGTCTTACAGTACAGTTAAATAAATACTTCACTGCAAAGAGCTCCGAGTGCTCATAGTAATAGATATTTAAGCCCATTCATGTGTAACTAGCGATAGGACGACATGGAACAGCTTCACACAGCAGCAGGGTGAGTTCACATTGGATGTTGTCTTCTCCAGAAGAGCAGTCAGGTGCTGGCACAGCTGCCCAGGGAGGTGGTGGAGTCACCATCCCTGGAGGTGTTAAAGAACCACTTAGATGTTGAACTGAGGGACTGACTGATGGGTTAGTGGGAAACATTGGTGGTGGGTGGATGGCTGGACTGGATGATCTTGGAGGACTTTTCCAACATTGGTAATTCTGTAATACTACGAAAGCCTGGTCACATATGCTGGTACTACAGACTATATCTGATGGGAAACAAGTCCACTAGGAACTGTTCATGCTAATGAAGTATCTCTAGAAAACAGACTCACTGCATCAGAAAATTTTGATACTATTTCTAACTGCAATTCCTGCATAAAGCCTATAATCTCATGACAGTTCAACAGCTGACATGAAATGGAAATGCCGTTGTTAGCTGTTTGTTTTAGCCACTAAAGAGAAAACAGTTGATCAAAGTTGCATGGATTACATTACAGCTCATTTCTTATTTTCAATTGAAAACGGTAGAATAATAAAGAGAGAGAAGATTTCCCAACTTACAGGAATATTATGGTCCTTTCTTCC
Source organism: Excalfactoria chinensis (assembly GCF_039878825.1). Classification (NCBI taxonomy): domain Eukaryota; kingdom Metazoa; phylum Chordata; class Aves; order Galliformes; family Phasianidae; genus Excalfactoria; species Excalfactoria chinensis. Next base: position 1,604,687 of record NC_092841.1, read on the forward strand.
TTTATGGGAGGAAGCAACGTGAGCAAGGTACTGAATAACCTTCTTAGTGTTTTCAGTCTTCCCGGCACCAGATTCGCCTCTGCAAAAAAATGTAAGCATTTTCCTCAAAAACTGATTTATCAACAGCTTGTCCATTCTTTTGATAACAACAACCCCCCAGTTACCCCCATCGAAGGCTCAGAATACACAACAGAACTTCAGTAACCATCTAAAACCAAGATCCTGGAGCTGCAAGGAGCTGCAAAGTATTTGTTTAAAATACCTCCTTCATCCTAAAGATCCCCTCAGTATTAGGATGTTGATACAATATGTAACGTTTGTTTGATTAAAAGCTTCTGACCAGATGCCTGAATTCCTCTGGTACCATAAGTAATGAGAAACAGACCTGTTCTTTGCCCAGAGACAGATTATTTTCCAGACTGCAAATATATACATTTAAACTATTAAACATTTAGTGTATCTCATATTCCGGGACCTGGTTGTGAGAATTACCAAGCTGATGGAAACTCTCAACATCTCCAAATGTTTCATAACACAGCAAGGCACACTTTAAGCATTCAGACTCTGCCTGGCTCCTCTCAGTCTCTGAGCCAGCTTCAAACACCCTTGTAGCCACAGGGCTACATCCGTTCATTAAGAAATGAGTCGGTGTAGAGGGGTACAGCAACCTTTATTGATGGGAGCACTAACACACGCCATTATTCTTAAGACAGACTGAAAGCAGAATGTCAGAATTCACTGGAAGATTTCCATATGGGGTATCCTAAACTCCACTGCCTGCATGGTACAGGCAGAGGTCTGGCCAAGCCCACAGCAAACACAAATGATGCTATGGGTTTTTATGATTTTAAAGAGACTACCAGGTCTGACTTGATGCAACTGGCTGTTAATCACTGCAAAGGGATTTCATTTCAAGTGTGACAGGGACTCACATTTCAGGAATAGCAAACTATAAAGCATTTTGTTACGCGGCATTGCACTGAAAGAGCTGAAGTTCTTCTGCCATTGAATGGTGGTTGCCAACATTCAGAAATCAACCAGCTCTAAGAATGACAAGGATACACATTACATGTCTGCAGGTTTCTCAGTTGAAGTTTTTAAATGGAGGCTGTTAATTTCCAGGGGGAATCTAAGCACATCCTTCTGCAACCACCATGAACCTAAACCAAGCTGCACGTGTTGGTTTTGTGGCCAGTCTGCCCTTCTCATGGTATTCAGTACCTCCAAATTGGATCAGGCAGGCAGCTCTGAAGCACCTTACCTAATGGTACACCCAGCATCTACAAAAATGGAACACTACAGCAGCTGAAATGGTAACTTTGCATATGCAGACAAGATTACCCCATGTTCTCATAGAGAATGCATTCAATCTACCCTCCGTTCCACACAGAACAACTACACTGGGAGAGATGACCTCGTGGTAGCAGACAGGAGGACGTGCATTTCTCCACCAGCAGGCCAGCAGCAGCCCAGTGCTTTAACAAAGGCAGTTTGAAAGAGCTGGGTAGGAACACTGGGGTCACCCTGCCTGTTGGAGCTCAGAGAGCTCTGTCACCTGAGAGCACTGCACCATGTGAGGGGACATCCAGCATTGCATGCCACAGCTGAGGGTCACCCAGGGCACCAGATTGCAGTGGTGGTAGCTGCAGCTCAGGGGCAGTCACCTCCCCCTGCCAACGCAGTGCTGCAGGCTTCCATGGTGAGGAAATGGATATAATTGGACAGTAATGCAGTAAGAACACATAGAAATCACTAGCCACTAGCACTGGGCTACTGAAAAACACCTAGAAGACTTGGGGGGGGTCCATCAGAACTCAATGAATAAACCAGCCATGTTGGATGCGTGGAATATAAATAAAAACACCTTGGGATGTATAATGTGAAGAGCTGGTTACAAAGACTGCTCTGAGAATTAGCTAATGGGTAACCAGGTTCCCTTCCTGCCAAGAGATCATCAATACACAGCACAGAAGCTGAGTGCACCTTGGGACTGCAGCAAGGGGAAATACGTGGGGTTCTGTTAATTTAAAGGACTGCTAAAAAAGGGAAAACTCCATTTGTACCTGGCCAGATGTCACACAAAGTTGTACAGCTGTAACAGATAACCATGAAAACTGATAAGGAAAAAGTAAACCTCAGACAGCCATGCTTGCTTCTCCATTTTGCTTTACTTCTAGCTTTCTCCCTAATTGTGATGGTTAAGCTAACATCATTCCTGACCGTAACTCATAGACAAAGGCAGAACTGCATTTGTAAAGCAAGTATTAACATACAGTTAAATTATTCCAGCAGGTAATAGAAGGAAACAAGCACAGCAAAACATACATTTACGCTTAACAACAATACCATTTGTTCTTATTGTCTTCAGAGCTTGGAAACACAGTTAGCTGGGACTTTAGAGTTTAACAACCTGTTAAATCACAAAAGCAATTTATTAAATTCTAAAGAGGAACCAGATCTGAAACACCCAGTGCAAAGAAAACAGCACAGTAAGCAAAGGCCAGATGTCAGCCTACAGAAGGGCAGCACGCAGCATTAGGAGCCCACCAATCACTTTCCTGGCATACACACAGCAATAGGAAGGTCAAAAGCTTGCAATACATTCGTTTTGTTAAAGAGCCTTTAAATCTTAGTGGCGATTTTTAGACATCTTTATGCAAGTTCTTATTCAAAAAGCAATACTGATGGATGTTATCATCCTCCTTCTCCTCTCCTGGGAGCTTACAAATATGCCAAGTATTTCCTGCAGGATACCAAGCTAGACAGCTCTGCTGCCATGTGCCCTATAAGAATTAGAAGATTCAGGATGAAGACCTCTTCATTTATAGAAATCAGGACATCTGCATACTTTAGATCCTTCCCTGAAAGTCAAACACAAATTATATAAATGAAAGCCTTCTACCTCTACCAACCTGCCCAAAAAAGGTAAACTTTTAGTACCGCTACGTTCAATATTTATGGGATAAGTGCTATCACGAAGCTAAAGATTAACTTTATTCAAAACCTTGTTTGAATACAACTCAATTAATATGTTACCATAAATTAAACAATGAAAGCCCTTGGCTGAGATCCGAGCCTTACTTCAGTCAATGGCAGCATCACTAATGAGTCCAGCAGGGTCACCACTTTGCCTCTTATTTCTGTCTTGATTCCATTAAGAACAAAAACAAGGTTTTATGAGATGAATTTGATTCTCAGCATGTTCCATAGTCGGGGCTGAGAAGCACATCAAGTGGAATCATTCAAGCAGACCATCTTTAGCAACGGCCTCCAGCAGGATGAGTAACGTTAGGCCATTAATTAACCGAAGGTGCTCTCCCTTCATGCAAACATTACAGAGATGGTTAAGAAGTCTGACAGTAAAATTAATGCAGTACCTAGAGAAAAAGCACTACAAGCAGCAAAGCTCTTGCTTTGAATAAGCTTCAAACACGTGTGCAAAAATTGGTAAAAATTGGCTAGCATGACCACTTTAATGCTTCTGCATGATTTTAAATTCACTGGATGTAAACCTGCAGTGCTGTTTTCAAGAAGGGAAGTGCTCTTCAGGCAAATTCATCTCAGCTACAATTTGGTTGGCAAAAAATTAGTGACCAGTGACTGACTTTCAACCAGCTGCACTATTCTCCCCCGCCTCCAGCTCCCCAAACCCAAAGCTACTACTTCTACTATGCAAGATTTAGGTTAAAGGCATTTCCTGTGCTAAACAGATTGCCATTGAGAAGGCAGGCAAAGGAACACAGTGAGCGATGAGCTGCTTGTCAAAAAGCAAAAGGGGCCACGTGCAGGAGAGAAGCAGAGATCTGACATCCAGGAGAGCAGTGAGCTCTTCCCACAGAGCCTGTAACAGCAGCAGTTATACCAGCAGGACAACTACCTGCTGTGAAAGACCTACTCCAAGGGGAAGCACTGTTCTAAAGGACAATCAAACTGAAGCAGCTGCTCATCTTCCTGCCCAGCAGGCTTGAAGCAGCTACACCTGACCTGGTGTCAGTGCATAAAAGGACCATGCCAGCATCTCGTCCTGAAGTTCCAGCTGTTCCACCTGCAGACCAGGTGTGAGGCAGCATCTGTGAGATGCAGTACTGCCAGTCACACACAACAGAAGGACACACACACAAACACACACACACACACACACACACACACACACACACACACACACAGAAAGCTTCAAAATTCAGAGATTTCTCCTTGTCTTGCTGCCCACGCACTAAGTTCCTGCTGAACAAAACGTCCATGAAGCATTTGAAACGTGCTTTGGGTGATCAGATGTGTCTGATGCATCCCATTGCCTGTCATCTCTCCAAAGCACCAAAGAGGTCAGCAGTCTGGGAGCCTGGACCGAAACCTTTCTCCTACCCAAAGGGTTTCAGTCTGTCAGTTCTGCTCAGCACCGAGCCCTGGGATGGGCAGTTATCTGGAAGCAGAAGGTGCTCCTGGCTGAATGCTTGGCAGAAGGAGCAGTGCTTCTCCTCAGCAAGCAATTTCACAAGCCCTGCTGCTCAACAGTCCTGCAGGCAGCCACGCTTCCCTTCACGCAAAGAGGCCCAAGGCACCAAAGCATGGGAGCACACGCAAAAAGTGACTGTGCAAGTAAGAGGCCCAACAACAGGCTTTTGTGCTCACAACAATGGCTGCAAAGAACAAAAGAGACTTATTCTCAGACACAACCGAGTAGATCTTCTGCCAGTTATAAACAAACAGATATTTACAGTGGAGACCTGCAATTACAAGAATGCCTTAATCACTCTACTAACTCTCTGTAATGAAGAGGTGTAAGTGATAGTTTGGACTAGCACAGAAGAGGCATTAACAGGCTTTGCTATTTACAAGGCTGTTTTACAGCTCCTCCATTCCCCTTTAGATGCTGCTCATCATCTCAACACCAGTTGTCTGGGGAATGTTACAAGCTGGACTCGGGCCAGAGGTTGTATACAAAAATGCTTGGTATTTGCTGCTGTTGTCCTTTAATAAGCAGCCTCTATTCCCTCCACACCCCACCACTCCTACTGAAGCCAATTCAGATTAGATATCCTTGTATGGCTGCAAGCATCTGCTAAATGAGTGTTTATCGAGCCTAGTCTCAGTTTTGAGAATACCATCGGCTTGTGGTAAGATTCTCATATTTAGAATCTATTAGATTCAGAAAAGTGCAACGGGGCACATTTTCGTGTCTGAATTTCCAAAAGCTGCCTTGCAGTTAAAGACAACAAATCCAGGAGAGGTTGGAATATTTCTCGTATTCCTAATATACCACAGAAGAGATTTCTTCATCTTGGTCATCAGCCTCCAACGGCCTGGCAGGCTCTTCTATTTAACATTAACAGAATAATATTCAAAGAAAAACAATAAAACTTCCCCAAACTCCAGCAGCTTCTCAAAGACAGAAAAGCCCGCACAGCTTCTGATCACAGTTTCACATCTTACCTCGCTGTATGAGTTTTAGTTTCAGCATAAATACAGTATAAAGTAAATACTGCTCTTCTGTAATTGACTTCTTATGGACACTGAGCCTACAGTGTACCTCTAAGCCTGAAGGAACATCAAACTGCTGGCACTGCCTGCATTTGGTTCCTTAAGAGATGGAGTGTGGGCAAGTGAGTGAAACGAAGAAAGGGGTAAGAAGGAAGTAACAGTGAGAAAGAGAACACACACTGTTCTACACCCTAAGGTAACACTTCCACACCAAGACCAAAAACTCATCTGTGTCAGCAAGTCTGGATTGGAGAACTGAACAACAGCCACACCAGTTGGCAATGTGAGTAATGCTCCCCAGCCTCCATGCTAGGCAAAGGACACAATGTCCTGCTGACACAAGCATCCAGAGAAAGCAGCAGTGTTTTTCCACTCCTGGTGTGGAATCCAAATTTGAGAAGAGATTAAATGCCACTAGTTTATGCACAGCCCATCTTTTGGGGATGACAGGCCACAAAGTCCTCATACAATGTCAGCAGATGATCAGGTTGAGTCAGGTAGCCTCCAAGTAACCCTGCTATCTTCAGAACAGTGAGATGCCAGTAAGAGGCATGCTTGGAGAGCTACCCATCAGCCTGGCCTTTACATATGCTGCCCATGTATATGTGCTGCATTGTTAGGCACAGTCACTCCTCCAGCAAGGTGTGAGCAAGTCCTCAGACATCTACATATCGTCTAAGATCAGGACATTCTTAATACACCATCCCTGGATGTGTTTAAGAGCTGTTTGGATGTGGTGCTCAGGGATATGATTTAGCAGAGGGTTGTTAGAGTTAGGGTACTATGGTTAGGCTGTGGTTGGACTCTATGATCTTCAAGGTCTTTTCCAACCTGGGTAATTCAATGATTCTATACGTGACTTAACTGCATTAGAAATTACGTTAAGCTCTAGATGTGAAGAGTTATTTACTTCAACACTGACTGCATGAAGATAACTGCAGTTCCCTGAGATTCCCCACACAAGAAACACATTGGGATTTCTTAAAGATCTGGACATACAAGCAAAGGCATCCCAACAGAGCACTCCGGACTGGCAGTCTATGTGAGACTTGGTGCAGTGCAGCCCCAGCTGTATTAATTGAGAGCTGACCCTTACAACCAGGGTAAAAAAAATATAGGAAACTGGATCACCTAGAGGCAGGGACAACAGGTGAAGATGCTGACCAGGCAGATCTTCAGCAAGCCTTGGGGGAGACCAATCTCCATGATGCACACAAAGACAGTTGGGGTCAAGGCAATGAGAGAGTGGAGAACGATGAGCACACTACAACTCCCCACCCATCTACATGAGCAAGAGGTCTTTCCCTTCTCACTAGCTCCTGGGGGGAGAAAGAAAGTATTAAGATTCTCAGCTTTACTAAAGATTAGGGTCAATCAGATGAATCAGGTCCTGAGATGACATGTCTGGGACGTGAAGACATCAAGCCTTTTATGAACTGCCAAAGGAGTTTCTGAAACCACCTCCAGTGCGGTTAAAACAGACTCCTTCCACTGTATTTATACCTGCCTCAGCTGAAGACCTGTAAAACCTGTGGCATGGCAGGAAAGTGCCCAGTTTGTCTTTTCAACGTACAAGTAGTAATGCAATAGAGACGAGCCCTGGACACTAACCCACCCTTGAGCAAAACATATTAGATGTCCTGTTGGTCAACTACACAAACAAGTTTGCCATGGTCTTGCTGGAGGTCATTTAATACCCCATCTGACCAGTTGTCAAGTAATGAGTTTAAAATGCAAACCTGATGAAAGAATACAGTTCTGTGCTGAAGGCCACAGGAGAACCACCTCTGGAGCAGTGCTGTAGTCAGCAGCTCTCCTCGTAGCCTACTTGATCAAAAGATACATGCAAGGAAATATATGTGGTTTTAATGTGCTGCTTTTTATGTCCGTGTCCAATTTGTCTTGGGGTTGTTCTCCAAATTATTTCAAGTTAACCTGCACAGCAGTCTGTAACGCCTACTATATTATTCTGTAGTCAGCATCCAGACAGTGTTAATGGTTGGACAGCATTAGCAAAGTCTCCTGGACTGTGGTGGAAGAACAATGCTCAAGAGCACAGAATTCTTGTAGCCTCGTGACCAGCAGTTCACATCCCTCCATTCTCAAAAGGCAAGATGTAACCGGATTTTATTTGGTCACTTTGGAGGTATGATACCTTACCCTGCATAACTCCACATTAACAAAGAACGTTTAGATTTCTTTGTAACACGTGTTCATTGGCATTGATCTTTTTAATCAGGATTTCCTTTTTTTTTTTTTTTGCATGCTGTTCTGTAGGTACTTGTGGCAGCAATGGTAATGGTTGGATTAGATGACCTTGTAGGTCCTTTCCAACCTTGTGATCCTATGATACTTCAGTAAAAAAAGTAAAAATAAATACAAGTTAAAGCAACAAGACAGTCAACAGAACCTGGAATCCCAGCTTCTGCCAGACGCTGTCACACTTCTACCAAGTTCAGCCTTGATTATAAGTATATCTAAAACACTGAATTACAGGTAGCCACAAAACTGTGGCTTCTGAGACTTTAGCTGGAATAGCAGATTTGTAACCAAATATTTTCTATAACCAGAAGGGTTCTGAAGATCTCAGTATTATGACTGCTTTCAGAGCAGCTCCAGGCTACAGAAGTAGATGTGATTATGCCCACCTGAGTTCTAAGCAGAGTAATGTGTGCCCCCACCTCAACCCTCATCCTCTAGAAGGAAGCTTCCTTCTGCTGGTGCTGCTCATTAAGCAGCTTACTAATGGCCTAGAACGTAAGACATGGAACATAATGCAAGCCCCACATATTCCATGCTGAAGTGCACTGCACCAGATATAAAAGAGGATTCAGTTGCATTTTCAGTTCAGAAGGATCAAAATCTTGTGGCAACCCTACAGGTGAGGTAATAACAAAACTGAAGATCTAGATCTTCGAGGCTTTTCAACATATAGATGAACAGATCAGACATTCAGTCAATCCTGCAGCACTGTCATTCCAACCGCTGTGGTCACGGCTGACCATATTGAGTGCAAAGTTCACGCACAGGCTCCAAACCACAAAGCTACTTCAAAACAATTCACCTGAGGCAAGCATACATTGAAGCATCCACAAGGAGCACCCACAAACATGCAGAGAACAAAGCTTTCTTTTTTTGCTCCAGGATCTTATTCCTGCTTGGAGGGCTGTCTTGTACATCACATACAAAGCAGTTATCACAAAAACAAGTCCTACTAAGGGAAGGGACAAGAGAACTACACAAGCCTATATTAGCTGACTGTGCCTTGACCTTAGCAATAGAATCTTATTTTTGCTTCTGCGTCCCTAGGCCCCATGCATCTTGCATTTACAATATCTATGGTCTGAAAGAGCACAGCTTTATCAGCAAGGCTGAAGATGGATCCTCTCATTTTGCAGCTAAGGCTCTTTTACAGGCAGTAGGTGGAAGCCCTGAACTTCCTCATGTCAGTTAACAAACGGCACCTAGCAGTTAATCAGGCAGTCAAACAAAACCTTCCCAGCAGTTAATCTCACCATTGAGCTATTTCAGGAAGCAGGCATCCTCACCAACTATGGCCTCAGAGCAGCTGCTACACACTGGCACAACACATGGCCAACTGCTCACACAGCCAAGGCAGGAGCACACTGCTACCACGTCTTCCCTCCTCCACTCAGATAATTGAGTATATCCAAGTTATATCCAAGACAGTTAATTGCAAGAAGTTTCAGCAAAGCCATGGTGAGGTTTCACAACACACAAACCAGTCTAACTAGCTGACATCTACCAACTGCAGCATCTCCCTGTTGCTTTCCTTGCTCACGTTCATCCCTCCTTCACATGCTGCTAGCCCAGAGAAGCGAGCAGATGGAAAGCAGCATTCTGTGGTCAGGGTGGTTTTCTACTAGCTTACCTCCCTAAACTGCCTTATGATGGAGCACCAACTCCCAGTGCTAACTTAAAAGTCAGCACAAACACAGTCTGTGTGAAAGGAGGTAAACTGAATCACCCCTTCTAACAGCAGTCCAAGGACAGACCAACTCAGTGGAGCCATAAGCCAGACCATGCACTTGTATTGCTCTGCTACCCCACCTTTCATTACCAGATCCCTGCGATACTTAAACTGGAGCCAGAAGTTTGCTCCCACGTGGGGCAAATTCAGGCACCCAAACAGAAACAAAGGAGGAAATTTTAGCATCAGCACATCCAGATTTCACTTGTTTGAAGCAGGTCAAAGGCACTGCTGCTGCTCAGCTGGGTTTCAAGCCCAACACTGACTCACACTCCCCAAGGCACTATATTGAGTAGCTGTAATACGGCACTTCAGACAGATGCACACACTCAAGGAATTCTCTCTGATTCAGGTATCTTGACTGACATGTCTGAAACTACAACCCTTCAGTGCCACACATCCATGTAAAAACTCAATGAGAAATACATTATTACAAGAGTACCTCCCTACATAGAACACCACTTCATCCTGTCTTTAACAACTACTTACTACCTGTCAAGGCAGAGGGACCAAGCTGGGAATCAAAACCGCTGACCTGAGACCCTCCCCTTTGTCACCAAAAGCTTCCAGAAGTGCCCAAATGAAAAGCAGAGATCACTTACGTGCAGAGAATGGATTGGTCCTCACGGTCTGCAAAAACAAGAATGGCCATGGTTAGTTTTGCTGCTGTTATCCCATCATTTGGAAAACAGATTCATTTAAATGAATATTTAGATGGTTCAACTTTTCAGCTTAAAATTCTTAAGGACAACCTCAAGCTATTATTAATAAGATTCCTTCAATAAGCTCTCAGCAAACAACACATTTGTCATTCACAGTTTATAATGCCATGAAATGAACATGTTAATGTCATAATGCACAGTATGGATGTTCTTAAACGTTCTCAGACAAAGCTGACACGACTCCTTTTGTTCTGTGTGCACCTTTGGATCAAGAATTTCAAATACAAAGTATTAAATCAAGAAACAAAACAGATCAAGTACACAATGTTAATGACCAGAAATAACTACTTGGAAACAGTACCGGCATCTCAAGCAAGCAGAAGCTTTCCCCTTTAGCTTTTCATTCTTTTTAATTAACATGCAAGCCTAAAGTGCTTCTATAATTCAGCTCATTCACTAAAGACTTGTCAGAAGGACAGCCAGGGAAACACTGAACGCAGCTGAGCTCCACAATACGGTGCAGCTTCTGTGACACCCGCTGCTGTGCTTACGACCTTTGGAAAGAATGCCCGAAGACAGGTTATACCCTGCGAGAGGTATTCTGTAATTACAGGGTCTTTAGAGAATATATTTCATCACACACTCTATATTAAAAAGTTCTCTAATCAAAACAGTCAAGTACACCTGCAGAAAGTAAAGCATTGCATTAAGGATGTTCTCCTGCCTCTTTGTGCCCAAGTTTCTCAGTGAGCTCAATGTTTCTTCCCATAGATCTCCAACAAAGTTCTTGCTGCTTTTGTACCTTCAGATGTTTGTCACTTACTCCAACAAACCACAACTGCCTCCTGAGAACTCAGACCTGAACACACCTCCCCTTTCTGATCAGTCACTGACAACACACCACTTTACAACAACTCAAAGTCAGGCCTTATCTTATTTTCTTTGGACATAAAGCTTCAGGCTACAAGCTGGGCTCCCCACTGACCCCACACACCCATTCTTGACCACCAGCTGTGAAAGGGCTCCAGGAGGGGAACAACCAGCAGCACAGCCACCACATTTTCCTCCAGGACACGGGTTTCAGTCCCACACAAGGAGCACATACAGCCTCAATTGCTGCGAGGCATCTTCCCCACATGCCTGATTGATCTGAAACAGATCTATATTTGTATATACAACCAGCAAACCTTAATGTTTGTGACGATTACTGGTGAACATTTAAACCATTTTACATAGTTTCTCTAGACCTGTTTTGAAACTATTCTTACACCGAGCTGTAAGGCACTGCTCAATTTTGCAGCCAGCATGAAACCAGGCTCCCTACCTATGAGGTGAGCCAAGCTCAGGATGCTGTTGTGAAACAGCAGGTGTTGACACATAATTACAGCCTTAGCTGGCACTCGGGACCAGCAGGTAACCACACTTCCCCCAGAAGCTGCCCGCATTCAGGAAGGGCTCAGGCTCAGCCTCCCCATTGCCCAGCAGCACAAACCTGAGCTGCAGGGCTGCTGCTGTGCAGACAAAGCAAGGGGCTGGGATTGGTGTGGTGACAGCTACAGCAGGCTGTGGTGCTAACATGTTCTGTTCCCCTCTCCCAGCTTTGCCAGTACCCATGTCAGCAGTGCCACACAGCCAAGGGGGAACTGGGACAGCAGCCTGGGTCACACTGAGTTGCAGTTCTATCCATGCACCTCAGCACAGAACTGCACAGCTCACACTGAGAGCCCCCTACTACAGCAGCTCCAAACTGCCTTCAGTGGCCAGCATAGACAAAGCAGCCAGAGAAAGCAGAACATTGCTATTTTAATTAGTATAGGAATAGAACATTTGAAGGACACAGATTCAAGGACTCCTGCAGGCAGATGCTGCTGCAGTGTTACAGCTATACCAGAGACCTGGGACTGCACCACAAGCAACTGGTGCACTTCTGTTTTCTTAATGAAAATGTTAAAGCACAAAAGGATTTGCACACCAACCTGTACCTCTGTGCTCAGGAGCAAGAGATACCAGTGACTGTCCTACCCATTGCACATATTCTCATTGCTCATATTTAAGCAATTCTGAATAGGAGAACAAGTCAAATTATAAGAAGGGGGAATGAAGAGATTCAAGAAGTGGTGGCATTCCTGACAGGAGTGCTGGCATCTTGGCCTCCTACACATGCCTGATGGTCAGCAGCTCCTCTTCATGTGCACCAGAAGGAAGGCTGAAGCCTGTGGCTGCACAACACAAAAGCTGGCAGCAGGCAGCAGCAGTGGGAGAACAGCAGAAATATTAAGAGTGTGGTCTAAAAAGTTCTGTGCTCTTCTGGCTTTGATAGAGGGCAGCTGCTCTTGCAAAACCCATCAGAAATAACTTCTAGGTATGAGCAGGAGACAGAGCCCAGCACTCCTGCAGTCAGATGGGCCTTGGGGCTGTCAGCTCCAATGGGAAAGAGGAGCAGCTCTGACCCAGCACACTGACATGGGAGCTCCACGGGCAGCTTCATGCCAGCACAGCCAAGGTAACACAGCACAGCACGAGTCAGCTTCTCACTGAGAAGAAACCGCAGAGCGAATGCCAAGTTAGTACCTTGAGTGGAGTGCAAAGGTAGCATTTCCCTGCTGTAATATTAGCATGTTATTAATGTTTTCTAAAGGGGGTAATTAGGTTTTTCCCCTTTCTGTTTTCCCAAAAATAACTTCTCCTGAATGCTGTCACTGCAGTCCATTGAAAAAGATTCCTCTGAACAACAGCTCTTCAGTTTATCACTTCATAAACAGCCAGGAATACAGACAGCGTTTGCCTGGAGAACAAAACCAGTTTGGCAGAAAGCAGTGAGCACGCGTTACTGCTTTGTACCATTCTATGTCTTACCTGGGGGTTTACCACACAGAGCTCGTGCTCACAACAAGCAAGGCAGTATCAATGAGTTTTCCTACTCAATTCATCCTAAGGAGTATCTAAAAGTCCAGACAGCTGTAGATATCCCACCCTTTCCAGGAACCTCAGCAAGCGTACAAAACCTCTTCCATTTTCTATGTTCAGGAACCTGCACAGGCACAGATGTTACAAGTAAGCAGCCAAGTACTGCAGTATGTTACTCCAAATTCATTTCCCTGTGTCCATCTGGACACAGCAAAGAGACTAAGAAAGAACAGTTATTTACAGTTTGTTTGGTTTAGTTTTCCCCTCCCCAAACAGAGCAGTTTACTTGGGGTCTTGATTTCAAAGCAGCTGCTCCGCTCCTAAAGCGCCCTTATAGCACTGACTAGTTTGGCTGTGCTTTGACATGACACTGCTGGGAACTCACCCATGGCATGGAAGCACCATCACTTCTCTCATATCATGCTTACATGTGAAAATGTTCTCACAAGACCGAGCTGCTTTCTGTGATTCAATTTCAACACGAAGTGCAGCAGCCAACCCACAGAACAGATTACTATTATGACAAAGGATACGAGATCTACCATCCGTTGCAGTGCTTTTAATAGCCTTTGCTCTTGTTTGTTTGTTTTAAGAGCTGAAGTGGTTGTTCATGGAAACCTATAAATGTTGTGAAAACAAATTTCCATCTGAGTCTTGTGATTCTTAAAAACAGGCCCAAAACTATCATCTCTCCAGCAAGGTCTTCATGAGATAACATCTCACACCACCACGAGACAGACACTTGCAGAAGTATGCAAAGAGCAAACTCATGCAGCAAACCCCATGGGGTATACAGGCAAAATTCCAGGAGCAAAAAGCAGAACGAGTTTGGCTATCATCACCTCCAGCCTTTAAAGCAACTGAGACAGGGAATATAAATAAGTCAATCTCATCAATAGTCTGGCATGAGTTGTTTGCACTGCTCCACTCTGGAATGATGGATATTTGGGACAAAGGCACATTGCATTTTGAGTGCATCATTTACCAGATAATTTGAACAGGGGGATGCATTCAGGAGACAGCTTCAGTTCTATCAGCACTTCTATCAGCATCTGTCAGATAACTTCTGGTTTCATCAGAAGATCCTTCCCCCCCGCTACAGCAGCTCAGCTCCTGCCCTCCCAGGTAGAGGCATGCGGGCTCACTAACCAAAGGCACTTGTTTAGCATGAAGTCAATTTAACTCAGATGGATATAGGCACAAGGACAAACAAGCAGCACGAGGGGATGAAGCAAGAGACCAAGCTGTTAACTCAGTTTGACCCACATCACAGGACCAACCCTTTGTTATTAAACAAACAGTGAGGTCCCATGGGAATCTATCGCTTCACTTCAGAGGGATGCAGCTTGGATTTAAATATATCTCAAGGTCTCCCAACAGCACTGAAGGTCGTAACATTCAAGTTGCACTGAAAGCTTACTACACTTTTTTTTTTTTAAATCAGAAATACAAGTTCCAAAATCACACGTAGCCTAGGAATAAAAAACTAAGTGTAATTATCTGCTTGTGCAGTAAGCTTTCTACAGAATAACACGTCCTTCTGAATGGGGGAATTAGGAAGCATAAAGACAACACAGTCTGACATTAGCCTTAGGCTGAAGTTCCCCCACTGCTGGAGTAACCTGAGCTGCTGCCAATGTCTCTGCTTCCCCTGCCCACATCCCCCCCGTCCATTCCACTTTGGACCAGCAACCAAATGTGCTGACAAGTCCTGCTAGTTCAAGCAGCTGAGCCAACCAATGGAATTTCACTTTCAAGCAGCTCAGCACCCTGACCGCTTTGTTCTACAGCACTGCTGCAATCAGTGCACAGAAAAGCAGAGAATCACCCAACCCACCAGCAGCCCATGTTCTGTACTCTCCAAAGCAGCCACAACAGCTCACTCTCACTGCCCAGCGCTGTGCTGCTCCCAGCCAGAGGCCTCATGCCATCAGCTTCCCCATTCTAAGCATATCTGCACTGCAAATCAGGGGCTCATGCTAGCAGACAATTCATCCTACCAAAATAAATATAAAAAAGGGAAAGAGAGCAGGCAGCACAACACAGACGTGGGTACATAGAGCCAGTCTTTTTCTCTGGGAACAGCTGGTCGCTACATTGTTTTCAGACACCAAACTGGTTAGAGTCTGGAGGCATCAGGCACTGAAGCACTGGTAACACAATTGGGTCTCTCCCCCCCATCCAGAAGCTTGCTCTCACTCCCAAGACAAGAACCACGCACTGTGTTTAACATATGACTGATGCAGGCTGCAGCCGTGGTAGGAACCACCCTGTCCAGTGCTGAACAGATCACACTCTGAAGCGAAAGAAGAAACATCAGAATACAAGAAGAATTACAGCTCTGAAAGCTAGTATTACCCCCAGGACCCCCTAAACTTACTTCACTCATCTCTCTGAGTATGAGAGCAACAACTGGCAGCTCCTCAAACAAAGCTGCTGCTTGGCTGCCAAACATCTGCAGTATTTTCCTGTTTGAAAACATCTATCAATATAAACATTGGGATCTATTTTTACTACATAAATATAGAAAATCAAAAGGTTTGAGAGTTGGGATAGAGAAATGCTTTATTCCTCCCCTCCCTTCTCTCTCCAAGTCATAAAAGGATTATCTCCCCCCCCCCATACACACACACACACACCAGCCCTAACAAACCCCTGCTAACTCTGGGTAAGGTTCCAGATGTGCATTAAACGCATTTGTTGGGTAATTGGTTCAGGCAGGATGTTCAGAAAAGCCACTGCTCAAATCTGAAGTCCGCCTACAAAGGAATTACTGTATTTTAACAGAGCAGCTTTTCTTAAAAGCCTGCCTTAGTTCTGCTTTGCTCACACTGTGGTCATTCATAAAGTGGTAGAAGATAATCAAGCAGAAAAGGAAGAATCTGTCTTCAAGTTTCCTAGAAATATTCACAAGCAGTAGCACTGGAGGACAGAAACCAAACTACACAGCACAGCTTGTGAGCAAGTGAATGCCCAGCCTCTGCAACTGCCTTGCTCCAATTGCCCTTTGCTACACTGAAGTCAATTGACAAGAAAGGAAGAGCCATCCGAGGCCACCCCACAGTGAACTGCCCAACTAGAAAGCCAGGTTTTGAGCCATCGTAATAACAAATACACACACATCCAGAACACTTCCACAGGCGAACTGCCTGCTATCACAACTGTTCTCCATTGCAGCCACATCGAGCGTCATCTCCCCTCAGCACCAAACCCCAGACTCACTGATCCATCTGAATGCACTCTTCCTATTTATTTCTCCAGAGCATGATGCTGGGAAACAAAGGGATTTCAATTTTAGACAGTACTTCGCATTCAGGTGCCACACTCCATATACAAACTGAAGCTTGGTTACCTGGCTGACTCCCTTGTTTGTTGTGGGTGATGGGTTTGGAAGCTCTGTCGGTATTTGTCCTCTACTGTAGAGTAGCGGGCTCAAATATCAGATGATTCCAAGAGATTTAAGAACTGAATTCCTGACAAGCTTTATGAAAACAGGTCACTGCCTAAAGCAGAAGGACCCTCCATCAGCACGGATTTTGCTGCTCAGCATTCATAGGATTGGGTCATAAAGGAGACAGGTGGTCTGATAATACACCATTCTTGGACATCAAGCCTTGAATAACCTTTGAACAACCAAGTCCTACTGGACTGCTAAGCGCAGAGAAGGATCTGGTTACAAAGATGAAGCATGCCTTTATATTTTGTGTTTATCACTAAAATGTTGCCTAGATACTCCATAAACTATCAAACGCTTTACACCATGAAGTGACTTACAACAAACATCTCTACAAGCATAACACAGGAAGACTGACAGGCACAAGTTTGTTTGCTGAGCACCTATCTTACTGCAGACCAAATATACCCCAACACTTCTCCTGTGAGACTCCTGCTGTATCACCGCATACCCTACATTTCACCTCTACCTTCAGTCATGCAAGTTTCCATGCAGCTGAGTCACACATTTGTCAATGTACTTTCTGCAGCCTCACAGAGACCAGCTTATAGGAATACGGTATTTTGCCAACCACGACCCATTAAACATGCAAGTGAATGTTTCAGAAGGCATTATCATTTGCCAACACTATCAAGCTGGCAGGTAAACTTACAGCATCTCAATTTAAGCAGCCATTATGAACTTCTTAATGAACCTGCACCTCTGCATGGCCAAAGGATCAGATGAGATCCACCCAGCAATGGTGCAGGAGCCAAACCACACCTCGGGAAAGAATCCTCTCCAGAAGGTCTCAGGTAACTAAAACAAAACAAGGTGCCACAGCCATCATCAGGAAAAGTAGGAGAAGTCACAGTATTCTTCCACGTACTGAGTAGGAGAACAGCGCTGACATCTCTGGAACGATCACTAATTCCCAATCTTGTCTGTTCACTATTTCTGACATGGCACAATACAAGACAGAGACAGCATCTGTTACGCTTCTTCTGCCCAGGAACCAGGCTATAAGAGTAAGCACTGAGGCTGATGGTCACAACCCACTTTTGGCAGCATCGCAAGGCAATTCCTGCCTCTTACTCCAAGATGTCTCCAAGTCTTTCACAAAGGGCTGAGAAAGGACCTCTTCACTATGGGGGTGAGCACACTGACAAAGGCACTGTGGGGACCTTTCTGCAATTGGTGAAGTTTATAAAACAACAAAAGCCACAGAAAAAACTGTGATTCTGCACCTTATTCCGAAAGGTGCCAGATTTGAGATAAATCCCAACTGCCACTCTTCTGCTTGCCTAATGCATTCAGTTAATTATTAAATGAAGCAATGCAGAGCTGAGGCAAACCCCAGGCAGGGCTGACCATGTTGCTGGCTGTGTACAAGAACTGCTTGCACATCTACAGCAGAGTTCACAACCACGTGTCACTCACCCCAGAGCTCAGGCTGCTGTACAAGTGCTCCAGCATAGACAGTGTAAGTGTCCAACCTAACAGCACCCAGCCCTGGGAAAACAAACCAAGCTATGAACTGAGACCATTTTAGAAGCTGAGTGTTAGGCATTCGCAACGCTAGCTTGAAATCACCCAAGTTCCCAAATAAAAACTGCCTTTCAGACTCGTTAGCCAAGGCTTTATCAGCAGAAAAGAAGAAAACAAATAGCTGCCAGATTGCATCCAGCCCACTGTGTGGGACTGTGGGCAGCTTCTCCATCACACATCTGAGAGAATTTTTTGTCTAGTCCTCACCAAGTTTGAAGAAGCTCCAACAATGTTTTCCACAGTCAGTCTTCCAGCAGTTTTACTTATTTCCATCAGGAGAGTCTCTTCCATGTTTAATTTAGAAGATACAACACATTTGCTAAATATGTTAAGAGGAATTAAGAGACAAAGCAATCCATAACAGATCCATCCAAACAGATATGCATTTACAGACCCCCTATCTAATGGGATGCCAAATGCATGCAGCCCTTTGCAAGGGGCAGCTGCTGCAGCTCAGGAGGACTGCAGCACAGTGCAGGGCAGCCCAGGGCAGCTTGCAGGACCAGGGCTGGGCCACACCGTGCACAAGGGCTGCAGGCAGGGATGGTGCAGAGCCCCCAGCCTCCAGCAGCTCCTGTTTCTGCTTCACAGCTACAGCAGTGAGCAGTCCCACCACATCAGGCACCAGGTTCTGGAGCTGCCAGGTCTCACTTTTCTTCTCATGGCACTCCACATGACACAGACAAGCTGCTCTCTGCCCTTCCAAGTCGTGGCTCTCAATGAGCTTTCCCAGCAAAAACGAGCAACTCCTAAACCTTCTGCTGGGGCCATCCCTATGCTTCCTTCTCAGTGATATTTGCATACTGCTTAACAGTAACCTAAGATTAGCGGTAGCTGGCAACCACAGGCTGAAAAGGGTTTATTTGGACTGCAGAGCGCTCAGCATAGCAGTGGTTTCTAATCTCCAGCAACCCCGCTTAAGTTGCTCTGCTTCCTTTGCAGCACAGTTTTGTTTAGACAAAGATTACATTGTCAACTGAAACAATAACTCAAGGAGGTCCTTTGACAGTAATATCTGCCACTGAGGCTCACTAATTCACTTTTGCTCCTCTCCCTCCCAAACAATTAAGCAGGCACAAACCACTTAAGAGAACTGGCTATGAACCAAGTGGGCTCTTCCTGAGTTATTCCATTCTGCCTGAACTCCACAGGTTTGGAAAGAAAGCAAGAACGCCAGCAGAGGATTTTGCTGGGCTTATTGACTGTAACACAAAGTTGAGCAGTTGGGTTTTCATCCTCAGTCACAGAGGGGACAGGACACAGCCCAGAGGCACATCCCCCACCAGGGCAGTAACTGGGGGTACGTGGAGCTGACATGTTTTCTAGCAGCTGCTGGATTGAAGTTGTAGATGCTTCTCTAATGAGCGTTTTCTAGGACCCACAACAAGCCTTTTGAGGAGCTTCACCTCAAAGTATTTTAAGTCTCAGATGTGGTGCTCACACTTACTATGGCTCTGTTCTCCAGCAATGACGTTGCTACTTTTAGAATCACTGAACGCTGCAATAAATATTAAACAATGTCCTTAGACAATACTGAAGAGCCACTGTTACTGTCTTGTAAGAAGTTCCAGGAGTGGATAGCACAGGAGACACCCCCATCTCAAGAACCAGCAGCCACCGACAGCCAGATGCAAGCAGACTGCTGCCCCAAGCAGGGCCGTGCCATGTCAGAGCACAGGGTACACCTCCACCCACGGATGCCTTTGCATGCAGGGCACAAGTAAGCACTGATCCAGCAAGTTAGGAGCTCTGTCTCAGGTCTATCACACTTCAACAGCAGTTTTCCAATAAGCACAGAACTCCAGCACCCCTACACCCCAAAACACATCCTGCTACCGCTCTCTCATTGTTCTGCACATGTCACTTGTGATTGCCAATTAATGACCCTTTGTTCTTGCATAGGAACAGATGGGTGGGAGATGCGAGCACCATTCCCCCTCCTGTGCCGTTTCATTTTTAGACTTGTTCTGTTTGACCTCAATTACCATTCCCATGCTGAATGCAGTTTTGATAACTTCAGCTGTTCTCTAGATGTTTTCCTGACTTATTTCCTCTCCTCTGAATGAAGGGAAAGGCTGGAGCAGCACAAAGCATTGAAGGTACAAATGTCATGTCAAGTTTGGGGCAGCAGTTTTAAGTTCAGGGCAGTAAAGCATTTCCCAGTTTGATTCTATTCTGATTTTTAACCTGCTGCTGGACAATGAATTTAGATTGCTACAGATCTGTTTCATCCCCACTACCTCCTAACATAGCAGTGAGAGCTCCGGCACCACCAGAGCAGTTTATTCCTCATAGTACACCTCGTGTGTGTGGCTTCTATGCTGTTTGTTTAGTCCTTCACACTGGGCTCCTATTTCTGCTGTCCTAAAAAAGATAAATCACCATAAGCCAAGTATCATTCTAGAAGCACTTCTCATTTTGCAAGCAAAAAAGCCACATGTCAGGGGCATGAGCACAAGCACAGGTTTATGGGTCTCCAGCAGTCACCCTGCCAAGCCACAGAAAGCAGAGAACAATGGATAGCATCAGCCAGATCTGTCCATACATGGTGGCCTTCCCTCATAGTGCAGGGACTCCAGAGCCTGTGCTTATGATAATTAGCAAAATCACACTTGAAAACTCAAAGGTCGTATCAGATGGCCTCCTGTCCATTTGGATTCATTCACACATCAGTGAATTTGAGAGGCACGCTCTCTCCCTAAAAAAACCTTACTGAGTCTTTATGTCCACGTAATCTAATGTATGCACACACTTCTGTTAAGGCTGGCTGTATACTTTAGAACAGGTTGCACCAACACGTTGGACAGAGGGCACACACACCACCATCATCTGCAGATCTGAAAGAGAATCTCAAGGAGACAGCAGCCAGCAGCTTACACATGGGTGCTGGGGCAGCTCTGTGCCAAATATCCACATGCAGCCACCACGAGCAGATCAGTGATTCCTTCCCTATGATCAGAAATCTGGTTCTTGAAGTCTCACTTTTCTTTTTTTCTTCTGAGTTTCCTTGTACACATCAGCTGATGGCCTCGCCACCACTCCGAAAAGCCCAAAGCACCGAGGGCAGACAAGTGATTGGATGCTAGGTGATACCATCACTCCTGGTCAGGAAGCTAGGAAAGCACTGAAAGCTTGCACTGAGATGCACTGATAATCATACTGGTGGATGACAGCCTTGACTTGCTGGAAACTAAGAACAGAAGAACACTCAGCACTTCTCTCTGCTAGCTAAGAACTCACAGTTGCTCTTCTTGTTTCTGTGCCAGAACACAGAAAGGACATTCAATAAATAGGAAAGTGGATGAAAAAGGAGCTACTGCAATCGCTACTGCTGGCAGTTCCAGCATAGCTGGACTCTTAGTTCAGCACTCCAGAGAAATGCAGATACGACTGACCAAAAAAAATGCCTGTGCAAAGCATGCATCACCAGCAGTGCTGTTAGGATGTAAAGTGCTCTTGAGGTTTAAGCTTTTGTTGTGCAGGAAGTACTACCTTCATTTGTGGCATCTGAAGGATAAAACCAAATAAGAAAAGCAGAAAACAATGTTCTATTTCACAGCCACCCTGAAATGAAGTTTGATCTAAACTAAAACAGTGGAATAGAATTTTACCAGAAGCAGGTGCTGGCTGAGCAGTAAGTACAAATGAATCATCTCACAAATGATTTCATAAGTTGGATGCACTTGCTCTTGAATTCCTGTCTGCCTGCTAACACAGTCACAAACCAGCCATGAGCTCAGCTCTGCAGATCTTAAAGCTATCATCATTTGGTTGCAGTATTGACCAAAAGGATCAGGCTGGTCTGTGCAACACTGTGCCTCAGGAGAAAGGGAAGGGAGAGTGCAAAAGTTCCTTCTTGAAGTTAGGCCAAAAAAAACTAACAGTCAACCACTTCAAGTAACACTTCTAAGGAACTGAGAGTTAAGAAAAGAGTAGTTCACTCTAAATACTATTATGTCTAATTAAGCCTGTAACCCTGAGGTTGAGCATCAATTAGAGCAGAGATCCAAACACATTTCAACACAGAAAAAAGACAAAGGTTAAGAACTGTTGTCCAAGTACTGCAGCACTGAAGAACTTCAAACACTGACAAAGGTGAGAAAATAAACACGTGGCAGCATACAACCTCATTCCAGCAACCAGCATCATTATTCAATAATTGCTATTGACATCATTCAGAGATGTGCTAATAGGGCACAAAGTCATCAGAACAGCCCCAGTGCTCCTGAAGCAATTTGATACCAAGGAACAAAGGAGTGAGGAGAGATGAAGTGCTGCACAATAGGTTCAGCTGACAGAAGCATTTCTCATTTCACTTCAAATTCAGAAATAATGAGGCAGAAGACTGTTTCAGCGTGATGGATTTCAGTTATTCTGCTTCATTTCTTCCTTTACGATTCTCCATCCCTCCTTCCAGACATTAAAAATCATCGTACATCACATTCCTATTGCGATTCAAAGCCAGCCATCCCCACTTCCACGTTGTTGTCACACAAGCGTTCACATTCCACACAAGCCTGGCTGGATAAAACGAAAACACTAAATGGTGCAACAATAAGGAGACACAGAAATCCTTCCCATCACATTTGCCATGCAGCCAGCTCTGCTCAGTTCCTGCACCTTGCAATGAGCTAAAGAACCCTGAGGTACCTTCTGATAACTCAAAGAGATATACTGTGAAAAACATCAAGAATATTACTTGCACATTTAAGAGGTTTTATGTGCTGTTCACATAACAAGAGCATGCTAGTCAGGCTCTTCACTCTCACAGCAACCTATCCCTGCCATCTGAACATGTAGAGGTCCTCCACAGAAGAGCTGCCACACTTTATTCTGAATTATTTCATACAATAAGAAAAGCAGTTCCCAGAAGTAAGTATTTCAATGGGAATTAACTAAAGATCCAGGTCAGTGTGCTATTTTACAGCGAGCAGCACTGCATCTGCAGGCACTGCCAGCTCCTCCAGCACCCAGCGCTCCCTTCACCTATTGCACAGCTGCTGATAAAGCTCCCCTGGAACAGGATTAAAGGCAGTCCGAAAATATCAGTGCTAATTTAGTGCTCACCAAGACGTCCTCAGAGAAACGGGATAAAAAGGAGAGACTAAGCATAATTATACAAGAGTAATATTGGCAGGCAAGCAGGTCTTCAGTAACCAAAAGCAAACTAAGTTTGTCTTAATACATCCTGCAGTGTATTTTTTCAGATTCAGTGAATGAAGAGGCATAAGACAAAGCCATGCTTCAATGAAAAATACAGCAGGAGAGGAGGGAGCCTCACATGGCAAAAGCACCAGAGAAAAGTTCTGTCAGTGCTGCCTGCACAACCAGGTCAAGCCTCTGCTGTTAAAAAAGGATAAAAAAGAGATAGTCATAGAGGAATTATCATCACTTCCTAAAGAAAATCCTGGCCCCGTCCAAACTTCTGTAGCTCGGTGCCTGCATGTTTGAGCAGTGCAGAGGGACTTCAGCAAGTCTTACAAATTGTATTACCAAACAGAATTAAGGTCAATGTTGTCACAGGGATTAGGATACCAATTCCTTATGACCATGTCAACCGTCCAGCAGCTTTGAAAAGCTCTGTCTAGGATTCCTTTGTGAAGCATGCCAACCCCAGCCCTATGCATAAATGTATAGGATTTCTGTCTAGGGCCAAACGGCTTCAATAAGCCCAGGAGCCCCTGGGTTATGTGTACTGACAGCTTCAGCATAACATTAAGAAAATGAAGAGAAAGCACAAGAGAAATCCACTCAATCACCTGTGAAGTAGCACTTAGCCTACCACTACACTGCTTTGAAAATTAATTAGTAGGGGAGGCGGAGGGGAAACCCAGCATGTAAAGCAGAATTGCACGTTATTACCTTCTGAGGTCAGGACAGCAGGTAATGAGTGCTTTCCGGACTGTCATAATCAGAACGAATCTAGTCCCGTCTGGCATTAACAGACTGCCTGCACTCCATCTTTACTGCAAGGCTTGCAGCAAAGTCAATGCTTATGAGATCAAGCAATCACTGAGGTTTGCTTTTCCTTGCAAAGCCTGCCTCAAATCCTCAGCACATCACAGCTGCACACCAGAGCTGAACTGGCCATCTGCAACACAGCCCTAAAAATGATTTCCCACTTCCCTCTTTCTCGTATTGAATTAGTGTAAGCTATCACGTATCTCTGCAGATTACTATTTGCTGTCAGAAATGAGACTGGGCTTTCAGAGCATATTCTGCTTCCCCTGCTCTTTTCCCCTCCCTCCCCCTTTGTCCTCCTCGATTAGCAAATACCAAAACGAATTCCAGCCCATTCTGCTTCCCACTGGAGGGCAAGATGAGAGCTGACCTGCGATGACGGCTCTCCCAAACAGGAAATTCTTCACGGCGATGAGCACTGCAGCAGCTTGATGGCTGGCAGTCTGCAGCACTCCCCATATACAGCCTTTTTCTAAGAGTGCTGTGAAGTGCAACACCCAGTGCATCTCACCAGCTTAACAAAATGGAGCACTTCAACAGCCTTAAAATGATGAGCACCTATTCAGATGCAACCTATTCAGATGCATAGGCATCAGCTCTGTTTCTGTTGACCAAAAAAACCCCTTTGCTTTCACAGCCTAAATCTTTATTTTGCTTAATATTAAGGCTCAAGCTACATAGGAACCCTCAGCTCAGCAGAAACGTGAAGCTGATCTCTCACCAGCTGAGCTCTGAACTAAAGGCATGAAAGGGCTCAACTACTGAGTAGTAGTTTACTTGCTGCCCTTCACTACCAGCATACAGGAGCTGTGTTTGAAGAAATCTGGTAGTTCAGACACAGCTCAGGTCCAAGTATCCTGGTGATCAGCGTAAACACATCTCACCAACACCTGGAAAATTAGTAGCTATGATTACGAGAAAAGTAAACAAGATTACACTGCACAAAATACCACTGAGCAGGCCAGGAAAGTACAGCCAAGCCACTTTCATTGACCTAAATGAATGGTTAAGGTATTCTCTAAGGTTATGGCCATATTACCCAATGTAACAGCATTCCAATGGCTTCAATCTCAGTTCTGAATCCTAATAATTAAATTCCAGAAGTCAAATACTGGACTCAGTAGTCATCTATATCCAAAGAAACCAACGATGCTACAGTAGCAAAACAATTACTTGCAGTAGTGCTGGATTAACAACTCCCTACCCCCAGTTCACTCTACCATCCTATCTACACCTCCCAAAACAACTACATACACAAACAGGGGTGGGAACTGCAGAAACAATCTTACAACCACGTTAATAGCTGCTCAGAAGCATCTTTGTCAAGGACAAATAAGGCTTCAATAAGGCTGCCTTAGTGAAGACCACTGATGACTTCACCTGAAGCTCTGCAATGAAGCCAGCTAGCTCTTGGTTAAAGATATTCCTACTAGCCAAAAGCTTCCAGTACAACCTTCCTGTTCCATCGGTTTATGGCAAAGTCTAGAGCAAAATATAAGGAATAAATAGACTAAGAAAACTGTGAGTTGTATGAACTCAGCTATGAAGAAAAATCTAACTGTCCCCACCAAATGACAGACACATCCTGTACTTGGTCTTGCGTTGCAAACTGGTAACCAAAAAATACACTGAACACTGTTACAGTCACCTACTATTAAGGTAAGTACAAGTTGATACTCTGAATGATTAGATAAATCGCAACTGTAACAGCTAAAGTTATTTGTAGGCTTCAACTGAGCTCCCCCAAGCACAGCTTTGTTTAGCAGGTCCCACTTAGAGGCTCTGCAAGCCAAGGCCCAACACTGAGCAGCAGCAGAGCCACCCCTCCCTTCCACTCATCCCAACTCACACCAATGTTCACCAGACATTCTCATCACAGCCCATCGCTGCTTCACAATACGAGAAGCCAGGCAAATCACCAATATAAATAGTCATGTCTCATACTTCAGGCAAATACCTCCAGAACTCTGTACTCCACCTTTCTCCCACAGCAGAGCCAACGTCTGTAAACAATTCACTGAGGACACCACAAAATCAGAAGCGGCGCTGCTTTTCCTCTCCTGCTGGAGGTCTCTTCTGATCTAACCCAATTAGGCAAGAACAATTTGCTAAGTAAAATATTCACCTACCATATAACTGCCAATATCTATTCCTGAGCTCTTTCTTACCCTCAGCAAAGCAATTGTGAAGGCAAACCAGCAAGCGAAATTTCACTGCCTGATTGCAATCGCTTGCTAAAATAAATAGGGACCAGTTCCATACAGGTGAAGGATACTAGAAACACAGATTTAGCTAACCTTGAAGAAATCATTCTCTAACACACGGATCCTGCTGCTCAGCTCGCAGCTATTTTTATTCTAATCCACGCCCTCATTCTTTTAAGAGAGAAAAATTCACGCTATCAAAAAGCAAGCAAACACTGAAAGATGTGAATAGAGATATATCAGTTTGAAAAGAAAACAAGATTGTAACCAAACATACTGTTATATGTAAGCTTTTCTTTTTGAAACCTAGTCTCCCAAATTCAGTACAAAATCTGTACACCCAGCAAGAGCTCCAGACATAAGGACTGGTACTGGTGAGCAGATACATAGAGAGCATCTGCAGCTCGAGAACTGCTGCTGTTGACTTACACTGTATGTGATGACCTCTGTCTCAAGAATCTTCAATTTCAAAAGACGCTGTGCTGTAAAACTGAGAAGCCTTATCCAGAAATCACTACAGATTTCTACAAATAAACCTCTTCATGCAACACTGTGCCAGTTTTCCAAGCAGGCGCACTGTTAGCTGTAGCTTCTCTTCAAGACAAGCACACAGCAGGACACTGGAAGATTTTTCAGGCCTCCCTCTTTGCTACATGCATTTTCCTAGGTACAGTGTTTCTGGATCACTGAGGTAACCCCAGTGTTAGCCATGAACCAATACAGACAGAACCATCCAACACTGTATTAGAAGAACAGTTGTATAAGTTTAATGCTTTTGCTTTTTTCAGCATACTTACAAGAGTGGTGTGTTTTCTTCAACCTATTTATGTGCCAGATTCTCATTTTCCAAAACTCAAAGTGCCCACCATAAAGCTGCTCCACTTTGCTATAGACATAACCCATATGAGTTTGGCAGAAAACCCCAAGCTTTCCCCTTTCAGTTGCACTCTCTCATTCTTACTTCATTCAAAGCCGGAGCACTTACAACTTTTGACATCAATCTTATCTCTTTTTCTTTTAGAAGCAAGTATTTCCATTACAACTTCCAGTGCCCCCAGCTGGCACAGCATACCTCCTATTGGCATCCATTTGCTTCTGTACCACAGTAAGGCAGACAGACAGACACACCAATGAGGGGTCAAGCTCCAAGTTACTTCTGGTCTAAAAGCTGAAGTCTCTAGGTAAGAGGGCATCCTTTGTTTTGAGTACAAGAGGAAATAGATTGTGTTAGGAACTACAACATAGCAAGAAAATGAACTCCTGAACTTCCAAAACTCTGGAGTTTTAAGTGAATTGAAGAGTCGAGATTCACTGAATGACTGTAATAACATTAACATCCTTACCTTGTAGCATGCATCTGTACGCAGACTCGGATATGGCATAAATGTGTGGTGGCATTTCGTGGCGCTTCTTCCCTCTGTACATCTCAATAATGTTTTCTGAGTAAATCGGGAGGTTCTTGTAAGGGTTTATAACTACGCAGAACAGCCCTGAATAGGTCTTAAAAAAAAAAACAAAGAACAAACAAAAGCTTCCCGTTAATGAACACAGAATTGAATTAGAAACATAAGGAGCAAGGCATTTTTCACAGGCTATATCATATTTCTCATAGAGCAAAATTAAGTCAAAGAACTTTAAGTACACGCTATGCACAGACCGCTGGTTTATAGTTCTATTAAAAAGCTCTTTAATTACCTGCATTAAAAGTCACTTAAAGATAATCAACGTAAATAAATATAGAAGCAGAACATCTGATCTCCTTCCCACAGATATTTAAGTCTCTTTTCAACTTATAAAGTCGAAGAATTATGGGCACCTTTTGATGTTCTGCTCCTCCAGTAACACACCTGCTCGAAGCATGTTCATTTTTACACTTGGAGGACCTGGAATATTGATTTATCCTATCATCATCTTCTAGGAATTCTTAAAGGAAAAGACCAAGGGCTTACAATAGAAGATAGGGATTTCATGTATCACACAATGCAGGGGGGAAAAAAAAATAAATCAACTACTAAATACTTTCAGAGTTATTGCCCTGATACAGAAATATACATTGTACTGAAAGACCACCTGTGGAAGAGCAGACTTAAGGAAGCAAGAAGAGGACATCACATTCTTCATACATTCTTTATCCGGGACTGACAGCGGTTGATAAGAACGGAGAGCAGAGACTTGGTGCAAGTAGCAAACCCTAGTTATTTAGGCTAATATATCATTATTCTGTTATATAACTTGGATAAGGAAAAAGCCTATTATTCCCAACCACTATTCTTGCCATCCTACTGTTTTCCTATGATGCCATGGCCCAAAGCAATCTCCTCCTGGAGATGCTGCTCCTTCCATTCTCCCATCCTGGACACAGGGCAGCCAGGCAGCAGGCACTACAGACAGCATCCTATCACCTGCATTTAGAGCTGATACTGAACAGAAATAACCAGAACTGCCATCATATCAAGAACATCATGTATAATTTTCACACTGCTCTTTGAATTCACTCTTATTGAGATTTCTTTATTATAATTAAAATTGAGCGTACACTGCAAGTGATACATACAGGCCTGTATTTCCATATGAATTATCAAGATGAATTTGGAATATCAATCTCCGCTCTACAGAAGTTATCACACAAGTGTGATACATAAATATCAGCAGTTATACATATTAATACATAGAGATGTAAGATAATCAAGCCTTCCTTTGCTCAGCTAGGAAAACAAGCAAACATGGCCTGGCTGCAAGGGCTTCACTGACTAACAATGTAAGGTAACAGGAAGACAACTTTGTACCCTGCCAAAAGAAAGCTTGTAGCATCCCCCTGAACCCAGGCATCCAAGGCACAAGAATGGTCCCCACCCTTTCTAAACCCATCCCAAGTGATACTTTCTTATGAAGTAAGGATTACTGGAGAGATTTTATTTTATGTCAAGTTTTGGAAGCACATTTTAGCCATTAACACCATTAGCATCTTTAGCACCATGTGAATGTTAGCAAGAGAGACCAGCTGTCTTCTGACAGAAGCAGCAAGCATCTTTCTGAGTCAGGAAGACTGTCTTGCCTCTACAGGCTGTTAGGAGAGGGAATAGCTATAGCTAGCCCAGACTTCACTGACAGCTGCTGGGTGCCTACGTGGTGTTAAACAGGCAACACAAGAATCTTACAGCACTTCTTAATTTTTTTACTTGAAAGAAGAGGAACTTTGTTCTTTCTGGACAGACAAAGGATCCTGGAAGTACAGGCAGAAGGCAATCTCCAAACTGAGCCAGGAGCTATCAGTAAAGGAAAAGAACTTGCTGTTACATCAGATGTCCTGACTGGAAAGGAATCTCTGCTTTGTTCTGATGTGCTGGATGATAAGAACTGCAATGCCTCACCTAGCCAAACATCTTTGGTAATAATGTAGGTATTTCACAAGAAAGGAAACAGATGTTATCAGCTCAGTTGACCCAAGCACAGCGAACAACTTATTATTAACTCAGCATAAGCAAAGGGCCTTTAGCAAGAGGTCAGCCCCGCTCAGGCCTCCCTTCCAGCCCTACCACGGCCCCTCCTGCCTGCACTGCTGCCCTGGCAGTAACTTATGAGTGGGCAGTTCCTCTTGGAGGATAACTTTCCAAAAGAATTGTTAGTAATAGAATGAGCTCCCTGACCAAACGCATTCATAGCCACTACTGAGATCATAATGGAGAGAGAAGGCAGGACGGTTATTTTAATAGCATGGTTCAGCCGACCAAGGAGCCAAATGAGGTCACCCACACTCATCTACAAGCAGTACCAAAGATATGAAGACACCCAAAGACCACCATAAATCTGTTTTATCATTCCACTACTCAAGCAATGATAGAAAGAAGCAAAGCACACATCTACCCACCCATCCTGCAACCACCTGCTTCAAGTCAGCAAGCAGCAGCTGTGCCAGATCTCTCTGCTATGGTTGCTTTGGATGATGAAGACCAGCTTACTGCTGACTGCAGATGAGATCTGGCCGTGAGAAAAGAATTCCTACAGCCAGGTCAGCTCCCAGCTCATCCTCTGATCACCACATGGACAGTTAATTAGGCATAATGCAGTGGAGCTTGTTCATACAGGGTGATTCTGGAACCTTTCACCCAGCTCCACCTGGGGCTCTGCTCACAGTTTGTCACCTATCCAGCTCCACAGACCTGAGTTCACCTCACTTGGATACACCTTACCAAGGATGCAGCTGCCTCACTAATGTCTTATAAAAGAAACTTAATAAGTTCCTGAGCTCTACTGATGACATCTAACCTGGAAGCCTTTCCAGACCACTTCCCAGTGTGGTCATCACAAGGATCAGAGAACCTGGAATGACCCCAATAAGCAACAAACTATACACTACTTTCACCAATGCTGAGATTCATTCATCTGGAGAATAAATTTGTATCACTGACCACTAAATCACCACCATAGGAAAGCTTTCCTACATGCAGTACCACAAACCCCACTATCTCAATGCCCTGCATACCTGTCACTCCATTTCACTCCTTTTCCTCTCCTGTCCTTTCCCTGCAGAATCTGGTCACACTTCTTTCAGAACATCACTACACTACAGAGACTTCATTTACTTGAGGAAAGATGGCACCAAGATCCCCCAAAGGAAAGAAAACACACAAACTGAAGGCAAGATAAATAGGTTATTTTAAATGCTTTGAAAAAGTTCTTTGTGACCAGCTGGAGGAAAATTATATATATATATATTTACACTAACACCTACCTTACAAACAGACACCCCACTCAATGATTACCCCCCGGCAGCTGCTGCAGGTGCCCAAAGCTTTCAGATCCAGGCAAGGCAGAGTGACACCCTGAGCCTCCTCTGCTTCACAGGGCCCAAACTTTGCCAGAAGATGCAAATTAGTTCAAATTGAGCACTGCAGAGCTACAGCAACTGTCCAGTCTGGATGAGGAACCAGACTTCAAGTTTCAGCATACAGGGTCTATATGTATGTACAGGTCTGTACATTGAAAATATGGAGTATAGATGCTTACTCACCTTAGGACTGTGAGATCAGCTGCAAACTAGCTAGCTGCTTGAAATACATTTCTGCTTTGCACAGAAACAGGATATAGACAATATCGAGCAACAGCAACACTGCCTGCTGGAATGCATGCTCTCTAGGCAAGGCTCCAGAGACAAACAGTAAAGCAGTGCTCTGACAGCGCACAAACTCTCCTTCAGGACACTAATTGTGCCTTTGAATATTTCCAGATGCTTACAAGCTTTAAGCCAGTAATATATCACTTAATTCATATTTTGGTATGCTACCCTAGACTGCAGAGCTCAGCCTGTGCTCTTGAAGTGCAGCTTACCAGTGCCACACCGGTAACAGAACAGAGTTACCTCTCACCTTATCTGAACTCTTCAGACACAAACGAACTAAGTTTCAACTTGCAGACTTCAGGATCACTCCTACTGATTGGTACCAGTGCTTCAGAGCAGGAAAGGCTCCCAAGCGCAAAGCCACATCAAAACATTGCTGTGTATGTGCCTTTACAGTGGCAAGTGTCCAAACCTTCATACAGCTCTCTAGCTTAACAGTCCAGCCTTGCAGTTCTTCCACCAAGGAAAATGCTGTTGTGATAGCTAGGTTGGTGCTGCCTGCTGCAGCATCAGAAGACCTCTGTAAAGAGTGGTTTCAGAGCACATCAGCAAGATGCAGGTCAGTTCTCTAATGGGAGAAATGCAACAGTTTGCCTCACTGCAGTATCCAAACTCAACATTTATCTGCAGTTCTTCAAATACAGAAAGCAATAGACATAGTCCACTACTACATACATAATTAATCTGAAATAAGCATCTGGGTATCCCCTACCGCTAACTGTAGTGCCTTGCCTAGAAAATATGACCCAAATCACATGTTTGCAAATGATTTCCCATTTCCAGATGGGAAAGCTGCAACACCACATCATCGTTCCTCTGTCCAGTTTTACCTCCTTAGGTTGCATAGCTGCTGCCTTTCACTCTCTAAACCTTACTCAAGCCTCTGAGCTGGGTGTGTTTCTCACATACAGCCTTCCTCCCCCATGCAGTGAGGTAACCTGAAATTCGCACCGTACAGAATGGGATGTAGCTCTTCAGCCCCCTGAGGAGTGGAAGCCAGAGGCTGTGGCCTGGAGATGAACGTATCCTCCACCAGACACAGCTGCAGCCCAGCCAGCATCTGGCACAGCACCATCACCCCCAGCCCAGACTCCCCAGCCAGAGTAGTTGGCAGCCTGGAACCTGAATTAACCCGGATATCTGCATAAACTGCTAGCTCAAATCATTCAGTCCTACTGGCATCCAGCAAGTAGAGGTCACAGACACAATGGGGCAGCAGAAACCTCAGCCTGACAGAAGCTGGGCTGGATGGGGACAGCAGCCCTGACTGCTACCCAGCAGGGCAAGATCTCTGCAGGGATGGCAAAGGGAACACAGCTATTAAAGCAAAAACACCACCCAACCTAGAGAAAAGCACAGTCTACAGATGTTCTCTGCAGCCAGCACTGCAGACGGGGAGCTCACTAGCACTACACTGTCACTTTGACAGGCTTCAGACTGGTTAAAAAGAGGAAAAAAAAACAATATAATTCGGCAGCACAGGTTATGCCCCACCCAGAGCTCCCCACTCAGACTGACAGCAGAGTCACTGCCCCAGCCACGCTGAGCCTGATGGGGAAAACATGATCCCAGCTCACAGCAGGGCCAGAGAAGTATTAATATCCCCTCAGCAGGCTCTGCAGGGCTGTACAGCAGCGCCCAGCCCACCTCAGGCTGCCTGCTGCAGGCACGGGGCTCGAGGGGCTCCCTTGGATGTGAGCACTCAGCTGAAGGAAGGCACTGTTTTACCAGTCCATAAACCAAACTACTGCACCTCTGTAGGCTGCTATGCTACCACTGCTAAAGGAATCAGATGATATATCAGACTTTGTATCCCTTCTTGTCTAGAGATATTTTAATACACCTCCCAGAAACATCTTGGATTTCTCTTGCAAAGTGTAAAGCTACACAAAACTCAACCTGATCACATTTATGAACCTTCCATAAACCAGAGTTAACCTCAAAGCAATGTCTGAGGTCAAAGCAGCCATCAATTGAAACCCAAAGCACCACTGCAGGTTATCGAGTACCAGAACCCACACAACTGGTTCATGCTGAAGCAAAGCTACAGACTCAAGACTCCTGCAGGGTCTGCTGTTAGCAGTCTGTAACAAAGTGATCTGAAGTTCTCCCACCTGGACCAGCACAAAAATTAAAACAATTAGAACACAGCAGCTTATATAATTACACTGACTGCTCTAGGTTATGCTCCGGCCTCACAGGAACGGTGGCATAAGAAGAAACAGGTTACAGCTTGAGAGCTGCTCCCCACAGCAGGCTCTGGAGCTGGGACTGCAGCTCATTTATTGTTCTTCTCCCTCTTCTGCCCCAATAAAATGGAAAGTACAAGGGGGAAAAAAAAATTGGGCTACAGATACATTATGGAAGAAATACTTGTAATTATAAGAAATATCAAGCAAAGTGTTTGTAACCACAATAACAAGCACATTTTCTTCTTTGCTGGTAGGAAAAAGTGTATGTAGAGAGCAGTAATTAGCAGAAAGGTTCCAGAAGCCTTTGGAGTTGCACAGCTTCCAACCCTGTTGGAAAAGTCTTTGCTAAAATGAAACTGAGTGGTGGGTGGTGAAAATGATCCATATTTTGAGTTCAAAAGACTTCAGAGCTGAATCTAAACCCTTCCTCAATGTGCCTCAGCATCCCAGTGCTCTTCCACAGGAACAGCAGAACCAGGCTAAGCACAAAAACAGAGTTTCTCAGACAATGGCTTCAATCCTTCTGACCAAACGAGGTCAGGAAGCAATTATTGCCATGGTTTGGGGAGTATCAGTAAGCCACATTAACGCCCCCTCCCTCAGCCAAATACAGCCAGGCAACTCAGACATGAGTTTTCTTCTCTCCTGGAAACGCAAACCTGTGCAGGATCCATCCTGCTTAAGTTCACTTGTTCTTTTAGAAAGAGTTCATTCGCTTTAACAAAAATCTATGTAAGTAAGTTGGGCAAGAGGTTCTCCTTTTCCCTCCTATTTTCCATCAAGGAAGCATTGAGAGCTTCAAATTGCTGGGAAGTTTCATCCAGTCCTGTCTCAGGAGTAGTACAGTCATCAGCTTGTTCCTTCCAGTTCCTGCCCATGCTGCCATATTGCAAACAACTTACCTTCCACCCAGCAGAATGGAGGTATTTACACTCCTGATTTCTGATGTCGGCTGCATTTGCATTTAATGAAATGCTTCAGAGTGACTTAAGAAAGTCAAGATACTACAAAAGTTGCATCCAAACTGCTGGCTACCAAAGCACTGAAAGACTTCAAGTGACCAGGAACAATCCCAGCCTTGCACAGGTCTTGAAGTGGTGCAGCATACCTTGAAATTCACTTCAAGTCAGAGCTCATGAAAAATAAAACCTTGCTCTGAAATGGAAGGACTCCCAGCAGCAGGAGATTAGTCACCTACAGAAACTCTCTTCTTTCTATGTACAGACTGCAGAAAACGGTAAAAAATAGAAGTAAAAACCACACGTACATATGCCAACAGTTCTCTTCTTCTCATCAGCCATGAGTCAAATTGGATAGTAAGCTCTGCACAGAAACCTAATTTCAAGCATAGTTGACGTGACTATGTATAATCTATATATAATCTTTATGAATTGTGATCTTTAATGCATTGCTGATAACGAAGCACACAGATGAAGATGGAGAAAATGTTTCCTCCTACACCAGAAACTCCTCTGGAGCACTATTTATAGCTCTCCATCAAAGCAGCTCCGTATTTTCCCCTCCATATTATCAAGTGCAGCATCTCTTCCCCCTGCATTTTGCTTCCAGACTAAATTCTGCCTACTTGGTGATCTCCCCTGGCAGCCCCATCCCTCCATTTCAAATATCTCCTTTGTCCCAGGGATACAACGGAAGGTGACAGCTACAGCTCTGACAGCCAAAGTCACAGCTCCAGCCCCTGCTCTGAAGCAGCAAAGTGACACCACAGCTGTCTGAGTCACAAGTGGCACAGCTCCTGAACCCCCCCCAGCTCACAGCACAGCAGGTCAACAGGCAGACAGCGAATGCCTACATTCAAACACCACGCTGGACTGCACTGAGGTCAGAAGCTGCTCAAAGGGAACCCAGAACCTCATGAAGGAATGAGGCACGCAGCCTGCAGTTAGCCACAAAGCAGTAGGGCAGCAAAGGTCTGGAGAACTCTGCAGTGTCCGAAGCTGACAGACCCTTACAGGTGATTCTTCCCAGTGGATGCCTCTATTTTATCATTTAATTCAAAGACTTTCCCTCAGCCTGCCCTCTGAAATCACATCTACCTGATGTGACTTTCAAACAACGATCCAGAGCTGGTAACTAGAAGTCTTTACAAGACATGCATGTAAAATGCTACTGCAAACAAAGACGTTCCCTCACTCAAGCTAAAAAACCCAAAGCTCGTGACCAAAGGCAGACTCCTCCCTTACAGCAGCATCCCCAGAAGGGGCTGAGAATGCAGTTCATCAGGCACAAGGACACTGAAGAACTGGCATATAACCAGTCTGAGCCCAGTCCTATTGATCCAAACCATTCCAAAAGCCTCTCAGCCCTTGGGGATTCCCCTGGGTTCCCTCACAACCAACTGCCTCCAGTTCTTGACCTACAGCAAGGAAGGGGACTACTAATTACTCCCTGAGGCTAGGGTTAAGGCTGGCTATTTCAGAGCAGAGCAGGCAGTCTAGAGTATTAGAGATCCACACAATGTAGCCCTACCAGAAGAAATGCAGGTATACGTAGAAAAGCATAAGATATGGATTTTCACCATAAAATCAGCATGAGCACAGATCATCTGCAGAACTCGAGACTGTGGGATCATGCTTAACTGCCCTTGGGTTAAGGAGAAAAGTCCATGTACAAGAATCCATAATGACAGGTTTGCTCCATTTTTGGTGTGAATATAGCATGCTACAGAATAATTAGCAAAAATAATAGACTTCCTTTAGGAAAGATATTGTAATATTCTTCAGCTATGCTGAAAATAAACCTTAAAACAAGCAGCAGAACAGCTGATGTTAAAGATGGAGGAGGAAATGAAGTTATTTTGTCTCCTCCACATGGCTGGGCTCACCAGAGTTCATTCTCCAACCACTCTTCCCAGCAGATCCCATACAAACCCTGCTACTACCTTTTGTCTTCTGTGTCATCATGAGGAGATCAGAAACGAAGGCAGGACTGAGTACAGACAACACACTTTCACAAGCCATCAGTCTCCAGTTCTCCATTCATTCTCACCAGTTCTCCATTCATTCTCACCACCCACACAGTAATGACACAACTCAGAGGCCAAGATTATCTCTGGACAGATACCAGAGATGCTACAAGTTCCAGGACTCCCCACCATCCCTCCTTAGATGCTGCATGGATCTCTTCTTGATGAGACAAGCACCAGCGCTCAGCTCACACAACTTGGCACCTACTGGATTTAGTCAGCTCCTCCACTAGTTCCATTCTGAAGAGGTAACTGATAGATTACTAGACTCGCCAGTCAAATTTAACAGCTCGTTTCCTTTCTAGGGACTGAAAGGAAATGACTCTACTCCAATGGACAGTCTCCCCTCCTTCCTAGAAAGGCAACTCTGTATGCTACTAGTTAGGAATTAATAGAAAGCACATCAGATTCACCACCACTATTCTCAGCTGTTCAACATCAGCAGCAAAATGAACATCAGTTTGGTTATTATCAGAGCACCTGGGAATTCAAACATGATTTGAACTGATTCATGCCAAGGTCAGCTTCCTATAATTCACTTCATCAGCTCTTAACTCTGGCTTTTCATGCCAGATGCACATCAGCAGGTTACCAGGCAATAGCAATGGCTCCTGGGCATGCAGTCAGCAGCAGCAATGTAGGTGCAAAGCTGAGGGAACATAGGGATCCTTGAGAAAGGCCAGAACTGCACTAAAAATCCCATCAGCTCAAGGTGCTGTTGAAGCTCTTATTCTCTTCGCCAATATTCAGCCTCCAACAGTACTCCTAACTGTGGTTTCCTCCCTCCTCCACAAAGTAAGCAGTTTTAACTTTAAATAAGCCATTATTCCAGATACACACTATTCTTGGTAAAGGCAGCATCCTCCAGCAATGTTGCTGTGGCTCAGACCTCCAGTTAAGGCCAACAAATCCATTAGCTTCTTGATCCCAACCAACTTCCAGCTCAGGGGCGGGGGAGGTCAGCACTAACATACGGATGCAGTAATCCTCCTACGTGACAGCAGTCCCTCAGTGCCAAGGAACCAAGTTCCACAGCCTGCACCTCCACAGCTCAAGCATGAAAACAGAAAGCACCATTTTCGGAAGCAGGAGAGGGGTAGAAATAGGTGAGCTGCCCATAATCTATTACAAACTCCAATATACAACAAGCTGGCCCCTGAGCAAGACAGAGAGGTTTTTGGCTTGTCATTCATCCCAAGTAACACAGTAGCACATTGGCCTATATGAAGAATGAGACGCTCTCAGCACCATCCTCCAGAAACACCTGTGGTTACATTTCAAGTATGGAGCCCTTAAAAGGCCAAGCAAGCACCAATTGAAGGTCTACACCTTTTAGCTCTCACTATAATGAAATGTTAGTAGAGAGGATGTACTGACTTCCATAACCAGCACTGTGATTGATACACACACAGAACATCTGACTTAACAACTTGTTTACTTTTAATTCTCAATCCGGTCCTTACTAATTATCCATTTAGTTTACTTATAAGCTTAAAGGAAGCATTCCAGGAGCATTTTTTGCTGAGCTCAGCTCTAAGTCTCTTGGTGGAAGGCCTTGGAATAGCAAAAAGCAAAAACACACACAGAAGTTAACATAGAAGCACAGGTATGAAGAGTCCTATTAAATCCATACATTACCAAGAGTCCGCTGGCACCTAGATGGACAGAAGTGAGCCATCTAACCAGTAGAACTACATAAAAATGGATTTAAGCTTCAGAACAAGCTCTTATTAAAATGAGCCAAGTGTTTAAGCACACGTTCCAGTCACTTGAGACAGAAGGGCTGTTTGTTGAGCCCGAGTATCACCAAGAGCTACGAGGCACTGTGCAGTCAGCCCACCGAGAGACAAGGAGCTCCTCTGAGCTGAAAGCCAGACAGCACTCAACACTGTTCAAGGAAGAAACAGCACCAGTGGCTTCGTGATTCCTGACTCAAAGGAAGGATGGCAATAAACCAGATCTTTCAATGAGTGCTTCAAAAGTGCTGAAAAAGAAAGCTGTATCTTACTGATTTTAAGCACTTGAACACATATTTTCCTGGCCCCCTGAGCTGGTATTAGACATCCTGCATTCCTAGCACTTCCCAGCTTTTAATTCACCTCTTATAAGCATTTTTAATAGACGGCGAGTTAAAACAAGATACATGTTTATTCATACGAGCAATTAAAGAGCAGTTATTCAGCAAAGTTAGGTTTTGTAATCTCTCAGTTCAAACAAGCCATTTGATACCATTCACTGTATCAGTTAAGCATGTCTGAGGCAAGTGCTCTAATGAGCCGCATGAGCTAAGCACCCAGAGCTGCCATTTAGCATTCTATTTTTGAAAGATGCTTGCAGAATTATTTCCATAGGAGAAATCTTTATTATTTGTTTTATGACACCAGAGTTCCTGACCTGCACACAGCATGGAAAAAAGACACGGGGCTGATCCAAAGGACACAAAGCATTTACGTTACCAAAAAAATCAGAGCCAAGACCCACTTCCTCCATTTCAAATAAATAAAGGAATGGCAATCAGATAAACTTTAGCTGAATGAGCAACAGTAATGAATCCGGTAATTAGTACTTACATAGATGAGCCCAGAGTAATACCGATCCTTTAAATTATGCAACACAGAGGCTTCATTTAAACAGGTTAATTCTGCCATGTCTTCCACCTTTGAGAACTTGGGGGGATTCATCTTCTGAATGTCATCTTTATTGACTAGCGCTTTCTTTCCATTCTCTGCCAGTTCAACCAACACTTCATCCCCCTTTTCCTCCTTGATGCTGGCTGCCTCAAAACCGTGGCGCTCTGAAGGAATCCACACCAACTTCTTGGCAGTCCAATCAGCCTGGGTGGCAGGGTTGTAGATGACAGCCCTGTCCACAAAGAGGTATCTCTCGGGATCTTCCTGCCCAGATCTCTGTGCCATTGTGGGAAGGGAAGGTGTCCTCTATCAGTTACCCTGTACATTGCAAAGGAATAAAATAAAAAGCAAGAAGCATGTTACATATTGAACATACCATCCATGAACGGAGCTGGGACACCAATTAAACGGGCTGCCTGCAATGCCTGCATCTTCCCTTGGGTGATGGCACAGTGTGAAGGCTTTCCATAGCATTAGGGGTGCCCCTATCTGCAGCAGCCCTCTGAATAATTAAATCACTGTCCAAATTCAGCCATCTTTCACACATAATCCCACGAGAGAAAAAGCAGCACAAACCAAGTCTGGTTGAACACCAGCTAGAGAGACACTGCAGCGATGGCATGAACCATAAGAACAATAAGCACCTTGGTGTTAAACAAAAGGAGAGGTGATATTAATATAAGCTCGCCAGTAAGCACAACTTGTACTATAACAAATATTATAAGTAACATTCTACACATAGAAAGAGCAGAATGAGTGACACCAGGCCGTTTACTTTAACAAAGAGTTGACTTTCAACTACAAACAAGAACTTCAGAAGCTCCAACAAGCCTTCAAGCTCATCGTCATCCTAAAGCTCCAAGACTCCGCGTTTCCACAGCTCACTTTTGTTGCCAACTGTGAACAAATGACATTACCACATTAAAAATAAGGAATGCCTTGGCTCTCAAGTTTACCTTGAGGCACAATGCAGTGAGTTGAGGAGTCACGTTGGATTTTCCAGCAGCTTCACAGATTGTTTGAAGGTGAATGAAAAACTGCTGATAGGAGCATGGGCACGCTCATTTCATCTAACTGCATCTGCTTAGGAGGGAGGCCATAGCACCCTCAGTTAGCAACACCGCCACATCCAAGGCTTGTGGGCTCCGCAGTTCTATCTGCAGCTGCCCAAAGAGCAACAAGGTCAAGGCTGTCACCTGGCACAGGGTGCATCGTGCGCTCTCACTACTGATGGGGAACGCTACCTGAGCACATGGTGACCTCTCCCAGCAGGCACGCTAAGAAAGCAGGGAAGGCTTTGCAAACCTCATTCATCATCACACGAAGGCATGCACGCTGCTGGCAGTTCCGCACCGCATTCAACGTGCAGTTAAGCACAATGGTTGCTCCTCCACGCACTGCTACATTGGCCAACCTCAACGTGAAGGCACCGAAGCCCCCGGTGCGGGAGCAGACCGCCGACTACACACCGTCTAATTCAAACCCAGAGGCGATGACTCAACATTGAAAGTATTCCAGAAGAGCCTCAGCGAGGAGAACCCCGCGGAGCAAGGAAAACGCCGAGAGGACCCCGCGTGCAACAGCCGCGGCCAGGAAAAAGCAACGAGCGGCCAAGGAAGGACACGCGGGCCTCAACGCCGCGCTGCGGGGACGCGCGGGGGCCGAAAGGCACCGCGGCTCGGCTCGCCCCGCGCCCACCGCCCCGCAGCGCCGCTCCCATCCCCGCGGCGCCCACACAAAGGCTCCCGCGCTTCGCCCCGCGCGGGGCCGCGCCGCGAACAATGGCATTTACATGGGATACCCAAATGAGCGCGGTTCCCACGCACGGATCCGGCGCTGCCAACGGGAGGAGGGAAATAAAACACGAAGGAATCGAGAGAAAAACCCCCCTCCGGCCCCGAACAAAAGGGCGCGGGTCGGGGCCGGGCCGGGCCGCCCGCGGGACCCCTCCGCAGGGCCCGAAGGACAAAAGGCAGCGGCCCCCCGGCCCGGCCCGGCCCCAGCGGAGCGGCAGAAAATGGCCACCTCCCCTCGGCGCGGTGCGGGCGGCCCGCACAAGGGGTCTTTGTGTGCCGGACCCGCGCCGCGGCGCCGCCTCCCGCCGCACCGAACCCGGCCGCCATCCCCCCCCCCACCCCATCGTCCTCCTCCTCCCTCGGCCGCCCCCCGGGAGCGGGAGATGCCGCGGCCCTCCGCCCCACCTGTGCAGCGCCGCTCACCGCCGCGCCCCGCAGCTCGCGCCGCCCGCCGGCTCCTCAGCACCGCGCCGCTCCG
Source organism: Excalfactoria chinensis (assembly GCF_039878825.1). Lineage (NCBI taxonomy): Eukaryota > Metazoa > Chordata > Aves > Galliformes > Phasianidae > Excalfactoria > Excalfactoria chinensis. Next base: position 1,646,072 of record NC_092841.1, read on the forward strand.
CCCCCCGCCCGCCGCGCGCCTTTAGCGCCACACCGAGCCCTCCGCCCCCCTCTCGCCGCCGCCTCGAGTCCCGCCCCCTTCGCCGCCGCACGCCGCGCGCTCGTTGGTTCGCTCACACGTCCGTCCGCCGCCGCTCGCTCGCCCATTGGTCCGCCGCGCGGCCTCTCCGCGGCCACGGCCATAGCAACCTCCGCACGCTTACCCTCCAAACCCCGCCTCCTCGCTTCGCCCCGCCCCGCGGCTCTCATTGGCCGCTCGGCTTCAAACTCTCCTCTTACTGGACGCTCGCCACGCCCGTCGCGGCGGGCCTCGCCCCGCGCTGCAGCACGCCCGGCGGGGGGCGCGGCGCGCTCACGGCGCTGCAGCGGGCGGTGCGCGCGGTGCCGCAGCGCGGGGCGGGCACGCGCCTCCCCCTCAGGAGGGCCCGGACCGGGCATGGCGGGCGGCGGCCCCGCAGGGAGCAGCGCTGGAGGTGCGGGGATCCCTCCGGATAACGGCAGGGCTCGCACGCGTCCTGTTCCACAGAGAGACGAGGGATAGAATAGAATGATGGAACAGCTTGTGTTGGGAGGGACCTCAAGGATCAAGAGCTCCAACCGCCCTGCTGCAGACAGGGCCGCCAACCTCCACATGTAATACCAGACCAATACATCGCCATGCACCCGGTAAGCAACATGCAGCAGCCGAGCGTTGGGTGTCACATCCCTCCCAGCATCCACCAGGAAGCCAGCAGCCCTCATCCTGTGCCCTCTGATGGCTGCTCCCTGCAGGGACCGCCGTCCCCTTCCTTGCCCTGCTTTCTGGCTGCGGCAGCATTCGGGCACACCTCCAGGCCTCACAGCCTGGCTCCGGGCTCCCTCAGGAACCCCCAGCCTTGCTAAGCAGGACAGCTCAGCACCTTTCTGGGTCAAACTGTCCTTGGTAACTTCGTGTTCCGAACAACACTGAGCCAGAATGAAGTATTTAAATGCAGGATCTGTGCATGTGTGGATGTGAGCTGTGGTGACAAGGGACATGGCAATGAAATCCTTGTGAATGTGGTTTCCAATACAAATCCTGGCTTGCTGTGGCAGATGCAGTTTCTTTCCATCCCTTTTCAGTCTCCACGCTGTAACAAGGTTTCGTTCTCAGCCATCTCAGTGGTGAGATCACATCATGCCTAATGCGCTTCCACACCTTCAGAGAGAAGGAAAAGGCAGAAAAGCTTTATTACACAGGTTTAAAACCCAGACAAGTATGTTTATAGGGATACAATAAAAGCTATTCTATAGTAAAACGACTTTGTAGTAAACATGTACATGCCAGGAGCTTGGCAATTCAAGCCTCGTGCTTAAAGCTTGATATTCAAAGCTTCCCGCGATGTAACAAATCACAGTATGATGAGGTTACACTTTATTTCTTCAGGCACGTTGTCCTGTCGGGCAATGCTGTTTTTATAATCATACATGTCAATAGGAAACGTTCAGAAACAGGAGGTGTTCTCCTGGCGTGGGTCAGCACCAAATATGAGTTTCATTGTCTCACCCACCATATATTTGAGGCCTGGAGAGTTGAAAAACTTCACTAAATAGGGAATGGAAAGTCTGCTTCTTACTCACAAAGGGGATTGCACAATAGTTTGTGGGACGGGCTGCTGTGAACCTGATGTCACATCAGCAAAAATAGCCACCTCTGCAACTGAGGCAAGGCCCAAGTGGCAGAGCGAAGGATGGGTGTTCTGTCCCAGCGAGCCTCCAACAAGCATGAGGCCATGTATGACAGCTTGTGCAAGACATGGGATGTTCTGCAGAACACCAACTGGTGCCTTCAGAGGAGAAGAGATGACGTGGAGAATGTGGGATGAGACTGGCTCCTATCAACCTGCTGCAATCATGCTGGGAGCGAGACCCAAACAGGGACCTGTGCTCACCCACTCCTGGCTTCCTCTCTTCCTTCCCCTTTCTTCCATCCATCCCGTTGGCAAGGAGCAGAGGTTGGGAAGGTAGAACAGGATTTTCACCACCTCGCCTTCCACCCTCTGCGCAGGGCTTGGCATGCATTTCTCTTCCCTCCAGGAAAAGGAGGGCTTGTTCACAAGCCTGTTAAAAAACCCGAAACCTGAGCCTCCCTTTCACCAGGAAGCAGGAACGTGTCTGCTAGATCTTTCCTCCTGCACAGCTCACCATGTCTCAGATTGGCCCCAAGCACCACAATGCAGTGCTGGGAGCTGCTGGGCATTGCTGTCCAGATGGGAGCAGGCAGATCCCCAACAAGATCCTCCTCCTGCTTATATCACAGCAGTGCTTCTCGCTTGTTGCACAGGATTCATCCATTAGATAAAGGCAGAACCATTTCTGAGGCATCATAGGGTACTTCAAGCTGGAATGGACCTCAGAAGACCACCTATCCCGGCCTAGCTGTGGTTTGCTGATTTCAAACGCCATGAAGAAAACAGTGGCATTTTCCCGTGTATCCACCTGTACAGGGCACGTTGCCCAGTGGGGCTCTGCCTCACACAGAATCAGTCTCTGCCCAGCACAGCTGTGATATTATGTGCCTGGATGCAAGCAGGATGAGCTTGTCACACCTTCCTCACTCGACATGAAAGATTTCCCTCTTTCAGATGTAGGGTTCATTGGCAGTGTGCTCTCTCATGCACCATCTCCACTGCCATAAGTAGGGCCCATATGTTTGTATCTGTACAGCAGCTACCTTGGCTGCCCCAGCAGTAGGTCCTGGTTATCCACTCCCTGCCCTGCCTGCCCCTTCCCACACTGCCACAACACTTTCTGATCTGAAATGAATGCCCCATTCATAGCTGGGCAAACCCAGCAATTGTTCTGAGATGCATTACATCCAAAAGTTCCCATATGCAATGCCTCGCTATGCTCTCAATAACCAAAGCCTTGGCTGTGTCCATGAGCAGGGAAGCAAAGCTGGGACACAGGTACAGGGCTCACGGTGAGATGCTGTGAGCTGCAGGGACACTGGGGCCAGTCTGCCTTGAGCTGCAGGGGGAGCCCTGGACAAAATCAGTGGCAGGGCAGGACATGACCTGCAACAGGAACTGAATTCATCACTGCCCATCCCAGCTCTAGAAAGAAAAGCATTCCCAGATCTCACCTTGTGCTCAGACACCACCTCTTTCAACTCTCCCAACTCTATGAAACCCAAAGCAAACTACAGTCTTGCAGCGCCAACCATCACCCATTGCATGCGGCGAGTAACGGCGTGCAGGGTTTGCCATGGTGATCTCGGTGTGCCAGGGAGTTCCCCAGCTTCAGCCAGAGCCTCCTGCCCAGCTCCATACAGCCTTTAATTGGAGCTGATTTACAGCATTTTTATTGCTGCCGACAGCCAGCAGTTGGCACAGCAGGCAGCTTCAATATTACTTTTGCATTTGTTGTTGAATCACCAGTTGGAAAGTGATCATGGGGCTTTTTATAGCCATGCTGCTGCCTGCTCACATGAGCATCCTGGCACCCTGACCTTTCTCTGGTCTCCACATAAATAATTCTGGCCCTTGGGCCAGCGTCCAGGTATCCACCAGGAGACCCAAATTCTAGCTGGGAGGTGCTTGTCCTCAGTGCTTCCAGGCTCGGTGCTGGCTCTGCCATGCACAGGGCTGGGGCTGTGCTTGGGAACAACCCAGCTGGGATGGTGGTCCCAGGTATCCCCAGCTCAGGCACATCCCAGTGCCAACAGCACGGAACAGTGCAGAGGAGCACATCCCAGCCACCCGCATCTCCCGTGTTCTGTGGGATCCCATTTCTTTGAGTTATGTCTCTTTTGCTGCGTAATCCTTTCTGTTTGTGCTGAAACATTGCTTCTGGGTCCTTCTGGCATGAAGGATCTCTGTCATCACCCAGTTCACCAGTGTGCAAGGGGCAAGATAAAAGGGGAAAAGGAGGTCTCTTTCCATTATCACAATGTTTTATCATACCACACTCACAGATCTGGTCTGTACAACACAGCTGGTCTTTATAATCCTCCTCTGCTCCTGTTTTATCTTTGGCTTCAGAGCAGGACAGCTGGAGCTCACAGACACCAGCATCCTGCTGCTGGCTGAGGCCAGCTGAGAACCCCTCCCCTGAAGCCCACTGATGAGTGCAGTGCATTCAGGGATGCTCCTGGGGATGCTCTTGCCGGGTGCAATCCTCCATCACAGGGTCACCTATGGCAGCAAATCTCAGCCCACGTGTGCCAGTTGGGTATGCTGTGCAGGGAGCTCCCAGCACAGCCCTGGCAGCCGGGCTCACCCTGGGATGTAGCCCCCAGCCATGATCTAATTCAATTTAATTCAATCCCATTTAATGACTGACTGAACCCTACCCGTTTAATTAGCAAGCCAATATTCAGCTATCAGTGGTCATCGACCTGGGAAGGGTTTGGCTCGTGTGCCAAGCCCTGAGCTGGATAGAGGGGATGGGAAAATCAATCTCTGCTCTGAGTTCCCTGGGGGCAAGACCTGGGAGCAGTCAACCCCCAGCACATCACCAGGTTGTGAGCTCTGAAAATAGAGCGCAGGGAGTCAAACACAGGGAAGGGCTGGAAGGACTTGGGTACCACCAAATGGCTCCCAGAGGGACTGAAACGCCAGCCCTGTAGAACAACTCCCATGGGATGGCAGCGGGGGCTGAAAGAGCACAGCTTCCCAGGAAGCAGAGTGCATTCAGCATGGCCATGCTCCATCCCTATCAGCATCACCCTGTTCTCATGGACATCTCCTCAACACAGCTTCATTTCTGTGAGCATCACTGTCTCCCCCCATTCCCACAGCCATATCCTCGGTCCTCTGACCATCCCACGGTCAACCCATTCCTCTGATCATTGCCCCATTCCCATCAACACCCCACTCCCATGGCCATCTCCCAGCCCTGTAGTAATCTCCTCATTCCTCTCATAATCTTCCCATCTCTACGACAACCCCCTCATTCCTGTGATCTTTTCCCCCCATCCCCATGACACCATCGTGCTCCCATACAAGTAGCATTCCCATTTCCCACCTTGGCGTGGGTGCAGCCCATGTCAGGCCACAAAGAAACCAGGGTCTAAGCATTCCTTAGAAACAGTTCCCAGCTCAGCCATGCAGATGAAGGCCATGCACCACAGTGACGGTGCTTTGCAGAGCCTTGGGAAGAAGATAAGGGTGATTTGCAAATGGTTTGATGATTTTATATTTAATTGGACTTGTGCCTTTTCTCACCGGTTCTAGATAGGTGAGATTGGTCTGACCGTCTGAAAAGGCTGTTTGCAAAACAAACATGCAGGCTATTAATTACCCCAGATATAACCTTTGTCTCCTTTGACTTTGCTGAAGGCACTGCAGGAAGGGCTCTCCTGCTGGAAGATGAACCCTACTGTGTTCTGCCAGCTGGGCACGGCTCCTGCTGGGAGTATCCATGTGTCATGGGAGAGCTGCAGAGCCCTCAGGTGCCATAGATCAGGCACTGTGCTATAAGCTGATACATATATGGTTATTCCAGAACCAGCATCTCACCACTGAGCAGAATCTAAATCTGATCCTGGGAAAAATAACCTACCCCTTTTTTTGCATCGTTCTCTGCTCAGCCTCCACAGATGCCTCCAGGACAGCTTGGCTGAGTCAAGAGATTTTTCAGGGTAAAACCACGTGGAAATGAGTAGAGAGTGCTTTCACAGTGCTGTGTTTAAATAGCATACACTGTGAAGTGGTGGCTTTGTGTGGTGCAAACACTGCCTGAGGATGGAACAGCTCAGGAGGGCCTGCAGAGCTCCAGGCTGATAGAAAGCACCGAATCTCAGCCATGCAGCAGGCAAGGAGACATCCCAGCAGCAAGCACTGACACTGCACACAGGGACACTGGTACATCAGTAGGGAATAAAGTGACCTTATGGGACAGAGCCCCCAGCCCAGTCTTGCAAAGGAAGCATCTATAAAGCTGCAGAGGAGCACCTGGCACCAGGTCCATCCCCATCCCCCTGACTGGGGGCCCACAAACCCTTGTTATGCCTACCAAGAGCATCGTGCTCCCCACTGTCTGAGCAGCACCTGGGTGCTGAGAGCACCCCTGCCCCACTCCTCCTCCCCTAACCTCTCCTCCCAGGAATGCAGTGAATGCAAAAGCTGACAGCTGCCCAAACCAGCTTTTACCCTTATATAGTATCTGCTTACACGCTCCCTGCTGAACGCCAGGCTGGAAAAGCCTGATGGTGATGTGGGAAGATAAAGGGCTGCAGCCAGAGTGGGGATAAATATTTGTCATTTTCCATCGCTTTGTAAGAGCAGGCAGTGAGGAGCTCAGGGAACCTGCGATTAAACTGCATTCCAATCTAATTAACCCCTGCCCGCCTGCTGCCAGCACTGCAGGGGTTAACACTGCTGCATCACACAGCAAGCTGTCAGCAGGCATTAGTCGGGGTGCTGCACGGTGCAGGGCTGCATGCAGATCATCACTGACAGTGGGAAGTGACAGTGTCCTCCATCAGAGCCCCCCCACCACACACTGCTGTGCCCCAGCACCTCAGCCTTGCCTGAGCCCTGCCGGCATCACTTTGGGGTCCCCATGCATTTTAACGATGCTCAGCAGAAGCACAGGGCAGAGCTGGGCCTTCCTGTGACCCAGCAGGCTGCCCCCAGTTCATACTGGTGTTTAGTGGGCTGGTTGCTGCTCTTCCAGAGCTGCTGTGGCCAGATGTGCCCCTGCTGCAGGAACACCCACCAGGCACCAGGCAGCATCCCTGGTGGGAAGCTGTTGGGAAGGGCATGGATCTGCCACGTGTTCAGTTTGGATCTCTGCATATCCAGCCCCACCACCCATTCCAAACATCCCTTCCATGGGCACAAAAGCTCATTTTCCCCTCACATTAGCCCTCTGGCTCTCTGCTTCTCATTTATGCTGAAGACTAACCACAGCCTGCACGTGTAGCGGGCTGAGCGTGTGCAGGCAGGTCAGCCACCCAGAGCCACGCAGAGCCCCATACAAATGCATTTGTTATTCCTCCCCATGTCTCTGCATGGAGGTGCTTTCACTGGGGCTGCTCAGCTGTAACCCCCCCTCCCCACTGGGTGCACCACAGGTGCTGTGTGCCGGATCTCTGCATTCCTGGCATGCCTGGAATTCCCTGACGCTTAAACCTCAGCTCCAAATTTCCTGGATTTATAACATTTGGTTTTAGGTTAATAGCAATGAACTTGTAACATTATTCACTCCAGACTGCTGCTATCCGAGCTGCCCTGTAACTCTGGCTTAATACCAGTACGTGGAACATATACATTCGTTGGATTGCCAAAGCTACCTCAAGAATTTCAGCTCTCTGCTTCTATTAAATCTATTAAACCTGATATCTCAGTAGCTTGGAAAGGATTGCTTTGAATGGGAAACGTCCCCCCTCCCACACACACACCGCTGCTGGATGCAGCCCCGTTGTTCCCCATCAGGATGCTTCCTGATGTCTGCAACTTCCTCCAGGCAAGAGCAGAGTGAAACCTTTCCTACTGGAAGCAGTTTTGCCCCCAAACTGGTATTTTCTTTTTCCTTTGGTTCCTTTCACAGGAAATGTTTCAGGTTTTTATATAAAAAACAAAACACCTCCAAGTGAAATTATCCCTCAAGGAGAAACAGAAAACTCTCCTGCACCCCATGTCTGTGTGCATCCTTTCTCTGGCCCAGCATTGTAAGTGCCATCTCGCATCCTCCCATGCTGTCCTGCCCATGGCTCAGGGAAAAGAGGGTCCTATTCCCAACCCTGATGGCCACGTGGGGCTGACTGTATCCAGATATGTGTTTTTTGCTGCAATACATTACAGGTCACGAGGCAGCTTGTTGAGGAGCCCCTCTAAATGATTAAAAGGAAGAGGAGTGACTTGCATGGGAAGTTCCCATTAGCTGCAGTCACACACCAGCACAATAAATCGGGGATGAAAGAGCTCCTATCCAATGCATTTTGGATCTTGCTTGGAACCCCATTTGGACAGAGCTGCAACACCCTGCCTGAGGTCCCTGCCACCACCTCTATCCGAGAGAAGGAAGGTCCAAGATGCAATTTTGCTGATATAAATGAAGGCACAGAAGGACTTTTTCCTCCTGAGCCTCCTTTTAGTTCAGACCAAATGTCCAGTTTGCCCACCTCCTGTCTCCTTCCATGCCTGGGCTCCTTCAGAGGCTCTTGATGAGGTTCAGGCAGATCTTTGCACCTTCTGATTGATGTCTGATCCACTGGAAGTCCTGCTGTGCCATAGGACACTCCTGTGCCTCGTAGCCCCATCAAACTCCCCCTGGAGGAGCCCCCTGACACTGGGACTTATCCCCATCCCTCTGCCATCACATCTCCAGGCAGTCACTCAGGCTGGTACGTAGCATGGGAGCAGCTTATCTTGGGATCCCCCACCCCATGCCCCTAGTTTAAGAGTTTGACTTCTCCCTCCCCTTGTCAACTCCCATAATCACATTATTTTCTCTTTCTGGATACCTCAGGAAGGACAGAGGATGGTTCCGTGTTGCTGGAGGAGCTGACGCTCAACCCCCAGGTAAAATCCAATAGAATAACAGCTACAGATGACCAGGGAGGACTAAGATTAGGCGCTCTCCCAGCATCTTGTTTCTTTCTGCATGCAACGTTTCCTGGGCCCCCTCCATTTCTGGGAGTATTTCTGAGTCCTTCATGCCTCTGAGCTATCCAGGCTGAATGTCTCCAAAGGCACAGCTCCTATTGCAGAAGTCACCCCAGAGGAGCTGAAGGAAGAAATAACTGGAGCTGAGCCATCACCCACTGAAAGGGAAGAGCTTGAGCAAGCCCTACAAGTGATGCCAATGCTCCAGTATTTGCCCCAGTCCTCATCTAGAATGCAGAGGATTCCCAGGGAACTAGTGACAGGAGAAGAGGCAATGGCCTTAAGTTGCACCAGAGGAGGTTCAGGTTGAATATTAGGAACAATTTCTTCTTGGAAAGAGCGGTGCTGCAGTGACACAGGCTGCCCAGGGAGTGGGGGAATCGCTGTTCCTGGGGGTGCTCAAGAAGCATGAAGATGTGGCACTGAGGGACATGAGTTAAAGGCATGGTGTGGGTGGATTGGGTTTGTCTTCTGTTGATTCCTCCCAGCCTCATCCTGCAGCCCTGTGAGCTGAGCTCACCCCTCCATCACCCTCAATCCTCCGAGGAACCACAGCTTGCAGCAGCTCTCCAAAGGAACTCCGTGTCCCCAGGAGCCACAGGCAGTTCTGCTGGAACCAGCAGTGAGAGGTCACACGCATTCCTCCAATGCCTTCCAAATTGACTTTTTGGACACGCAAACACACATCTGGAAGGAGGTCAATGAGTGATTTCTGAACTTTCCCATTTCCTTGCTCCCAGCCCAACCTCCCTGGGCTGAGCGGTGCTACCTGACCGGTTTCCATCCCGCTCAGCGGGTTTGGTTGTTGCCTTGCTGGTTGCTGGCAAGACAACTGTATTTTCTAGTTTTACCTGCAGCAGCTTTTCATGTGGGATGAGCCTGCTGGCTGATCCGCTTGCACACTGTAGGTCCAACATGGGCTGGGATTGAGGGAGGACACACAGATCTGCAATAGTGCAGCTGGAGATAGCTGAGGCTTTCTCACCGGCCCCAATCACTGCGTGTCACTGGGAACATGCTGTCCAGGCACCCACAAATCCACATTGCCTCCTGCTTGTGGTAGCCCTGAGAGAGCTCCAGCAGCTTCCATGGCTGCGACATGGGATGTTCAACCAAATGAGATCTGTGCTGGGGACTCATCAGTGAGCTCCTTGGCAGGGCCCAAGTTCTGCACCAGGGATGCAAAGGATGACATGAGATACCATTCCAGTCCTGGAAATGCTGCACTGCTACCACTGCCAATCCTGGGACTGGGATGGCAACTTGGAGAGAATCTGCAGTAAAGCTCGGAACTGCCTTCAGATCTCCTAAATCCCAGTTTCATACCTCCACCAGCAGGCCTGCATTCTGCCAAGCTGTGCCTCAGGTCTGTGACATGACAAAGCTACAGAGCCAGGAACTGAGCCCAGAGTCCCAACTTCTGCTCTCCTCTACTTCATTGCATGGTGGCAATGGGTTGATGGCTGGACTGGATGATCTTAGAGAACTTTTCCAACTCTAATGATTCTGTGATTCTATTTACAGACATGGCTTAGTGGGCATGGTGGTGATGGTCAGCGGTTGCAGCTGATTATCTGAGTGGTCTTTTCCAACCTTAATGATCCTATGACTGTTCTGTGACTCTGGAAATAAAGGATTAATTGAGGCTTTTACAGTCAACTTGAAAGGACAATGCAGCACAAATTCATGCTCCTAAACATAACCAGTTCCAGGTTAGTAATTAGCACATTTCACTGAGCATTGCAGTTGCATCGTGGAAGCTCTGGAACAACTACAGGATCTGACAGCTCTCTGGTTTGCAGACACAGCTGGATTACTGCTCTGTGCCTTTGATGGAGGTTCTGTTACTGGAAGTACTTTGGGAATTGTGGCAAAATCCTCAGAACTCATCTCCTGCTTCAGAAGTGGGGACCCCAAATTCATAGAGGCGGTCCTGGGTCCACTCCAACGTGAGCACGCAGAAGTCACTTTATCATCCTTGACTCACTTTCTCCTTCTCCAAAGTGGCAGCAGTGTTCCAGTGCCTCGGGGGGATGACGAATGTTCACAAAGGGCTTTAGGGCTCCTGAATGAAGGGATACAATCCTCGCTGTGCCCCCCTGCTCACCCAGTCACACCCAGGTCAGGAACCAGGCAGGAGGAACATTTTCAGCATGGTTTTGGGGCTGACACTCAGCCTGGGGAAGTGCTGCATGCAGAACGTGATAAATCACAGCTTTTGCTAAATGTCCCCAGGGGGAAATCTGGAGCACTTTGTCCAAGCTTGTTAGGCTGTGATACTTCGGGAAGGAGCAGACTCGTGTCTTCCAGGAGCCAGAACTCTCCCTCAAACAGAGGCAGCACAGGATGAATGGTGAGCAGCCCCATTCTCACAGGGAAGAAGCATCCCTGGGTGCACTTCTTCCTTTGAAGGGCACCAGGCAGCATTCATCAGGGGATGGCCAAGTATCAGAGGGTCAAATCTCATCGCTTCTTCTCCCTCTGCTTTTGTCTTTCTCCCCTCCATCTCCCTGTGCTCTGCAACTTCCTGGCCATCCTACCCCACCACTGCCCATAAATACCTCTCCCTTCCTATCCTGCCCCTTCCCAGCCCTCCACTACCTCCTGTTTCAGGTATGTTCAGCATTCTGCCAAGCAAGTTCTGCCTCTGGCCTCAGAAGTCCCTGCAGGAGGTGGATCTCTGCCTGCTAACCAGCAACACGTGCTTGCTCCGCTGCCCAGCTCTGAGCCAGGGCTGAGCGATAGGTTTGGTTTCATCCTCCCAGCTGTGCAGAACAATTCATAGCATCACAGTCTCACAGAATGGCCTGGGTTGGAAGGGACCTTAAGGATCATCAACTCCAACCCCCCTGCCACGTGCAGGGCCACCAACCTCCATATCCACTACTGGACCAGGCTGCCCAGGGCCCCATCCAAACTGGCCTCCAGGGATGGATGGGGGTACCATCAAAAATCTCAGCTATTAAAGGCACACGTCTTCCTGCCCAAGCAAAGACAGTAGGAAATACATGTTGTGTGGCTGTGTGAGGATGGAGAAGACATGAAACGGCATAAAAAACCCAGCCCTGTATTATGATCAACCACCAAACACGGTGCTACTAAAAATGGTGCACAGACAGCAGCACAGCACCAACAGGGATTCTTTGCTCCCCATTCATCAGTTGATTCGTCAACCAGAGAGTCAGGGAGTGATCAGTAAAACTCACTCACCTTTAAGCTGCTCCCCCCCAAAATAACAATATTTACTCTCTGCATATACAGTAAGCATAGAAAAATGTCAACGCAGTGTGCTTTGATTCTGTGGGGAGTTTATCATCTTGAGCCAATTGCTTCCTGCAGAGAAGAGAATCAAATAGGAGAGAGGAGAATGGGTCAGTGGGGTACCTGTTTAAGGCTGCTCTCACTCAGCCTCTAGGGCTCACCCAAGGGTGACTCAGAAGGGATGCAATGCTGAGTCAGTGGTATTCACAGCACGTTCTGAACTTGGTATTTCATGGAAGGAAATGTAAACTGACTGTTCTTTTGCTGGACAGACACCCAGAGCGATCTCAGGTCAGGATTAAGAAGCCTCAAAGGACTTGTAGATCATTGGGAATTCAGAGCAGAATGGATAAGATGGTGGTTATTCTTAATGTTGTCTGAGGCCTCTGATTGAGTTTGTAGCTGAGACTCCACTTTGTTGTTGTTGTTGCTGTTTTAAGAAAGGGAGAGTGTGTCCAAAAACAAAGGAGCATTGGAACGTTCCCTCTCTACATACATGCAGGACAACATCCATGGTAGAGCACAGTGATGGAAGTATCCATCCCCCACAAGCTCCTTGAGGCCTATCCACCAGCTGTGGGTTCTAAAACACAGCTGTCCTTCTTCTCTTCCTATCAGTGAAAATATGGCACGGAAGCATAGAAAGACAGATGTAATGAAATGATGGACTGGAAGCTGGGACTTCACATTGCAGCTACCAAAGTTTGGATGACCGGGGGATAACTATAATTAAATGTGAAGGGATTTTACCAAGGAAATCATCAGCCTCCTGTCTAACAGAGGTGGGCTAGGAGATACCAACCTATAGTTACAGTAGCCTCTTAGTCCAGCTAGAAAAGCCAGGAGCAGTCAGAGACAGGTGGAAAGATGCACCAGGTTGCCACTGGCGACAAGGTTATGAAGTCAAACCAGGGTTTCAGCCGTGGCAACAAGCCCACCAAGAGCAATGCACACCTCTTCGCAGTGCTCCTGCTCTTACCAGCCCCTGCAAGGGAAGAGAGCTGAGCAAAAGCTGGCTTTGCTGCTGCTGAGAGTGGCAGACAGCCTACAAAGCACAAGGTACAACTGGTGTCTCAGAACAGAGGCTTTCAGAAAGCTGTCTGTTGGCCATGTTTGCCTTGAGAGCAAAAGACCAGCCCAACAAAGTGCAGAGAGAGCCGTCCCCCATCCTTTGCCAGCCTTGCAACTGAACGAGACTGCTTGTGGCACCAACAGCACCGCTCCGACCTTGAGCACGCTGCAGGACGACATCAGTGAGTTGTGCTTATGCATCACACAGATGAGCCTTGGAGCCAAGCAGGTGTAGGTCAAAGGTCAAAGACCACCATCAAGACACCAACTTATGATTTTAGTAGCTCCCAGCTACATTTCACCTCCTGCACTGCAGATTCAGCCAGGCAGGCTGGGAAAGCAGTGAAAAGAAGCTGAGGACTGTTGCTCAGGAAGATGCCATCTCAAAACAGAACGGCAATGGTAGAAGTGACTTGGCTAGTAAGGAAAGCAACCAGGGTCACATCCCTGAAACTCCAAGGGGAAAAGATGGCTCCTGCCCAAGTCTGGCTGATGAGCAGCAGGAAACAACAGAAAGCTGCCAGACAGACGGGCTGAGCACAGGCAAAGAGGAGAGCTTCCAACATGACCCTCATCTGCATTAATGTGCTGAGTGAGAGAAAGCATCAGGGAGATGTAAAACAAAACATCTGGAAGTGCAGGGGAGGAGAAAGAGTCGTTCCTGGCAGTGCGTGACCCCTCTGACACTGAAAATACCCGTGGTATAGTCATGGTTCCAAGGAAGGTCATGGAGCTCTCCAAGCCCATTTTGCACAGCAGCTCCTAGACTGCCAAACCCTACCAGCAGAAGCTGCACAAGCAGGAGCAGCCCCCTGGCTGCTTTAGAGAGGCATCTGAATCTGACCTTTCAGATGGGCCTCTCCTGCCATGCTACAACATCCAAGTGTGTTGCTCTCAGCAGACACAACACTGGCTCTTGCTCTCAGTTGTGGTGCAGAGACTGAAAACATCACGTCTCCCACAGCAACTTCTATGGGGAAGCAATACATGGGGACAGAGCTTTACAGACAGCCTCCCCTCTGCCAATTGCTCTCTTGTCCTACAGACCTGAAGTGTTTCACTCAGAAAGGACACTTGGCCTTGACACAGCTTACAAGTGACCTGCAGGCTTTGCTGGGCTCCTTGCTTTACTGCTGGCATCCACACGAGGACCTTCCAATCAACACCCACCTGCGAACCAACAGCTGTGCAATGCATTTCAATATTAATGTCTTAACATTATTTCTTTATAGCGTTGTTTGTACTACATGGAGTTACTCCTTCAGGTACAGCTGCTCAAATGGAACTGTTTGTGTAAAGAACAGATGCTATTATATATGAAAGTACTTTGCCTTTAGATAAAGCAATGGTTGTGCCATGGCCACAACCCCAGGTCTGCAGGAATGGGGGCCCAGATGGAATGCTGTGCCATCTCTGCATCTGCAGCACCACAAACAAAGCCCATACACACATCTAGGGTCAAAGTGACACCCCACTGCTTTTTAGGGCTCTGTCAGCTCAGTGAGCAGCTCCTCCAGCTTGGGCTGTCCTCCTTGGGGATGCAGTCAGCAGCACGGAGAACAAACAGCACTGCAGTGAATTGAAAGGCTGATATTCAACCTAAATCTTCCCTCCTTCCACTTAATACCTTTTCCCCTTGTCCTGTCACCATCTACCCTTGTGAAGAGTTGACTCCCCTCCTGCCCTGTCTTTAGGTACTGACAGGCTGTAATGAGGTCACCCCGCAGACTTCTCTGGGCTGAGCAAGCCCAGCTCCCTCAGCCTGTCTTTGTAGGGTTGGTGCTGCAGCCCTCTGATGATCTTTGTGCCTCCTCTGGACCCTCTCCAACAGCTCCATGTCTTTCTTGTATGGGCAGTCCCACACCTGGTCACAGTACAACAGATGGGGCCTCACAAGGGCAGAGCAGAGACCAAGGGTCCACACATAGACCCCTGATCCCTTGCTGCTCACCTCCATCAGCTATCTCAGGTTCGGCCGGGCTTTCCAATGGCTTTTATAGCATCTGCTGTCTGCCGTGCCAGGTGTACAAGCTGGATGCCTCGTGATCACATCCAGAGGGTCTGTCTGGCACAAATAGCTACAATATTTCTCCCTGAACTTGTTCACACCTCCAAAGGTCTTTTGCAAGTCAGAGCATGAACGCCTTTATTTTCTCCTGATCGTACACAGATTAAAGGGACCTGGATAAATTAATTGGGGGGGGCTTGGAGAGTGTATAGAAACAGGGATTGTAAGGAAAGAAAGACATGGGGAAGAACAGAGAGTAGGGCAAAATAACCCTTTCCATCTGCGAATGGGCTGTCAACAGGAGATGGCTGAAGGCTTCCAGTGCACCTCAAAAGCATCTGATAAAGACGTGTGGGAGCAAAGTAAACGAATCCTTCTCTGTGGGATCAAAAAGCCTTGTCTGGGCTCCAGCAGGACACAGACCGTGTGCCAGAGCTACTGCTGGATGTGGACAGCAGGGAGCCATGGCCGCATGGCCCTGGTGTTGAGCAGGGGCTCTTTGTACCCAGCAGGGTGTTGTTTAAAGGTTTGTGATTCATAAGGCAAAAATAAATGTAAAGGATGTATGGTATCACTTCCAGGCTAGAAAAGAGAAGATAAAGGGCTGAAACGTTTTAAACTGGGCTCCATAGATAGGGGAGGATGTGAGGGCTTGTTGCTTGTGCCAGAAATAGAGCGCATGAAGGGAAAGAGCCATTATCTCCAGGAGCAAAGTAGCATGGATTTATTTGTGCTACCTAGAAAAAAACAAACCAAAAAGATGACTTTGTCATGGGCTTTTTGTTCTCAGGTGCCTCATCCAGCCTCATCCAGATCCACCGCAGCTGCTGAGGATGCAAATGGGGAAGCATTCTGGTGGATGTGGCTCACTTGCCCTGCCAGGGGCACATGTAAACAGATAGCAGTGAAAGGTGGAAATGGAAACGTAATGCCTCATAAAGTGCCGAGTGAGGAACCAGGCAGCGCTTTGTGCAGAGGAATCACACGGCAGTCCCAGCAATGGCAGCATCCATCTGCTAGTGGACGGTACCAGATCCTGATGCTTTGGGGGCATGGAGGGCTGTGAGCTGCACAACAGAGGTGAGCCAAGGTTTGACTGCTCAGTGGAAGTATCTCTGCTTGTATCTAGCGGGGGACAGAGAGCTGCTGGGCATGGTGGGATGAGGGACGATGGGTGGGAGGAGAGCTGGGCATGAGGGGATGAAGCAGAGTGGATGGATGGTTGGGTTTATGGATGGATGCACATCTGCTGGAATACAGGTCGGGCTGTAGGTGGCCCAGAGGTGACAAGCAGGTCCCTGTGACAGGGATGCCCCTTGGGCACTGTGCAGTCATCTGGACTTTGCTACAGCTGTGGATCTGCTACATGAGCATGTTCACAAACTGGGACAGGGGGAACCTCAACTTCCACTGGCACTGGGCAAGACGTGCCTCTTTTCATCGCTCTGAATCTCACCATGTGAACAGAGGTGGAAGAAACACCCAGGCACCAACCCAAGGGATGCTGCAATTCATCCTTGCAACACCCACCCAGGCAGTGCTGGCTGCTGGTACCCACATGCCCTGAGCAAGATGGGCTCAGCAGAGTGAGGGATGTGCAAGAGCTGTCCCACATCTGGATGGGCAGCATGAAACTGGGGAGTCCATGGCTGGGGTTCACCTGAGACACTGCAGGATGGCAGACATCAAAATTCCTTTCTTTTCATTGCTTTAGCCCAGCAAGACAGGCCAGTGAACACAGTCCCCAGCCCTGCACGTGTGGATGGGCAGGGGTTGGAGCTGCTTGACAGTCTGGGGAGATGCCTTTGGGCTCCAGGACCTGCAGCACCCATCCCATCTTCTCCTCTGGGCTGGGATGATGTTCAACCTGCTACAACCAGGACACCACAAAAGCCCTGACGAGTGCAGTATCGTGAGGATTGTGCAAATATTTTGATGAGCTTCTCCTTGAATCTAGATGAAGGGGAGATTTTTATCACATTTACTGACAAAACAGCTCTCTTTTTTTCTGTTTGTTTGTTTTCCAGGAGGGAAGAGGAGGCTGCCTAACTGCTGAAGGAGGATTCCTGGAGTGATCTAATAACAGATGAAAGCAGCCAGATAGGAGCTGCTGCTCCCCGGGAAAGAATGGATCTCATTGCTGGGGCTGTGGATGTACTGAGGTCTCATGGACATTGTGTGCCTGTGGGATGAGTGTAATGGCAGGAGTTAAAGGGAAAAACAACAGCTCTGGACACCTGGTTTCTCCACTGCAGTGTGGATTTGCCTCAGTACAAGCTGCCTCTAAGCCACTACTGAGAGCATCCTCTGCATATCAGAAGTTGCGTTGGCTCCATCCCTCCAACCACCCCTGCTGGATGCTCTGGGCTGAGGGTTTCTGTTGGGTCTTTGCAGACCTGGGTCAGTTTCAGTCTGTGACACTACGTTAAAACATGATCCACGTGGGTCCCTCCCAACTTGGAATATTCTGTGATTCTCTGATTGCTGGTAAATTAATCAACCACTGCTGAAGATCCTGGTCCTTGTCTTCATGGCTGCCCATGAAGCTGCTGCAGTGATGCTCCATGATGGAGCCCACCCGCACTGCCAGCTGCATGACCAAGAAGTGTCAGCTCCAGTGGCCCATGATGACACCTGTCCCCCAGCCCTCTGTGTCCCACAGGTCTGGGAATGCACGCATTGCTGCTGCCCACAGGCAGCGTGCAGGGCCCTGTCTCAGCCTCCTGATCTGAAGTCCTGATTTATGACACCAGCTCTGCCTGTCAACGGGTTGGTTCTGTTAGTGGGCAGCTAACAGGCTTCTCTGCATGCTGATTAAGCACGCTTGTCAGCATTGGGTGATGACTATCACAACTACGCCATGGTTGGGATCGCACCTCTTGATCCACAACCCCCCCCCACAGAACCAAAGAAATGCAGAGCTGTGGCACGAAAGCACACATCTCGATGCCAGCCCAATCTGCAAAGCTATTGATCACATCACAGTGACCCACGGCAGCCCCCACAGATGGGAAAAGCCCCACCAGACAGCGTTCCTCCCACTGCTGCCCTGGCCCCGCTCCCCCCCACCAAGACAAGAATGCAGCTTTGCAAAACCAAGGAGAGAACAAAGCAGAAAAGAGCAGTTTTCTATTATTTTTCTTTTTTTTTTTTTTTCTGGGCCATTTTGAATTAATTAAGGAATGTGATCTAAACTATAAATACTCTCCTTCACGTATGATTTATGGCCTGTTTGTTCTGGATTGGTATGTGCTTAATCTCTAATTGTAAGCCCACCATCTGTTTTTATTGATCTGCTTGCCAGGAGACTTATTGCTCTCCTTGGCCTTATATGGGAAAATTAGGTATGTGGTGAGCAAGCCAGCTCTGGGGCTGCTCTTACGTCAGCCTTGGAGCTGCTCAGGATCTCATTGCTGCATCTCTCCCTTTACCGTGTGAAACTGGAACTTCTGGACCCATCCGAGCCTCTTTATTTGCAGGAGCATCTCCCTCTGTGCCAACCCCCCAGCATGGTTTACCCTCGTCAAATAAAACAGACAAACAAAAAGCCAACGCGAAGGAAGAAGCAGCGCTTGGCGTGGCCTTGGTGTTTTTGGCTGTAAAATCAGGCTGCCGCCAACTCACTTTGGGTACTTTCAATGGTGGGAGTGTCTCCCTGAGAAAACAGCCCGTATTTATTCATTAAACCTCAGGGATTTGGTTGCGTTACGAACTGGCAAGATGTTAGTGCCCGAGCCCAGCCCGTGTGCTCTGCACAACGGTGGGGAGGGCTGTAAATACATTCTCATTTTGTGGGTCAGAGCAGGGAGGGAAGGAGAAAAACTTCCAGTAATGTTTGCAGGCTTAAAGGAAGGCTGTGGGTTGGAAGCAAGAAATGCCATTTATTTGCAAAGCATTAAAGTGGTGGAAGGCAGCAAAGGCATCCAAAGGGAAGGGATCCCATTCCTATTCACCAGCTGATCCCAGCATCTCTCAGACCTGACTGGGCTGAGACTGGGAGCCCTGAGGAAGGGTGGGATGAGTTGTCCCCCTGGGAGAGTATTTTGGATTTAGGGATGGGTGAAATGGGAAGAGGTGGATGGAGAGAGCAATTGAAGTTGCATGGCTGCTGGGCAAAGAAGGTCTTGTGCTTGGAGGTGGCTTGTTGGAAAAAAATGGGGTCTGGGCTGGGGAAAGCTATGGCATGGGGGTGTGGGTCTGGGGAGAAGATGGCTTTCCCATTATTATCACAAAGCTGGTCTTCCCTTCCCTTCCCTTCCCTTCCCTTCCCTTCCCTTCCCTTCCCTTCCCTTCCCTTCCCTTCCCTTCCCTTCCCTTCCCTTCCCTTCCCTTCCCTTCCCTTCCCTTCCCTTCCCTTCCCTTCCCTTCCCTTCCCACCTGTGCTATTTGATGTCTCAAGGACAAAATCATGGAGAAAACCCTTGTAATGCTCTGCTCATTCCCATAGGTGTTTCACTGCCTATGCTGTCTGTGCAGCTAATGTCTCCATATGGCTTGGTAGCCATCACACTGTCCATCCTTCTGTCTGACCAGGTTGCCCTATTGCAGAGGCTGTGCCCTGTTCTGTGGCCATCAGTGGGTTGAGTTGAACATGGGATGCTCTGCGCCCAGTGAACATCTGCACAGGGAGGTGGGATGTAGGGGACCATGTTGCCCTCAGCACCCTCTTGGGGTGAAAAGGCTCTGTTTGAGCATTGTACCCTGTTCTGCGGGGGGGTGCCCAGCGATGTGCAACCAAGGGCATCCCTGGGGAGGTTCCCACTTTGCTGTGGGCAAACAAAGTGTCATGGGGACAAAGTGTCCCCTGAGTGCACTTACATTTGGGAAGGAGCTCATCATCTGCTCACTGCCCTGCGTTCTCCCATGGTTTTTCTTGTAAGCTGTTCCCCCAGTTTCAAGCCTTGGTCTGGAGATCCCCGTTCCCAGACTGACTGATGTCCACGATGACAGAATTTCTGCCGTTGAGCAAATTGACTTCCCATGAGATTGCAGCCTCATATATATAAATATAAAACTGACACATTTTTACTCAGCTGAAAATAAAATAGCTCCAGCTCCAGTTTGCACGAGATAATGTTTCCAGCAGATAAGGCAGCAGCTGGAGCATGAGTTGTGGTGCAGCTCCCATTTTTCCCACAGATCCCCAGCAATGTTTGCTGTCCAGGCTGTGCAACATCAGCTTCTGATTAGCACCAGTCAGCATCAGGGCTTGTTTGTGCTCTGCTTCACCTCATCCCACACCTGCCTCTCCTGTATAAACTGGGGAGCAGTGGGATGCAAGCAGGGCTGGCAGGGTGGCTTGGTGACTGCAGGGACCGGGCTGTATTTGGAAGCTTATCTCAGGGCTCTGGAGCTGTAGAGCTCTTAGCACATGCAGCAGAAATGAATGCATTTTGATCCAGAGATCCTGACCTCAGACCTTATAAATAACCCAACCAGAGCCATGCAGAGTGCATAAAAGAACTTGGGTCCTCTCCTCTCCTCTCCTCTCCTCTCCTCTCCTCTCCTCTCCTCTCCTCTCCTCTCCTCTCCTCTCCTCTCCTCTCCTCTCCTCTCCTCTCCTCTCCTCTCCTCTCCTCTCCTCTCCTCTCCTCTCCTCTCCTCTCCTCTCCTCTCCTCTCCTCTCCTCTCCTCTCCTCTCCCACATGGCCAGAGCCCCTTACTGATCTTACAGGTTTCCTCCTGTGCCATCTTACCCCATCCCACCCCACCCCATCCCATCTTATGCCACCCATCCCATCCAATCCCACTCCATCCCATTTTGCCCCATCTCATCCCATCCCATCCCATCCCATCCCATCCCATTCCATCCCATCCCATCCCACTCCCCACAGCTCTGCTCTCTGTAGTGACATGAGCAGAGTAGGAACCCACTCTGGAAAGTGGGACCTGGACTGGACACACCAAGCAGGTGAGGTCCTTGTGTCTTTGCACTCTTGTACATATACTGGTAGATGTCCCCAGGAGCCTGGGTGAGGGCTACTCCAACCACAACATGGGTGGGAGAGCCTGGGGCAAAGCAAGAGGAATCTGCTTAGGAGGGAGCCACTCCAGCAGGATGGAGCCAGCAGGTCTCCAGCTCAGTACAAATGTGCTGTGGGAGGAATTCACCTTTTGTCCTCTCGGTTGTACCAGTGGAGGTGTTGCAAGGCAACAGACGCCCACCTCATGGGGCTGCTCCCATCCCAGCAGGATGCTCCTCATACTTCTTGCTGGGCTGGCCCCGCTGAGAGCATGCAGTGCCTTGCTGATGAGGAGCCCACGGAGGATGCTTCAGTGCATGGCCTGTCCCCATATCGTGGGGCAGAGCTGAAGCCCTGGCAGATGCCTCAGGACATGGGATTTGGTGGCCAAAGCCACTCAGTGCTGGACAGAGGAGGGGCAGATGCCCCATCCCAAAGGACCAAAACCAAAGTGCGCAGGAGGTCAAACAAAGGAGTTTGTTGGCTTTTCCTGATCCTAAACTCCCTGACTAGGAAAAACCCTCCACTTCCAGGAGTTCATAGACTAAATCATGTATAAAGCCCCACTGGCATTCATGTCTGCTCTGCACTCGCCAGTGCACCAGGCCTTGCAGAATACTTTAAGGTCTCTTCTAGCCTAAACCATCCTATGACTCTATAAAAGCAGAACAGCTATTTCCCCCAAAGGTTTGTGGCTTGGATGTGGAGGGGACCCCATGAACGTGGGGGTTGCACAAATCTGCTGCAGGCAGTCACACACCAACACCATCACAGATCCTTCAGGGCGCACGTGGGGGTTGCAAACCTGGCCTTGAAAGCAGAGCTCATCTTTTATCTGATTCCTGTACGACTTTCCTCACCGCAGTTACGTCTCACTTCCATTTGGGTTCAATTAGTCTGGTTTTGACAATGTGAGCAATTTCGAAGTACTTCCTCCCCCAAATCACACAGGAAAGGCTGTTTCTGTCACTTGCTGTTAATCATTGTTAGCAGGAAGAAACTGGTAAGATTAGCAAGGGGCTCCGGCCATGTGAGGGGGGAGGTGAGTTAAACTGGAAAAAATCCTGGGTTTTTTAACGTGGAAATTAAAGAAAAATAGAAACAACCCCCAAAAGACTGTTATTTCCTTGCAGTAAGGCATATAATTCAGAAAAAGAACTTGAGCAGTGGAGAAGTGCCTTGGGAATATTTGTAATAGCTCTTATCAAGAGGCTGAAGATATGAAGCTGTTCTGCTGCCTTTCTGCCCGCCTGTTTGCTGTCCTATCAGCTGGAATACCCTGACCACTTCCTGCTGGTCTTAACAGAGATATTAAAACGTCAAAAGTGTTTTATTCTGGCCAGAAAACCTGGGAAAGGAGAGAGCCCTACGGTACCACCAAGAGAAAAACAGGCAGCCATGGAGCTAGGAGAGGGGATGGGGCTCTGAGCAGTGATGGAGCTCTGGGTGTCCCTGCTGAGTGCACGGGGTGGGACCAGGTGGTCTTTAGGGGTCCCTTCCAAGTCCAGGGTTGTGGTGGTCCATGTGGGGATGGGATGTGGTGTCCCAGGGTGTGCTCAGTGGGTCTGAACAACCAGTGCCAAACTTGCCCTTGCTCAGAGCACTCTGCTGCAAAGCACACACATTCTTAGACAGAAGTGTGGGGCGCATTGCAACATCCTCTGCATTCGGAGCGAGTCTTGAATGCTTCAGTCCCTCTCTGATGACACCATCCAGGAAATGAGAAAGCTTTTGCAAAACCAGCGTGTTGGATCTTGGCTTGTTGAACCTCGACTTGTTGCACGGATTTGTTTCCTGCAGCATTGCTGACTCACAGCAAAACCCCACAGCATCCCAGCACGGTTCTTCTCGCCTCTCCGACACTTCTGCCACCACTCTTTGCCACTGCAGCAGATGCCAAGGCTCAGTTATAGGGTTTGCCCTGTGCTGGTTTTGATGTCACTGCTTCCAAGTTTATTAAGTGACAGCCAAGTTTATTAAGTGACAGCCCAGTGGCTTTAGAAAGGAGCTCCCTCCAGAACTTGGTCCTTTTGCCCATGGGCTGCTGTCTGCTTCTTCTGCACTGATCTCCATAGTGCAAAGCTTTCTTCCGCAGCCGAACCCACACACATCCCCTCTGTTTCTTCAGTCCTGGCAGGCAGAGAAATCTGCTGCGTGGCTTTGGGGTGAGTTCCAGCTCTTTTTGTACCTACTGTCCTAAGTACAAGCAATGAGCACGGGCTTCAGTGCACCGAGCAATAAAAAGAAAACACTGATGTTCTTCCAGCGGTCAATGAGTAAATATTTATCTGCTGTGAATTTTTGGTACGGAAGGTATTTTATGGGGTTAGAACTTTCGAAAGAGAAAATGAGGAGGCTTAGTGTTAAACGGAGGGCAGGCAGCGGGTGAGGTTACACTTAAAAGAGATCCGTATCAGCTTTATTAGGATTTGCTTTACACCGCATTCAAAGGAATCCCTGGAGACTGTTCCATTCTCACAGCTGGAGCTGACAGAAGTGCCGTTCTGCTTTATCCTTCCCCAGCATCTGCCTTTCCCATTCCCTCACAAAGAAAGGACACGCCAGCGACGCCCTCATCTCGGTGCTTGGGGTTGGAAAGCTGCGCGCAGTGCTGAGATGCAGGAATTCCTGGTGGGGAGGCAGGAGGGGCTGCCGGTTCCTATCAGCCGCCCATCAGTGGGACATGTGCAGCTGATGACGCTGATTTCCTCCAGGACCGCCTCGCATCAACCTGGGTGAAGTAGCTCATTAAAAGCAGCTAATTGCTGCAGTCGGTTGTGAGATGAATTTTTCAAGGTTAATTTAGAGGCGTCAGGAATCCTCCATTCGTGGCCAAAGAAGGTGAATTGCACACATCAGGCAGCCACTCCTCTGCTGTATTTCCCTCAGGCTTTGGGTGCATCCTCAGGGAGCACTAAGAGGAATCTGTCTTGGGAAACCCAGCCCAGAGGATGCCAGGTGGTGGTACCAAAGCACTGCGCTTAACGTGTGCTGTGGCTTTGCTTTGTCCCCTCTGGAAGATGATTTCTGAGAGCCCAAGAGCCACATCCTGGGTCTAAGTGTTGGGGCATTGGAGGCACCCTGAGCTCCAGCACTGCCAGGCCTGAGCCGTGACCAAGGAGGAGGTGTGCAGTGCTGGGATGGAGCTCGTGCTGGGGCTCATCTCACCTGAGCAAGGGCTGCCAGCACCCACCGCAGGCAGGGAAGGGAAACGGGCTGTTTAATGAATGGATCCTGTGTTTATGGAGAACCCGCCAGCCATGACAATCCAGATGTTTCCTGTCTCTCCTCATCTGCAAACAGCCATTTGCTGGTTAAAAGTGGTTCCCAGCACGAAGCTGTGCATCTGGGCTTCAGTTCTGCAGCCCGAGGCGGTAACAGAACTCCAGCATGTGGGACGTGTGTGGGTCCCTATGGGCCCAGCCCTGTGGGGTCGGTGTCCATCTGCAGGCAGATCCAGGGGCAAAGCCGGGCCCAATGCTGGGATGGGGCTGTGCAGGATGTTGTGCTCTGCAGGGAAGCAGGGACAGCCCAGGTGGGGGCAGGATGGGAGGATGCAGCTCTGCTCACTGCCCACCCCTGCTGAGTCTCTGATTTTTCCTTCCTGCCGGACCCCTGGAGTCTGGTGTTGATGTCTCTTTTGGTTCAGAACTGGTTAGGAAGCAGACAGTGGCCAGGTTTGGCTCCTCTGCAGTCTGAGGACAACCTGCAGACATGGCTGGCTGATAACTTCTTTTCTTTGTCTGAGCGAGCCCAGGTGCAGCAGACACCAGAAGGCTGTACAGGCACAAGGCAGGGCTATTGGGAAACTGGGGCCAGGCCTGGCATCCCAGAGGCTGTGCTAAAAGGGGCTCCTGGGAGCTGCTCCTTTCCTCCAGGATGAGTCACATGAACAGATTCAACTGGTTCTCCAGTCTCAGGAGCAGAACAAGGACCTCCTTTCTTGCTGCTCTCCAGTCTCCTTCTGTGACATGCATGGAGCCTCATGGGGACCACAGGAGTGGAGGGCACAGGGATGGGACCATAGCACAGGTCACACAGAAGCCATCTCCTCTGAGGAAGGGCATTGGGAGAGGTTTGCTTTTAAACGGTGCAATATCATCAGTTTCCTCTGAGGAGAAACATTTGAGAAGTCTTGCAGCAAAAATGTCCTATTTTCATCCCAGTTTGCAGTGCCAAATGAGCAGGACTCCAAGTGGAGTGGAAACACTGACTGCTCTGCTTTGCTGTGCAGTTTAATAGCAAAAAACCCAGAGCTTTCCCTTTGCTCCTGTTCTTTCCCCTTTCTGCCAGCGTTCCAGGAGTCTGAAGCAGTTTTGGAGCCTGTGATGGATTTTCCCCTCTGCTAAAGGTTTTCACCACCTCCTCCACCCAACTCATCACGTGGGCCCTTCACGTTGCCTCTTCCTAAGACCTCTTTATGCAAATTGCAGAGCTGCAGCAAAGCAGAGCCCTTATGGGGTGAGATGGGATGGGATGGGATGGGATGGGATGGGATGGGATGGGATGGGATGGGATGGGATGGGATGTGATGGGATTGTTTGGGATTGGTTGGGATAGGAGGGGGTGAGAGGGGATGGGATCAGGTGGGAATGGGATGAAATAAGATGGAAGGGAAGGAGAGGGGATGTGATTGAGTGCAATGAGATGGGTTGGGATGGAATAGGTTGGGATGGGATGGCTATGGATCCTCTCCCATTTATGAAGCCCTGCAGCAGGCAGTGTCTGGGCATGACCTCACAGGGCTGACCTGTGCGCTTTCCACAACTCACTGTGCCAGGAGCAAATATTTCCTCTGGTGGTTCATGCACTGCAATGCTGGGACAAGTTCTGGGTATGGAACCCAGGTAGGATATCTACCCTCATGATGAACTCCCTTCCTGCCATCATGGAAACGCAGAGGTAAATTCACTCCCTACAGACTGAACAAGTGAGTTGGTGTCCTTGGAGCAGGAATGCCATCTCACCCTGTGCAGCACCATGAGTCCCATTTAACCACTCAGCTGAGGAGAGGCTGGTGTGTCCTCGATGGACATGACTACCACATTGCTCCATGCCTGGACCCCAGGAGGGTACAGCAATAGGTACTGAGAGCAGGGAACCCCTTCAGCAGTGCCACAGGAGATGTGATGGGTGTTTAGTGTTTCAAGCCATGGTTGATCTCAGAGAAGCTTGCCCTTCATTCTGTGCCCCAAATCCCAGTTCCTCAGTCTCTTCAGGGCACCAGGGTCCTGGGCAGACATGCAGGCCTGTCTCTGTCCCTTCCTATCCCAGGTGACATCCCCACCATGGGGTCCTTCCATCTGGAGTGACACCACTGGCTCCAGGACTGCTGTGGGGCTGTGCTGGGCAGTTGGAATTGAAAAACCTGATCAGATGCTCCTTTGCTTTCAGGATTGCACCCTAATTCACTTCTACCACCCAAGATGTGGGACGGTCTCTGCGGTCCCCACCCCTCCCTGCCATTTGTCTGTCCATCCATCTGCCCTTGCAGCAGGAGGGGGCACTCAGCACCCTGCCCTGACACACCATGCTGGACACAGAGGATGCCCTAAAATGCCTTAAATCCAAAGGAGGTGAAAAATTCAAGGGGATGGAAGCCAAAACTGGTCAATTTAGCCACTGTTGCTGGAGCCTGCTCAGAGCCAGCTGTCCATGCTGGTGGGCACGGATTTGGCCCCTACCTTCATTTCCCACCCAGGGCCATGCAAACAAACACGTCGCAATGGGTCAGGGCTCTGTCAGTGCACCCCTAACACAAAGGGGGGGTCAACTCCAGAACGAAGGCAAAGTGAGCAGGAGGGGGTTGGTCAGGAGGGAGAGACAAAGGCGCAAGCTGAGGTCTGGCAGTGAGAGTGCTGTGCTGGGAAAATGCTCTGATTTATTGCAAGAGGTTTGGCAGCTCGAGGCAGGCAGGGAGCACAGCCCTGAGCTGCATTTTAGGAAGTGGCCGCTCTGTGGGCCCCTTCCTCAGGCACATTTCTGTGGGATGGGGGGTGGGGATGGATGGTGTGAGAACCTCAGGGCTGACCCGCTGCATCCAGCTGTCCCAATGGGACACCAGTGAGGGGTATGAGGTGCCATGCTT
Organism: Excalfactoria chinensis; assembly: GCF_039878825.1. Taxonomy (NCBI): domain Eukaryota; kingdom Metazoa; phylum Chordata; class Aves; order Galliformes; family Phasianidae; genus Excalfactoria; species Excalfactoria chinensis. The sequence continues at coordinate 1,673,035 of NC_092841.1, forward strand.
GTGCCCGTGGTTGCTCCAGCACGGGTATGGTTAGTAGGGGTTGTACTGATGCTGTTCCATCCCACAATGGCCAAGGGACATCTGCTGGAAGAAGGCCACCAAGCAGGGTGCATCATCCACGTCGTGTTCATGGATGGGATGAGCACTTTGAACAATTCTCTTCCTAAACAGAGCCTTCACAGCTCTTCAGGCTTCTGCTATGGGGTGACCCAAAGCCAGACAGGGCTGCAGGACATGGCTGCAGCTCTCCTCTTCCCCAGGACCCACAGTGACCCTTGCACTGGCTCTGGTCCTCCTGCCAGTCTGTGCCTCTACCAGAAAAACCGAGAGCACTGATTCATGCTTATAGACACATCCCCACTTAGAAACATACAATCCTTCTGGCTCCTCGTGCTCCTGCTGGCCCTCAGAATGGGCTCCCAGCCCCAACAGGGATGGCTCTGTGGGTGTTTGGGCTCAGCGCCTTCTGAAGGTGCTGCACCTTCTGCAGGCAGTGAGTTCTGTGTCTCCACTTGGACTCCCAGCATCAGTGGGAGTTTGCTGAAGGTGTGATCTGAGGAGCACGGGCTCCTGGGATGGTGCCTTGGTTACGAATAGGTTCTGTGCCAGCTGGGGGAGCTGCTGCCCAGTAGCCTCTGTACTGCTGGGATCTGCTGAGACCTCACACCCTGGGTCTGTGGGGTCCAACCACCTGTCCCTGTTTGGAGAGATGAGCAGAAGGAGCATGGAGCTGCCTGCCCAAGAGAGACAAGTATTTTTCCCCTGCCTCCATCCATGGGTCACTCCCAGCTCTCACAACAGGCTCAGCACTTTGGAATCAGATTTAAGCCATAGCCTAGAACGTATTACCTAAAAAGCAAACAGCAAACACATTCTTCTCTTGAATTCCTGGCTGCCTTCTGCCCCTGACCTCCTGGACAGGCCCTGGCAACATGGGTTGGCGTGTTTTCCTTCAGCCTCTCTGCTTGCAAAGGTCCCACCCTGGTGTGTGCACAGCCTCCCAGGGTGGCCAAAGGCTGCTCTGCAGCACCAGGCAGGTCTTGCTTCTCCATTTAAAGGCAGGGTGAGACATGAACCATGCTCATCTGCACTTTGTTCCTAGGCAGGTTCCTTCCTGACCAGCTTTGTAGCTTGCTCTAAGGATTCAGGGGGCTGGGGGTATTGCACACTGGGTTGCTGAGCCTTGGTGCTCTGCTCCTCAGCTTGAAAACAGTGGTCTGCTAACTTCTTTGCATCACCTCTTCCTCCTCCTGAGAGCTGTTGCTGAGATCAGAGTGTGCTATGGATCAGTGCCCTATAGCCCTTCCAGCAACCCCATGGACTGGAATCACATGCATCTCCAGGCAGCATCAGCCCAGGGCTCTTCATCTGCCCTGCTCCTGGCAAAAGCTGGAAGGGAAATGCTGGCTGCACCTCTGTGTCTGGCTCCTACAGAGCTTTGCAGAGCAGGGTCAGGCCCCTGCTCTTCCCTTGGCCTCAGCCCATCCTGGAGCACTGAGCAGCACACAGAGCTCCTCGTGCTTCATCCTGGCCAGACGTTTACGACTGGCTGGAGACTTGGGCTTGTTCTGAACTCTTTTACCCTGTGCATAGTTTGCATTTCCTTACTGTGAATCAGGATGTGCCAAACTCTGTGGGACAGCTCCTCCTTTCACTCCCTGAGGCTTCTCCAGGCAGCACAGAACTTCCAGTGCTGGTGTCCATAGTGCTGCTCACAGCAATGGGCTGCGAGGATGTGCCTATGGGATGTAGTGCTGGGCATGGACGGGGTACCAGAGTGCTGAGCAGGATGGGTTCTCCCAGCCTTGCCCTTTCTATCAGGCTGAGGATCAGCATTCAGCACTGGCTGTGTCATCTCTTCTGGCTCCCTAGCATGGGAAACACTTTGTTTTTGGGCAGGATTTCAAGTGCTAGCATCTCCCAGGCACGTCCATCCCAGCAGAGCGTGGCTGAGGAGGGCAGGAGCTGGGAGTTGTGGGGAGCCCCTGGCTGAGGGCCTGGTGATGGCTTCCAGCATGGCCCTTGATTTATTTGTCGAGTGCAGAGATCTGAAATGTAGAGGCAGCCGCCAGCAAGGGCTCAGCATCCTCACAGCCCTGTGAGACCCCAGCACTGAGGCTGCTGGAGCTCAGCAGAGGACAAAGCACGGAGCCTGGGACAGCTCTGCAACATCAGCTCATGCCCTGGTGCAACGGATGGGGCTACATGGAGCTACCCATGAGTTGCACAGTTTCCTTCTCTGCCCCAGGGGCAGACACTCAGGGTCCAGTGCTGCTGATGTCCCTTGGTGCCCACCTCCTTGCTGCTCCAACACTCTTGCTATTTTTCCCACAGCCTGGGGATGGCATCACCTCCTCATTTTTCTGGCTCTGTGGTGAGCAGCTGGATGCACTCAGTTTTCCTGTGTCCTCTGCACAGCGCGGAGGGGGAGGCAGGCTGGATGGATGGGCAGAAAACAGAAAGGTGCCACGTTTTGGTCAGAGCTCTTCACTCATCGTTTTCAGCTTCAAGCAAAGGCTGAGAAAGGAAAAGTTAAAGGGCGAGTTTCAGCTGAAATGTGAGGGCAGGAGCTGAAAGAGCCCTCAGAAGAATTACACGCAAGCAAATATGACACTGAAGGGATGGCACGAGGGAGTGGGATGGGGGGTGGAAGAGCAGAGGCTGCTGCTTGCAGAGGCTGTGCAGGCAGAAAGAAGATCACCTGCGGGGAGGAAGATGAAGAAGAGCTTCAGCTCAGTGGGGAAGAGGAACTAACAGGGGAGGATGCAGGGAATACAGAAGAGTTCGGTAGTTTCCTTTTTTAGCTTTAAGCTTCATAGACATCCAGACGTGACCAGATAGCTAATGAGAGGGGAGGAGAGAAGATAGACCAGAGGAGTAGAGGCTGGGTGAATGAAGACATAGATGTATGGGGAGTGCCCATTTTATGAGGTCTGGGGGATGCTTCAGGGAAGAGAAGGTGGAGAGCAGCAAAGCTGGCCAGAAATAAGGAGAGGGACTATGAACCCATCATCACAGTGATGCTGGACCAAATCAAGGTGAATTATTAAATGGTTTCTACATGCTAACATGATCCATTCACACCAGATGAGCCTCGTGCCCTCATTTTGCAGGGTTGGTGGCAAGGAAGAAGAGAAGCTGTGATGCTGTGAATCAGTGCACTGGGCTGCTAGACATGTCCAAAGTGCTCAAGGGGATCCCAACATCAGCCCTGCTTGGGAAGATCTCCATGCTGGAGGCATCAGCTTGGCCACTGGGACACCAGTCACCTCCTGCCCCTCCCCAAGTACTTGCCCATTGCTGGGAACAAGCTTCCACCCATGCATGTGCTAACAGCCTCCTGAGCTGCTCTGTCCTTCCTGCCACGATGTTTTCCAGGCAGATGGTTCCAGGTCAGGGCTACCCAACACTTCTGCCAACACGGGGGTGTGAAGGGTTGGGAATGAGCAGCTGAGGGCGAGGGGCCTCTCTGCATCACAGCCGGATTATGGCAGCTTAACACATCCATCAGAACCCAGCCAGCCTGGCTGCACGGATGGCCTGGGGAGGCTGCTGGGGATCAGCACAATTGCACAGCCCTGTGGGAAAAGCACGGCCTGCTGGTGGGTATCAAACCCTCAGCATCCCCTGCCCAGAGGAGATCCCAGGCTGCAAGTAGCTCCCACATCACCTCTGCATCCCCTGGGTCTGTGTCTGGCATGCTGGGATGGCATCAGACCATTGCTCTGCAACCAAGGGTGAGGCAATACAGTGGAAATGGCTTTGCTGGCTGATCGTGTTGCTTGCTTTGTCAGCACTCAGAAAAACGCCGCACACAAAAATGTGCCCTCCTCAGCAGCTGGGAGCAGCGAGGGAGCCTCGTGGCTCACTGAAATACCCTGCCCTGCACATCTGTGTTTAGGTGGTGTGATTCAGCAGCCCTACGTGTCACCCATCCCATCAACCTCATTGCTCTGAGCATCCCCAGGGGCGATTCACACAGCTCAGGTCTGCTCCTCTGCTGCAGCTATGACCACAGTAGAGAAATATGCATCCTTCCATGGTTGTCCCTGGGCTCTGCCTGAATTGGGATCCCGCTCCTTCTTCTCTGCCCTCTGAAAGGCATTCAGTGATCCCTCCACTATCCCATCTCTGCCCAGATCTCTGATGAGCTCAGTGAAGTGCCACCTGCCTGCCACCAGAAAGGATTTCAAAGCCAATGGAAAGAACTGACCCAGCGTAGAGCTCTTGGGAAAGGGCTTTGGGCTTCTCTTGCTTTCCAGAGAGCTGCATCCTGCCCAAGAAAGCCCAGAAGCTCCAGCTTTGCACTGACCCTGCTGTGCATTTCAGCTCCTGTGGAACTGTGATCAAACCTCTGATGGGGGAGGAAGGGAATGAAGGGAAGGAAGGGAAGGAAGGGAAGGAAGGGAAGGAAGGGAAGGAAGGAAAGGAAGGGAAGGAAGACCTTTCCAGCAGCTGTGGTAGAAGTGACAGCTTTGGCTGATGCACGAGCACAAGGAGTTTGTTAACCCTGAAACAACCCGACATGCTGGAAACCTGCTGAGTGTTTGGGAAGGACCCTTTGGGATCGGGTCAGTGTTAATGTTCCTGTGCTGAACACCTCAAGGATCTGTGCAGCCGCTGCTGCAGGCATGTCCAAGCACTGAGTCATGGTTTGCTCCTTGTTCATGACGAATCATCCTTATGTTTTTGATTCACGGACCTCTCTGTGCACAAAAGAGCAAGCTGTCCTTTCTGGTCTCTTTTGCCCGCTATAAAGATGTGCTCAGCAAATGAGGTCTTAAAATGGAAACCTCCCCAGACACCTGTATTGAATTGAACTTCTGCAATAGGAAAGCGCATTCCCTTTTTGCCTTCTTCATCCAAACACCCGGGCTGCTGCTCTTTAGCAGCAAATCCTCCCCATCTCCAGGCATCACTGCCATCTGCAGACACCCTTCTGCTAAACAGCAGGATGGGAAGGAGCAGCCGGGACAGCAGGCATGGCAGGGAGGTGCAGGGCAGCCCTCTCCAATGAAGCCTACACACCCAGATGCAGTTTCATACCTGAGTAATTTTGGCAAGCCAGCTCAACGAGGATAGAGATAACATTGCAAGAGAGAAGCTGGGCGAGTCACTGGCACCTGGTACGTGCAGAAACCCATCATGGCATCTCGGAGGTGTGACATGCAGGGAAACCAAAAACTCAGATGGACACAAGTGAAACAACAGATAGAAACACAGGGAGAGGTAACAGGGAGAGTGGGCTCCTTGTGGCAGCACCCAGGTACTTCCAGGTCGGGGTGCAGAGAGATTGGGACAAACCAGCGCTGGGGAACCTTGGAGATGGAGAAGTGCCCTGCAGAGTGCCAGGCAAAGCAGAGCAGGTGGCAGAGGAGCACAGAGTGGAGCAGCACCGAGTGGTGACTCGAGGTCCCTCCCCCCTCCCCTCACGGGTCAGCAGATTCCTCCCACATCTGCTGCATGCACAGGAACGCTGCTTGGAGTTCTGCAAGGGCAGCACTGGGGCTGCACAGCGACTGCACACTTGTTTCCTAAGTGCTCCCTCTCCTGGGCTGCGGCCACACCATCCCAGGGAAAACCCACATGTTTGAGGCAATTGGGGGGGTACTTCAGGCTGAGCAGCCTGCAGAGCAACACTGGGACCTCCCCACGGCTCCAGGTCCACGGGGGATTCAGCAGCAGTGTTTTCTACCTGGGGATTCTGCAGACCAGAAGGGAAAGGCTGCGTCAGCTTTCCATCCGCTTTCAGCTTCAGGGTCCTTGGGAGCGCAGGGGATTTGAAAGGAAAAGTAGTTTCCTTCAAAGAGTGGAAAGATGGGGGATGAACCTGAAGGATGAAAAGGTTTCTGTGGGGCTGCTGTGACTCAGAAATGGCATTTTCTATATTCTAATAAGAGATGTCAAGTCATAGGTAATTTATTCATGGCAAGCTGATGCAGTTGCTATGGAGAGCACGATAGGAAGAAACTCTTTTTTAATGCATAGTCTATTGAGGAGGAAAGCATTTGTCAAAGATAAAACCTTGGTGAGAGGATAAAAGCAGCAAACAGTGATTAGGAACATTAAAAAAGAGGGGGAAAAAAAGCCATCTGAGGGCACTTCCACTGCAGCTGTGAAATGGATCCAGGTTTGGGGAGGACCCACCAGGACAGGGCATGGTGTTGGCTGTCACAGCATCTTCTGAATGGGATCTGCATGCTTCCTCTCAAACAACAGAGCATGGTGAGCAAAAACCCAATGGGTGGGTGTTGCAGCCCCCCCTTGAGTGATGAAACACCCTGGAGGCAAAGGCAGAGGAGCAGCCCTGATGGTAGACATGAGCAGGAAAGCAGCTGAAGGCACCGCCTGCTCCCCAGAGCCTGCCTATCACTGGTATGGCAGTGTCATGTAACGGGGAATTCTCAGTGAGGCTGGGAAGCCCGACAGTGTTTCCCCTTGGAAATGCCTGCCTCCAATTATTCATAGTGGTGATGAACTTTAACTGCCTGAGCTGCTGATCCCAGCACCCAGCAGCCACCCCAGGCTGCTCTGCTCTCCCCCAAAATGGTTGCACTCCCCCAGAAGCCCAGTCTGCCTGACCCACTGGGATGGGAGCAGCTCGGTGCCGTCCATAGGGAAGTCACCTGTGGCTGATTTCAACCTCCATAATAAAAGCCAAGTGCATCCCTGGCTTTGCCTTGGTCATTTGTTTCTAAATGAAGCATCTCTCACACAACTAATGCCCCCCTCCTGTACCATATATCTTCCTCCTGCTTAAAACAGACAGAGCTGGCCGCCTTTCCCCGGTTCACTGGTTCATAATGAGCACAGGGTGATGTTTGCCTGAAAGTAATTTCCCTGATACAGGTTGGGGCTGTAACCAAAATGAAGACTTCTCCCTGCAGAGTCTCACCACCAAGGCAGGGGCATTTCACATGCAGTAGCCTGCAGCTGGATCTTGCATGTAAGGGCTGAGAAAGGCAGAGGTTGCCTTTGGCAAACATAGAGGGTGAAATGTCTCATAGAAGGAGCAGACCTGGAGGTCACTGCCAGCTGTGGGTGGGGGACCTTTGGGAGTAAAGGGGTCATCACAAGGCACCATCCCAGCCTATAGGGCAGCAGAGCCCTTCTGGCAGCCCAAGGCACTGCAGGGAGCTGGACATAACACAGGGTGCAGAGCAGGCAGGGCACACATGCACTCCCTTCCATGAGGATGTGGGGTATCACACTGCTTTGGTCTCCATATAACTGCCTGAGCGTCCTCCAACTGCCTTGGAACCTGTTCCATGCCAACCGACCACCAACAGTCAGCATCAACAGGCACAGCCAGGGCACAGAATGTGCTAAGAAAGCAGAAGCAGGAGGCTCCCCGGGCTCCTATCCTTGCTGAGTGTGTCTCCTATGCACTGCTGAGCCTGTGGGCTTAGAGGGTGGCTCCTGGGGTGACGGTGTGGCAGCTGCACCAGGACTTGAGCTCTCTGGGCTGTGCTGATGGCTGAAGCAATGGCCACCGTGGACAATGAGGACCTGTCAGACTATTTCAGCATGCAGTACAGGCAGAATCTGCTGCCCTTGCTCAAGTAGGGAGTTCCTCCACCCCCTCCATCCACTTCTGTTTCCCCCACCCCTGCAAGCTCACATCCCTTATCTCCCCCACTCATCTCCTTTCCTCCACCACTTCAGCCTCTCTTTGCATCTCCCCTCCTCAGCCCTGCAATCCCTCCTTGCTGTCTCCATGGGATCCCCTATGGAGAGCAATCCTCCCTGGTTCTGGGAGACTCATTGCTGGACCAGCTCTGAGGCAGGTCCTGGGTGGGTGATGGGGCACAGCACGCCAACACCCTGACAAGGTGCTGAGCCCAGTCGGTCACCGCAATGAATGCTTCTGTGGCAGGAAACTCAAACTGACCGAGGAGGACTCTCTGTCTCCATTTATTCGCCTCCAGGAGAAGAAGAAAGAAGCCCAAGAGATGCAAAGGGTTCTGGAGGAGAAGGAAGAGGTGAGAAAGGTGGAAGGGAACTGGTCGCTGCTGGGATGGCTTTTTGGAGGGTGGCAGTGCATTTGTGGCTGGCTGTGGGCATGGACAGCCGAGCTGTGTCCCCTCTGTGCTGCCAGGCCTTCAGGGTGAGGATGGAGAACATCACCTGCAGGTGGAAGGAGTTCTGGGCCAAAGAGGCCGAGATGAAGGTTCACATGAAGAAATCTGAGAGAACCCTAAAGGTACAGCTGCCCCTCCTCCATCCATCCAGCACAACATTGAGATGCACGGCCAATTCCAACCCTTCCCTGGGAAGAAGGACTGTGGGCACCCCTAAGGGCGGCTCAGGACTTTGTGCCAGACATGGAAAGCCCTGTCAGGGCTTGTGCAGCATGCAGCTCATCCTGCACCACTGTGACCCCCGAGGGCCCCAGGAAACCCAGAGGAGGGGCTCATACTGTCCCCACTGATTGATAGCAGTAGGTCTGAAAAGCAAAGTGCCATCCCAGGGGTCTTGTCTCCAAGACCAAAGTGTTGGTGCTAATGAGATGGTCCCATTAAGCAGGGGTGGAATGTGTTCCCAGGGAAAGATAACTCCTTACAGTGCTGCTGAATGACATAATTCCTTCTTCTCTTTCTTTCCCTGTGTGCATGTATATATGTGCATGTCTTTATGGGGAACACTGCTAGGACAATGATAAAATGCGAATCCAAGCTCTAAAGAAAGCTGGCAAAGAAAGGGAGATGAAGATACAAAAGGAGAATGAGCTGCTGACAGCTAAGGAGGAATTGAAAGACCTGAAAAACAAGCACCAGGAACTCAGTGTCAGGGTGCAGAATTACTCCATCTTTGGAACATACCTGGAGGATGTGGTGAAGGTCTCACAGGTGAGTGTGGGAGGCAGTTCGTGGCCACAGGGAGGGCCTTACATGGGCATTAAGCATGGAGAAGAAAAGATACATCCAGGAAAATCATAGCATTTGGTCAAGCCCAGAGACCTCAGATGGGGTGGAAAGAGGTTCCCTGCAAGCAGGGTGAACCAAGGGGACCAGAGTTAAAGGAAGAGAACCAGAAAAGGAGGGGAAGGCTTGGGTAAACTAAAGGAAAACTATTTAGAAGGGGTAAAGGCACAGAGATGAGTGGAATGGGGAACACTTTGAGTCACTGTTTCGTGTCACATTGATGGTGTGGGAGGAGTGTTGTCTAGGGATGGGAACCCAAGCTGTATCCTTTCAGGGAAGCCTGGGCATCATTCCATGCATCACTCATTCTCCTGGGATGCCAGCTGGCCCCCTCCCAGGTCCAGGTAGATCAGTGCAGGCAGTTGCGTTTGTGCTTTGTTTTATTGGAGTGCTGCTCCTTTGGAGAAGAGGTGTGATGTCTCACCTTGCTTATGGCACCTCTGGGAACAGCCCAACTGGAAATTACCAGGGATGGGGCATTGCTCACAACCCAACTTGGCTGGCAGCCCATCAACAAGGGAAGACATTCCAGCTGGGGCAGGTGCTGCACCTCACGAACAGTGCAAGACTTTCCATTGTAATGGGGGGGTGGGATTACTAACCCTGCTGTGCTGCAGTTTGAGGAGATCCAGGCAATCATGTGGCGCTACAAGATGCTGGTGAGGATGCGCAAAGCCCTGCTGCAAGCAGAACGTGGGATCAGGGAGGCGAAACAGCAAGCCGAGGAACTCAGCCAGTGTGCTAAAGATGAGAGCCTGCAGTACAAGGATGACCTGGATCAGCTTGAGCTGCGTTATCAGCAGGCTCAAAGGGATCTTCTCACCTGGGTGAGGAAAGATGGGACAGGCAGGGGAAGATCTCCCAGGCCTGGAATGAGTTGAGTCCCATCAGGCAAAGCTGGAGAGTGGGAGGGTAGCAGTGGGATTCCCAGCTCCCAGAGAGCACAAATGTGGTGAGACCCATCAGAGCGAGGGCTGCAGGAGCCAGCAGAGAGATGGGGAATCTTCTGGGGATAACAAACAAGTGTGGTGGTATCTGGATCAGCTTATATCACACCAAGCTGGACCACCTCCAGCAAGCATGTGGTCTTCACAGCAAAACAGACGACCGTAGAAATTAGGGTCTCCAGATCAGGATCTCCAGTGCTGAAGCAGCATCTTTGCTGGGTCTTGTTCACATGCTGCCTGTCTCCTCTCAGGAGTCTCGCTGGGCTGACATGCAGAAAACAGCTGCCAAGAAAACCCAGGAGCTGGGGGCCATCAAGATGGCCATCCTCGGCCTCTTCCAGCACGTGAGCGAGCAGATGAAAACAAGCCTGAATGTGCCAGTGGATGACAGCTACACACAGCTGAATGTGGTAGGGAAGCCAGACCCCTTCTCTGTGCCCAGATAGAGGAGCAGTAATGACCCTCAGCTGCCCAAAGGGGGGGGAGAGTCCAGGGAAAGCAAGATGCCCAGCAGATACCTATGTTTTCACCTGTGCCCTCTCTTGGACAGAAGACACCAGGAAAACCTGGGTGTGGGTCCTTGCTGTAGGGTGACAAGGGGTGGGAGCCTGGAAGGGCAGGCCAGGATGTGCAGGTCAACCCATTGCCAAGGTGTGGATCCATTTACTCCTGCCCTGAACTCAGACTTGACTGTTTAAGACCATTCTGGTGATGTAGATCCACCAAGGTTTTATCCTCCAGTTTGATCGGTGACATTTGTCTTCCTAAAGGGCCAATAAGCTCCCCCCTGCCTCATGCTCCCATCGCTACTGCAAGACACCTTACCCAGCACTGAGCTCTACCACCTCTCTTTCCTACCTTAGATTCAGCAGTTTATCCAAGACCTCATGGACATCTTAATGGAGGTGAAAAGAAAGAGCATACAGTGCCGATAGCAAACAGCTATGCCTATGGGACTGTGAGGAAGATGCCAACTTGACCTGGTCTGCCAGCAAAGACTCAGCAGGGTGGGAAGAGTGAGAGGATAGAGCCCTACAGGTGTTGTAGACTTTACTATAGGTTACGTCAGTGAAGTTTCATACCTTTCTCACCCTTCCCTCCTGAACTGTCAGTGACACCTTCTCACACTATTAAAAACAGTATGTTTTAAGATGTATCCATTTCTTGGGGTGGTTGGAACCAATGTTGACAGGTGAAGGATGAACCAAGTGAATGAATTGCAGCGAGCATTTGCTTGTTCAGTGTGTGTCCTAATGTGATGAATACAGAACCAGGGGACTACTTTCACACGGTGGATTTCAGGCCACACAGCAGCAGAACGTTGCCCTGTGCAGCATCTCAGTGCCAATGCAAATGTGGAAGAAAACACAACAGTGAAAAACTCAGTTGCAGAGACAAGGGCAGTAATTGCTGCTGTATGTGAAAAAAGAGCTCATTTCTTTCCAAAACCTTGACACGTTAATGCTGTGTGGGCCAAGACAGTCCCTGTGTTCTTCTGAATAGATCACCAGAGCAGTGGGAGGTGAGTGGCATTCTGCATTCCAGCTGGCAAGGGAAAGTAAAAGATGTTGCAACTTTATGCAGCCACCGTGTGCCCACACTTTAATGATTTCATTATGTTCCTTCTGTAGAATGGGGATTGTGACTGTCAAGGAGGAGCAAGAGTGGGCTGTGCCTCAAGGGGAGCAAGGCAGGCAGGAGGACAGCCTCACTTGTAGGTGGGTGCCCCGTGGTGTGCCAGCAATAGCAGGAGAGGTTCGAGGCTGAGGTCCGGTGATAGCCAGGCTATCTGCAGTTGTGAGGTCCAAGATCAAGGCAGAAAGTCCAGCTGTCAAATCAAGATGAAAATCAGCTATGAATGAGGCCATGCACTGGCTTTCCTGCAAGGCAAAGACCAAAACCCCCAAGCTGAGTCTCATGGGTCTCTGCTGGAAACTCCTTGGGCAGCAGCTTTCCATGTCAGGGCAGGATCTGTGAGCCATTCCCATTGGGGAATGGCTTCCCATCTTGCACTGGCTTGCATCCTGGCCTCCCTTGTTCTTTGGTGAGACCAAACACTGGCAGCAAAAGGGAGAGGGAAAAACGAACAGGAGAGGGTGCATCTCGGTGAGGTCCTCAGGGGTATCAGATGTTGGTAAATGTCTTGTAGAGGCACTGGTGACGATCGCAAACGCTGCTGGAAAAGTCAACTCATGACTCATCCTGGCAGAGATGAGGTTGTGTGTTTGCGTCCTTGCATCTCCTCTCTGCAGGGATATATCCAGAGTGACCAGGAGCATTTATACCCACCCTGAGAGGTGACTCAGCTGTCCTCTCTTCTCCCACCCGTGGTCATGGAGTCATTCCCAGAGCACTTTAGGCTTTGGCATGAGCAGGTGGGGGGACGGAGCTGAGCCTAATGCCAACCAAACTGTAAGGACAGGGGATGTGACACGGGAGGTGTCCCAGGTGGGAAGGTGTGATGGCAAGGTGTTTCCCTGAGCATCACAATGACTGCAGTGCTGCCTACTGGCCCCATCCGCCTTGTTATGGTGGGTGAAGCAAAAGCAATGTGACTCACACTGCTGTGGGAAATGGAAGCAGAAACTAAGATTACCTGATCAGGTGCCAGGGTTTAAGCACAGTGATGTTGCATAGAACCAACTGTTTGTGTGTGTGTGTGTGCGTGCTAATAGTCTTTTCCTTGCAGAATTGCAGGGTTTGGGTTTGTTTGCATTGTGCTGTTTGATTTTGATTGTCGGGGTGTTGGTTTGTTTTTGTTTTCTTTTCTTTTTGGGTTTTTTTTTTGATATTTTTTGAGATTTCTTTCTCTTGGCACAGGAATGATTTAAGCGCTGGTTAAATCCACAGACTGTTGATAGAAAATCCCCATCACGTTGAAATGTTGTCACTGGTTTAATCTGGACTCTGTTCACATTTCCTCTGGAGCAGCCCACTGTTCCATCCGTGTGGGCAGGAGCTGGAAATAAAGATCCCCACTGCTCAGGTCCTACCACTGATAGCGGTATTTCCATGGAAGGATTTGTGCCCCATAGCGGCCAGGTGTGCCTGGTGTCACTGCACACCCAAGTGATGGGACAGGCTCTGGTCCAGAGGTGTGGAGGGTCATCCTATGCTTTTCTCTCTTAGGTGCTCTGCGAGGACCTAGGAGGACAATCCTATGCTAGCACCAACTGCTGTCCTCAGTAGTGACTTCAGAAAACATTGCTGGCTTGTTAACCCTATAATTAGCACTTACCCAGGACTTGGCATGCCAAACATCACTGGATGCCAGATGGCAGACATGATAGTCATTAGACCCAAATTAGAGCATTGTTTCTGAATATGTAGTTTCTATTCAAGAGAATAGAACTGCCTGGTTCCCCCTCAGCAGTCACTGGCGTAAAAACACATCATGTCTGTGAGTGACTGTGAGCTCCTTGGTCCCACACATCTGTACAAAGCCTGTCCTGCCTCTCTGCCCCCAAACTGCCTCTCTCCTCCTTATTATGGCCACCATGAGGTGCTTATGAACCAGAAAGAGCGTTTCCTGCCTTCCCAAAGACTTTTCAGCCTGATCCAGAAGTTAAATCATCAGCCAGAAAGAGAAGGGTCAAGCATCTCAACCCTTTGGTCTGTACTCCTGCAACACCACGGCATCCCAAAATGCAGCCTGGCTTTAGAGGACTTGGTTCATGTTCTGCTCCAACCACCCTGCTGTGACACCCCCTGACACACCTCTGCAAAGGTCCCAAGCAGGAAATTATGTTTGCAAACCAAGCTTCCAACAGACATTTATTAGTTTGGGTTGAAATCAATGCACGTGAAGGAGTGTCGCTCCCATGTGCTGCACACCTTTGCCATCAGATCAATACAGGCCAACTGGGATCATACAGCCAGGACAGCAGCCTTTCTCCATGACAAACACAACCATAAACACAGAGCAAAGTGAGTCAGGATCCTCTGCACCTCCTTCCTGGCCATCCTCCCTGCCCTACAAACAGTGGGTCCTGGGGCCTCACAGGGTGGAAGCAGGGATTAATTTGGGGGTCAAACTGTGAATCAAGAGCTCTTCCTTGCCTTTGGCTCCCTGTCAGCCCAAGCAATGTGGCTCTGCTATTTCCCCTTCCAAAGAAGGCCTGGGGAAGGCCAGCACAGGGATGGGGCTTCTAGGTCTTAAGGGGCTGGTCTGTTGTCCACTGCCAATGCCCACACTGCACCATGTGTGTGGCTGTAGAGTGATGAAGCCAAGCAGCCACAGGGCAGGGAATGGAAGAGCAGGGAGTAAGAGAGGCCTCATCTGCCCCGCCAGCTCCAGGCTGGATGCTATTGATGATGGTCCGTCTGCTTGAGCAACAGGCACAGCACCTTATTGCAGTGTGGAGGCACCTCGTGCTGCTCCACAGGGCTGGCGGAGCAGATAGAAGCACTCTGAGACCTACAGTGCTTCCTCCAGGGTTCCACATCCCCAAAGCAAAGGGACACAGGGACCAGCAGGCAGGTGCTGTGGGATGCAGGAGGTCACCAACAACAGCACATCACGTAAGGAGGCTTCACACTGAGACCTCAAGAGGATACCAAAAACGGGGTCCTATCTTTGTTGTGTTTTATCAGGATGAATGTGCTGTCAGGTGCAAGGAAAAGAGACAGATGGTGGTGATCTCACTGACCTGGGCATGCAGGACCCAGGTAGGAACACCATCTCAGGACTGCAGCAAGCTGCAGCATCACTGAGCTGAAGGCCTCAGCAGCTTGGCTACAGGGCAACAAAGCTCTTGGGAAGCCACCAAATGTCCCCCACCCCCATCCCATACCACCCAGCAGAGCCATCCCATCCTACAGGGCAGGCAGGGATGGATATGTGAGAGCACTTCCCATACTATAAACAAAATCCCTTGTGCTGTCATGACAGGCTTTAGCAGCTCCAGTTGTGCCATCTTGAATTGCTCAGAGATCAGCCCTTCATTTGGTTGCTTTTGAGGACAGCCCTTCCCTCCCCACAGCCCCACCAGAGCCATAAAACAAATGCAAATGCAACAAAACCTGCACCAGAGACACCCCCACAAAGAGTCCTTTGGAATCAGCCCACAGAGACTCACAAAGTAGAACGAGGCCAAGGATGAGATCTGTGGCAACGACGTGTCCAGCAACACTGGATGGCGGATGCTCCCCAAATTTTAGCTCCAATGCTTCTTTCATTGCCCTGTCCAGGTGAGGAATATCTCTGCCATGGACTTGCTTGCTGCACACATTTCTTCCAAGCTGAGCTAAGGTAGAATTCAGTGTTTGTTGTTATCATGGAGGTTTGGCCATTGATGTGGCACCAAGGAAACATGCCATCATTCAAGCTTGCACCAGCCTGCATGGAAAGCCTCGTCAGTAGTGGTGCTGCAGTGGGAAGCGTGAATAATGACGGGAGGTTGGAACTCTCAGAGGAGAGCAGGTTGTGGACTCTGGCTGGAGACCTGGGCAGGAAAGGAAAGAAATAGGAGACGGTGGGTTGCAACCGCGTGATCCCCTTAGTGCTTCATATCCTCATCCTCATCCCAGCAATGACCACTGCTTCCCTTCCACACCCTCTCTCAGGACTCAGTGGGGCTCTGACACTTTTCCTCAGCGACCATCCCATAGAGCAGGGCTGCAGCCTGGTGGTCCCTCACACCCTGCTTCCACTGTGCCAGGATTCTGTGTGTCCCACATATCAGCACCAACCAACCCAGCCCACACTTGGCAGCTTCAGTACTCCCAGGAAGTCCTTGTCACAAAGCCCAGCACACTACCGTGGTCACATCCCATGCAGGGGAGCTGGGAGCTGGCTACATGATGGAGCAGGTGAAGCCACAGCACTCCTTGAGCAGGGTGAGGCCCGTTTTGGTCATGTATGGTGCAGAGGTTTGCTGCCCCCTGGAAGTCATTTTCTTCTCTCTGACAGGAGCTACAGAAAGAGGCACTGTAAGCTTCTGGTGGAGACAAGGACAGAAAGCTCATCACTTCCGATGGGTCCTATCAGGGCAGTATTGCTGACCCAGAGGAAGGCTGGGTGGATGGCATGACTTGTCACTTTAGTCAGTGCATGATGAAATGGAAGGAGCTGGTTAGAAAGGTTTGACCTCTCCATCTCCCACAGGAAGGATCCGATGAAGCACATGAACCACAAAATGACACCTGCTTGTCCCAGGTCTCCTGGGACATGCTGGCTGAGAAACGTATGGAAGCACTGCATCTCTACTGACTGGTGATGTCTCCAGCACCAGCACCTCCCCACGCTGAGCTAGTTCTACACAGAGCAATGAAATCTTGGGACCAGACTGCATAGTGAAGGGAAGAAACTACCAGGTAGGTTCAGTGTAAGGTATATAACTCATTGACCACCTACTTGCTTTCTGGAGGTAGCTTTTGGAGAGCTTACTTTGCAGGAATTCTGCCATTTCCTTGTCTTCTTCTCTCTCCCTGCAATAAAGAGATTGTTTAGCACATGGGAAGGGAGCAACAAGGCATCCAGAAGCATCTGTCAAAGCATAATACAGATCTGAGGAAAGCTTGCAGTATCTTTACCGCAAAGAATATTGTTCCCAGCTACCTGAGCCTCTCAAACTCCACATCGTCCACCAGGAAATCCCGTGTTTCCACCAGCTTGTGGATCTGCTGCACCAGTTCCTCTTCCTTCTGCTTCTCCTCATTGGACTTCTCAGTCTCTGTAGCACAGATAGTGTATTTAGCTCCTCTGCATCCCTCCTATACCAAGTTGAGCCAAGCCAAGCTTGCTCTGCTTCTGTTCCACCTGGGAATGGCTATGAGAGCGGGGGTAAAAGCCAACCCAAAGTAGGCACCTGGATCCAGATACAAGGCTGCTAAACAAGCAAAAAATCTCATCTCAACCCACCCAGGTCTGGTGTCACCAAACTCAGATTTTTAAGTTCTACCCCTGAAATTTCCACGGGGATGAGCACAGTGAGACGTAACTGTGAGCTTCACAAGGCAGAGGGGTCCCTAAGCAAGGTGAGGTCCCACCAGTGAGGCTACCTTGCTTAGAGACCCCTCCTCTGCTTCCCTGGGGGTCTCCACCCTGCACTGCTGACCCCCAGGTGCTCAGAAATGTCAGATTCAGGCCCATGTTTCCTATACCAGCACACCGAGCCACGGTGCCAGCATGGTGCTGAGCCACGGAGGGCTCCAGAGACTCCATCTGGCTGCTTCTGAGCACCATGCGACCCAATTGTGTCACACATATAATCACAGAATCATTTGAGCCGATGGTACCTTCAAAGCCCATCTGGTCCTACTGCCCTGCTCTGAACAGGGACACCCACAGCTCCATCAGTGCTCAGAGCCCCATCCCCTGACCTTGGGTGTCTGCATGGATGGGGCACCACCGCCTCCTTCTGCAGAGAGTTAGTGAAGCCCTGGGAAGCACTCACATCACTGCTAACTCCTGTTCTATACTAATTGGTATAGAGTGGCAAGGAGAATATATAAAAATCTTTGGGGACTCAACTAGAGGATCTTCACAGGTTCTCTCTAGCTCAAAGCACTCTGTGATTCTATAAGATGATAGAGCTAGCACTAGGGAGTGTTAAATATGG
Source organism: Excalfactoria chinensis (assembly GCF_039878825.1). Lineage (NCBI taxonomy): Eukaryota > Metazoa > Chordata > Aves > Galliformes > Phasianidae > Excalfactoria > Excalfactoria chinensis. The sequence goes on from NC_092841.1 coordinate 1,690,468, forward strand.
ACAGCTAGCTTGGGTGGAAATGGTAATTGCCTGCGTAGCAGCTATTTAATGCCATTTCTGAATTCAGCAGCCAACTCCAAAATCAATCCAGCTCAGGATGGATCAATCTCCCGCCTTCCTTCAGCTAAATAAAAATGCAGCAGAACTCACAGCATGGAGCCAGCCCGCAGGCAGGGTCTCAGCAGCTCCCTAAGCTGTGTATTGATCTGCAGCTTCAAGTCTGCTTTGTATTGATGGGAGATGCTGCTGTAGGGGTCTGGGTAGAAGGAACTTCTCACAACAGTTGTGTTGTTGGAAAGATCCCCATCAAATAATACGCTGTGATATGTGGGAATAGGGCACTCTGCAGTGTCACTCAGATGCCACCAGAAACATCAGGTTGGGCACAAACCAGCTACGTGGAGTTAGTTAATGACCTGCACTCCTGGGTTACAGCACATCGGAGGTCACATACCCTTCACAAAAAACACTGCTTTTTTCCACATTGCTGCTGTCTCAGTCCCATCAGGACCACCCCTCTGAACTACTAAAGGCACTTTAAGCTCAAGCTTCTCATTGCTGCCTTCAGCAGCAGCATCTCCGGGAGCATCCCAATGTGGGAGCTGGCCAAGAGCTTCCTGGGCTTCACAGAGATCTTTCTGCTGAGCGCATGGCAGGGTGCAGCTCTACAGAGCCTTACCAGGAAGGGCAAGGAGCTTTTGAAGCTCCTTTTTCAGCCGGCTAATTTCTTTGCAGAGCTGAATGTCATCCATCCTGCAGAGACACAAATGAAACCACGGCGGTTAGTGAAGCAGAAGTCTCATCACCCCGATGACAACAACACCTTAGTAAAACCTGGCACGTGCACCAGGCGATAGCATGGATAGCATGGAAATGGGGTACAGGCTGTTGGCTCATTGAAATCAAGGAACTGTGACCTGTTCTTCAACCTGACAGACTCCATTGGTCCTCCCAAGCCCTACCAAGTACCCAACATGAAGCATGACCTTCCCAAGCCTCCAGTGCAGCAGTGCACCGATGTTTTGCAGGCACATGGCAGAGCATCCAACCTGGCACCACGCAGCTCAGATTTTTCACGAGCTCCATGTCTGTGAGCAGTGCAAAAGCCCTTATTTATGCTCCGTGTCTGCGGATAACACACAATTGGACCCACGAGCTGCTGCCACAGATGTGCCCCTGGTTCCCTGTGAGGTGTGCATTGTTAAGAGCCCTGTCTGCTTCTCCTGTAATCCCGCAGCCCTTCGCTGAGTCACCCCATTGAGATGAGTCACACTGGAGCTGGGGCACCAGAAATATTAATTAGAGAGAGGGAAACCAATAGAGCGACAGAGAGGAACCCTGTGTGATACCACTGTAGGAGGAGAACATCCCAGACGGAGGAAGCCTTCCCTGATGGCAGAGGTAATGAATTGGCAATAATAAAAGTTGTCATTTCAATATGATCTGAGAGATAGCAAAGGCAAGCTGCCGGGTGGTTGCTGCTGGAGCTGGGGTTATCTCTGCCACCTGAGACATCTCGTTGCAGCAGGTTTCATTATCTTCCAAGCACGGACATCTCAGCAACATAGGAATGCGTTGGTTTGACATTTCCAACAAGAAGAAAACACTGATTGCTATCGACTGACCAGGAGACTCATATCACTATATGGCGACACTTCGATGGAGGTGTTCATCTCCCTGAGCCCCCACCTGACCCTCAATATGACTTTTATATCCCTCACTGTGTTAGATGCCCCACTCCAACCCCCAGCCCCTATCTCTCATAGCCCTGTTGTGCAGAAGGTTCCTGTGTCCCCAGCTCTCAGGGCTCCTCCTGCCCACCAAAGCTGATGTTCCCATGGCTTCACTTCACAGGTCTGCTGCTCAAGCTCTGACGTGCAGTCCTTCTGTTCCCCAGAACACTCAAGCAATGAATGCTGCAGCTGTACCCACCCCAGCATGTGTTTTCTGTAGGTGATTCCCAAGTGCAAGCCAAGAAAGAAAACAAATAACAAGGTAAGAAGAACCACGAGCTGTGAGTTTTGACAGCACCTGTGAGATTTAGGTGCCAGTTGCCATGGAAAACATTCAAGCACTTCACTCTTTGTGACTCCCAGAAATCCTCTGCAGTCTCCAACATCAACGCCTCAGCTCCATGTGTGTGCTGTGCTCCCTCTGTGCCCACCCCAGCACTTCTGGAGTCAGAGCAGGGCAGTGCTGGCAGCCACGTCTCCAGGGCTCTGGCTCAGGACCTGATGCTGAGGGCACTGTTTATCCCATGCTGCAAATGAGCCCTGCAGCCCCTTTGGCCTTTGCTTTTTCTCAGCTCCCTCCCTGCCTGCTAGGCCAGTGAGAGGACTGCACGCACCAATGGCTCCAAAGGGGCTGTGCAGCTTTATCACATGGACTTTTCTCCTGTCACCATCTCTCAGCATTACAGTGGCTTCATTTCTGTCTCTTTGGCAGGGCCACATTGATTCCGGCACTCTGTGGGCACAAATCCTCTGTGCTGAAGCTCCAAAAGGGGAGGTAGGGCTGGGAGGACACAAGATCTCCTACAACCCAACCATGATGTGATACGATTCGATGATAAACTCAGATCCTATGGCTGCCCATGTCAGGGAGCAGCAGTGAGCCCCCAAACCTTGGGTCCCTTCCCAAGCCCAACCCAAGAGCATCAACCTGCAGAGCAGATGTGGTGCTCGGAGAGGACCATGGGCACGTTTTAGCTCAGACAAACATGTACCACCAACTCAGGTTGGCTCCCAGCACTCACATGTATCGCAGCTCTGACTCCCTCCTCACCAGGATCTCCCTGATCCTCTCGATTTTGAAGAGCTCCCCTTCGATGTCATCGATGGTGGTGGTGGAGTCAGCCATGGAAATGATCTCATCCTCTGCAAAGGAAGCAGGAGCCCCGTTAGCCAGCAGCAGATATTAACTGGGTGCTGAGGACAACAGTGCAGTCCTGCAGACACCAAGCAGAGTCACCAGGCTACTCAAGCAGTTTGAACCTCTTTCCCAGGCTACCCACTGGGTGCTGCAACAGGAGACAGCCCGACATGGGAAGTCACCACCAGATACAAGGTCACTGAGCTACTGGCAGATGTGTTTTGCCTTTATTTGTGCTCCACACAAGGCTGAGCACTACTCAGCAGCATCAGACCCCCTGGCTGAGCACCCCCAGAGAGACAAGCCTGTATCTGCATCCTCCTCCAGGACATGCCAGGGCCAAACCTGGGCCCATATAACACAGAACTCTCAAGGAGTCATGGAGGTGAAGGTCCCACTGCAGCTCCCTTTCCATTGCAGGGTGAGTGAATCTTCCCACAGTACCCAGCAGGGCAGTTCGGTTTCCTTATCCCCTGGAGTTCTGCAACCCATTAGGGGAAATCGAGCCAGGAAAAAGGGATGCCACTTGCTTCAGATCAGAGGCAAAACCATCCCAGCAAAACATGGGAAAAAGAGGCTGTTGTATTTCAGTTTGGGGACAGGCAGGATGGGAGCCCAGAAGCAGAGCCCTGCTTTCACCACCAGCTCTGTCTGCCAAAGTCACACTGACGTCCCGCAGCTCCCAGCCTGCTCTATGGGATGACAGCTGAGGTTCTGCTTCCAGGCCAGCTGCCACCTCCCTGTCAGCCCAGCTCCCAGCATCACATCACCCAGCTCGTTATCACTGACGCACAGCAGTGTGCTCATCACACAGTGGCTAATCCAGCTCTCCTGTGATGTACGGGCAGCACAGGCTGGGGGGTGGAGGGCTCAGCAGCTACAGCAAAGCCAGTCTATGAGAAACACCAATAGTCACATACATCAGGGGAAAACTGAGCTTCCTTTGCATCCCCACAAGGCACAACTCTGCTGGGAGAGTTCTGCAGCCCTGGGATTGGCCCAGTAGGGCAGGGAGGGATAGCTGTGCAGGCACAAGGCAGAACACCCCGCACAGTTGTTTTCTACCCATCACACAGAACTGCTGGAGAAATTGTCTCCAGTGAGGCACGTTTCTGAGGTTGCTGGAGGAGAAGGCCGAATAGCAGAAATGCATGTAGTTTAGGTTGGCGTGACTGGTTTGGGGAATAGTTTTCCATCCTTTCTCACTTAGAAACTCATGAGGATTAATTGTAGCACATCTCCCTCTCCTCCAGCCACACAGGCACTTTCTACCAACACCTTCACATGGAATCCTTAACCATTCCCACCCCAAGCTGCTGGGATGCTCTCAGGAGCCCCTCCCTGATGGACCACTGGATACGTGAGCTGAGCACAAAGTGGGGTGGGATGCGCTGCCCTCCGGCAGTTCTTGTCCCTGCTGCAAACCGGTGCTGGAAACCCTCCCTTAGCCTGCTTTCTACTGGCCTGAATGGGGTTGCTAGGGGACTGGACTGTGGTTGCTATGGGACCAAGGATGTGGTTTCTTGCAGGACCGGACTGCTGTTGCTAAGGGACCGGACAATGGTTGCTAGGGGAGAGGGATGCTGAGCTCCCTTGTCCCGAGCATCCCCCTGCTCAGCCACCCCAGGCTGGTCACGGCCCAGGGGACTTCATGCACCTGAGGACAAGCAGGTGGCCCTGGTCACATCTCCCTGCAGCTGACAGGGATAAGCAGGTAACAACACACACGAGGTTGCAGATAGAACAGCCGCCGTGTGCTTGTAGGCTCCCTGGGGCTCGGCTGTAGTTCAGTCTGGCTCTATATCTGTCAGAAAAAGCTGCATTGCTCAGCGTCACTTCTGCGACCAGACTGAAATGACAAGGCTGATTATTTTATAGGTTCTCCAGTAAACAAAGAAACGAGCTTGCTGCAGCTCTCATTAGTCAGGAACAAATCTTGGAGCACAGAGGTGGGTCTGGGGGAGGGAGGCTGTCACTGCTGGTCTGGGTGGGTGAGGGAATAGCCCAGAATGTCTTTGATCATCGGTGGCAGAAGCACTTGGCTCAGGTCATCAGCCAGCTGCTTCCCAGTGGGCGAGCACAATGGCTTGGAACAGGTGTCAGCATCATTCCTTCTCCTTTCTCATCCCAGAGCCTCATTAGCAGCAGTCAGCCCATCTGGGAGAGGTAAATCCTCACCTGTGTACCAAAGGGAGGAGGAGGGAGTGCTGGGTGATTTCTGCCTACGGTCACTTCCAGCAGCAGAGGTTGTAGGTGAGGAGTGTATTGTGAACCAGGGCCAGGTGGATATCTCATAGAAGAGGTATAGCTGCGGGACCTGAGCTGGAGGCTCCCAAAGGTGAGATGTGCCCTTGGGCACACCAGGGAAGATGCCAAGAGAGCTCTAACCAAGGAGAAGGGGCAGCCCCAGGTGAGAGCTCCTGCAAAATAAAGCCCATGGACCCCTGGGGGAGTGCACTCATCCCTTTGCTTCCTTAAAATCTGCCCTGGGCACCTTCTCTCCACACCTTCTAAATTCAATGAGGAATAGAAAAAGTCCTTGGGATCATAAATGCCAATCTGCTGCTGCTGCGCTTTTGGGTAAGGCCAACATCAGCCAATCCTTCATGCTGTATTTGGCACCAAGATTTCCCAAGGGCTCTGGAAGTGGGACCAAAGACATGTGAGCAGCTGGGGAAGGGGACACACTGCCACACTTCTGCATGAAACCCATGTAGCAAACCTTGTGAGAAACCAGCGAGTCTGTGCAAGTAACCAAAAGGCAGGAACCCTTCAGGAAACCAGAACTGGGACCAGAGAAGTCGAGAAGTCTTTATCACTGGTCCAAGACACCTCCTGAACAAGGATGTGACCAACTCCACCTAACAACTGAGCCTGCTTTCAGCAGGGAGTTGGACTCGAGATCTCCAGAGCTCCCTCCTGATCCAAGTTACTTCATGAAGACCAACTGGGCTTCGCATGGATCTTCCCTACTAGTCCAGGAGATGCCTCCTCCAGATAGATGTGGGGTGATACCAAGTTCCTGAAGCCCCACATACAGGCATGGGTCAGAGCATAGCTTCCCTGTGCAGCCTGGGGTACCCAGGGCTCCATGCATCCCCTGCAGGTGGCAAGTGGGAACACTCAGAACTCAGGAGGGACTAAACCTGGGCACACTGTACAGCAGGCAGCTCGGCAAAGACTTCCCTGGAGATGGTTTTACCAAAACTGAATGGGTCTATAACACCCAATTCTAAGTGCCTCCTTACATCTGGGCCCATGCTTGTGGTGCTGGATGTAGGTTCAGGGATGTAGGATGACCCACATGTGCAGCTCCCATAGATGCACATGCCAATGGAACCAAGCACAGGAATCAGCCCCACACTGCCCACAGAGCTCTCCAACAGCCTCAACCTGGCAAACTGAAGAACAGAAGGCTTTGATTTCAACTTGGGACCGCTCTGATCGTTGCACACAGCCCAGGGGAAGAGAGTATCGTTAATGAGGAGTATAATAGCTGGAGACTTTCACTCCATACGGCTTTGGTGCAAACATTTAGACAGCCAGCAGCAAGCCCAGGATGAGTCACAGCAGCAGTCAGTGCAGGGTTGAGTTGCGAGTGATTTCTTTCATGATTAAAGTTGGGCAATAGATTGCCAGTGCCCTGGGGAGGGAGGGCAGAGATCTTTGCCTGGGCTCCATCCCAAGAGGCTTTTAACTCAGCTGTGAGTTTTATTCCACCAAGGAAAGCAGTGTGGGCAGGGGGCATCCAGCTCATCAAAACCAGCCCTTGTTGATATAGTGCATGTTTGATAATGAGAGCAATTGCAGCGTGCTGCCCAGCTCTGGGCAGCGTTTGCAGAGGTGATGTGGTGCTCACACCCCTGGTGCCTCCAGCACTCTCAGCACACAGCCAGGCACTCCAGACCTGGAGGACAAGGTCAGATCCCTGTGGGCCCCCACCCAGACACCTGCCATGCAGCGGGGAGTTGGGGAGGATAAAAACTTTAGGATGCTCCCCACGGAGCTGAGCAGCACCCACACACTCGCATCAAGTGGGATGCTGAAGTTTGCTCTCTGCCTCCCATTTTTGCCTTTCTGGCTGCTCACTGCTGTCCTGCTGCATGCAGAGGTCTGGTGGGGAGCAGAAAGAGATGGGAAGATAAGGGGATGGGGGAGATATTGGAGAGATGTCCCGGCAGGAGGTCCCCTCAGGCTGCGATGCTGTCTCCCATCCCAGGGGCTTGGCTTGGTGACCTGCCGGTCAGACACCCCTGCCCACCCACTTCCTACAAGAGGAACAGTGGGGAAAGGAAGCAAAGGGCCGCACGGGCACCCCAGACTGCCCATCACAGCCATGCCCACAGCAGGCACGGCAGCACGCTGCCTCCTTTACACCTCCCCGGGCTGCATCAGCCGGGTGGAGGTTTCCGTCTCCCCTCCACCACTTCGTTTCCCCCAGCCATCCCTCCTCCCCTCCAGCCGCTTCTCTCCGTCTTTCCCCCCACCCAACCCTCCCCTCCCACCCTGCGGGGGGCTCAGGGTCTCCCCCAGCCGCGCTCCCCCCGCTGCCCTCACCGCTCCGGGACGTACCACGGAGCTCCGCAACCCGACGTAGGGTTGTGGGGAGGTGGAATGGGGCAACACCGGAGCCACCCGGGGGAAAGTTTGGAGCTCACCTGGCGCCGTGCTGGCGGGCGGCCACCGGGTGGATTCCAGCGAGCCGTACCGGGGGGGGGTCCGGTTCCCCTCCATGCTGCAGAGCGGTGCGGCCGCTTCTTCCCCGTCCGCACCGCTCGGAGTGGAGCTGGTTGGGGCTCCCGAGACACCCGCCCCTCCGCCCGACTCCCCCCGCTCCTCTCCCGCCGCGCCCTCTGCCGTTCTCCGCCGCCCCGCAGCCGCTCCCCGCCCTCCGCCCGCACCGCGGCCGCTTCAATCTCGGGGCGGTTCGGGGCTCGGCTGGGTGTCCTCTACTGCCGGGCACCCCTTTAGCCCTGCTACAGCCCCGGCCTCTCCAGTTCCGTGCCACAGACTTCAGCAGCTTCAGCATGAACGCACGGTCCCATTCAGCCCAATTCATCCTTTGTGTGCTCCCAGCAGTGCACGGCTTGCTGCAGATAAATAAACCACGCAACAAAAGCGTGGCAAAGAAAAGATGTTTCCCAAAGGGAGCCAGGTGTTGGTGTGGGTCAGAGGTTTGCTGGCAGCACCTTGGGAGCACAGGGGCTGGGCATGGGTCTGAAACGTTGCAGGGTTCTTAATGATCACATCATCTCAATTGGAAAAGACCTTGAAGATCATGAAGTCCAGCCACCAATCTGACCTACCACATCCCACCCAAGGTCACATCCTTGTCCACCATGGCCACAATGGACGAGTACCCAGATCAGCTGCGTTCCACACCTGGCATTTATAGCACTCCAGAAGTTTGCTTTGCTCACCATGTCATACATGTCCAGTCAGAATAACAGGATCCACACTTCAGCTATTGAAATGATGTCAGCACCCGATTGTGTTTCCTGGCTCAGAATTCCTTTTCCCATCAGCATAAAGCTGCTGTTCTCATTCCTATCAGCCCCTCCACAGTTCCAACCTTCCAACCTGATTACAGCTGGAAACGTTTCCAAAGGTCCAAAACCACAGCAGCACTGCTAACAACAACCTTCTCTACTGATAAAGCTGGCATGACATCACTTCTGTTGCTTGATTTCTCCAGGCTGGGTTTCTTAATATGAAAGGTGAAACAGAGCTTAATTTCAAAGTTAGTTCCTACTCAGCTCTGTGTCTGCGTTCACAGTGTTATGGTGTCAACACATCTGATTTCAAGGGAAAAAAATATTGTCTTTGGTCGGAGATCACAGCAAAAACAGTGGAGAAGTGATGCACTAAGAAATGTGTCTGTGCCCAGAGCAATGTACAACTGAAAGCAGCAGATGAAAAAGAAGGAAAGGAGGCAGGGAGGCAAAGGAGGGAAGGGAAGGAAAGGGAAGGGAAGGGAAAGAACCTGCAATTTTAGTTGTTTCCTTGCAGTGTAGGAATAAAAGAAAGTGAGGTAAAGTATTGGGTTCAATGAGCTGTGTGGATTCCAGTCCAGCTCTGTTGGCCATACATTACGTGCAAGGTCTGAGCACTGTTTCATTATAAGCAGAGAGACATTCAGCATTTGCTGGTGAATGCTGCCTCATCTGCTGGAACTGATTCAGTGAGAACTATTGAAGCACGTCACAGAACATGAGTACATCAATCCACGTGAGATCCAAACAGCATCAGCTGCAGAGGACATCCTCAGCACCACCAATTAAACCAACAGGAATTCGCATGGCTCTCAGGTGTGCTGCTTGCACAGGACTGCTGTCATGCACCCTATTAACGAGCAATCAGAGTTCCTGAGGTATGACATGGTAATAAGGCTGGGATAGATTCTTGACACTAAAACTGTTCTCTGCTTGAGTCTGAATTTCAGGTAGAAGGCAACTTCTCAACACAGAGTTCCAGTTATTCTTGGCTCAAGGACAAGCCTATCTATAGTCACTGGAGCAGGTTGTGGTATGACATAGTGGGTTTGGGCCAGAAAATGGGGAGCTAATACTGCTGAAAGCATCTGAGGTGCAGATAAACTGCAATCATTATACACAGAGATCATCTACAACAGCAGTGCTTTTCCTTGTCTCTCCTATGAGCGCAGGAGGGAGTAGGGTAGGAGATCACCATGCCACTCGTATGCTACATGTTAGATATGTATTTAGAGAAATACTCTGGGTTTTGCAGCTGTCTCGTAAAACTTCAGGGAGATGCTATTAAAGTTAATTGTGCTGCAAAGGAATGAGGTGGTCCCATGTAGCTGGTGTCATGGTTTTGCAGCTTAACCCATGACAGCTGGTCAAATGACAACAGCTTTTGATGAGAGCTGAAAGCTTTTCAAAGCAGAGCTGAGCCATTAACACAAGATCATCAATTGTTTTCCATTTATAAGGCCACAGGTTCTTCTATTCCCACAGTTCATACCCCACTCACACCAGCCACAAGCAAGTAAATTTATTTAAAAAAAGGTCATTTTTGGCTTTCCCCCCCCCTTTTATATATATATATATATATATATAATTGGCATTAAAAGAATTGCACCTTCTGATACAGATCCTCTGCGACACCTGTACAAATAACTTATAATCCATCTACACCATTTACAGCTGTACAAAGTCAGTCCTGGACACCACAGACCACGCTCTGACCCACGGCCTCATGGCTTTGTGAGCTGCTGGCTGGGGTGTCCCCAGCAAAGAAGCCCAGCGAGGCAGAGGGACTGCACTGGGACGTTGAGGTGCTGTGATGCTGTTGCCCATCAGCTGTTGGTGCTGGTTTGGGCTTAAATGCTTTTTGGGACCTGGAGACTCTTTATGCTGCTAAATAACCCATCACACAGCAACAGCTCCAGAGTTGCTTTGCCCCCTGTAATGCTTTCCAGTGCTAGTTTGGGGCTGTGTGGTGCATTCAAAGTGAGAGTGCATGCACCCTGAGCTTGGGAACAGGAACCAAAGCCGCCTGCTCTGCCAAGGCAACATTAAGGGACAGCAGCAGGAGGGTTTCATAGTGCCCAACCAACCAGGACAACCCACAGGGTTGGAGGGAAACATCTCCAGACTTGGATATCTATGCTCAAGGGACGCCCTGTAGGTGACACTGGAAGAGCTGCTGTGTACATTGACAAGGCTGGAAGACTCCTCCTAGGGGCAGTGGATCCAAGCCAGCAACCCCGAGCTGCTGGGAGCTGAAAGAATCAAAGCTGATAGCGTCATGGAAGGCTGCCATGGATCCCACATCCCTTCCAATGTGAATCTACAGGAGACTCCCTGGAGACACCCCAGATATCACAGACTGTATTCAAAGAACCAACCAATGCACGTCATGTTTCTTCCATTACTTCAGCCAAGATGGGCCTCAGAAACGTTCCTCCATAAAGCTGCTTTGGTGTGAGCCCATCTGCAAACCAGGGGAGGGCTCCCACATGCTGGCAGCAGCAGGGGGAAGGAACAGAAGAGTCTCCCAGGGGTTCTGCAGGCTTCTCAGAACAAAGCCAGGCTGTGCTGCCTGAGCATTCTGAGTTCATCACTGCCAAATATTGCACTGGATTTCCCTTGTCCCTGCTTCACACCACCCATCATACTTACACAGCCCCTCTGAAACAACAGTGGGTGTCCCGTCAACTACACTCATGTCACACACCACACCAGGCCAGGAGGTGCCACGGCAATAAATATTAGTGCTAGCAACTGCTCTCTTGATCCACAAGCACATCAAGCACCATCACCTCAGCTCTATTTTCCCCAGTCCTTTCCCTGAAATGAAAAGCTTGGAGGTTTTTTATGACTTGTGCAAAAGGTCAGATCTCCCAGTCCTTTAGGAGAGCTCTGCCCTGGCAGGGAGCTCAGGCTGTGGCCATCACGGCCATTCCTTGGCACATGGCTGAGCCCTTCCCACCTCTGCCTTTGCAGCTTTAGAAACACCACCCTGGTTGCAAAGCCACTGTTGGCAGTTTATCTTAGTGTGCTTCCTCTTTCCATTTCTCCTATCACGACCCAGGTGCTGCATCTTGCATGTCAGCTTTTTCTCCTTTTCTTCACTGGATGACACCTGCAAACGTGTTGATGGGCAGCAGCAGAGATTTGGGCATGTATTTCACAAGTCCCACATCCTCTGCTTCGTGCAGGCTGAATTTCATTGTCCTTGACTTTTGCAGGCAGTAGCTGGGCTCTAGGCAAGGAGACACTTCCAGGCTGCAGGAGGACAAGAACGTGATTACTGCTCATGAAAAGCTGCCCTTAAGGGCCAGAGTCTGACCTCAGACTAAATCCCAACTCTCTGCTCTGACTGCAGAGCGGGGGCTGTCACACAGAGCTGGGCTTAATGCTTTCAGAGTGGTTTTGGCTCAGAGCTGATGTGTACCAGCACTTAAGCACAAAAGCAATGGCCTCAGCCTTGCTTACTTTCCCACTTTACCTGTACTCCACACAAACCACAAACCCCATCTGTTCCCTTCCAGCACTTCATATGTCACTGTCACCACTGCAGTCACATTAATCCCTGACTTTGCACAGGGCTGATTCCTCTGCCCCAATCTGCACATACAGGGAAGTTGGACCAGATGGCCTTTAAGGGTCCCTCTCAACTCAGACAGTTGAGATTCCATGATTCTTTGACTCTGCCCTGCTTTCCCAGGTAGGGCATCCTCACCTGATCACACTCCTGTAGGTCCTTCTGCTGTCCTTGTCCAGACATAAAGTGAAGGGCCTCTGCTCCGTGCTCCTGATTTTGATGTTGCGTGTCTTCAACTTGTTTGCCACGGTCTGGGTTGGGAGAGGAGGGAGAGCTCAATGAGTGCCTCACACACCTGGCATGAGTGGGGCATACGGAGGAGACAAATAGCAGATGTGAAGGGGAAAGAATGATGACATTCTCATTCAGTTTAAACTTTAGAAGTGATGCAAGGTGGCTGCTTTAAAGTGGAAAGGTCTCTCTCTCTTTCCACGATCACAGCCATGATAACTAAAGGACTAAGCCTTATTTCTCCACTTTGCCTCTTGAATCACACAGTCACCATGGCAGCTCAGTACTTCAGGGTGTCCTGAGACATTGTGTGTTGAGCAGCAGGGACAGCATTTGGGATTTGACTTGAGAAAATAGACTTTTCCAGGGAACACCCAACCATGGAAACTCCCAGAGCCTTCCCCTTCCATGGAGAGTTCCCCTTCACTGTGGTTGTAAGGGCTTTCCATTCACTGGCCAACCCTTCTAGGGTCAGGAGCACCCACAGCCACTTACTGAGAAGGATCGTCCCGACAAGTTGTTGATCCTAACAGCTTCGGTGATGTTCACATTTAGACAGGCCAGATCTGCAACAGAAGCAGTATGTTAGACTTGGATAACACAGGCACAAATGGCACTGAGCATTATGGTCAGATTCACCCTATGGAGCACCAGAAATCTCAGCAAAGCTTGCTCCCAAGCAGAGAAACCCACCTTCAGCTGAGTTAGCAGGAATGGCCTTCATTGAGAGACCCGTGGAGCGCAGGGACAGTGATACCTCCTTTGCCCGGTCACTCACCACGACCTGTGGGGAAGGAAGGTTCTGTTCATTCAACCAGGTCATGGGGTGGCTCTGAGGAGCTTTGGGGCAGTTTTTCACAAGTACAGGGTTAGCTGACAACCTATCAGAACCCTCTGTCCTCTCCTGGAGTGCAATTCCAGGGAAAGAAGGAGGGCCAGATCACTGCTTTTGGAAGGTCTGTGCTATGCCTGCGGATGTGGGCACATTGGGTGCCCAGAGCCCCACTCACCTTCCTGTATGTTACAGTCAGATCTATGCCAGGGCCATCCAGGGTCGTCTTCTTCTTGGTTGGGTTTACCTCTGCAAGGGGAGGACCAAGAAGGATGGAGGTGTCACTCATCCTGCCCATCTGAGGGCAGAGGACAGCAGTCCAGGGGAAAAGCCACTCTATAGGCTCTGTGCCACCAAAAGGTTTGGTGAGATGGACTCGCTGTAGGGTCTGTGCTCAAGCCCAATGGCAAGCATCCACTGGATCAGGCTCTGGGTACAGACCAGCCCTCAGTCCCTCTTGTGCCTCATGACATCACCTGGCTGAGACCAGGACCCAGCAGCCACCCTCTTTCCTATCATCACATGCTAAGGAGGAAGAAGGAGGAATTCAGGGCTGTCCTGATTTGCTGGGGAGTGAAGGCTGTGGGGTTCCATGGGGACCAAACGCACCTCTGGGGGAGATGCTGTCCTGCACCTGGGCACACAGCTCCGTGAGGAACACATCCTCAGCTGGTTCCTGTGCTGAGCTGCTGAAGAAAACCTGAAAGAGAGGGAAAACTTTGAGAACAGTCACCCTGTGCCATTCCAGAGGGACTGTGGCAGCAAAAGGGTCTCCTGAGCGCCCCGGTGGGACATCACCAAAGGGAATCTGTCACCTCACCATGGGGGACCAATGGGATGGGGAGAGCTGATTTTGCTTTCCGAAGCACAGGAGCACTGCATGCCTCGCAGTGCATAGAGCCAGCTGAGCTACGGGCCCTTGCCACTGGGTGTCACTGCGTGCTCACAGATGGCTGCTCCCAGCAGATGCTCAGTGCTGGGGAGCAGCTTCCAGACTGACTACAGGCACTGTCTTAATTGCAAGGCTGGTCATTTCTTCCTGATACACCTGAATCAGCCACTCACATCAGATCTGTGCAGTACCCTTTGAGTAAAATATGAAGATAAGGTCCTGGGGAGCTTCTGCTCGCCCTCCACCCAGCTCTTGTGGGGTGGAGGAAAAGCACTCTGCAGCCAAAGAGGAACAGTGTGATCTTAACCCAAACAGCACAGCAGGCTCTGTGCTTCCAGATTATGCTCTTTATGACAGCAGGGCTGTCTGAGTGCCTCTATATGAAAACCACACCTGGAGGCAGTTCCTCTTCCCCCATTTGAGTCACTGCTCTTTTATTCGCTCCTAATTTGTCTTGGAGGAGAAATGCATTGGAGACAAATTCAGAGGGAAAACAAAATCCTCAGCAACCCACATTGCGGATCAGCTGCTTTGCAAGCTACACGCTATTAATTCAAGTCTTGGTGATGCTTCACCAATAATCAACAAAGTTCTTCCAGCTCTTTGCAAGCCATGTGCCTGTTTGCTCAATGCAACGGCTGCTCTTTGGCTGCAATAGATCACCGTGTTGGCTGCGGGCAGCTCAGAAGGAGATAAGTGCACTGATACCACCCTGAGCTTTGAAGGGGGAAACTGCCAGAGGAGCAGATGAAGGGCTGATACTTCGGGACCAAATACAGAAGTTCTTTGCGCTCGTATCGAATAGCTCACCCTGCTGCCATTTCAGAGAAAAGCTGGCAGGAAACAAATAAATTAGCACTTCAGGAAACCCTGCAAAGCTTCTGCAAGGTTTTGGTGAAGCTACCCAGAGAATCCTTGCAACACTTAAAGCAGCAGGAGGTGCCAGAGCTGCTGAGCAAACCTGTGTCCAGCAAAGCAGGGTGCAGGGGGTAACATCAGCGTTTGCTTTGCTTACCTTCAAGATCCCCAAATACCATTCCCGGCATCACTGACATATCTGTACCCATTACCTCTAACCGCTGACCTGGGAAGGGCTGGGGGCACAGGGATCAGCTCAGAGCTGCCCAAATCCTGCTGACCCCATGGGCTTTACAGAGTGCTGCCAGCAACAGGGAGCAAGTGTTAGTGGTGCCACGGGACAGCACAGCATCCACAGAACCCACCTTCACTGAGTACACCTGGAAGCAGACGGGCTGGGCACCCATACGGACATAGTAGGCAATCACATCAGTGATGAAGAGATCCGTCACCAAATGCTTGCTAGGAGAGGAAGGCTGGGGGGGAAATAGCAACAAGGATCAGCCCTGATCACTGCCTTCCTACCAAGTAAGGGGTGGTGAGCTCAGCTGCTCTGCCATGACCAGCCAAAGTTAATGGGAGAGGCACAGGCTTGCCCCCACCTCCCCACATTTCTTGAAGGCTGTCACTGCTGGCTCAGACTGCCAGGAAATGAGAGCTGGGGTATTACAGCAAATGCCTCGTTTACATTTGCATTCTTGAAATATGCCATTTCCTGTCCCTTGGCCAAAAAAAAAAACCCCACCGTAGAAAATGGGTCTCATGGACTCAACACCAACCCTGGCTGCCTGCAGGGCATAAGCCTCCATCTGGGGCACATAAGGGCTTTGCAGGCATGAGCTCACCCCCATGGGTTTGTGGGCAGGGGATCAATGCTGGGGGTGGGGAGGGCTCCTCATACCATGGCAGCCAGCTTGGGGATCATGTGGCACAGCGTGTTGATGTTGCTTTCGTACCAGGGGTCAGCTCTGCTCAGGTAGGCAGCCACCTCACAGAGCTCCTCGGGGCTGGTGGCAGAGGGGTTCTGTGGAGGAACACAGCTCAGGGCACAGCTCACACCTCACCAGGAGGCAGAGGGATGCACTCACAGGGGTCAGTCCCTGGGGTCCCCCTGTCCCTCCTTCTCCAGCAGTGAGCAGACTCACCGCAGCTGCCGGCATGTCTGGCTGCCCGCTCACTGGCACGTAGTAGAACTGCAGGTTGAGCCTTGGGGTCAGGAAGACACGGCGTGTCTCTCGCTTCCTTGAAAGGGAAGAAAATAAATATAGCCATGCCTGAAAGGTGAAGGGGGAGGAAAACGGTGCCAGGAGATGACAGCAGCTCTGCAACAGAAGCACAAACCCTCCCCACTCGCCTCCTGTGCCCAATGCAACACAGCAGCAGCAATGCCCCCAGATTCCCAAATCCACACTGGATGGTTTATGGGATGTCCCATAGGTGGGCTCATCAGCTTCCTTCCCTTGTGCACTGGAAAAATTCTTGCCTGGTTCTATGTATTTATCTTTTAAAATCTATCTTCTGCACAGAATGGAAAAACTCCACATGTGCACTATTTGGGTCATGCAGCCAGTGAAGATGGCAGCTGTTCACCACAAGAGGGATGAAGCACCAGCACAGGTTGTCCAGAGAAGCTGTGGATGTCCCATCCCCGGAGGTGTTCAACAGTGAACTGGATGGGGTTTGGGGCAATGTGCTCTAGTGATTTCCCTGCCTACAGCATGGGGCTGGGACTGTATGGTCTTTGAAGGTCTATTCCAACCCAAACCATTTTAGCATTCATTCCAAGATGAACACATTCAGGTGCAGAACATCCAGGTCCGATCCTGCCCCAGGTAATCCATTCCCAACCACAATGGCTGCTGCAACCAAGCAAAGCCCCCACTTTGACCCCCCTCCCCCTGGCAGCTGCTCACCGCAGGGAGTGGTAGGCTTGGGCCAGGCGCCCCAGGATGCGATCGTCCCCCAGCAGCACAATGCGAGCAGTGTGCAGCCTCAGCAGTGGGGCCGTGGGCTCAGTGGGGATCCCCACTCTCTTCTGCACTTTGGCTGCAGGTTTCACCCCGGGGCTGTTGCAGCCGGTCTGCAGGAAGGCCACGCTCTCCAACGGCGAGGGCTTTTTTTTAATGCCACCTTTCCTATGGAGCCGGGATTGCTCTGTGTCAGCACTGCATGGGGCAAAGGGCTCCTCAGCAGTAGGTGGCAGATCCCGTTCGATGCCGCTGTCAGTGGAGAGCACGGAGAAGCGGGTCTGCTCACAGCACTCGCAGTCTGAAATGATGTCCTGGATCTCAAAGTTATCCAGGTCCTGACTCAGGCGATCCGGCTCACAGCTCTGCGACAGCGGACGGATGAACAGCACCAGCTCCTTCCCTGCAGGCAGGAGGAGCTCAGGGAGGGAGATGCAGCCAGACTCAAGCCGAGCCTTTGTCTTGCCCCAGCTACCAACCAGAGGGCCATCAGCAGCTCTGGATTGCCCTTCCAGCCCCATTTCCCAGCACAGCACCGCTCTCATTGTGTGCTTTGTGTGCACCCTGCAGGAGTGCCCTGCTTGTCTTTCCCTCCCAGTCCAGCCCTGGTGCCTCACTCACAGAGCTGATCATCTTCTGTCCAGAGGTGGAAGCTGATGTTGGGGTTGGGCAGCGGGGTGCCCTGCAGCCCTTCCAGGGGAGCATCACCTGTGGGAACAGGGGTGCTCATAGCACATGGAGCAGGCAGTGCACAAAACCCACTGGTGTTCTGCTTCAGCTGTTGGATAGTCCTGAGCCCTGGGGGATCTCCCATCCCATCACTTCTGGCCAAACCCAAGGCTGTAATCACAGTCCCCTGCTCCCACAAATGAACGCACAAATGAACATCCATACACGTCCTGGGAAAGGGAGAGGTGACATGGGGCTACTGAGGCATGGGCAAGCAAAGGACCTTGCTATGCTGCAGACAGCAGAGAGCTTGTAGAGCAAATAACATGCACTTTGTGGATGGGCTGTGGAGGGGTAATGGTGAGGATGGGCAGCACAGAGGGGGCTCACCTGGTGGTGAGGAGCTGAGGATGGCACTGTAGATGCTCCGCAGCCTTTCCGTGTGCTGCCTGCGGTCTGCACCTGCTTTACTCCCTGTGCACTCAACAGTTGTCACCACCTCCTGGAACCAGTGCTCAACCTCGCTGCTGGGCATGCCCTGCCACAGAGATGCCATTAGTGCCCCCACGTGTAAGAGGAGATGCTCCGTGGGCAGAGCATTGGGAGATGGCAAATGGACCCTGTGCAAACAGGCTCATGGATGAGCCCGTATTGCAGCCCCAGTGTCCAGTGGGACTATTAGGAAACCATTCTGGGGCCATACAAGTGCTGCTGGTTACCTGGAGCCGCATCCTCAAGGCGCTGAGGTCACAGCCCTCACCCAGGGCTGCCTGCATGGCGTGGGTGATCACATAGCACATACATGCCCTCGGACTCTGAGAGACACGAGCTGCCTCCGTGTCAGTGAGCAGAGCCTTGCAGATGGCTTCGGAGAGCAGCTCCGGGTCAGCAAAGATGAAAATCCTGCATAGGTGTGGTAAATGGGGACATCAACATGCAACCAACAAATTGCATCCCCCCCCCAGCCCACACCCCACCACAGAGTTTGGCTCCAAGTTGTCTGTGCACCAATTGAGGGAGCAGGAAAGGGGCAGCTTCACAAGAAAATTCAAAGGGGATGGAAGAAATAAGAGTGATGATACATTTGAAGAGGCACTACTCACTTTTCCTGGTAGGGATAAGGGTCGCTTCTAAGACTTTGTTCAGAAATCACCATCCTTTGGTAGAGCATTCCTAACGGAAGTGAGAAAATCAATGCACAAGGGTTGGAGCACGAGGCAAAACAACCTGGCCTGGCTCGTGGGAAGGGCTCCAAGTGGGTCAGCACTGATAGGAGAGGGGAGGTAGGAGCCAGGAGTCGGCCCTGGGTTAAATATAACCACGGACAAAGATAGGCCATGCTACAGAAAAAGAAAACTCCTTCTATTCAGGGATAATTTCCTGTATTTCCCTTCCTTTGTTTAGAGGATTATGAGCTCAGAGGAGAGCTTGGAGCAGGAGGAAAGGCTGACTGCTGGCCATGGCCATGGGGCCACATCGGGGATGGTGCTGGGTATGGGGGATGTGAAGAGCACCATTCCAAGTCTGGAGGGTTGTGTTTCACCCCACCTGGCCCTGGGGTAGGAAAGACATGAGTATCCCATCCAGCTGCTTAATAACCACCCAAAACCAGGAAAGGGGAACTCTTCCATCCAAATGTTTCCTAAAGCTGGGTCAGCCTCACACAGCAACCCGTGCCACAACTTTAGGCAAAGGCCAGCTCTGTATATAAACCCCCCAAACTCAGGGGCAGAGCAGGGGAGCATCGTACCTGGTGCTGTCCTTTCCATCTTCAGCCTGGCAGCATAGTCCAAACCAATGGTGCAGAAAGGCTTGGGCAGGGTGAGCAGCTTCTTGCAGAAATCATACACTCTGCTGCAGAGCTCATCGGAGATGCAGGGAGCCTGGGGTGAGAGAGGGGCAGCAAACAAGATGCTGCAGGCAGAGATCCCAAATGGGCTCTCCCCATGACAGACCCTGGGATGGGAGAGCAGGACTGGGCACCAGGATGGTGGTGGTGCCTCCAAGCAGTACCCACTAAAGGCTGCGGGATGCATTCTGACCAGGTATGGAAAGGTGCTTGGGCAAATGGACTTTATTAGCAGTGTGACTTCCTGCACCATCAGCACCAAGAAATCAGCACCCAAACGTGCCATTATTGTGGACATCACACGGGGAAATGTGCGGCTGAGTCCATCTGTGGCAATGCAGGGCTTGGCTGGGCTATTTCAGTACAGAAATAGGTGGTCCCTCCCCTGCCTTCTGATTTCCCAGGATCTTGCCCCAGAGAGGTTACCTTGATCAAGGCGTACATCAGTGTGTGCAGCAGAGGGATGATGTAATGCCTGTAGTCACCTCGCTCTGCCTGCGGGACCAAAAGGTGCAGTCAGCACTGGGGAACCCACCACAGCCCTGAGTAGGTGCAGGGTGATACTCCTGGGGCTGGGAGAGCTCTGGAAGCTCCCTATGGGTCACTGGGGTGGGCAGGGGATCCTTGGGGGTGGGGGCAGGTATGAAGGTGCTGCATGCTGCTGATGCTGCCCCATCCTTGTGTAGTTCTGCAGAGCAGATATAAAGGAATAGCAGGGCTGGCAGGGCCTTGCCGTGGTGATGCTGGTAACTCAGGGTTCTCCCCCCAGCACCTCTGTTCAGGGATGATGCGCTGCTGTTATATCCCAGCTAAATGGAACTGATGGCAGCAAAGCTTTAGAAATGATGGATCAAATAAGTAAGGTTGAATTGCTGAGACCAGCTAATCCCTGGGCAGAGCCCTGGAGGAACTCAAGCATGAAATTGCTGAGTTATGATCGGTGGTTGGTGCTGAGTGCTCAGGGTTGCTGCAGTGTCAGGGGACTGAAAAAGCACAACACTGATTTCCAGGGAGAGCTTCAGGGAGACAAAGGGAATTACAGCCCAGGAGGACTGACAGCCCTCTGAGAATAAGAGCAGCAGAGGAATAACAGCTCTAATGGGTGGGAGGAAGGGAAGGCTGGCACGGCTCTTGCAGGGGAACCTCAGCCCCAAAGGGGGGCAGAGGGAGGTGACAGCAGAGGGGTCTCTGCAAATGAGGGCGCTGGATGAAACGAGGCATGCTCTCAAAGGTGACATCGTGCCCAACCACATCACCACCACTGCAGGAGCTGGGGGTGCTGAAGGTTCACCTGAGTTCAGAAAATGAGGAGATGCATCACTGAAACCCAAAATCTACCCGTGGGTTTCCACGCGATGAGCCCAGGATGGGATGTGGGACAAGGTGTGACACCACGCAGAGGAGATGAGTGGCAGGGAGAGAAACTTCCCCGGTACCTGTGACTGCAGGGCAGTGTGGGGGTGGTTGGAAAAGCTCTTTGTTTTGCTGTCTGTGGGCTGCAAACAGCACCTGCCCCTGGTTATGAGGCTCCAGTCCCTACAGCCTCCTTCCCCAGGGCTTGTCCTGCCTGGGATGGATGAAGCCCCGTGGAGATGAGGTCCCCACCTGCAGGGCACTGTGAGGCACTCACCCTCTCCAGCTCTTTCACCAGGATCCGGACCAGGATGGGGCTGTTACTGGGATTCTGGTCAATTTTTTTGTGCAGGGTCCATCGCAGCATCCCTGAGAGGTGAGAAGGGGGGGAGGTGAGGCTGTCCTGCAGAGCAGTGAATTGATGGATGGGGAGATCTGGGCACTGCAACCACTGCCCACGGGGATCTCTCTCACAGCTCATGCAGCTCAATGTGATTTCTCCACCCTCTGCTTCACCCAGTGACCTTCAGCAAAGGATGGGGCGTACTAATTGGATCTAATTAACTGCAAAACATGCACTCCAAGTAAAATCAATACCCCAGAACAAATTAAGCTCCCCAAAGCTGCAGCAGCCCAGCTGCTGCCTCAGACTGAGCAGTACTCCCCACCATGGCGAGGAAGGGATGGCAGCTGACTCCCCAGCAAAGCAATGTGGCAATGCAGTGGCCCCACAGGGACAGGTTGGTAAATTCCAGGTGGATGGGGCTGTCCCAGGGGCTCACCTCGGTCACGCTGGCAGGCGGGGTGGTGGCCATCCAGCTCACGCAGCAGAGTGCGGACACGGCGCAGGATGTCTGACTCCAGCTCTGCGGGGACAAGGAGGGCATGAGCAGCCTGGGAACCCAGGGATGAGAGCAGGGAAACCCTGGGATGGGTATAGAAGGCATCAAATTTGGCTAAGCCCCAGTGGCAACCAGTCAGAGCCATAAGGCAGCCATACCCCACAGGCATGGAGCTGTGCTGAGAGCAAAGCTTGTTCACAGGGACATGGTGGCAGAGAGGCTGTGCTCTGAATGAGCCCTGAAGAGCCCCTTGCTTTGGAAAAAAAAAACAATCACATATTAAATACAGAAGCTGAAGGACCAAAAGCAATGCTGCAGAAGCACCTCTGCAGTTGGGCACAGTGGGGGTTCAGCCTCATCCCCATCCACCATAGAACCACAGAATGGTTGGAGTTGGAAGGGACCCCTGAAAGCCACCTGGTCTCACCCCTGCACTGAGCAGGAACACCCACAGCTCCATCAGCCCATCCCTTGTCCTTGGCTGTCTGCAGGGATGGGGAACCACCACCTCTTTGGGCAACCTGTGCCAGCACCTCACCCCTTCTAGTGCAAACACTAGGGATGTTTTCTTTACATCCAGTCTAAGTCCAAATCCATTTCCCTTTGTCCTACCACACAGACTCTAGAGTCTGTCCCCTTCTTTCTTACACCCCCTATGGGAGTATCCCAGTGACATGGGCTCCCTTAGCCCACAACTGCCCACCCAGGGCCCTGAGTACCCCCAGGCAGATACAGAGCTCTGACTGCCGCCTGCTCTCTGCGTATGTCAGCAGTGAGCCGCATCCTTCCCGTGGCCAAAAATAAATGTGAAAAACCTCAGAGCTGATTTGGGGTATGACTTGTTCCTGTGGTGAGGACTGCTGCTCACGAGGGAACTCGCATGTCAGCACTGGCACAATGCAGCTGCTAAAGCCATGTGAGGGATCAGCTGAGAAACACCGATTCCCTAACCCTAACCCTAACCCTAACCCTAACCCTGCCCTTCCTTCCCAGTTTTGCTCCCAAATTTGCCCATCCGCCCCCACACCTTCTTCATCCCCAGCTCCATCTCCCCAAGCATCAGGGATGGCTCAGAGCAGTGCTGCTCATTCCTCTTTGCCTACAGGAAATGAGAGGCAGCCTGAGTGATGCTATGGAAGCACTGTGCTCAAAAACCACAACCTCCACACCTCCTTGCATGGCTCTGCAAAGGGATAAAGCAGACTGGGCTGGGTGTTGGTGCAGTGCCTTGGGCTTCCCAAGGTGCAATGACCAGGAGAGGGGAGCTGGGAGCCATAGGAAGGGACAGAAGGAAACTTCCCATTCTTTTTTATTTGTGTATATTTGTAATGACGACAGGAAGCCTTTTTCTGAGGCTGATGTAAACACTGTGTCCTCTCTTCCTAAATCAAAGTGCCTGTACCCGTGGTACACCGCCATTTCTTCACGGGGAGCGAAGCATGAGACCACTGCTCCAACACAAACAAGGGGCACTTTGATCTATAAATGCTCACAGCCTACCAGCAACAGCACGAGTGGCTTACACATGAGATAAAACATTTCAGCATCAATATCCTGTCGATAAAATGTGAGATTGTGCCAGAATGCTTATCTGATCCACCCACCTGCGCTCTCCATGGCTGGGCTGGGGCTGCAGCAGAGCATGGGCAAGGCTGCAAGGCTGCTGAGTGCACGGCTGCTGCTCACTGTGCACGGGCATGGCCTTGGGTGCGGGGTCTCACCTGCAAAAAGCACAGGGTGCTGTCAGCTGTACCAGCAAAGGCAGGGCAGGGAAAGGGAGCCCAGGGCAGATGGCACTTGGCACTTAGCCTCAGGGCACCGGGTTGGTGTTTGCTGGGGAAAGGCTCAGCTCGGAGCTGAACCCAGAGGAGCACTTGGTGCCCACAGCAAGGAGGATGAGCATTGCCGCATAGTACATCACTGGGAGCCTTCTCCTCACCAGGAGTTAAGGAGAACTGTTTAAGTTCAAGTCAAACTGAGTCCAAAATGCAAAGTCCAAGAGGACAAGGAACAGATGAAAAAGACAAGCCAAATTGCCATAAGGCCCCTGTCCAGAACCCCACAGAAACAAACCCCAGCAGAGCAGCTCCAGAGTCTGGTGTTATGGATGGCATAGAATCACAGAATCATCAACGTTGAAAAGGACCTCCAAGATCATCCAGACCAACAATCCACCTGCTGATAACACTGCCCCACTAAACCATGTCCCTCAGTACAACACCTAAGGCATCTCTAGCCATCAAGCATTGTTCTCTCCAACAAAAGAGGAAATATAAAGCAAGGAGGAAGGAAGGGAGGTCCCCCTGTGCCCACCCGTGGGACCCTCAGTCCTCCAGGTCCCTCCAGGCACTATCAGGCCATCAGCCCACGCTCTTTCTCAGATCCTTGTTCTATTTAGGATTCACTCCCCTTGGAGATCCTGAATCTGTATTCACCCATCACCAAATGCACAGCATCCTGCTGGGCAGCTCCTGGCCACAGCAACACCCACGGTGGTGCTCCCACTCCTTGCAACAAGCACCACACAGCACGGTAGAGGTTGGCACCGTGGCTCTCAGCACATTATTTCCTGCAGGAAAAAGGCCCCAACGAGGGCCCAGGTGCATGCAGTGCTCCTCGGTGCCTGCCGAAGCGAAACGCTTGTTGGCTGTGAGCGGCGGCGTGGCTTTCCACATCCGCATCCCACCTGCCCACGTGTGGGAGGGGACCCGACATGCAGTGCTCACTTTCCAGATTTAGAACAGGACCTGGGCTGAGGTGAGTGGTTCCGGACCCACACAAATGTGTTTCTCATTCTACCCACTGCTCTGCTGCTGTCCTTGCTGCATGCACAGGGAAGAGGATGTGGGGCTGAAGATGGGACAAGACAGATGGCACCAGGCCCTTGCGTCATGCCCTCTGCACCAACCCAGCCCAAACCAAAACTTGACAAGAAAGGCTTTGAAGGGGCAGGAGCCTATGCTGCAACCAGGGTTCAGTTCCCCCTCTGCGTAGAGCTCTCACAGACAGGAAAAGCAGCATGGAGATAACCCAGTTTGCCTGCACAAAGCCAACACAACTGACGGGGAAAAATGAAGACATCAACCTCCACAGACCCAGCACACTTGGTCTGCTGTCCTTTAGATGAGGCTGATGGCTGCC
Organism: Excalfactoria chinensis; assembly: GCF_039878825.1. NCBI lineage: Eukaryota > Metazoa > Chordata > Aves > Galliformes > Phasianidae > Excalfactoria > Excalfactoria chinensis. The sequence continues at coordinate 1,715,042 of NC_092841.1, forward strand.
ATAGCCACGTCACCTGTCCCTCACCCATGTAGATGCAGGCTGCCCCCAGGCAGTTTTTGAGCGGTGTCAACAAAGCTGGGCTGATCTGTGCCAGGTGACCATGGTGCTGTGGTTCACACACCTGGGAAGGAGGCTGCCAGTCCATGCTGGGCTTGGCATCTGGGTAGGAGGGAAACCTCAGCCATCACCAGAAGCCAAGTGTCCCTGCAGGGCCACAGGAACCACCTCAGGCACCAGTGCCACACTCAGAGCAGCTGATTTGGGTGAAAATGCATTTTAGCAGAAGATGTGAGCAACTGCAGACACGGAGACACCAGTGCTGGTGTCAGGGCAATGGGTGATGCTGCACCATGGCACCCATTAATGGGGTCCCCAGTGTTGTGCCAGGCTGTGCCAGGATCTGCCCCAGACACCCATGCCACATCCCTCTGCCTTCTCCAGATGCAGCAGCCACAAATGGAGAGCCCCACCTGGCAGACTCAGCCATAGGCTTTCCCAGTACCCTGCCCTGCAGGCTGGTAGCACCGACCCCATCTCACCCCTGCCCACACCTCCCCACTGCACAGGGGGAGCAATGAGGAAGACCCCACCCCCTATCTTGCTCCTGGCCGTACTCACCTCCCACTGTGTCCTCCCAGCTCCTGGCATCACCGTGGGGTGCAGGATGGGCTCATGGTGAGGAGCAGGAGGGTGCGATGAGGCAGGAGCCGGCAGCCAGCGGTCCTGAGCTCTGCTCTGTGTGCACGTGTGAGAGCTCGCAGAGCAGGGGCCACAAGCCTGGCCCAGAACAGGAAGGGCTGACGGGCCCCAAGCAGCCACGGCCGGCCGTAAGGAGACGGCTGAGCGGAGGGGAAATGCGACAGCACGGTGCAAACGCCGGCCCTGCAGAAGTGCTCGGTTCCCCGAGTCACACCACTCCTCTCTCTGCCCCCTCCTCCCCACGCATCTCTTCCCTTCTCTGCAGCAGCCACGAGACGCATCTCATCCCGTAACTGGTTATTTTGCTGTCTGCCAGCTCAGCAAGACCAGCGGCTTCTCCGCACTCATCCCACTTCTCTGCAGAGCTGCCGAGCCCCCTCTTCCTCTCTGCAGTTCTTAAAATACCCGTGGCATCAGCTGGATTTTCGTTCGTTTGCAGGGAGAAAAAAATGAGCAGGAAGGGTGAGAAGGAAAGTCGCATCCCTCCCTCCAGTTTCCAAGAGCTACGAGGCTTTTTAGAGATGAAACCTGCACGACTCCAAAGCCACCTCTCCCAGGAGCTGGGGTAGCGATGGGAGCCATCTGGCTGCATTGAGAGAAATGAGGAACTTTGCAGTGAAAGCACGGTTTGCCCCAGAAACAGGCTGATAAGATCATGGCTGAAGAGGCTTTGCAGCCTCATCTTCCTCTTCCAAACCTGCAGGGTGCCAGCAGCAGTGTGAGCAGAGCACCAGCATCCCACCCGACGTGCATGTGGGCTTCACAGACAGCCCTGTAGGTCAGCAGAAGGCTTCACTGACAGGCTGAGGGTCCTGGGGGTATCAATTCCCCCCTTAGCTCCCATCCATGGCTCTTCTAAGCTCTGGGGTGGGGTTGGAAGTGCTATGGCAGAAGGATGGAAACATGCCCACCCACATGAACACACAAACCTCCATGGAAGCTGAGATGCCACTCAAAGTAGAAGCGAATCAGAAGTGCCCAAAGCCATTGGGGAGAGCCCAGAGCCAGAGGGAAGCTCAGGGAAGCTCAGTCAGCTCCATCAGACCTGCTAAGCATGGGCATCCCCTCCCCCAAGCTCTCCCATGGACACAGGTGACAGAGCAGGGCAGGTGCAGCCCACGCTGCGCTCACTTTTACTCTCCCTGCGTTATATTTAGTCCCTCTCCAAAGGCAGTCCCTCCATGCCTCCTGCAGCCCAGTATTTGGTTACACGGCTCTGTCTGAGGCTTCCTGTGGCTCTTTATCAGCTCAGTGACAGACGCTTGCCAGGAAAAAACCCACGTACTGCACAGGAACGGGGCAGCACTGCGCAGTGCTCTCAGGAGATGGCCAATAACAGGGTGTGTTCTGACCCACTGGGTGAACACAGCACTCGACACAGCAGAAATACACAGCGGGTTTGGGAAGGTCTGAGAACACATTTCGAGAATGCACCCCAAAATCACCCCTCAAAGCAGGGTTACAACCACAGGGTCCCATATCCCATCTCCCATTAGTCCCATATCCCATTACTTTTGTTCCACTCTTTGTTTTTAATGTTTTAGGAAAAATATTAAAGGTTGAAATGTTTTGTTACCTATATAACAAAAAATACTGCAGGGTTATCGATTATATAAGTGACAAGAGGGCTGCTCCAAAAGTAATGCCTCTTGTTTTAGGGTGTTGGCTCATGAGGTCAGAGATGAATGTTGGTGGGATGGCTGTAGAGGTTGAACATTCCCACCAGTATCCCATTATGTGTCGTTGCTGCATAACTGAGGGCAGCAGAGGAGCACTCTGACACAAAGACACCTGACATGGAAGTGCAGATAATGCAAAAAAGATAAACTGAGTACCTCCACGTGGAAAAAACAGATAGGAGGCATTAATTTCGGAGCAACTGATGATGTAATTCCTCTTCAATCAATGCATACCAGGCAATCCAAGAGGGTAGGAGGGGCTGTCCCTGCAGGAGCTGAGGGCTGTGACCCCAACCAGACCCACCTGCTTGGTATCACATGCTGGCACTACCCAGACAGACCTGAAAATCCCCAAATCCCTGAATGCTGAGCTGCGAACCAGAGTCCCAAGCCAATGCTACAGTCAGATCCACCAGCACAGCACATCAAACCCTTCTCTTTAGCCATGCAGAGCTGCCGGCTCTGGGCCGCTCTCTTTGGCCAGATCCCCACCTCCAGCCCTGCTGCACAGCTTGGGTGGCACACTGGGACCAACGCAGCCCCTGTGCAGGGCAGCAGCTGCTCCATGCTCTACCAAGAACCCAAGCCACAGACAGGGATGCACGCAGAGCTCAGACTCCATCTCCCCTTAGATCAGCCCCTGAGCACAAGTGTCCCAGTTAAAATGAAAACTACACCAAACTCACATAAAAATCACCTGAAAAGCATGCGTGAGAGCCTCACTCCCATCCTCATTCTGACCAGGACAAGCAGCAGAGCTATGATCTCCAGTCCTTTCTGGCCCCATTTGCAGTCTCAGCTCCTGGCAGGTTGGTGGCTCCAGGCTGCCCCGCAGGAAAGCAGCTGCTCTCCCCAAGGCTCTCCCTGCCAAGGAAATGCATCCCCAGCTCAGACTGTGCTTCCCAGTAGCATTTTGATGCAGTTCATCAGCTACTCCAGCACAACGCTTCCCTGCCAGCAGACCACAGCATGGGGAGGGCAGGAGGGACCCGGCTCAGCCACCGAACCCACTCTGAGCCCACATCCATCTGCCTGCCAGCACCAAACAGCCCCAATCCCATCCCTAAGGCTGCCGTGGAAATGGAGCTCTTCCTGGACACCAATGGAGACTTCCTCACCAACGTCACGTTTAGTTTTTTCTAAGGGAAGAAAAGAGTTTTCCGGACACATCGGCTATTTCAATTTAGAGCCTCTCCTTCCATTCCCGGAGTGCACTTTGGATAAACAATCAGAGGGAAAAAAATGCTCTGCCAGGATTGCTCACATAGAGTGCCCAGGGGAAATAGTGCACAGTGCAGACAGCAGGGCTGTGCATGGGGAAAAGCAGCCTCGTGTTGGCTGCGCATCTCTTACCCCTCGCTAGAAAATGTGGGGCTCAAGCAGGAGCTCAGGGCATGTTCGAATCTCACAGTGTGCAGCAAACACCCCCCCCAGCAGCACAGGTATGGGCTGAAGAACAGCAGCGGGGCCCCACGAGCAGCACCCACCGCAGCACAGCTCTCCCAGCAGCTCCTGCCCAAACCGCGGCTGACGGACGGCGCTGTCTCAAGGCATGTCGCACCTCAGAATAGAACAACGTGACTCAGCCAACTCAGCAGCTGCCTTCTGCACAGCCATTGGCACCGGCAAAGCTCACAAAAGCAAGAAAGCAATGGGGAAGAAAGTCCCCAGGGAAGCAAATCCCAGGAGCCTTCAGGTCTGGGTAGGGGATGCAGCCATACTAAGGGGCTCCGTGTGTCAGCTGCTTCATAAGGAGTTGGAGATGAGAAGCTGCATTTCATGCAAAAATCTGAGCTTCTTGCTCTGGGCACATGGGGCTGCAGGGGAGGAGTGCTGCTGCCGCATCCCAACCATGAGCCCACACAGCAATGACTGATACTGCTGCTGCTGCTGCGCCCACCTCACATCCCATTGAGCAATGGGAGCTCAGGGCACCCTAGAGCTGGGGCACGGGTGTTGCATTGAAGTGGGACAGCATCAGACACGAGGAGCAGGACGGCTCTGAGAGCACATGCAGAACTTTGTGTGGGAAACCACCCCAACAGAAATGTTGAAATTGGAGCTTCCCCAGCAGAGAGATGGGCAGGCTGGTGCCTGGCAATGGGCCGGGTGCTTCCCTGAAGCTCTTATGTGCAAAAGGTGAAAAAAAAGATGACAGATAGATACATACATACATATATAGCAAAAAATATAGTGATTTTGTGTCATGCAACAACATGAACAGGGCTTCCCATAAGGCCCAGGAAAGACACAATTTGCTGCCCTATGCCACCACGGGCAGCACAACAGCAGTGACTCCTATTTTGTCCCTATTTTGGATGCTCAGCCGTGAGGGCTGAATGACATCCTTGGATTTGGATCATCCACAGAGGAAGTGCTGGAGAAAGCCAGGGGAGACACGCACCCACTGTGCAAAGCAAGGATCAAATACACACACAAAAGGAATTGTAATGCGCAGAGGTGATCCATCAGCCCTGGAAAGCCCAGAGGAGATTGTTTCCTTGCTCAGACTTGGCCAAGAGGCGCAAGGAGAGGCGGTGCTGTGCGGATGAAGGAAGGGCCGCACTGTGCCCCACGCGCGCAGCGCACCCGGCGGCTCTTGTTGAAACGCAAACCCCCAGCGCTCCACTTTTCAATTTCCTTTCCGGACGGGGCTGCTGTCTGCTCCGCGCTGTCACCACAATCATCGCCATTTATTGCCATGACCCAAGGGGCGGCTGCAGGCTGATGGGGGAGCACGCAATCGTTTGGGCGGGCAGGCTGGGTGCGAGCCCACCTGCAGCAGCAGTGGGGCGCTGGGTGCCCAGAGCACCTCCAGTGCCACCTCCCATCACTGCCCCCCGTCAAAACTCCGCACCGACCCCGTTCAGTCCTTCCCAGGAATTTTACCCGCGTGGACGCACCGCGAACTCCCCCAGTTCCACCCTCCGTGCCCGGGGTGCCCATCCCGGCCCGTACCTGCGCGCCCCGCGGGCTCATCCGGCACAGCGTGGCACGGCGAGACCCGGAGGTGTCACGGGGGTCCGCTGTACAAGCGGTGCGGCCGCACGCAGCGGGGTAAAAGCGGCTGTTTTCGACACAACTTCCTCTTTCAGACTGAAGCCCCTTAGGGAGAAGCTGCCGTGCCGCGCTCAGCCGCCGCTCTCCGCCCCGTCCCTGCCCCGCGGAGCCGCTCCGGCACCGCACTGCACCGCCCGGTCTGCCCCGTGCTGGGAGCAGCCGGTGTTGCTACGAGAGACAAGGAGGAGTCTGTCCGAGCGGGCGGCTTTCCCAGCTCCAGCACGAAGTTTTGTGCCGCTGCCAGCGCTGGCATCCCGCCGTGCGCATCTGCTCCGCGCATCTGCAACGCGCTTCTGCTCTCCGCCGCCGCCGGACGGTGCTCCCCGCAGCCCCCCGCTGCCAGCTGCGAGGACACCCGACCCCCCCCACCCCCAAGGGATGGGATCACGGGGGAATTCGTCACCGCGCTGACACGGGCCTGGTGCAGAGCTCTGCTACTGCTCAGCGCTGTCACGTTGTCCCAGCCTTGACTCGGCGGTGAGGCTGAGCCGAGATGGGGCAGCGCTGGGGGAGGCTGCAGGTGAGGCTGCACGGCCCCCACCGGGCTGAGCCCGTTTATACAGCTGCATTAATAGGGGTCGGCTCAGCACCCAGCAGCAGCACTTCAGGCTCCGAGCTGCTTGTGGGTACAGGGTGAACACCCCTGACACGGGGCACAGAGACAGCAGCCAGCTCGGTATCCTTTCTCACCTTCGTTTTTACATGTGAAAAAAACACGAGGTAAGGTTCCATACCTGGGCCCCAGCTTTAAAAATAACCCACTTCCTTCCTGCCCAGGAGAGAAAGGCCGGAGGCGGCCGCTCAGCTGACTGCTGCTGCTCACAGCCCCCTGCCATGCTGGTGCCAAAGGGGGGATCAGCCCTGCATGCCCTACACAGACAGGGCAATAACATCCACATGTCTCCTCTGCTGGGTTCGTTCACACTTCCATTCGTGAAGGACCTGGCCATGGTGTGGATGCATGGACAGGAAAGCAGACACACGTGTATGTGGGGCTGCTGTTTGCAGAGGGTTTTTCACTACCAGCATCACAATTCACTTCATCCGGCATTCTGTGCCCCACGTTTGGGCAATGCCATTTGACAGTTCACATCTACTCATCCTGGTGCCACGCTGCATCCATCCTGCAGCAGCACAGGCACTCGGTGTGCAGGAACTGCTGCAGGCAGAGGCTGTTTGTCACACAGCTGCCAAAGCCACAGCATGGGGGATGAGCCTCTCAATGCCACCACCCCGGGGGTTCCAACCCCAAATTCATTTCACTCAAGGGCCTTTCTGGAAACCTTCCCCTCCTGTGAGCTCATGGCAACCCTAGTTATGGGGAGGAAGCAGTTGGTTCCCCGTGTTTTCCATAACAGTCTGTATGGAAGAACTCTGTCCAAGCGACACAACAAAGCACTCACCTGAAGCACCACTTCAGGAGGGGTTTTCCAGCTGAGAAGGACCGTGCTGCCCAGCCTGGGGCTTTCCTGCTGAGGAGTGGCCCACTGCTCTGCGTGCTTTAAGAGCACACCAGCAGTGGTGAGCATGGACTTGCACAGCCAGTGGGCATGGTGCTGCACATCCAACAGCCCACAGCACACCACTGGGACCAGCTCCCTCCTGGCTGGATGGGCTTTGCAAGTCTGAGCAACATCAGCATGTCTTGCAAGGGTGGAAATGGGTGGATAAAGGCTGTACAAGTGCTAACAGCAGGAGGGATGACTGCTCACCTCCAGGGTAATATGGGCTAGAAAATCATAGCAAACAGCCTGAGCAGATAGCTGATAAGAAACCACTGCACCAGGTATCACATCAGCACGCAGCAATGGAGCAGCCAAGGCAGCAGGAGTCTGGCTTTTTATGCTGTAGCACTGCATGCATGTAAAGCCAAGGGCTTGCATTTCTGCTCCCAGAAACAGTGTGGGTGCCAAGGCAGCAGGGCGACTCCCACAGTGGATTTTCAGGCTGCACGAGCTCAGGTTTCCACCCCATGGGGTTGGGCAGAGCAGGGGCAGGTTGTTGCCTAACCCCACGCTTACTCACGTGGCCCGGGCTGGGCCCAGAACCCATTCAGCACAAGGGCACAACCGGGCATGGCAAGCATCCCTGCCCCGTGCACAGCCACAGCAGCTCAGAGCCAGGCTGCAACCCAGCATCCCACCAGCCCCATGTGCTGGCCTCTTCTGCACTGCAGTCTTAGGGTAGGTAAAGACTCTACCCTTAAATATCCTATTCCTATGATTTTCCTATGCAGTCACTTTCCTCCTCTGCTTATCTTCACCTGCTTCCAAGAGATCCCTTATTCCCCCATTGTTTCCAGGTCCTTGCAAAGGGTTGGTTTGCACCTTCCTGGCAGTGTGATCAAAGTGAGGGCACTGCTGTTCCCTTACCCCCTGTAAGTTCTGCTTCATCCCATTTGTTTTTCACGTGTCTGTTGGAATAGAAACTTGACACACAGAGCATGCAGCTTCCTGCTGGTATGGCCTTGTGTTGACAAGCAGACCGTGTCCATGTTGCACTGCTGTGCTCAATGATGCACTTGGGCAGGTCTGTTTGAGGTACAGAGACGGGTGCTGCACTCAGATCCACCCACTCTTTTACCCTAACATATGGGGAGCTGTTCCCGAACCCACAGCAGGGAGCTCAGTGCAACCCTTCTGCCCACATCAGCACTCACCATTTATAACACAGCAAGCACATCTGCATGCAGAGGTGTCTTGGCAGCACGCAGCCATGATATAGCACAGATGGCTCTCTAACAGGGGCAGAAGTTGGCTCCAAACTGAAGGTCGGCACATATTTCCTTCTGTGACGGCTGTGAAGTTATGCAGAGGAGGAATCCCTGCTCTCATGTGGCCTCAGCTGTATGCAGAATGCTCATGCCAGCCCCAGCACGTCACATCTCGGAGGGCCATGCACCCCTGGGTCACCCTGCTGCATGGGAAGGGGCTAATGATGGATTACAGGTGTGCACATATAGGTGCTACCCCTTCTTTTGTCCCTTGTATCACCTCCTGGAGACCGTATGATATAGAAGGGGTGCAGCTGGAGCTACTCCATCGCTTCTTGTTGGTAACGGTACCCTGTGCCCCATTAAAACTGCCCCGAAAACAGCATCAAAACTGCTTTGGGATCACATTTCAGCTGGGTTCCTGGGCAGGGAGGATCCCAATGGGCTGAGCTTTGTACAGTTTCTTCGAGGAACCTCTCACAAGAGCATCCTGTTCTTCATCCACAAGGCTACGGTTGGTTGTAAGTCAACACAGAAACCAACTATGGGAAATAAAAGCACTGTTGTACAGGGAAAGGCTCTTTCAGAGTGAGGCAGTCCTGGCTCTGCAGACACATCAGTCCTCACATTTCTGGTTACAGGGGCAGTGCCTCAGCCTGTGGTTCAGACAGACCTACTGGAAAGACACTGCAGTCAGTGCACGAACACACTCAGTGCACTGAGCACATCTCACCAGCAAGGAGAGCGGCTGTGTCCTCTGCCAGGTTGCTGCCATGCCACGTCTGGCCCCTTCTGAGAGCCCCCAAGTTCCTAAGCCAGGAGCAGAGGGATCAGCAAGGAGCAAATTGCTTTGGCTGCACCCCGGTCCTCGTGCTCACAGCAGGCACTGACACAAGGGCTGTGTCTGAGCACACTGCTCCTTATGCACCTTTGTGTCCTTGGCACATTGTTCTTCTTCTTCTCAAGTGAATTTTCCCTACTGGAAAACTGTTCTTCATCCAGGTACTGGGAACCTCATGAACTTTTAATTGATCATTAATTAGCACAAGAGAGATAAGGACACCGGAGCAGCAGACACTGTCAGATGAGCATCAGCCTCCTCTGATGTTCTGCTTCCCAGCTCCACTCTCACTAATCCCAAACAAAGCCCGATCCCGAAGCACACAGGAGTCACCCACCCTTCTCAGACCTCAGCACCAGCCAAAACCCTTCAGAAATGAGCAAAACTCACTGCAGCCTTCTGCTCTGTTCTATCTGCAACTGCTTGAAAGCGTTAAGCTGAACCACGCTTTGGAAACCAGCAGTCCAGGAGGGAAGCAGGGCAGGGAGCTGGGCCCTGTGCCTCGCCTCTGCTTCTCCTTTTTCTTCCTGAAAAGATGTGAATTGTGTTGGTGAACCCCTGCAAGGTCAGGCAGTCCTGGAGGGTCACATAGGAGTGTGGGCTGAAGATGCTGAGATGCATCAATGGGTGCACATGGAATGGGGGGCACAGCACTGCTGGGCTGGGACTGCTACCAGGAAGCACAAGTGCAAGGGGAAGGTTTTGCACCAGCACTGCCAACAAACAGCACGTTGAGCATGAGGAAGGGATGAAAGGTGCTGAGCTGCACACGCCTATGGGCAAGTCCCTGCACCCAGGGCATGACCCACAGCACCCACCCTAGCACCAGCTCAACCCATCTGTGGCAGATGGGTGGGTTAGGGCTTTTCTGTCTATACAGTACCCTGACCCTCACCCATAGCAGCTCATCCTTGAATGTTCTTCAAGAAGGGAAAGGCACACACGGGTCTCACACATACGAGCTTTGCGAGCTTCTCCCCTTAATCCAGAACAAAGCTGATGTGGGAGTTACAGCACTGAAACTTGCTTTTGAGCTCAATTTGCTGATGCAGGTCTCAGTGCTGTGCCCTCTGGGACCCAGCTCCCAGCCAAGGCAACCCAATGGGCTTTCTCCTGACCTTGGTCAGTGCTCTGCAAAGCACCGGGTGCCCTCTGTGCACAGATACGGAGCTGTGCCTTCCACCTGCTGGGGAACACTGACACAAACACCGTGCTTGTACTCGAAATAAATCCTCCTTTAATATCTTACAGTTACTTTAAAAGTCCTTTGAACTCTATTTTACAGATCAGCACAAACGTGACACGGGTTTGGTAAGGCTGCACATATACACAAGGACGGCCTGAAGGAACCTTCCATTTCCTTCTTTTCATTTCCAGTAAGCATCAGAGGTCAAAAAATGAGCCAGGATTACAAGTCCCCAGAGGGTGTGCTTGTTTTTCCTCCCCAGCATGGAAACTCTTCTCCTGCAGTTCTATAGGGCCAGCTGAGACCAAAGAGCTTTGCACCACCGACAGCGGCAGGGATATATTTAGCCACGGATATAGGGATCACAAATAGCACTGTTTTGACAGGATAAGGTGCTATTTTAATGAATTGAACAACAACTGAAGAAAAAGAACAGCTGTCAAATTTCAGCCCCGTTTGAGGCAATGGGAAATGGGAAAAGTCAATGAGAAAACTGGTTTAAATTCTGTTCCCGCTCCTTGGAGCCTATTGGGCTTAAAATGCTGAAGTGCTTCCTCCAATGGCACCACAGTGGCTGTGCCCACAGCCCTTGGGATGGAGCCCAGTCTCACTCCAGGTGCCAAGAGCTACCCAAGCCCCATCTGCTGGAGGACCCGGGGCTGTGAAACCAAGCAAGGCACTTCTAGCCTCGTTTATTGTTCCTGGGGTCAAAATACTTCTAAAAGCTCCCAACTATTGCAAATTTCTGTACCTAAGGCCTCACAGAGAGAAGGAAAAGTATGGGGGGGAACCTCTCTTTGCAGGGGAAAGGGATCTCAGAACCTATCATTGCCTGCAAGCATCACTAGTGTTATTGGTGCTGGGTCCTTCTCTACCAAAGCCACACCCTGAGGTGAGGCAAGGCCATCCTAGCACCTTACTCAGCACTTCCCTCCCTCCTTTGAGCATGAGCATGGTTTCTGCTCTGTCTCAAGCACCTATAGAGCGTTCAGCCTCTGGGATGTCTCCAGCACTCATGCACTGGTGAGCAGGATGCAAGAGCACCAGCTGAACAGAAGCTCCATCTCCCTCCTGGATGAACTCTGGAACTTGGCAGGAAATGGAAGGTTATCTCCTGCAGATCCTGGATTTACAGCCAACACATATGTGTGATGAGCTGCCCATGCCCTGGTATGGCCTATTGCACTGGATTCACTGGAACACAAAGAGCAGTCCATAACTTATACTGGGCTCTTTCTGGGCCCCAGCTGGGTCATTCTGCACTGTGCTGTTTCTCTGCAAGATACCCATCTCTCATAATTTAAAGCAAACCCTGAGAAAACCCATCCCTATCCCCAGAGAATCACCCCCAGCATCACCAGCTTGTTGCAAGTGAAATGTCATCAGAACATTGCTTGGGTGGCTTTCCACTCCACACATATTCTTCCACCTACCACCATTCAGTCAAAGACATTCACTTTCCAAAATGCACTCTCCACAGCATCACACTGGCTTTGCAGTCACTAAGTATGGGCACAGCACCATTTGCTGGCAGGAAAACGTCGCTGTCTTTGACTTGTCCTCTCAGTTAGGTGTTGGCAGCCTGCTTCAGCAGGTGGAGATCTCACTTTCCTCCCAGGGAATCTTGAGCTGTACCAGAGCCTGACACTAACATCATTTCCCAAGGATGGGCTAAGCTCACATCAGGAGCAGTTCAATCACCACACTGTGACTTCAGATCTCAGGATGTCTTGGACAAGAGTGGCTGGTTCCCAGCAGAACAGCTTCATTTTGGTGTTGGATGCATGTCTGGTCTGATGAGGGCACAGGGTTCTTCTATGGCAGTGCTCCACTGAAGGTGGAAATGGGTAAACACAGGAGAGAATGAAACTCAGAGGGGTCTTGGGGAGTCAAAGAAGACCTTCTCAGTGCGTGGGGATCACTGTCCCTGGGTCTGTAGCACACAGAGATCTCACACCTGCGAGGGAGCAAAAAGAAACCAAGATGTAAGTCAGGTGTGTGGCTGAGAATCACAGTCCTGGTGTGCAGCAGAAACTTTGTGAACAGGAATCAGCGCAGTCTTTAACAGGGCTGGAGTTTGAGTGTTAGGGTTCAGGTCCTATAAGCTGGCTTAGGTTGGGATCCCGAGCAGAAAGATCCATACGGAGCCATGTCTGACACTCATTAGTGAGGATTTCTGCACCCCTGCTGTCCTGGGGGAATGGAAATCATGAGTGGGAGATGAATGGGCATGCCAAAGGTGATGGAGGACTCCAGTGAGACTTAAGAAGTTGAAGGCTCTGCTCATATACACCTGGTGCTCTCCAAGTCCCCATTTACAATGTATGACTTTCCTCTGACTTATGACTGGCCTTGCTGGAAGAGCGCTTCAAGGAGCTGAACAGTTGACTAGGGGTCACCCTCTAGGCTGTGGCACTCATAAAAGGTTAAATGCTTTGGGGATATGAGCAGGACCATCCATCCCACATGAGCACAACTGCACTACAGAGCTTGAAGCTATGTCACACCAGCTTGGGCATCTTGCACAGGTACCCCATAGTGATCGGGACCTTGTCGCTCTTGGTCATCTGTACTTCATGGAGAAGTCCTTACACAGAGGATGCACCACCCTGGGAGGTTGGTGCCACGCTGCAGATCTTACCTGGTTACACTCTGCAGGATCTTCTGCTCATCCTGATCCAGGCACACAGCGAAGGAGGACTGGACACCAATAATCTGGACCTTGTCTACCTTGATCTGGGACACGCTGAGCTGCTGACAGAAAAGGAGTCCGAGTAAAGGATCTGACAGGCTCTGTGTGTTATCCCTGTGCAGGGAACGGAGCAGGGCATCCCAAAGCTGGGGCTGGTGGCCAACAGGAACTGGATCCCCCAAGGAGTTACTGACAGCTCCACAGGTCTCAAACTCCATCTCTTGCCCTGCTCTGCTTCCCTTCCAGCTGAGTCAGGATGAGCTCCCGTTACCAAATGTAGAAGCCCCATGACTTGAGTTACCTGATTGAAACTTTTTTTGGATTTGGAGTTTTGCCTTTTAACCACCTCCGTCATGGTCAAGTTGAGACACTCTGTCTTTGAGGCTGTAATGAAAAGGGAACTGTTATCACCTGGGGCTCCTGGTAGGAACCCAGCTGATACCCCTGTCCAACAACACATCCCAAAGCAAATGGGTCTCAGCAAGACTCCACTCGCAGGGAAATACAGTATAGTTGTAGCTTTCCTACTTGCATGGTAGGAAAGCAAAGAGGGAGACAGGGATAATCTTCCAAACATAGCAGCAAAGTGCATTTAAGTATCTTAGCCCCTAAACAGGAGAAAAGCAATGGACCCAGTATCATGAGCTCTCCCTTTATGGCCCTTCCTGCACTCTGCATGGAGATGCTCTTGCTTGTCTGGAATTACAGTGACATCCTGTGGCCAAACTGCTGTGTGTGAAAACAGAGACCCTCAGGAGACCAGGTATCTTTGGAAGGAAGGAGATTCATGAAGGAGAAACACTGAGATGAGGTCATGCCCTGAAACAAAGCCAGCGCACAAGCAAAGCTCATGAACTCACACAGAAACACCCAACTCAAAACACACAGAGGAGATGAGCAACAGATTCCTGCTGGAGTATTTCCAAGGCTGTCTGCAGGACTTAACAGATGGAGCACCAACAGGAGGAAAGGAGATGTAGATGGATCTCTATGGGGTGCACAGGAGCTGTCTCCTAGTTGGTAGACCACGTATTTGCCCTGCCTGCTCGGCTCACAAACATAAATCTGCCACACAGAATACACACTAGGAAAGAGGAGCAAAAAACATCCTCAGTTTGCTCAGAACTGGGTGTCTGCTTGTCAATACAGCAGAGCAAGAATGAGAAGGTGTTGCTTCTCCATCAGCAAGCTAACAAACTAAAAGTCTTGCTGCCTTTAAAAGCTTCAAAGCCTTATTCATGCCCCCCCCCCAGCAACCTGAACAGGAAAAAAAAAGGGTAATTTTGAAACAAACCCACATGGCAGGCAGATATCTGAGAGGGCAGGAAGGAAATGGAGCTGCAGTGAGAGCCTGCAGAAGGCTGGCTGTAGGGCACGGCTGCTGCGATGGCAGCACCCAGTACAAGCACTCCCTCCCTCAGTTCTTCTTTATTTAGCAAGTTTAACCTCTCCCTAATAGCCAACCCAATGCAACAGATTTCCCTGTCTTGAAGCTAAAGGATAATGGGAAATCAAATGTCCTTCAACCCTGGCAAGGTGCTAAGGAGAGCCAAAGGGTGCCCTATCTCTTGCCCCAGGGAACAACAGGCACCTCCCAGGTGTTTTCTGCAGTCACACATCCCTGCTTTGTTGTGCCTAGAGGAGCCATTCCGCCATTCCCTCCCATTGCTTCCCACCCTGAGCCCCAGAGCCCAGCTGTACCCACCCAGCTCTTCGTACTTCTTGCAGGCTTTGCTGAGGTTAACAGAGGTGCAGACCTTCTCAACGTCGTTCCACTGACTCCTTCCACTGATGGCTGTCTGCAGGGACAAACTGAAGCCTGTGAGAGGCCACACTTCAGGCTGTTATCCTGCCTCCCACTTCTACCCCTATGGCTGGTCTGACCCAGACCTGGATTTGCCTGGAGGTACATTTTGAGTAGGCAATAAAATTTGTTTGGCCTTGGAACGACAAAAATTGCTCAGAGGTAACACCAAGCAATTACAGAGGAACCACAACAATAAGAGGACTGCTGTAAGCAATAGCTCCCTGGAAGCAATGCCCACCGGTGTAAACTGGCACCCAGCATGCATCAAGGCTATGGGAGCTGGCTGCACATTCCTTATCATCTTGGGCTTCTCAGGAGTGGAAAGTCACCACCAATTAGCCAGTAAGTTGACAATTAGGTTGATTTTGGCTCTGCTGGCCTTGCATGCAGGCTCCATCAGTACCTTTCTCTTTTAGCCCCCTGCTGAGACAGCACTGAGGTGGATTTCTGCCACATTTGTGCAGTGCAATCCCCATGTGCTCACCTTGCTGTAGGCGATCTGTAGTGTTAGTGGGATTGCTTCTCTGTCTCCATCTATGCCCAGCCTTTTGCTGCCCGGACCTGTACAAAACAAGGAGCAAATGTCACCTGGTGGCTTTTTTTGCCCAGCCTTCAGGGCTGTTAACTCAGCATCACAGCTCAGTATCTACAGAAAAGGATGGGGGGGGGAAGGGGGGAAGTCCTGGTTTGCTGAACACAGCAGCAGAGCAGAAAGGAAAACGTGGCTTAAAAGCTGCCAGAGAGCAACTCACCCAGTGCAGAAGTTACAGTGCAAAGCACAACAAGCAGCCCTGCAATCTGAGAGCAGTGCAGCAGGGTCAGTGCTCTGGGGAGGGCGCAAAGCAATAAGAGGCTGCATGGTTAACCCAGCTCCTGTTTTTCAGGGCATATTTGTGCCCACGTTAAATTAACCTTGAAATACTGTGCCCGACACTTTGTGATGGCTTTTCTTTTTCTTTTCTTTTCTTTTTCTGGGTAATTTTTTGCCGATGTTCGGTGTTGTTCCACCAGACGGCCCAAGGGAAGGATCAGTCAGAGAAAGATTGGTGGCTTCCTGAATTATTGGGAATAGGGCTTGGCCTCTGTGGGGGAGTGGGGTGGTGGCAGCCTATGGGGGAGGGAGTGCTCTGTGAGCTCTGTTCAGATGGACAAGGAGAGATGTCAGCAAAGCTGCAGGTTACAAACATGAAGCAGTGCTTGGTTGCAGTACGATGGTTGGCCAAGAGATGTCCTGCAAGCTGCAGGCTTGAAACTGCTTTGCAGCTCATACACTTGGAGAGTTACAGAAGTAAAATGAGCTTCACTCCTGAAGGGGAACACAAGAACCTAAAGCCTGGCTTCAGAGCCCTCCTGCAGCCCACAATGGGACCAAACTCCTTCGCTTCCACACACCCTCCCTGCAGCCCCCTTGGCAGACATCTCCCAGCCTGGCAGTGTGTGGATGCCCACCCCAAAGCTGCAGAAGTGGGGAGAAGGAAGAAGGAATGGTCACAGACCTGACGCCTTGATGGCCCGCGTGGCTGCCGAGTGGCCCAGCTCCAGGGAGTGGATAAAGACTTCAGTCATCTTCTCCCCCCCTATGAAGGTGAGCTGCCAGGAGGAGAGGGGAGATGTGGGGATAAGACGACCTCACAGGGCCATGGAACTTGAGGATGTAACCTGCCCCTCTCACTCCTTTCCACAGGAAATGGGGCAGTTTGGGCAAATTCTTTCAGCTTTCAAAATACACGTTTCGACCACTGCCTTGGGTGGCACTTGACTCCATGATGCACCTCAGACTGCTTTAACAGACCATCAGCACATGAACCACATGCACAGGTCCCCAGGGGAATACAAGGAGACCAAGCTCAGCCCCACAAGCACACAGCAGCTGTGCCATACCCACATCCACCTCCCTGGTGGGTCCCACATTGGTGGCACAGGCAGAAGACCCCCGCTGAGCTCCTCTGCCTACCTCGGTCTGGTAGAGCTGCAGCAGGACGGGGCGCGTGGCAAAGCGGCAGTAGTAGAGGATCATGTCGGCCAGGATGGGCAGCTGCTCCTGGGAGTCCTCCTGGGGCTCAGCCTCAGGCTTGGCAGACTGCAGTGAGGAGGGGAGTCACAACCCTGATGGATATGTGGGATCTATTGCCCAGCACCACCACCTCAGGGATGGAAACCCACCTCCCTACCACCAGAACCACCCATTTCCATCCCATGCCCACGTAGCACAGCACACTGGGCAGCTTTGGACACCGTGTTCAGCAGATGTACCTCAGGGAAGGGGACACCAGGTTCTCCCAGGCAACACGTTCATACCTGACACAGGACATCCATGGGCAGGTTCATCAGCCCCAGAACGTTCCGCTCGTACCATGGGTCCAACATGCCGATGTAGTGGGAGATGTCGTTGGTGCTGCTCTCTGCTCCGGCCAAGGTGGTCTCCTGAAACCAGAGATGGTGGGGTCACCCCAGAGCCCCCAAGCTCTCCTTCCCTGGCTTAGGGCTGGTGGAAGAGACACCAGGGCTGTTGCTGCCCAGCCTGCTGTGGGATGAACAGGACACGTACCGCCTGCGCCGAGGTGCGGAGCTGCAGGTCGCTTGGGGATGGAGGAGGATGCATCAGCAGGGCTGCTGGAAGCAGGCAGCTCCTCTTCACGGGGACATAGAAAAACTGCAGCTTGAAGTACCTTGTCAGTGTAGGGCAGGTGCTCTCCTTCAGCCTAGGAGAAGCGGGGAGAGGGTTGGGTGAGCAAAGCTCTTCATACAGCCTGGTAATGCAGGATGTGATGCGCAGAATTAGACTCCAATGGTAGCTGAAGGATCCTGCCTCCTCTCAGCATGAGGCAGCAATGGAAGGAACACATGGGAAGTGGTCTGGAACACCTCTGTGCCACACTGACTTAATGACAGTGTCACCACTGGCAGATGAGAGCAGCTGGATGTCCCCCTGCCACACCAGCAGCACTGGACAGCCCTGAAGGCATCAGCCACCCCACACCAGGACCCTGGTGACCACAGCAGCAGGCCATCAAGCCACGGGCCCCATCACATCCCACAGCCACATCCCCACACTGCCCTGCTCACCTCAGGTTGCTGTAGGCTCGGGCTACTTTCCCTGAGATGCGGTCGGAGCCGAAGACCACCACACGCATGGTGGCCACTTTAGCATCCTCATCGTAGCTGAGGAAGGGCCGTCGGGGCAGACTGAGCAGCTGTGGGGTCTGTGGGCTCTGCAGCCTCTGTCCCAGCCCGTGCTGGGGCAAGGAGTGAGCACGTCGGGAGCGTGCTGGGATGCGGGGCTTGGCCTGGGGGTGACACAGGCTCTCAGCACGCCGCAGTGGGAGCGAGCCTGTATCCGGATAGTCCTTCAGGTCTCTCCTCAGGACCAGCTGGCTTTTGCTCTTGAAAAGTTTGTAGATCTTGTTGGTCAGCGTGTGTCTGTATTTGTAGTGGGTCTTCTCCACCTTCAGTTCTGGTCGCCCAACCATGTCCAGAGAGCTCTCGTCACTGTCCTCTGCGTACCCGCTGTCCATGCAGTCCTTCAAGCTGGAGACAAAAGACCTCAAGGACTTCTTGGAGACCACAGTCAGCTCCGAGATGGAGTCCTTGGAGCTGCTGAAAAGGGACATGCGTGAGTGCTTGGGTCCCTCTTCTGACAGCACTGAGTACACGGAGCCTTTGGAAATGGAGGAGATGGGGGACAGCAGCGAGTCCCTCTCTGGGGAACAACCATCTGTTTCCACATCCTCCTCCTCCTCTTCCTCGTCCTCCTCATTCTCTGAGGCCACAGGCTCAACAACGCTGCACTCCTTGCTGAGGACATCATTGAGGACATCTGAAAGGCACAGGAGGGAGATGAGGAATGTGAGCAGAGCGTGGACATCCCAGGCAACAGCCCTATGGCAGCATGGCCAGTATTCTCTCTAACCCCACATGACTTCAAACCATGAAGCTAAAAAAGGCTAAAAACCTCTTCCTGAGCATTTTTATGTTTCCATAAGGTGCTCTGATTTGATGACAAAACAAAACTCGTTTGAGGTCACATTCTGTTTGGGTTCTCTAAAAACAAACAGTGGTCGGGGTTTTGCTTCCTTCCCATGCAGAGTTCCCAACGCACCCTGCATCCTATCTGGGTTAAATCAGAGGAGAAGAGGGATGCAAAGATACTCAAACCCTCAGTGGACCGTCAGGGAGGTGACAAAGCCCAGGTTAGAGAGCAGGTTCAGCACACTGCAGCCAATGAGCAACGAGTACTTAACATTCATGGAGCCAGAAAAGGTCTTCCAGGAATGGGGAAGCCAAAGAGATCAGCTCAGCAAAAAGGGAAGCTGTGCTTCCCCTGAAAAACTGCTGTGGCTGGGCTGAGAGCACAGCAAAACCTCCTGCTCAGCCAGATGCTGTGACCACTCCAGAGAGATGCAGTGTCCAAGGGGTGTTGGGACAGAAAACCCTTCTATGGGATGGGATGGTTTTTGCTCAGTTCTTGGACAATGTTTTGGCACATTGGCACATGTAGCACATGCTATGCCTTGCAGAGAAGCTTTTTACATGGGTATGGAGATCCCTCTCTACTTACCAAAGTTATCCTGGTCCCAGCTGTAAGTGTAGCAGCGCGAAGTAGGGATGGGGATGGGCTGCAGCCTGCAGGGCTGAGCATCTCCTGTGGAGAGAGGAGAGGAGTCAGCTTGTGGAGACCTTCCCTGTGCTGCAAGCCCCACACCGGGCATCTGCAATGGTCAGAGCCAGTGGGAGGTGTTGGTGATATGGGCAGTTTGTGTAAAGCAAAGAAACAATGTTGTCATTAACCATGAAGTCACATGCGGCTCTCAGAGCCACTGGGTCAAGCAGCAGACGTTGCTGCTACAGCTGGTTTTCTGACTGAATGTTCTCATCTCAGCCACAAAGGCTGGAGATGGTTTATTGTTGTTTGACAAGAGAAAACATCTGGCACATCACGCAGCAATGAAATAGAAAAAAAACAAACCCAGTCCCCTTCTGGGTTAAAGTTTTGCTCAAAACAGGGTTTCACACTTCCAAGCATAGATCACAGCACAAAGTAGAACCCACCCATGGCTGATGGTGGGATCAAGCTGGCACCGAACCCAGGAAGCAAGGAGAGTTCAGGGCTTCTCACCTGCAATGGTAGGAAGTGCAGCTGCCCCAGCAATGTCCTGCAGAACACTCTGCAGCCGCTCCCGGGCCAGCACGGGGTCACTGCTGGCAGCTGCAATCTCCTGAGCTTCAGCAGCGCTGGTGTAGATCTCAGAGAGCTCTTCCAATGTCTTGGCCTGGGGAGAGCAGAGCCAAGGGAGAGGTGGAAGGGAGCACAGGTCTGTAGGGGTGGTCACAGAGTCCAAATCACTGCACCTCTCTCCCTCCACTACCCCTCCAAATAGTACCCAAATACAACAAGAATGGAGTAGAATAAGAGTAGAGCCAAAGGAGTAGAGTGGGAGTAGGAATAGTTCCATTACCAGAAGATCATCAGCTTCAACTATCAGACCACTTCGGGGCTGACCCCAAAGTTAATCTTTAAGAGCATTATCCAAATACGTCCCAAACACAGAAGAACATGGGGTATCAGCCGCCTCCATAGCAAGCCTGTTCCATTGCCTAACTCTCTCAATAAAGCAGTTTTTGCTCATATCTAACCGGAGCCTGCCCTGATGGCATTGAGCCATTCCCATGAGTCTTGTAATTAGAACCCAGGGAACAAGGATGAACCTCCCTCTTCACTTCATGCATCTGAACACACCTATGGGGTTTCACCTCAAGTTTTTACCCCCCATAAACACCAGAGCAAAGAGTTCCTGGGGTCAAATGAACTTTTTTGCTGTGTTTCACATCAGGGGCTTTTCCACTCTCCACTTGGGGATACAGCACCAGAGCCCAGACCTGAGAAGAGAAGGGAATGTGCCGTGCCTACCTTCAGGAGGCGGTGCAGGCTGCCCAAGTCGCAGCGGGTGCCGAAGGTGACCTGGTAGAGGTGCTCCAGCAGCAGGATGAGCGTGGCGTGCCGGGGGGGCTCAGTGCTGCTCAGCTTCTCTGCGATGGAGAGGAATTCACTCTGCACCTCAGAGCGGTTCAGCAGCAGCACCGTCCTGGGGACACGGGATGGCAATTAGAGCTGGCAGCCAGGCTGGCACGCTGGTGGACATACAACCTTAGGTAAATTCACGCTAGATGGCAGCGTCCCCTCACATGAGCTGCAGCTGTGGCTGTGCAAGAGTGCTAGAGCCATGCTGCTGGGTGGGAATCCTCTGATCTGCATCTCCATGCATCCTTGGCATCATCCCTCCTGCCATAATATCTGCAATATCACCAGCCCCAGAAGGGCTCCAGACTAGCAGCCAGTTGTCTGAACCAGCCATTCAGCATTTATGATGAAGGAGGTTTTTGCTCTGGACCACAACATGGTCCAATTCCCAAATCTTGGAGAGCACGTAGTCATGTACTTACATTTATGGACATGAACAGCACACATAACTGAGCAAAACCAGCTCTGAATTCAGGATGGGCCTAAGTGCAACCAGTTCTAGAATGCTCAGGCTAAGGGCACAAGCTTTCCAAAAGGCTGAGGTTCAGCTTTTCGTGCAGCCTTGTGTCAAGTTTTCAGGGTTTCATGCAAATGCAGCCACTTCGCTGCAAGCCACAGGTGATTGCACTTGCACAGAGCAGGGCAGCTGTAATAGGAAAGCAGCACGACAGCACCAGTGCAGCTGGCGGGGATACTGGTGCAGATCCTGAGCTGTGCAGCATGCATAGAGATGCCAAAGCAATGAGACAGCCCTCCCATCCCAAGCAGGGGTCGCTGTTGCACAGGACTGCCCCCAGGCCAGTGCTGTCCCTGCAGCCAGAATGGGCATGTACCTCCTGGGCTCATTTCCCTATTTACAAATGAGGTGCCAGGGCAGGAAGAAACATTCAGCCCTCAAGTAAGGTGCAAGGTTTGACTGAACCAGTGAGCCCTGCACTGTTGCACTGGCATGAACTTGCTTCTGTTCTGCTTTGGCCTGGTGGCTCAAGCCTTTGCCTTCCATGACTGTCTAACCCCCAGATCTGCATCCCTGTTTGGGGATAACCAGCACAGGATGCCCGCAGACCCAAATCTGTGGTTGTGGAAATGCCACAACCTTCCCCTCCCCTTCCACAGCCCAGCTCTGCCATCCAGCTCTTTTCCCCAGTGACCATCACTACTTTTGGGATGCTGACCGCTGCAACTCTGCTGCTGCTGCAGCAAAAGAAGCATCGGATAGTAGAAATGCTGGAGCAAGGCCAGCAGTGCCTGCACTTACACAGTGGAGCTCTGGTAGTTCTTCACAGGCAGCCCCTGCTCCGTCCTCACCAACCTCTGGAAGGAAATCCCTGGAGGGAAGAGCAGAGGACATAAGCGATGGGGCACCACAGGCTGCCCTGCCCCAGGTGCTGTCTTCTAATATGTCCTGACCTGGCTGAGCTGTAGCAGGAACAGCAGCAGCAAAAGTCATTATGGACACAAAGCACAACTTGAATGCAATGGGAATGAACACAGGAACGAGGGAGCAGTGGGAGAACAAGAAGGTGGGAAGGAGGAGCAGTTCCATGTCCAGACCCTTAAACCGCACTACTGCTGCTTTGGATTACACCAGCAGCCTCTGCCCCTTGCTTTATCCTCCCAGTCCTGGATGTCCCTGTGGCCAGCAGGTCACAGCCACTGTCCCTCCTGCAGGGACAGAGCCCACTATAGCCCTGGTAGGAATGAGTCCAGCATGGGCAGCCCATGTCCCCAAGCTGCCTCCCCCAGGACTGTCCCCATGGTGCCATCAGGATGACATCTGCTGGAACTGGAGTCATAGTCCTTGTGACTGGGAGATGACAGCAAAGCCCACCCCACCCCTAAACAGCAGAAGGGGCATACTGGGAAAGATCTTATGGCATCAACAAGATCCAGCACCCTTAGCTCTAGGGACATATCCCAAGCCCAACTGCTGCCTGACAACCCCAGAGCTGCACCAACATGGGAGCAGCACCCACAGCCCCCTCAGTTTGCAGCCACATTCACCAATCCTGCAGAGACATCAACCCCTTCTTGTAGATAAAAGCTATAGCATTCTTGGCAAATATTGACAGCAGCTTGTTCTCAGTTAATATTTACCCCATCTCAATCAAAACTGCTGCTTCAGTCTCTTGCCAGGTCACAAAGGCTGTGAAGTCCTGGCCAGTGTTCCAGCAGAGGACACATTTTCACTGTCCTTGGCTGCTCTGTGGCACCCAGCCCCACACACCAACACCTCCCATCAGCTGCTTTGTGCAGTGGTGGGGGAATCTCATTTGTAGGAGGGGAAAAGCCCTTGGATCCCCAGCTCAGCAGACCCGGGCACTTGTGACAGCATGGTAAGGGCAGAAGGCAGTGACATGCCCAGTGCTGGGGCTTTCCCAGTGGTCTTTATAGCAGGGCCCCAGGTCGTGTCACAATAAGTGGTCAAGGAGGAGCTGGGAAGCTTGCAGCTGCAGCACAGGACGAGCATCCCTGTGACCACATCAGCCCTGCTGCTCTTGCTGGAAACCAGGAGCTGTGTGATGGCCCAGACACACCTCTCCAGGTGGCCAGGGTCTCCTTAGAGACTTGCAAAGGGGGTTTTAATGGTGGGCATTCATCCCTATCTTCCCTTGGCTCATTAAAAGATTAACAATATGCCCCTTGGGGCTTTGCATGGATGGAGACCTTGTGTTTCACATTCCATCTCCAGACCAGCTGTCTGTATCAAGGACACAGGGTGGTATCACCAGGCCCAGCTGCAGCTCCCATCCCCTTCCAAGCCTTCCCCAGCTCTGCTCAGAGCAGATCACAGCCCTGTGCAAGACAAAACAAGGGCTGAAATCTGCTCTGTGCAATGACAGCTCTCCATGATCCATGGAAAGATGGGGAGATTAGGAGAAAGGGCTTTTGAGAAATAATTGGAAGAGCCGCTCCATTGGGAACAACAGGATATCAGCAAAGAGTCCCTAATTAATTGGGGCGCTGCTGCTGCTGCCGTTCAACATGCCCAAAGCTGGATCACAAGGCAGCATCTCTGCTGCAGGGATACAGCCAGGAGTTCCTCATCCCTACAGAAACTCCACCCCATTGCAGGCTCGGAGCCTCCCACCACCTTGATGCCAATGAATGGACCCACTGTTAGAACCCCCCATTATGCCATGGAGCATCTTGAGCAGAGGCCGTGGCTCGGTGGAAGCTGCTAGCATGCATTTTGCCATGCAAAAGACCAGCAGACTTGAAAGGCAGCCAGGAAATACTTACAGTCCATGCTAATCCACACCAGCCCTGGGCTGGGATCAGACGCTCACACTGCTTTGCCCACAAGGCAGCACCCCAAAAACACATCCCCAAAATCCTGCTGTGCTCCTCCAGAGAAACCTGGTCACACTCTGCATGCACTGGGGGGCTTTTGCTCACCCGGGGAAGCAGGACCAGTGTTACACAAGAGCCCATGGCAGGGCAGGAGTGCTCACCTGGCGCCTTGAGCTCATCACTGATGAAGGTGAGCAGCTCACGGAAGACGTTGCAGTAGGGCACAGGCCAGGTGAGGAAGCTGTGGTAGATGCTGGCAGCTTTCAGGAGCAGCTCGGAGTCTGGTGGGATGTGGGGAGCCTGCAGGTATGGGGAGGGCTGGTGAGGAAGGGAGCAAGGAGCTGGTGCTGGAGCTCTGCAAAAAGCCCAGGGGGTGATGGGATGGGATGGGATGGGATGGGATGGGATGGGATGGGATGGGATGGGATGGGATGGGATGGGATGGGATGGGATGGGATGGGATGGGATGGGAGGAGGAGGAGCAGATGGGATCAGGGCTCACCCTGTGACACCCCATCCTTTTCCAAGGAAGAGCCAAAGCACCTCACTGGGCACAGCTGCAAAACAGCTTCCTCCCCTGTGCCTCCCCAGGCTCACATGCCACAGCCTATATATAAATTCCCTTTTAACAGCCACAGATCCATGCAGATGAATCACATTGAAGTCTGTGCTTTTTCAAGACCTGGCAGCAATGATTTCCTCGGGATAATGATGCATTGTGCTAATAATAATGATAATAAAAAACACTTCCTGTGAATGCTCTGCTCCTTTTCATTAGCATTGTCTGCACAACTCTACGGTGTACGGAAAAGAATCTGCCCTCTCTGCAGAGAGATGCTGCCTCCCTTCCTGACTGACCCATCTTTAAATGCAAAGATTAAAAGCACCGAAGTGCATCTTTTTTTTCATCTCTTGCAGCTCGTGCAGCCGTTCCTTGCCCTTCATCCCTGCAGATTCATATGGGATCTTTTCAGAGAGGAACAGATGAAAGCAGAGCGGGACCTTGCAGACGGCAGCTACTGGGGGCTGGGGAGTGCTGAGTACAGACTTACATAGAGGACTGCGTAGTAGAAAAGCAGGGCCAGGGGCATCACCAGGTCGTAGTCACACTTCTCCTGCACCTGCAGGAAACAGCAAAAGGGAGAAGGCTGAGCATTACCATGGGGGTGCCAAATGTTCCCCCATGAGTGCATATGCCACCATCCCCAGCAGGTGGGGACAGCTCATCTCTATGGGAAACCCCCCTAAGGCACCCACAGAAGCAGCAGGCAGTGGCACGCGCTGCCTTTACTCTCAAGACTGAGCTCCTGACCCTCTGATGCTCTCAATCCTTGCAGAGCTGCATGAAACTTTATGCAAGCAGCCCAAAGCAGGCAGCCCAGCCCTGCTTAGGGACTGCAAATGGCAAAGCACAGTGCAAAGCATGCATTTCTGTCCCAACCTCAGCAGGATTATTTCAGCAAGGGATGTAGGGAGGGCTCAAGAACAGGCTTGCGGACACTGTCTCCCTTTGCTTACAAGCATGGCACAAAGTGCAAGAAAAATTTACGTACAGCATAACATAATACAACATCATTGTATCGAGATCAGTCCCAGCTACTGAAAACAACTTGTCAGTTAAACAGAGTAACAGCAATCAGGTTAATGTATTAGCAAGGCAGCCTTTCTTCCCTCAGAAATGAAAGGCAGCATTTACCCCATCACATGAACCCCAGGCTTCCTCCCACATCAAGGCATTCCCCAAAGTCCTCCCGCCTGCAGCCCCAGGCGGCCCTGAGCTCTCCCACACAGGGTTGGGCATGGCAGCCAATACAATGAGCCCCACTGATGCTTCAGCTGCTCTAGCTCCATCCCTTGCACTGCAGGAAGCTGGGCAGAGCCTCAACAAAATCTCCATCACTTTGGAGCTGCTGGACCAGCATTGCCCACCCTGCGTTCCAATGGGGTTTGAACACAACCCCGAATCACCTACCAGGACCTGCAAAGCTCCTCCCCACAACCAGCAGCCCCCACTCACCTCCCTGGCCTTGCCGAGGATTTTCTCCACCAGGATGAGGTAGTTGCCAGCATCCCTGCTCACCAGCTCCTGCAGGCTCCAGCAGTTCAGGCACAGCCCTGCTGCAAGGGAGATAGAGCACCATAACCAAATCATGCTCACAGGAGGGATGAGCAGCAGGAAGGGGTCAGGGGGTGGTGTTTGATGCCTGGGTCATATTGCTATGGGGGAAAAATAATCACACCCCAATTCTAGAGAGATTTAAGCTTTCCAAACAGTGCTTGTCACAGCACCATCACTTTTTACCAAGCTTCTCAGCACTCGTCTTGCAGCACAGTGCACCAGAGGCAAAGCTCAGATCCCAGTCCCTTTGAAGCCAAGGGATGATGCTCACCCTCTGAACAGCTTCCCAGGCCCTGAAGCTGCATGGTCAGAGCTCATAGCAGCATCACTGCAGATGGTGAACACATCAGCATCACTGCTAAGCCTACCCAGCATTTATCCCACCTCCTCAGCACCTCCAAACTGTCACGAAATACACGTAAACCCATCCAGAGTAGCCAGATATTGACAGAGAACTGCAGAAGGAGTTGTAGTTCCTTCTGTCCCCCATGGACAGGTGCTGGAACACCCATAGTTTTCCTGGCTTCATGCCTTGTTTGTAGCTGAATGAACAGGGCAGAAGCTGTTGCCCATTGCAAAGCTCCCCTGCTGCCATGTAACATTTTATTCTGCACAAATCAATGTTCTCCAGTGCAACCTTTTGTTGCAGCACCTGACCAGCGAGGGCATAGTCGTAATGGACAGCAATTCAGCTCTGAGTTTTCCTTTCAGACAAGTCAGTACAATGGCACAAAGCCACGGCTCTGCTCCGGAGAACCCCAGCAGAACAAACAATGCTGTCCTAGAGCACTGCATCCTCCAGGGGAACACCCAGCATCTGAGAGATGCAACGTGCCCAGCAGGAGTGGTCAGAGCTGCTGGGAGCTTTGCTGATCTCAGCAAGAAGCAAAACCCTGAAACAGCTCCAGCAAGAAGGTTTGGGGTTACTTCAAACTGTTCTGCACCCAAAGAGCCCAGCCCAGCAGAGCTGAGCAGTGCAGCACCAGCCACGGGGCAAGTGGCTTCCTGCATGAACATGGCTGTGAGCACGAAGGGCAGTGCCAGGCACGAACCCTTTCCTTCCTCACACTGCTGGCACAGAGGAGGAAGCAGCAGTGGCTCAGCAGAGAGGTACTGGGATGCTACCCTGGAGATGTGCTGGGCTGAATGCACAGCAAGCTGGGAGCAGCAGAAGGAGGCAGGGACAAGAGCAGGGCTGGAGGGAAGCAGCGTGCCAACACAACGCAGGGCTGAGGGTGACCCATTTCTGTGTGTTCTACAGGAAATCTGAGCTAAAGCACAAGGATGCAGCAAGGCTGGGTTAACACTGCTCTGAGCAGAGGAACTCCTGTGAGACTCACAGCCACGGCAAGGTGCTGGGATGACCCGCAGCAAAGCAAACAGAGCCGGGAAGCAGCAAGCTGCAGGGGCTGGGCTCCTCAATTTGGCAACGCAGCAGTAACCAAAAACACACCAAAACAGCTGCGTCCTTGCTAACAATATTCTCCAGCAGAAAAAGCAGCTCGGAAATCCTGGACACAATAAACAAAGACTGTGCAGCAGAGCATCGGTCAGGACGCTGGGTGGGAATTCCCTTTTGTCTGTGCAGAGTCCTGGTCACAAGTAGCACCTTTCTGAGCACTGGGAGCAGAGTTCAGCCTTGTATCCAGGAAAAATAAAGGCTCTTTGAGCACTGAAGGTGATGCTCCTCACACACACAGGTCAGGAACAAGAGCCCCAGATGACATGAATAGCACATGAGCCACCTGCTCTGCAAGTGTCACCTCCATCCCTCAGCTGGTGCCCTGTGGGCAAAGGACACAGCTGGGCACTGCGGTGGCACCAGGGAGCTTTTATGAACTGCAGAACAGCACTCGGTTTATCAGCAGAGCAGGGACAGGCTGCAGCCAGGTGGGAAACCACATCCAGAAGTTTATTTGCAGCTGCTTATCCGTCTCAGTGCAGCTCTGCAAATGGACAAGGGGAGGGTGCACACAGAGTGCACACCGAAAGCCCAAACCAGACTGTCCTGCACACTGCACATGCTCTTTGATTCACCAGAAGCACATTTCTTGCTATGAGATGCAAAGGAGGCTGGCTGTCTGCAGGGAGGGTGCAGCTTGGGGGCACCCTTGTATGATCCTGGAGCCTTGTTCCCCATTATCTCTTGTCCAGTGGAGCTGTGCAAGTGCTGGTGGGGGGAAATGGGAATATATACCCATAGGAAGTGCTGCAAGCAGAGACCCAGGAGGCTTCAATCTCTATTGAGTTTTGGCCCCGTGGGCGGCCTCGGAAGGATGAGGCTCTGTGAGCAGCACTGTGAGCCACCTCCTCCTGCTGCAGCTCCTTCCTGACCTCAGCTGCTGCTGCTTCCCCTGTGCTGCTCATAGAGGGGGAGAGCATCAAATGGGAACAAATGAAGAAATAAATGGACAGATAGATAAGTAGGAAAAGAAGAACCTTTGCCCACAGTGCTCAGGGCAAGCATCGTGGTGCTGTCGAAAGTGATGCAGTCGGAGGGAGAGAAAAGCAGAACCCTGCAGCCCCATTTCCAGGCTCAGAGCCACACAAGTGGGGCCCTGCAGCATATCCTGCGCTGGGTCCAGCCGTGGTGCTCCCACCCAACCAGGGGGTGAGGAAGGCAGTGATCCCAGCCATGAAACACCGCACCAGGCTGTGAGATCAGCTCCAGGGTTACAACCTGTGAGGCTGATAAACCCACAGAGAGCTGGTCGTAGTTCAGTTATTAAACCGGAGCACCCCAACAACACACTTCTGGTCTCTCCCCATGCTGATATTTAGATGGCTGCATTCAAGCTTTCAGCCTCCCTTCATTAGAGCTGAGCACACCAATCTGAGCCCTGCTATTGCATCATCGGACATTCCTCTGGCTCTCCAGTGACCTCCATCCCTCCTGGCATCAAGCAACCCCACAACAGAGACACAGCATCCACCTCTCCCTGGGACCTTTGGGGCACAGGGATCCCCTATAGCTTCCCCATCATCTCCCCACCCATCGAGGCCCTCAGTCCCCATCCTCCTGTAGCCCTTCTCACACCTCTGATTCCCCCAGCAGCCAGACCCAATGCACTCCTCCATCAAACCCTCTGTTCCAGCAAACAATACGCTGTTTTGCTCCCTGTGGCATACCAGGAGTTTACTATCATCCCCAGCAATGAGGAAGAAGGCAACCAAGCTGTGCCCAAACTCATCTCCATGAAGGAAAGCACATCATGTTTGCTAGCATTTTTCCACTTGGCTCCTCCCATAAATGCAGCAGTTCAGGAGGGATGCTCAATTTAGGCTCCTGCGCCCAGCACGTGCTCTGGGATGTAGATCTGCGATGCCAAAGCACTCTCACTTCTGCCCTTTGCTGATTCCACAAACCTCAGCAGCTCAGT
The DNA here is from genome assembly GCF_039878825.1 of Excalfactoria chinensis. Taxonomy (NCBI): domain Eukaryota; kingdom Metazoa; phylum Chordata; class Aves; order Galliformes; family Phasianidae; genus Excalfactoria; species Excalfactoria chinensis. The sequence goes on from NC_092841.1 coordinate 1,744,531, forward strand.
CACTCACATGGGTAAAAACGTCACATCGGAAGTGATTATTCATCCTCTCCAGAGCAACCTCCTGCAAAGTTACTGTGCAGGCAATAAACGCCCAATAATTTAAAACCGAACAGAACCCCAGCAGGGCTTCAACGCCAATGAGCTGCAGTGTGGAACACCTTATTTTGGTGTATTGCATTGGGGAAAAGGAGGAGAGAGCAAGTCAACTGGGAAACAAAAGTGATATAAGAAGTTGAAAATGAGAAAGGAGAAGGATGCTGCCCAGCTAAGAATGAGACAGAGATTCAAGGAAAATAGGAGGAACAGAGCCCTGCCATAAATAGCAGCACAGCTCTGACACGGGGCAGCCATAATAAAACCGGCGCTTGTTGCACAACAAAGGCAGGAGAACATGAAAAAATCCCCACTCTGTTTGTGAAAATGAATAGGATATGTTCTATTATGCCCTGTTTTCCCTAAACCACCTTATTGCAATAACAAAGTACTTCCTATTCCGACCGCAAATGGGTAGGACATGAAGGAGGCAGCACCACTGCTCCCAGCAGAGCCCATCCCCTCCACCCACAGCCCAAGTCGGCCTTATCTTTGCTAATGAGCTGGAAACATTACAAAGTGGTTTTTAAAAGGCTACATCATGCAGCCACCAGCGCTGAAGAGCAGGGATTAGTGAGTGACACAGGGACTGATGAGTTGTAATGATGGGAAGAGGTGAGCTCTGCGTGGCACAAAGAGTTGACCGGGGGAGAGGCATTCCTAAGGGCACAGCCATGCTTACAGGAACCAGGAATATAGGTCATACTGCAGGGACTGGTGCCCAGAATGTGTGGAGCCCCATGGGGCTCTGGTGCTGGTGATAACTGCATGAAGCAGGCCCTGCAGTGATGCTACAGCCACAGAGCCAGCGTTGCTCCTGTGGGTCCAGCACTCAGCATCAGACAGCAGATGGTTTGCAGCTCCTTCTTGACCCATGATGGAAAAGCGGAGGGGGTGTGCAGAAGAATTGCACAGACACAAAGAAACCTGGGTGTGACAGCTGCTCACGTTCATTTCTTTCATCCCCAGGTGGATATAGGAGTGATTTAATTGCAGCCTGGAAGTGCAAGTATGAGGATGGGAATTCAAAATGTGATATATAAGAATGGCTTCTGCTTGTTGCTGCTCTTCCCTCACCTTTGCCACCCGGAATCCTGTCCCAGCGCTCTGAATGAGGCTCCCATCTTTATGGCCAGCAAGGTATCTGAACCAGATTAAACAGCTGATAGCAATATCTCAACAGTTGCTTCTGACAATGCAGCAGGGATACGCCCAGAGGTTCTGAGGTCTTTATGCCCCAAAGCATGGTATTCCTGGCTGATTACATAAAGGGGCCTTTCCTCGGAGTGAATAAAGAACCCTCCTCTTGCCAGCTCACACATGGGCACCTGGCAGAACACATGGCTGCTCTGCTCAGGGTGCATCTCTGTATGAACCAACCTGACTTGTTCAGCCACTGAGTACAACTTCCTACTGCTATAAGAAGCTCAGAAAGATGGACCGGGTTGGATCCCACCTCTAACTTTGAATGTTGGAAGAGAGAAAAGGCCACTCAACTCCCCCAGGAGCACCAGCAGGTCTGTCCTGTCCAGGTAGGTCAGCAACAAGAGGGTAAAGCACACAGACACAAAAGAGTCTTTCCCTGCCAGGGGACTCACGATCGACAGGTCACCTACCAGCCCATCTGCTGGAGACAGCATCTCTGCTAAGCCCGTGCAGACATCTCTCCAGTGCATGGTAGATCCTGTCCTCTGTGCACGTGGTGTGCTGCATTTTAATTCATCTCCTAAGGGAAGAGAAGGAATAAGGTTAGCCATTAACTGAGAGCAAAGAAGACAGCATGGTGATACTTCCATAGCCCCTGGTAAAACATCCCGCTGTTACTGCCTCCTGGCAGCTTTTCCAGCCCCAAAGCCAACAACATTCACCCTTTGTTGTCCCCTTCTCTCCCAGTCCCTTCCAACCATGTCATATAAAAGGAGATGCACTCATCCATGACCAACCAGGAGTGTCTGTAGCACCAAGGCACCCAGCCCGACCCACTGCAGGCATATCTGCTGCCTCATTGCTTCCGTCTATGGGATAGATTGAGTCTCACTTAAATGTTTGCGGGTTAGCCTCCACCAGAGATTGCACCACAGGGGCTTACAGCTGCAGCACCTTGCAGGGGAAAAGCAATGGCAGACTTTGAGATTCCATTGCTTGCATTATGCGTGGCTGCCTCCAGCACTGTCCCCTTGCTGCCATGCAGGCAAGGTGGACAGAATGCTCTGTGGCCCCATGGCAATGCTGGAAAATATCAATGGGACCTCAGCCCCAGCATTTATAAGCATCGTGGAACTGCAGACTGTGTGCCTGGCTGAGCCCCTTTCACAAGGTACTGCTGTCTCAGCTCTTTACATGGCTCAGGTGCCAGCCCAGACCTCAGACAGACTGTACTGGAAGCATGAGGATTTTATCCCACCCTGGGAAATCAGGAAATCAAAAGCCATTTGCCCAGAACCTCTCCTTAGATCTGCTCCAACTGTGAGCAGACTGGTGTCCAGGGCAGAGAATCCCTCATTCCCTGCAGTGCCAGCCCTGCTGTCCCCAGAGACCTCAGGACATTCACCTCCCTTCTCCCAGCACACAGAGAAAGGCTCTTGTTTTGGTTACCGGTGACACAAGTGCATGAAAATACTCCAGGAAAAGGAAGTAAAACTTGCCAATATTACAAAAGATACCCATCAATGAGACCTTTGCTATCAGCCTGGCCAGGACAGTCAGACATTTCCCAAAGCTACCCCAAAACGTTTGATTTCCTGCTATTTGGTCCACACTCGATGCTCAGCAGCCACCTCCCCACCAGCAGGAGCAAAAACCGAGGGATCTCAGCAGAGAGTCCCCCAGTCTGCTAATAAATAGCCCCTAATTGCCACCAATCCCTCAGAAAGTGGCTGAGGCTCCGGTCTCACCACTCACTCATCCCTCGGCTCCAAGCAGATGAAAGTGAAGGACTGACCTTCTGCACGGGGGATCTCTCCTTTGCCCTGAGATGGCTCCCAGGCTCCTGCCTTGCTTGTCACTGCCACGGTTTGTTATTACATCTACTAAAGTTTTGCACATCCACAGTGTGAGGAACGCCTGCGAAGCGAGCTGCTGCGGTGCTGGGGACTGAATGAGAGCGGAGCAGCACAGCACCTTAGTCATGACTTGTGGTGAAAGCAGTGACTAAGAGCACGGCGTGACTCACCAGCACCGTTCCAACACCCAGCTTGCAGAACTACACCTCCTGCATGTCGGTTTGCTCCAGAGCACAGCTTGGCTCTCGGAGGGAAAGGGTGATGAGGTGAGCCCTGTGCCAGCCCAGCTGCCTCTTCCCAATGCTTCAGCACAGAGCAGGCAGGGAATGTAAGGATGAAAGATGACAAAGATTTTATCATTACGTTCTAAACCAGAGAAAACACAGAGCCTTTGTTTTCTTCTCTCTGGTGTGCTACGGACCACACAAGGATTCAACCCAAGGGATGCTTACAGAGGCATCTTTCATGGGAGAGCACTACGTGTTCACCACAAGCAAGAGGGAACTTTTCAACCTCTTCTGCTGTTTATTCCCCAAACTCTCCCTTCCTTTCCACCCACACTGGGCAAAATGACACAAGGCAGGGGACAGTTCTGGATGTAATCGGACTTCCCACAGAGCTGGGAAGAAACCAGGGTTAAGGTCAAGGGTTCAGATCGGTGAGAGGGTGGGTCAGCATTGATTAAAAAAGAAAGCAAACAGAAATCTGTCCTCTCCCCCCCCTCCTCCAGTCAGACTCCCAGCAGCAGTGTGTCTCAAAACTCTCATCACCAAGGCTGGCTGCTGCCTGGCTCACATCTAAGCAGAGCAGCATGTTGCAGAAGCAGTGGGTTTCCCTATCTTCTTGCCTTTTGCTCACAGGTTGGACCCCTGCCCTACAGCATCAACTACGGGATTTCAATGGGATGTCCTTAAGACAAGATTGTTTTCCTTTCTCCAGTAGTAACAGTGCACACTGTGAAAGCAGCCTCCCAGCACTGGGCAAGCCATCATCACTGCTTAAGAGAGAAGACAATGCTTGGAAACCCTGAGCAGTTTTTCTGCTGTTCCACAGTGACTTGTGGCACAGCTGGGAGGAGAAGGCAAACCTTCAGCTCTCCAGCCACGTTTCTTATCCTCCATAATGTCCCCCCATAACATCAGCAGTCAGAAGGGGCTGGAATTCTTCACAGCACAACTAGACTACATCCAATTGGAGCCCTCTCTGCCTCCCATCACCCTGTCCATATACATGGCTGCTCAACAGAGACAAACATCTGCCCATAGAAACACCTCCTCCATCATTGCCCCAGCAGAGGAACTAACACAAACCAAGAGCAGAACCAGGAACCACAGCATGGATCTGGGCACAGGACCTCGCAACGAGAGTACAGTTGGCTCTGTCAGCCTTGCATCACACCAGCAACATTACCGCTGTGACAACACTGAAGCCCTTTGGTTTCCTTCAGAACACAGCATTCTTGCCTCATGGCTTTGTTGTGCTTTGGAGAAATGAACAACAGTTTAAGCAATGTCACAAGCACAGGGCAAAGGATCCTGGGGCGTCTGTGGAGTTGTCCCAGCAACCCAAGTGGATGCAGGGCTTTCCAATTCAGCTTGCTTTCCTCCGTGTGTCACAGTTAAAAAGGCAGGCAGTGCAACCACGTTTTTCCTGTTAACCAGCACAGAAGAGGTAAGCACTCATCCCTTGGCAGACAGAGGGAATTTGCTGTCCATTTATTTATGGATTCTCCTGTTGGCTTATGGCCACAGAGAGCCCTCAGGCACTCCCAGCTCCATGACACACATTTTGCACTTGGCTGAGACAGGCTGTGGTTACCCTGCTTGCCTTTGGTGCCTTCAAACCTTCCCTTTTCTCAGTTTTCCAGCACAGAGTTAGAGCAAAGGAGACCTGAGGCCCTTGGTGCCCAAGTTCTGCTGCCCCTCTTCATACAGCAGCCAAGTCAAGGAGATGAATGAGGCCACCAGCAGCTCCACGTGGTGGGGACAGGCAGGTGAGAAGGTGACCTGGAAGGCACATATCTGCCTCTCAGTGAGGCACCCTTCTGTGTTAAGGTCCACATAAGCCCTAACTCTGTCATCCAAAGAACTTCCCTGATTTCCTTCTATTGTTGTGGAGCTCAGCACACCACTATTAGATGGGAACAGGAGATGCTCAAAGACCAAATCCATTGTTGGTCTTCTCAAGTGAAGGAGTGAAGAGAATTAAAACATCTTCTGTGTGTACACCGGGCACTGCCTACCCCAGCAGCAAGCAGATCCCTGCCTGCCCATCCCAGTACTCTCAGAGGCAGCACTGCAGCCAACATCCTGCTGGCTCCCAGGCACCTCCCCAAAGAGGAGAAATGCAGGCAGACATTGAATAATTCTAGCCCTCCCCTTCCAGAACAGCAAATCCCAGCAGTATCTTCTGTAGCTCGAAGTCCTCCACCTTCCTGCAGAGAAACCTGAACTGGGAAGCACTGCCCTGCTATGCCAGAGAAAGCCCCTGGGTACCTTCACAGCAGGATAACTCCCTTTCCTGCCCTGATTGCTTTGAGGCTGTTGGCCAAGCATCCCAAGCAGGAAACAGGAAGGAAAAACAAGCGCTTGACCCACGGGAGCAGGTCATGAATACACTGCTCAGGTCCATGGGCAGTGGCAGAGAGTGGAAGGCCAGATGTGGACCACCTTGCAAAGCTGCTGACTCATGGTCACAGTGAGGGACCTCAGCACTTGGCTTGTTGCTGCAGCATGGCTTAGGGCAACTGGGGACTAAAGGGCATCAATTCAGGTGAGGATAAAGGGAAAAAGAGCTTGGGGTGATGCTGCAATAGAAGGAAAAGCACTTCATTGGGAATTAAAGTGGCTGGATTCTAAGCAGAGCTATTTTTCAGGGCAAGGCCCTCATACCAGCACATTGGCAGGGACCTTGGGCAAGGATGTCACATCCCTCAAGCAACACTTCAGCCTGCTGCCTCCTTGGAGGGTGCAACAGGAGCAGAGCCATACTGGAGCTGTGGGAGTTGTATCCCCATTGCATTGCAGCGAGACGGTGCCTGCGTGGTATCTGCTCCACCACCACCAACGTCTGCTTTCCTTAGATTACACTGAGCTCTTGGTTTTAACTATCCTTAGCTTGCAAGATTTTATTGCTGCCTCTACCGTGCACAGGAACCAAAGATAGAAACTCGGAGCCGAGAGAGGGAGCAGCTGGAGGAAGTCTCTGTAGAAATCAGGGCAAAGGGGGGAGGAACCTGAGAGTTTTAAGGTTCAAACTTCAACCATCATGTATTTACAGCTCAAGTGAGCGCTGTGCATCAAAGAGCAGCAAGATGGAGGTGATAAGATGCTTGTTCAAACTGCACAAAGATGGCATATCAGAAGATCCTGGAGGCAACTGGTTTGACAAACATCCTTTTGGGGTGCTTGTAAAGGACGGCGTACCATGCAAACACCCTGGCAACACATTATTTCCTTACAGATCCACACGTTCCTGTCCTGCTGAGCAAGCACAAAAGCTGCTTTTAGCCCAAGGAGTATCAGCGTTTCATGCCACAGTGGGGATCATGACTGACCTTCACTCCTTGGGCTGCAAAACCTCACCTCCAGGGAGCCTCGCTAGCAGAGAAGCAATGGAAGGGCAGTGAAGCTGTGGTTACAGGCTACTCATAGAAGCTGTGAATACCTCATCCCTGGAAGCGCCCAAGACCAGGCTGCCTGCCCAGAGGGATGGAACTGGGTGGGTTTAAGGTCCCTTCCAACCCAAACCATTCTGTGATGCTGTGACATGGAGAATCTTTTCCAAAAACTGGCTGACAACACCCAAACCGAGCCCTTACTGAACCCTGGCACAGAAGAACCAACAAAACCAACCACTGATGAGGCCACAGAGAGCAAACGCAAGTGAGATCTGCTTGGGTGTCAGCACCCACATCCCTTCAAACCACCCACACACCCACCCATTACATGTTGGCTTGCCCAGAGCACCACCTCTACTGCTGCCAAGTAAAAATACAGGCTTAAGAATGATCCCTTGGGTTACTTGAGAAGTGCACCCTCCAGGACTGCCCGCCCTCCTCCGTGAAGCACAGAACTGAACTACTCAGAGCAGCCTACAAACATGAATGACACCAAGGTCCCCATGAAGCAAGGAGCTGAATTACTTAGGGCAGATGACACACATGAATCACACCAAGGGCCCTCTTGGCCCCCCCTCTCGATGCTATCTGCTGTACTTACACATAGTGAAAGACAACCAACAGGCAAACAGAAAAACAACAGGAAAAAGGACGTACTGCTATCCCCTCTGTCCTTTTCAGGGCTGGAAAGGCGTGTTGAGGAGTGACCAAATGCAACTGGGGTCACTGCTGTGAATACCTGCTGCCATCAGGGTACCAGAGGATGAACCAGAGCAGAAACAGCTTCAAGGAGCAATGCAGACTCAGGGGTTTGGTGCTAAGGAAGCAGGATACACAACGCAACACATACCAAGGAGAAAAATCCAGACAGAGTGGTGCACCTGTGATAGAGACATCAACATAAGGGAGTTTTTGAGACAACCAAAACCACATAAAGATGAAATTGCTATTGTGTTAAACAAGCAACGCAGGAAAACGTGGATGCAAGGAGTGTGCAGAACTGCAGCCAGGAATAAGCATCCCTCCATCACTGACAAACTCCAACTTTGAGGTTTCCAGCTACTGGGATGTCGCTGGGAAGGACAGGACAGTGCTGAGAGAGCCCATCAGCATCTGGAACAGCCCATGTCTGAAGGACAGTGATGTCCTGCTGAGCTGCAAAGGCTCATTTCCACCAGCAGTCATGAGAACTGGAAAGCTTACTAAGACATAGAGCTCACTCCTTGCTTTCACTGTGCCTGAGAACGGGGCTGAATGAGAGACTCCCACCACAGGCAGGGGAAGCACCTAACGTGCAACAGTGGTTTCAGAGACCTTTTAATATTGAAGAGCACCTTCAGAAGGTAGCTAAGCAGATCTAGACTGGATGAGGCAAACCAGACACTAAGTGTTTGCAGAACACTTTGGCTTCTTTACAGAAAGAAGTCCAGACCGGGATACAAATTTGCAAAAGGAAATGGCTCTGTGGGTATCTCATAAACCCACAGGTGGGACTCAGCATCCTTAAGCAGCAAAATGCAGGATGGTTCAAGTGCTAAGCAGCTCCCAGCAGCTGCACGGTCAGCACTTCTGCTGCTCTCCTGGCCCAGGGGCACAGCACACCACGGTGCAGTAAAAGAAAACATCTCTGGTCAGAGTGGGGAGGTCTTCAGCCCAGAATGGAGATAGGAGGAGCAGGGCAGCCAAGGGCTGAAGCATCATCCTCACTGGGGGTGAGGAAAAGTCGTTCAGGAGGGGCAGAATGAAGGCAGAGCCACTTTCCCATCACAAGCAGCTTCTGGTTTCGCATCCAGTCTTCTGTCTGCAACAGCAAGCCCATCAAGAAAACATCCCAGATGTCATAAAACAGGCAAAACCTGAAGACAGGGAGCATCTCATGCCCAGAGCTGGGCTGGGGAGCCGAGGCCAGGGAGGAATTAAGGTCCCGGCAGGGCTGACTTATTGCTCAGTGCAACTTCTCCAGCCCTGTACCAGCGACGCTTTGCTCGCAGGGAACCACAGCAAGCTGCAAGGCTGCACTGAGACCAGGCAAGAGCAGGGAGGGGGAGAAGGGGAAGGGAACATCCCAACCACGAAGCTCCCACACGTGCGGTGTGTGATGTCGGAGCCTGCAGCGCTCAGCATCACGTAGCCCCGAGCGACAACACCAAATAAAGAAACGCAGCTCCCGGCCCGGCCCCGTGCATAGAAAGCACAAGCGGTGCAGCCGTGGGTAGCGGCGTACTCGAAGCGCGGCTCTGCACAGCCGCAGCCCGCAGAGAGAGCCGGGCAGGGGACGGGCTGCTGTCTGCTGGCTGGGGAGGAGCATTCTGAGCCTCTGCTGAAGTGGGACAATGGGGTTCGGGGCTGCGGTTGTTAATGCAGCTCCCTGCAGCAGTTTTGCCCTACTCGGCCATCACTAAGCTCACCCAGTTCAGGTGATGAGAAGGGAAAGCCAAGAGGAAGCTGAGGAATGCCTGACACGTCAGCTCGGCACTAATGCCTCCAGCTGAGCCATTCCCGTTGCTGCAAAGGGGAATTATTTAATGGGATTTCCCAAATTCCATCCCTAAGATTACCGTATTAGCAGCCGGAGCTTAAGGCTATGGCTCATGGGGTGAAGAGGCTGAGAACCCCGGGAAAGTAAAATCCAGAGGGGCAAAAAACCTCCAGCAAACTGCCATTGCTTTTCAATTCAGACTCAAAGATAAATAAAGATGCTCAGCCCTGATACTGCGCACCTTTTCTGTCTTTGCCCTGGGATAGGCTGCCTTAGAGCTGATGGAGCCTCAGCTGTGTTTCCCAACACTGGGAACCAGAATCACATTGACAGAACCAAGTGCATTGCCCCAGCGATGATGGAGATGCTGCCTAGGGTCAAGTTTTCAGGGGGCTGTGGGTTTAACAAGCTGGTTGTTGGTAGCAGCAATAAAAGGGCTGCAGGAAACTTGGCACAAAGAATAAAGGAATCAGATAAACTGCTTTAGAGTGAGCCAGCTTCTCAGTGAGTTGGTCTGAACCTCAGCAAAATGAATCTGCTTGGAGGGTGCACAAGAGGGGGGGGGGGGGGGGTGGCGGGTGGAAGGGGGATTGCTTCAAGGGCTCAGAATGAAACTTGCCAGCCCATCATTTAGAAACAGCATTCACACTCATCTGACTGCAACTCTGAAAGTAAAAATCAAGCCTCACGTAGATGAAAGTTGGAACTTCAGATCAAATAAAACATTTTCGTAGAATCATAGAATCACCAAGGTTGGAAAAGACCTGAAAGATCATCCAGTCCAACCATTCACCTATTACTAATAGCTCCCACTAAACCACATCCCTCAAGTTTTCCTCCATGCACAGGTATTTTGGTTCTCAGTGCTAAGAGACCCCCACTGAGTCAGCTCTCCTGAGCCCAGTCTGACACCAGTTTTCCATGGCACTGGGTAGGGACACCAGTACCCAAACAGGCACCTGCCACTAGGGATGCTGCTCCCATCCCAGCAGCCCCAGGCAGCTGCATCCCCAAGTGCTGACTACACTTGTGTTCTCAGTGGTTCACAAGCATCCCTTCTATGGAAACACTGGCAACATTCAGCTTCCTCAGGGCTGGAGCCAGATACCAACCTGACAACACAGCCAGGAGAAACATTTTGCCCAGGTCAGAGTGGTGAACTTGTGGCATCCCTCCCAGAAACACATAGGAGAGCCAGGTGCTTCGCTCACAGCGCAGTGCTGCAGGTTCTTTGGTTTTATTTATTATTATTAATCTTACTCTATGAGAAGTTTTCCTACCATTTCCCAGCTGGCTTCTCCACTGGGAAGAGCCAAGCGGGACAACCAGGCTCTGCTGGACCAGTGAACCTCCCCAGTGAACTCCCACACTGACCTGCCAGATGGCTGAGAGCAGGAAGGAGCTCGGCGCAGCACAGCAGCACCAGCGGATTGTTTATCTGCTGGTTCCTGTTTTTAGTTTTGTCTCTGTTTTCTTTCTTTGTTCTAAAATTGTGTTGCAATGGTGATACCTGCCCTGAATGACACGGGCTTGCTTTGTAGCAGGAACCAGCTCAGTAGCTCGTGCTGTTCGTTTTCTTATCTAATAAAAGAACAGAGACCCCAGCCGCAAAGTAAGACTTTAACCCTTCAACTTTTAAGTTGAATTTGGAGCAGAGATTAACTCAGGATTTAACTCAGGCACACAGGAGCCCCGGTGAGAAGGCACAGCCCTGGGCACATACCATCCTCCCAGACCCAAAGCTGGTAGCCACCCCACGGAATGAAGCCACCAGCTCCCCATACTGGGAGACCAGTTTGACTGATGATGGGATTTGTCACCAACACCTATTCAGAGGAATCAATCCACAAAGTGCTATCCAAATCCTCATTGCAGATGGCAACTACAAGGACACTGCTGGAGTTGGCACAGCATCTGTTGCTGACGGGCACCCAGATCCACCTGGTCCCAGGCAGGAGGTGGGTAGGAATGGTGATTTCACCAGTTGGATGCTGCCAGCAAAGATCTCTCACTCACATCACTGGAAGCTCATGGCCTGGGTTTTTCTCTCACCAAGATGCACAGACAGTTGTCCAAGAGGTGACCCATGGATAGAGAGCTCGAGGGTTTGATGCTCCTTAGGTTTGGTTCCCAGCAGGCCAGGAAAGCCCACCAACCCTCAGAGAGGGCCATACTCCAGAAGGACCCAGGGTGGCCCAGAGGAGGGCCTGGAGTCAATTTGGGGCATGCATGGGACAGGCCAGCCACCCCTGACACCAGCAGCAGCTCTCAGTCACTGAAGGAGTGAACCCTTGACAGTCCCAAGCCCAGATGGGAGTGAGCTGTGCTCCAGCTGCAGCTCACAAGCATGTCTGGCCAGGCCAGGCTACCAAAAGTTGTATTTTTAGCAAGTCAGGTTTGAATCCCCAAAACGACCCAATTGAACATCTTTTCATGCAGGCCCTGACTGGTTCTGATGACTTTCATCTTAGCTTCTACATTACAGGTCCTCTAGTTTTACCCTGCACCCTGAGCCAGTCTTTAGCTCCCTTTTGGTATGGGAGCCAAGCTCAGACTTGCCCCTTCCCATCACCTTTTGCTCCATTCCCACCTCTGTATCCAGTCACCACAGCCATCCACTGGAGAATCCTAAACTGGGATGCTGCACCCAAGCCAGGCTGCACTGTGATGGGCACATACACCTCTAGCAGGACTCTGGACCCAGCACCCCAGAACCACAGTATCTGCTAATTATTCACTCCCTTCACTCCCTCAGCCCAGTCTTGTATGTTACTAAATGCCCTGGTTCTCATAACCATATATAACACATTGTTGGAATATATGAAATAATACTGTCTTGGTTGGAAACAGATACTGCTGATAGAAATAAAACAGCAGAGGCTCAGTAAAGTGAGATCCCTGCTCTGCTGGCTCACAGCTCAGTGCAGACCTTTCAGATTCCCCTTTAGTGCTTCCCCACCTGTCATCGACCCATTCCCTTTCCCTCTGACCTCCAGGGAAACCCCAAGAGGTCTGTTTGTTTTTGGCTTCATTGGCTCTAAATAGGTGGCTCTCCAGGTCTGACACTTGGAGCTCATGTCTCAAGCCTGCCAGACACCAGAGGGATCAAACGACAAAGCAATCTGATCCGGGGAAGTTCCTGTCCCTTTGGCAATGGGCTCCACTCGCCAGACCAGTCGGGAAGGTGTAATGAGCTGAGTAATTGGCTACCAGGAGCAGAAATTAGCAGGCAATTTGCCCCAACAGCAAACTGCCGCCAGTGGGACCTTTCTGTAGATAAGCATCGCATCGCTACGTTTCTGGGAGGGCAAATCTCAAGTGGGTTAAGTGCAAATTGCTTTCCCTCACAGCTGTTTTTTTCTTCTTTTTTTTCGACATTTTGCAGCTATTTCTGCCCCCCTCCCTCAGCTCTTACAAGCAAATGCAGCTCTCCACCTCTAAAGGCTGCCATCGTTTTTCCCAGCACAAGCGGTGCTGGCCCCACAGCGCCCGAAGGTTTGGGGTTTTGCATCAGACAGGTGGGGAGAGCAGAGTGTGAGCTCCATGCTTGGGTTTGCCTGCAGCCAGTCTGGTCCCAGGAGCTGCAGCCCTGAAGGGGACAAACCCAGAGCTGAGGGAGGCAGCGCAGCCAGCACTGCTTTCTGTGCTGGCTGATGCAGCTGGTCCTGACTCTGACTTCCAGCAACTGTTGAGAATCCTCCTCTCTTCAGAGCCTTCAAATAGGCACCGTTGGAAATTAACTTCAAGCAGCAGTGTGGCCTCACCACCCTCAGAGCATCCCAGTTTCCTGTTTGTAAACAGATTGGAAGTGACTGCAGCATGGAGTGGTACCACAGAGTGCCCAGTGCTGGGCACCACCAACTGGAATCCCTGCACTCACCTCCCTTGAGCTGAGAACAGAGCTGTCTAGTGGTTACAAAAGGAACCGAAAGCCCACAATAGAAACCAAGAGTCCAGTGCCATGGCATGGTGAGTGACCTCTCTGTGCCTCAGTTTTCTTCTCCCATAGCAGAAGCAAGGCCCCGCTGCAGCACACCCCAGCAAACCCCACCTGAGATTCATTGGCAGAGGAATGAGATGGCACCGTGGTTCTTCTATCCCCTTATTTCTAATTCCTGATGTAACCTTCCCAATCCCATTCACAACCTTGGCAGGTAGAGCTGGCAAAGCAGGACACGCCGAAATGCATAATTCAATGAAGAAAAGAAACAGTGATCTGTCACAGAGGTTATTTGCAACCCACAAAACCACTTGCCTTAACCAAGATATCCTGCCGCGGGCACCTCAGGAGCGCAGCACCCAGACACCCATCCTCAAGTAGCAAGAAACGATGGAAGAGGGATGAGAACAGCTCAGGCAGCAGCGGATGGGAGGAATGGAGCTGTGTGTGAGTGGACACATGAGCCCAACAGCAGCACAAGCACCGGAGCTGCAGATCTGATCATCGGCACCAGAACCAACACAAAGCTATGGGGAGGTTTTAAAACCCAGATTCCTAAGAAACAAAACACAGAACTGCCTTGCAAGTCTTGCAGCAGCCGCTCAGTTCTGTAAATCTAATTAATGAGCCGGGGAGGGGTGGGGGGGGGGGAAGAAAAGTGTCATTCGTTAGTTAACGACTTCACCAGGGGCTGCCAAATAGACAGATAAAGGATTGAGCTGGGGCCCTATTCCAGCCAAAGGAGCTGGGAACCTGGCAGGGACTGCAGAAGATTAGAGAGGGGTGAAAGGAGAAAAGAGGGGGGGGAAAAAAGAAAGAGAAATATCTAAACAGATTAGCACTTTCCAAATGCAAGCATGTAAATCAGCTTACGTTCTGTATAATGGCACTGTTGTGAGTTGCCCGGATCGGGTCTGCTCGTGGCACAGCAGCACAAAGTGCCGGCTGAGCTGCGCTGTGTTTGGGCTCAGCAATCTCACACCACCTCCTCCCTCACCAAACCAGAGGGTTTTGTTTTTACCAGCTTTGTAAATTCTCACAGGAAGCCAATTAGGGGAAAGCTGGGAACAGAGGAAGATTCATAATTGCAATTAAGGCTTCAAAGCACTTATCCCAAGTGAGGCTGTTAAAATTAGAGCCGGGGAAGAAAACGGCTTTGAAACCTTGAGCTTTCAGACACCCCCAGGCTGGAAGTGCTCTCCACTCCCATAGCAGCCCATCCCCTGACACAGCTCACCCAGCACAGACCCAGGCTCCAGGCGGGCACCTTCCTCCTGCCTTTGGGAACAGAGTTCAGGCCTGTGCATGGAAAACACCCCCCCCCCCCCCAAAACTGGAAGCATTTGCTTCATCTCTGATGGCCTCAACTTGTAGGGTTGTTCCTCACCACTGTAGCGTCCCCAGCAAGGTCAGCAGATTGATTAATAGCTCTGCAGATTAAGCTGCCCACTGGGACACAAGAGATCAGCATCCAGTGCTACAGACCAGCACCCTTCATGCTGTCATAAGTGAAAACATCCTCTGAGAGGGTCAGCGGTCTCAGCTGGACGCTGAGAGGCAATGGCTAAGCAATCCAAATAGCTGTGTTTATTTGGACTGCTCTGCCTGTTTGCAACCCCGCATCCACCCCAGCAGCTTGGTGTGAACACCTCTGGGCTCAACCACTTCAGTGTGGAGTAGAGCAGACCAGCCCTACAAGTAGCTCAGCCCTCCACTTGTAGCAGAACTGTATCAGGGCCTTTGGCATGTTGGAAAACGTCAGCAGGCACATGGAGGCAGGACAGGACAGACACTTCTAACCAAGGCTATGAACATTCTATATCTAGCATATTTGTATACATACATATGTAAATACACTGGCTGAGTTGTGCTCAAGGATTTTGCAGATGTGTCTCAGGGTCTAATGTAGGACCTGCCCTGTGACCTTGGAAAGTCATCTTTGAATCTGGAAACGCACTGGCTTTAGGTATTTTTGCATAAGATACTTTCCCCTTGTCATTCTTTCCCTACCTCTGAGTGCACAGGGCTCAGTAACCAAATGAGGTCAAAAGAAAACTCCAGCCAAAACCCTGACAGCCTCTGTCCTTCCCCAGCAGCTGATGGCATCTGAATGCCCCCCACCTCACTGCGCACTTAGCATCCTTCCTTCCCACCTGAGGTAGAAGCCATGAACCCCCCCCAGAACCACCTCCCCCCCCAACACACACTGGCTGGATCTCAGTTCTCGCCCCTCGAGATGGTTTCCAAGAGCAACCTGCACTTCTGCATTTTCTACGGAGATCTTCTTACCTCACCTTCCCGCACACGCTGCTGCCAAAAGGAGAAGTGCCCTGGAGCTGGGGGGGAAGTTGTGCCACCATTTCCTATTTGGGACAATGATTTCACGCTCCTGCCACATCCGAGGGCCACACGTGGCATCCACAGCACCGTGCAAAGGGCTCTGGTTTGGGCCAGAGAGTTCCAGGAAACCTAACAGTCGCGTTTAAGCAAGTGCAAAGCAAAGCAGGGTGCGCAGCTCAGCAGAGGGGAGGGAACCATGTGCAAAAGCTGCAGCCCAGATCTCAGCAGTGACTTTTAGTGCTGCTCCTAAAGTGCAGCACTCACAGCTTGGTTGGGCTCTTGCAGCCCTCAGAAGAGCTACAAACCAACCAGGCACTGGGGGAACGTCTCCTTCAATCCCTTCACTCCTGGGTTTCCATTTTCTTGCCCAGAGCGTGTTTCAAGGCCAGGAATCACACACCCACAGAGTTTGGGTCTTGCTTTCAACCTGGACAGCAGCTCCAAGGATGGCTCCAACAGTTATACACTGTTCTCGTTACAGCTGCAATAACTCGGCTTTCCCCCGACAACAACAGAGATGTCATCACTGAAGGACAAAATCTCCCATCTCCCTCCCCATAAGGATCTTGCTAAGCCCCACTACAAGAAGCTTCTTCCTACAGTACAGCCAGAAAGTGTTTAGCATATTGCCTGCTTAAAACCTACTGCTGTAACCTCCTTACCAGAGAGGCACCTCCAGATATTTTTAGAGGTAATATCTACTAGCACAGGAATTACAGTGCATTAATTAGCAGCAAGACACACGCTTGACAGTCACAAGGTCATAATGCAACATCCATAATTTACACCTCATTGGGAGTTACTCAGAAAACAGGACATGCAGGAGCCAGCATGTCTTAAAGGGCTCTGGGCACACAGGATCCCATCTGCCAAAAACAAACATCAGAAACATCCAGAGTGGATGGAGCAGGATAATCAGTGCTCAATCGGTTGTGCTTGTTTGTAAGCAAAACAGTTCTGTTTGATGCCCTTTCTGCTTGAGTGGTTTCCACCCTCTTCTCTGAGCACCACGACCCACCAGCAGCCCTGCTGGCATCCCCATGAAGGCTCTTTCCAACACAGTGAATGAGGGAAGTTCTTTACACCACAGATACATCTGTGAATCTGCTGTACAACCAATGGCATTTTAAGGCAAGGAATACCAGCCAAAAATCAGCATCTTGTTTCGTACATCAAGATGTTTAAAGCTGGTGACCTCAGGGTTGTCATCCAGTCAAAAAGCAATGGGATCCAAGGCATGAAGCAAGGCAACTGAGCAACAAACTGATCCGGTGACTCTAGAGAATTCACATCTACTCCATCATAAAGCTCTGAGGTGACACTGGGTCCATCCCAGAGATAGAATTCATCTCCTGTAACTTTACCTGTACAAGAATGAGGTGAATTTCCAAGCAGGCCAACAGCTACGGACAAACAGAACACCTTCACAGCAGTCAGCTCATCCCATCCCATCCCATCCCATCCCATCCCATCCCATCCCATCCCATCCCATCCCATCCCATCCCATCCCATCCCATCCCATCCCATCCCATCCCATCTGAACCCATCCAGGAGCAGCCAGCACACTTAGTGACTTTAGAGGCCCCAGTTTTTAGGCAGACATCCTTGTGCAAGACAGCTCCCATTCTTATCCCCCAAAGCTGCTACCCACATGCAAAGCAGGGATAACAACATTTCCTTCCTTACCCAGCAGTTGCATGACCAAACGTTTCAGAGCCTGCAACAAGCTCAGATAGTGCAATAATGGGAACATGGATATTGCAATACACTCAGCTTAGCTTACACTTCTTTCACCCTCAGACTTGATTCATAACAAACAAAAGCAGAAGTCAACATTTCTGCAAACTTTATCCTCTCGAGATCTCCTGGCTGCTGGGGAGGAGGGCTGGAAGGAGCAGCTCTCAGTAAGTCACTGACCCAAGAAATCCTCACCAGCACGCCACTTGGCCTTCTGCTTTTACAGCAGAGACCTTTGAAAACAAAGTCTGTGCTTTAATAAGGTCAATTTCATGGAGCCATTCACAGATGAAACGCATTAGTACGTGTACAGAAGTCAACCACAGCAAAATTTTAGTGACTTCAGAGTGAAACCACCATTTCTGCTGGTAATGAGCTTCTCATTCTCATCACAGTTTTACTGACAAACCTCCAGCTCCAGGGAGCTGCAGCAGAAGATCATTTCCATGTTATGGAGCAGAGAAAAATATCCTCCTAAGCCTGAGCAGATACACCAAGGCAAAGCAGAGCGCAGAGTTGGAGCTGGAAATGAGTTGAGTTTGCAGCCGTGCTCGACTAGAGGCCACAGCTGGCTGCATGCAGAGCAACAGGCTGCTTCCAGCTGCAGGGAGACAGTCACACAGATACCCAAACATGAATGGCCTCAGAGGTGGCAGAGCTGACGGCATTGCCAGCAGCTTCTGTGCAATTCTCAGCCATTTAAGAGGAAGATGATCTCAGAAGCAAAATGATGAGCAGCTGTCCTGATTTGAATCAAAGAATCGCAGTTACAGGGACTGAAAGGGACCTCTGGAGGCCCCCCACCACAGTGGGTTCCCCAGAGCAGGTTGCACATGAAAGTCCAGGAGAACTTTAAATATCTGCAGAGGAAGAGGGTCTATCACCTCTCTGGACAGCCTATCCCAATGCTTTTATCATCTTTCAAGTAACAAACCACTGTCACCCTCATTTACAGGGGATACCTTCAGCTTCATGGATCCCCTGAGGAATCCCACCAGTATATTCAGAATTTGGCCCTGGGAAGTCAGAGCTGCAATGGGAGCTCTACCACTACCACCTCCCCTTATCAGCAGTACTGGCAGCAAACAAAGGTGTGGGGTGAAAACTGAGCAGAACCTTTGTCCATCTCTGTGGTCTCATGAGAGCTGATGGGAGACATGAGAACAGCAGCCTCTCGTGGGCTGGTACCCATGGGTAGCTAATTACAGTGGGACAATACAGCCACCTTCCTTGGCCCTGAGCAGACCAGCAGCAGCTTTTAGAATCCAGGGGGCCCCCCAGAGACATAAATCCAGGAGAAACTGAGTGAGGACTGCAGTATTTTGCAGCTATTTTGCAGCTCAACCTGGACTCGGACAAGCAGCTGTTTACTGCTTCCACATTCAGCCTGCATTTTGGAGTAACTGCATTTTCTTGAGAAACAGAAATAGCATGTGATGCATTGCATTGACTCATGCAAGCTGAAGGCACCAATTATTCTGGGACTTTCTGCAAGCAAGAGGTTTTGGTAGCTCGAGGCTCTCTCTGGCCAGGAGCACAGAGGTGGCAATGGTAGCCCCTGCCACCAGCATCTGCATCTCCCTGGCACCCAGATTTGCTCCTAGCTGGTCTTTGAGGGGTTCAGAAGGCATCTGCACCCCCAGCCCCATCCATAACCACTCAAAGGACTGCATGGGTTGGCCAAAACTCAGCCAGTGTAAGAAAAGCCTCTGTTTTTCTCATCAAAAACCAGCAGAAATGACAGACATCTGAACTGAGTAAGAAAAGACCAGTTAGGCATACTCACTTTTCAGAGAGGAAATGTGCTTGTTCCTGGCATCGATTATGAAAACCCCTCACCACATGATGCAAGAGTTAATTTTAGCTCCTATCAGCCTTTATCAAGAGAGTAAAGGTTGAAGATTCACCCAGAGCCACAGCTGATGACAGGCAGAGCCAAGTGAAGCCCCAGCAAGATGCAGGTTGGAGATAGCACTGGGCTCTGGCACAGCCCAGCTGGGCTCTGTCGTCAGCACAGCAGGGAAGGTAGAAGCTCAGCAGAGAAGCGGCTGGTTGAGTGGTTCCTCCCAATGCTCCCCAGGCTGACTTCAGCCCAGGGGAGAGGATCACAATCTGTCCCTTTGGGAGGCTTCCAAGGGTCACTCCATGGGCCAGAGGGGACAAGACTCCAAATATTTCCATGTTCAGCAGGAAGAACCTCCCAAAGACATGCAGCTATTTCTTCTTCTTGGGAGGGAGCCCAGCACTGGCTACCTGTGGGCATGGATCTCAACTCAGGGGATTCCCAGGGCAGCCATTGGGTACATGGGGCTCCTTTGGGCATGACCCTCAGGAAAATACCACATATTTACAGTGGAAGGTCACACGTAGTGTATTTAGGATAGCATCAAACATGTGGAAGTGGCAATACCACAATGTAACAGAGAAAATTCCATTGGCTTCTCTTCATCCCACCAACTCAGCACTTTCTTCTGCCTCTCCAGCCTCTCCCTAAGACTTCTTGTTTCTCTCACAGGAACACGTCGTGTTTCTCCCTACTCTGCTTCACTATTTCTTGGGGTTCCCTTTTATGCCTTATTTTTAATGCTGCAAAACCATTTGTCATCCCTGCTGGGGCCAAAAACCACCCCTGTGCCCCAGCTGAGCAGAGGAACACAGAGCCCACCCACCCAAGGGTCCCTCCGAATGCAGACCCCAACCTCTGCCCCTCACAACCTTTCCTCCAACCCCCTTGGGATGAAGGGCAACAAGAGCCCACACTATTTCCTCCAGCCTATTCAGAAAAAAACAAGTTTACATGTGAGATTTCCATTGGCTCCACCTCTGCTTGATTACTCCAGCCGTGAAACAAAGCAAGTGAGAGACAAAGCACTGCACACAGGCAGCGTGATCATTCCAGAGGGCTTTATGTGAGCCTTATGCCAAGCCCACTAAATAGATTAACTTACAGCATAAACAAGCAAGTAAATCTTTCCCCCAAAGCCCTGTGTATCCAAAGGAAGCTTTAGAAGTTACTTCCTGCCATTGTGGAGGCCCTGCTGGGAACCCAGAAGTATTTTCAGTCCCTACCATGGTTGCCCAAATACTTCAGTTCCCTTCCAGCACCGCTGGCAACATCACATATGACAGATGATGGTGAGGATGGTTTTGACTGTTCCCTATCACACTTGGGCCAATGGCAAGTGAGGCAATGACTGACACTCACTTCCAAAGCTCACCAAAGCATGGAGCTTGCTTTGGGCAGAGGGGCTGGTACCACCCTAACCAGCTCCCAAGCAGAGCAGAAGTCACCAAGCCCTCCCAGTGTGTCACAGGAGCGAAGGGTGCACAAACCCATTCAGCAAACACAGCCTGACCTCCTTCCAGTCCTCGATTCCTCCCATGATGAGCAATGCCCTCATCCCAACTCATCACCGAGAGACAAGCCTCCAGGAACTAAGTTGCACCAGGGGATGTTCAGGTTGGATATTAGGAACAATTTATACTCTGAAAGAGTGGTCAGGCACTGGCACAGACTGCACAGGGAGGTGGGGTGTCACCATCCCTGGAGGTGTTCAAGCACAATGGAGATGTGGCACCAGGGGACCAACCCCAGAGTAATTTGCACCTGGAGAGCATCTGGTGGGAACATCAAGCTTGTTAGGTTTGCTTGTCATCCAGCTGATCAATCCAATGAGGCAAACCTCAAACAGGAGTCTCTTAGGTGAGCAGGATCCATGCCCAAGAAGAGGCAGCAGCAGCAGCATTACCCAGGCTGGACATCATTCAGTCACACACAAAGCACCCACAGCCAAGTGCCACCTAAACTTCTTTACACAGCCCCACATGCACCATGTTGAGCTGATCAACACAAAGGCACCGAGAACAAGGAAACATTTGTCAAGTTTCACGTGGAAAGACTGCCAGAAACAATGAGAAAAGGGAAATGCCACCTGAAAGGATGAGTGCTGCTTTGCAGAGAAGCCTCAGAGCTGAGGGGGGTTTAAATAGACACAGAGCAAGGGGGGAAGCAGCTGAAAGGGGAAGCGCTTCATCCTAATTTGAGACCAAACAAGAACGGGTTGTGTGGAAGGGGTGAAAAACTCTTGCAAGTTTGAGACAGGCACAGTCCTTCCTAAGTGAGCCTGTCCATGCAGCACTGCATCTGAACATGGACACGGCTTTAATCCTAAGGCTGCGTACCGGGTATTTCAAGTGCTTTGATGTCACAGTACAAGAAACTCGAAGAAAGAAAGAAAAAAGAGGCAGATTCCCCACTGCAGCACTGCTGGGGACGGTCACAAGATCAGGCTCGGAGCTGACACTGTGACCACAGCAGGACAACACTCCTGCACATCCTGCGTTCCCAGGCGTCCTCATCACGTGTGCAGCTCACTTCTGCTTCAAGCCACCCCAAACAGGGACAAAGCAGCGTCTCAGGAGCTGCCATCACCTCGAGCAATGTGGGAATTTGGGGCAATAAAATGAGGCATTTGAGGGAAAACCAAGCCCTATTCCTATCAAACAGGTCATCAATGATTGTCACAGCACCACGGGACGCATCGCTCAGTCAGAGAGTGTTTTCTAGTTCCACTTTTAACTCAGCCATGGGGTGAGCGCTCACATCTGTCAGCCAAAAACATCTGCAGCACTTTCCACTGCCCAGCACAGCTGGGAGGCAGCTCTGGAGTTCACTCAGCACCCAGGGGCTGCCCGGCCCCGTTCCGGGAACAGCACAGTGCAGGTGGGAGCACTGAGCCACGCAGCTGCCTGGCAAGCTGTGACTGCTGGGCTTCTCTTACCAGCAGGACACTGGAAGTCGGGTGAGCTCTCAGCAGGTGAAGCACAGCTAAACACAGCAGTCACAGTTGCAAAGGGAGCACATCTGAGCAAGAAAGCACAACGCCACGCTGTGCTGCTCCAGGCAGGAGCGCATCCCGCAGCACTGTGCCGCCTTCTCTTCCTGCTTCACATCTGCACAGGCAGCCAAACATCTTCTGCAGCACGGAGCAGATCACCCAGCCGTGAGCTAAAGTGGCTTTTCTGCTCTTCTTTTTCAACAGCAGAGCTTGAAATCAGAGATGAAGAAGTCTGAAGCAGCTCAGCCTATCCTCTCCTGTATTCCAGATGCACGCGCTGTAGTCACTTGCTTGCCAAACAGGATACAAGACCGTAAGAAAATAAAGCATTTTATCTTCAAGCTTTTCCAAGAGGGTATTAGAAACAATAGGGAGGAAATACAAAATTAACACTAGAGAAGAGCAATTGGCAGAGCCCCTCGTGAGCCTGCTCTTCATTACAAGGCTGCCTATTCAGTAGCATTCATTAGGAAAATCTCATCTCAGAGCCATTCCCAACAGTGTCCCTATTTCCTAATTAAGCTTCGCCAAAGAGCCACGTCTTTTAGCTACAGCGCAGCACACAATCACAACAATTACCATTTCATCACGATCTGGCTGCTGAAAGCCCTGCAATTAAAGCATCCGAGGAGTCCTACAGACATGTCACTGGAGAGACAAATTCTCACACTGCGTTAATTGGCAGCAAAAAGCACGATCCTAACGAGGGGAAGGCTGCTCTGGGGCGAGGGGGATTTTGGTCTCTGTGCTAAGAAATGCACTGGGAGTTGCTGCTCCCCAGGCTCCCAGCCTGGGTGCTGTACAGGTCCTGACCACAGCCCTGTGGGCATCATCAGCTCCACAACCAGCTGTGCCTTCAAGGAGAGCAGAGAGGTACACACAGCAAGACAGACTGAGTGCTGGGGGGTGTGCGTGGAGGTCACCTGGAGACCTCCAGAGATGGCTTGGGATGGGTGGGGACCTCACAAGGAAGCAGCTGGCAATGGGGTTGGTGGCAGATGTCCACACACCAATTCCAGTCCCGCAGTACTGGAGCCACTTAAGGAAGCAGAAGGGAAGTCTTGTAGAGAGGAGTGAGCAGCAGAGCTTGATCACATCCACATCTCTTTTTTCTTCACTGCATTTCCAGCCCCAAACACCTCCCAGTTGAGCATGGCTGCAAAACTGCAGCAAGGGAAGATGTGTCAGGCTGCAATGCAGTGCCTGTGCAGACACATGGTTTCCACAGGAAGCTTATATATCCTAACTTACCGCCCAGCACAAGCTTGAAGCAAGGATGAGAAAGGAGTTTAGAAGCAGCAGAAGCTTCTCACAGCTCAAAAACATCAGGGCACTCACCTGAGCAACTCTCCCCCAGCAAACTCATGCACATTTTCCCCTTGCAAAACGATAATGCAAAAACTGGCAGCTCCAGCACACCCACAACAGCTCAGTGGTCACCCAAAAAAAGAGAAGTTGAAACTGCCCCAGGTGAGCTACAGAATAGCAAGACTGCAGCAGTCCTTGCATTGCTGTACAGGTGTCGTAGCCTGGTCCCCACCATGGCTGGAGCATCACACGGCTGGCAGTCACTGCCACATCCCTCAGCCCCGAAGGCTGCAGCAGTGTTTTGTCTGGATTCAGTTCTTCTTTCTTGGTTCAAAACTCACATCTTTGCTTTCACGTTCGACAAAAGGCACAAGGTGACAGTTTTGGTTTGCTTTTCTCCAAATGAGGGTGGCCTGATCTATGAGGGGGGAGGAGGGTCTGGGCAGCTGCACCCTCCTGCAGCACTGGCAGTGAGCCCCTATCCCAAACCCACCTTGCCACACTACAGCTGCCCCTCCTGCAGAAACACCCCCAGCACTTTTGCCATCCCCTTTCCTCCACCCTGACCTGCAGAGCTGCAGGAGAGCCCATCGCAGAGCAGCACATCCCTGCTGCCAGCCAGGATCACAGTGCAAGGCTGAAGCACACCTCCAGCTCACAGCATAACAAACCGAGCTCTGCACCATCCCGAAACCTGCAGGCACCACCCAGCCCTGCTCCAGGGGATGCCAGCACCTTTCAGCCTCCTCTCCTGCAGTCATTGCAGCCAGGGGATGCACCCTCTGCTGCAGGGCTCTCTTTCTTTATTGTCTCATCTTTCCAGCATTAAGCTTTAATCTGAGCAACACTCGCAGCTCCAAAACACTTTGCAGCCGTGTTGCAGAAACCAATTGCAACTCCATCCAAGTTTCTTTGCTGCGACCATGGAACAGCCAAACACCAGAGCCCTCCCCAGCATGCACAAAGACTAAAGTGTTGACATCCTGCACATCCCTGGAGTTTGCAACCTCTGCATCTAACCAAGATGTAGAAAATCGCTGCAAATCAAGAAACTAAATAAACTGCAGCTGTTTAGTATCAGCCCCCCCAGCCACAGGATGAGCAGCATCAGCCTGCAGCTGCCTGAGCATGTTTTCTCTGCACTGAGAGTAACAGCAGCAGCACCGAAAACAAGCTGCTCTCAGAGTTAATGAGTGCAGAGGGCGAGCAGTGAGATTTTAATAAACATGAAAACAAAGGTCTGAAATCTCTTTTCTCCCACTTTCGTTAGTGATTTGAGTCAGCCTGAGCCCTTTCCTCCTATAGGGCTTGCGCCATCCAAAGCAGCTAACCATGTTTTTGGGTAGGCATCTGCAGCGGTGAGTAGAGCAGGAGGCCGGGTTGTGTCCGTGTGACCCCCCGGGCAGCCCTGCCCACCGAATGGAGCCACCGCACCAAGATGCTCCTTCACGGGCACGAGCATCAGCACGGGGACATCTCGGGGCTGATGCGTGTGCGGACAACGACGCCGAAGAGAT
Source organism: Excalfactoria chinensis (assembly GCF_039878825.1). Classification (NCBI taxonomy): domain Eukaryota; kingdom Metazoa; phylum Chordata; class Aves; order Galliformes; family Phasianidae; genus Excalfactoria; species Excalfactoria chinensis. The sequence continues at coordinate 1,769,404 of NC_092841.1, forward strand.
GACAAGCGGCCGGGCTTGTCACATCCCAAACCACATCCTGTTGCCACAGCAGAGAGCTGCCAAGGGCGCACCTCCGCCCTGCCCGGCTGCGGGGCCGGGGATGCGCGGAGCAGCGGCGTCCCTGCGGGGGGAGCTCCGCGGTGGTGACACCGGGCGGTGGTGACTCAGTGCCACCCCCGGCAGCGGCGTCGCCAAAACTCCAACCGGGTGTCGGAGAGCCCCCGGGATTTCCCGAGGAGCCGTGTGTACTGGGGGGGTCCCCTGGGGCCGGGCCCCACACCTGGGCCCCAGGCAGCATCTCCGTGGGGCGGCGGGAGGCAAACAAGCACGCAGTCCTGAAATGAGTCAACGGCAGTGCGGGCCGTCCCCACCCGCGGGTTTAGATGGGGGATCCCGAGGGGAGCGGGGGGTGCGTATCGCAGGAGGCGGGGATTGGGGCTGCCGGGTGACCCCACCGCCGCGTGCTGCTCGGGGGCTGCAAGGAGCCGTAGGGATCGGTTCCAGGGGCTCAGCCAGCGTGAGCACACCGCTCCCGGATGATCACGGAGCCCTCAATGTGGTCCCCCCCTCATCACACAGCGATTATCACCCCCACAAAGCATTTTTACACGGCCACCACACCCCACCAGCTCCTCGTTTACACGGACGCTCCCGCTATAAGGAGCCCACCCAGGGGCACCAGGAGTGCAGAGCACCCCGGTTACAAGCTGCTCCCGGCTACACCGCCCCCCAGCCACACCGAACCACCCTCCCCCAGCCCGCACTTAGGGAGGAGGGGGAATCGCAGCACCCCCGTTCACGAGGTTCCCCACCTGGAGGGCGGCAGCCGCCGGGGCCCCCTGCCCATCCTCGCCGCGCCCCGTCGGGCTCCGCTCCGCGCCGCTCCCCGCCGGGCGGCACCGGCAGCACCGGGGCGGGCTCGGCGGGCGGGAGGGGCCGGAGGCGGGGCCCATCCTGCACGTGTGGTCCGGCCGGACCCGCCCAGCCCGCACCTCCGCCCCGCCCGGCTGTTCATTCCTCCTGCAGGGTAGTTTTGTCCTTCCGGACTTTCCCATCCATCCATCCATCCATCCATCCATCCATCCATCCATCCATCCATCCATCCATCCATCCATCCATCCATCCATCCATCCATCCATCCATCCATCCATTCATCCATCCCTTCACCCACCCACCTACTCCTCCATCCACCCATCCATCCACCCACCTCCAGACCCTCTATCCACTTACCCACACATCCTTCTCTCCTACTACCCCATCATTCATCCAACCATGTATCCATCCATCAGTTCATCCAGTCATCCCTCCATCTGCCCTTCCCACACTTTCCATTCCTCCAAGTATGCTATTCCACACATTGACCCCTCCCTTCATAGCTTTCTCTAGTAATCCTTCTTTTCACATGTCTACCCATCTCCTAACCTGTCCAACACTGTCTCATTATCCACCCATCCACCTACCCACCCATCCATCCATCTGTTCATCCATCCACTCATCCACCCATCCACTTCTGCCTTTTCATCCATCCATCCATCTACCCATCCATCCATCATCCATCCATCCATCCACCCAACCATCCATCCATCCATCCATCCATCCATCCATCCATCCATCTACCCATCCATCATCCATCCATCCATCTACCCATCCATCCATCCCCCATCCATCCATCATCCATCCATCCATCTACCCATCCAATCATCCACCCATCCATCATCCATTCATCCATCTACCCATCCATCCATCCCCCATCCATCCATCATCCACCCATCCATCTACCCATCCACCCATCTACCCATCCACCTATCCATCCATCCATCCATCCATCCATCCATCATCCATCCACCCATCTACCCATCCATCTACTGCTCAGTCTCTTCATTCACACATCTGTCCATCCACCCACTTACCCATCCAACTCTGCAGCTTTCTGCTCTGCTGGCACATGGTAATGTCTTTCCTTGCTGCCCTCAGGAGATCTCCAGCACAATGGCCTGTACCATATCAATTTTGACCAACACTCTCCCCATTTACCTAGCAATCCATCTGCCTCACAGGGCCGGACTGAGCCCAGCTGATGCCTCATGCAGTACCAGCAATCTGGCTTTGGGTTCCTTTGCGGGTTTTCATATTTCAGATGAGAGTGACCGCTGCTGCCGGCGTTCCGAGACTTGAAAGCCGCTTCAGGCACTGAAATAGCTGTGGGTTTCACTGTGAGATTCCAGTGAATTTCAAAAAAAGAAAACATGCTCAGAGCCAAAATCCCCCTTGTGGTGCTGACCCCTGGGACCACCTGCAGTGCGCGTCACCTGCCCCGAGCTCCATTGCCACCCCCCCCCCCCCATGGCTGCCCCAAGGCTCACAGCAGGTGAAATCCCGGGATCTCGGCCTTTGCCAGCTGAGCGGATGCGCTTTAGAAGAAGACAGGGTGGAGAAAGTCTAGTTTTGGTCATGGTGCCACCTGCCTTACAAAATAGTGCAGCAGCCAGCAGAGCAGCAGGAAGGTGGGAAGGATGCTGTGTCCTGCACTGCTGGGAAGAGCAGCAATGGCATGGGGAACCATGGGTACCAGCCCAAGCTCAGCTGTTGGGATGCTGATTTGATCTCTCTCAGCCCTTCTGCTCCAATCCCACCTTCCAGTTTCACTCCTGGCCCTTTGTGTTTATCCCTAAAGCAAAGGAATCAGGACACATCAGCAGAGGCCAAACCCTCTGGGGTGCCTGAGCAGCTTATTTTCTGTCCCTCCAGATCCCACCTGTGCACGCTGCCCTGTGCTTGTTTTGCTCCTCGGGGCACACAGCAGCCTGAGGAAGTTGCCAAAAATGGTGAACGAAGGGGCTGGGGGGGCGGAAGGAAGCGGGGCAGTGCAGGGAGGTGCCGTGCCACAGCATGCAGGGATGAGGTGACAAACAGCAGCACGGTGTGACCGAGCCGGATGAAGCCCACAGGGTGCAGCTCAACCTTGCAGCTCAGCCCTTCCCCAGCACTGCCCAACACTCCCTGTGCTGGGAGGCTGCGGCAGAACACCAAACCATGGATGGGGAAGCGGGGGATGTGCCCTGCTGTTACATATATTGGAGCTTTGGGTTCTTGGTATCGCGAGTTCCAGAGAACTCAGCTGGAAACCCCACACTGACACACACCAGGTGTGGGGGTGGCTCAGGGAGCAGAGATCTGAGGTTTGCAAGCACTGTGATGGGATGCTTTCATCAGCATAATAATTGCTGCACAAAGCCGCTTTGCTGTTAGAAAGTGATTTCCATGATGAACATTTCTAAGCAAATCAGGTTCCTGGTGCATGCAAAGGGGATGTGGTGTGTGGGGCAGCAGGCTGCAAGCACTCCTTGCCAGAGCAAACAATTTGCTTCCACCAAATCCTTTCTCATTTTCAGGAATACGAACTCTGACCCACACCTCCTTCTCCCATCTCCTGTTCTCATTCCTCGTCCTCCAAATCAGCACCAAACAACACCTGGCCAAAGCCCAACGTGGCACTCACTGCCATCTCATGGGAGTGCTTGGAAATCCATTCTGGCCACAATCCCACCTCTCAGTGCCCAATGCATTCCCACCAGGCATCTCTTCCCTAACTGAGTCAGCCCGACTTCCCAGAGTGCTCCCAGATCTGTGTGATAAACCCCTGGAAGGTCGTTGTTCTGCTTTAAATATGGCAGCATGGATTTCTTGGGGCGCAGTGGTGATCAGCCCAATCTAAGGATATTCATTATTCACTGGAGTCCAGCAGTGCAGGCCTCAGCTGGGTGTCAACCAGGGAACAGGCAGGACGAGGAGCAAACCAGCTATGGGGTGGGATGTCCTCATAGCCAGAGAGCTGCTGGGTGTGCATGAGGGATTCCATAGCCACAGACTGAAAGCACAATAACTGAGCTGCAAAGGATGCCAGATATCATCAGCTCCTGGTGTGGTTCAGCAGCAGCAGACCACAGCCAGCACTGTGCCGCATCTCCCAAGGACACATTCATATCTCCCATCCCTGCATCCTGGATGGTGAATGCTGCCCTCCCACAAGCACCCAGGCTGTGTCTGTGGCTCTGTTCAAGACTGCAGAGGCTCTCGATGGACTCATTACTTCCTTCTCTTCACATCACGCAATGATGGAGTTTGCAGCCCCACTCCCTCAGCCTCTGCCTGCACAGCCTCTGAGGGAAGGGGAAGCAGGATCCACCAAAAAGGGAACCTGCCTCTTCTCTCTGGTTCCTCCCGCCACTCATGTTTTTCATTTCTCTGGTGCAGTTTAAAGGATACTGAAAGTTTGCTCAGTGCCACCTGACCCTTGAGAAATGAGAATGGGCCATAGGCTTTGGTAGTGGCAGCTCTGACCCCAGATCTTTCCCTTCCGCCTTCAACAAAGGAGGTGAAAACATGACCTCAGATGACCCAACCCAGCTGAGCATCTCATTCTTTGTCTCTGTTTTCTGTACGGTCAGAGCTGCATGAGGGCTGGTTGGAAGCCTTCCATGCCTGTCTGTGTGCTCTGGGCTTCCAGGTGAGCTGAGCACTGCAGTGGGAAGGGGGAGAGGAGAGGAGAGGAAGAGGAGAGGAAGAGGAGAGGAGAGGAGAGGAGAGGAGAGGAGAGGAGAGGAGAGGAGAGGAGAGGAGAGGAGAGGAGAGGAGAGGAGAGGAGAGGAGAGGAGAGGAGAGGAGAGGAGAGGAGAGGAGAGGAGAGGAGAGGAGAGGAGAGGAGAGGAGAGGAGAGGAGAGGAGAGGAGAGGAGAGGAGAGGAGAGGAGAGGAGAGGAGAGGGGAGGGGAGGAGAAAAATTCAGGGCTGCTATGGAAACCTGGGGGAGACAACTGGACCCCAAAGAACTAAACGTACTTTCTGTGGCATGGGTCTGAGAGTAGGGTCGATCTGCACAATCTTCCCCTGTCTGCTCAGATGGGCTACGTTTGTCCTTTTGCTGGGTAAAGATGCTCAGCTGCTCACCGCTCCGGCTCCAGGCTGTGGCTGCTGAGCTGCTGCCTCTCCTGCAAGAGCTGCACCCGGGATTTACTCCGTGTCCTCCTGCGGCAAGGTGCGGCCCCGGGAAGCGGCAGAGCCCTGCGAGGAGCGGGGAGCGCAGCTCCGTGGGCAGAGACCCCCACCCCGTGTCCTGGTGCGGAACTGCAGCTCGGGTGAGGAGCGACATCCTTGAGTGCGATCGTGCAGCATCCGGGCTGCACCCAGAAAGCAACCAGCCATGGGCTGCACGGCAGCTTCACGGGATGGGCGCAAAGAAGAGCTGCTGTGAGAGCCGCGGGTGCCGTAAGGACTTTTAGCACAGCCCCCCTGAGCCCCCATCATCCTCCGTGTCCCAGAGCCCCACGGTTATCAATGGGTATCTATGGGATGGATTCCTCGGCTGCAGGATGCCCTGAACCTTCGTGCAAGGAGAGCTGCAGCCGGAGGGTGCTCCGAGCCTTGAGCTCGTTGTGCAAGAACAGCTGCAGCTTTCTGCACCAGCTCATGGGATCACCGAGTTCCCAGCAGTGCCCCCCCTGCCTGGCCCCCAGCCCCGCGCAGTCACCAAGGGACAGGTGTCTGGATGCTGCTGTCATTACTTTCCCCCTAAAGGAGAACATTCGGAATGCACATGTTACGACGGATGGACCGGCAGATGGCAGCAGGGGACAGAGGGACAGCGGGTCCGCACCGCGCTGCGAGGGGCGCGGCAGAGCGATGTCACCTGAGGTCTCTGCTGCGATAGGAAAGGTTTGGGGCCATCCCGCTGCCGGCACCAGAAACGGATGGTTCCGGCAAAGGAGCCGAACTGGGAGCGGCAGGGAACATGAAGGGAACGGGACGCGTTTTCTGGAGGGATGTGGATGAAAGGATGATGGGGGAAAGAGAACCGCGAGAGCAGCAGCACCTCTCAGACCTTTTGGAGGTACCCAACAGAGGCTGCTCATCTCCATCAGATCCAGCAGCTCTTGGGGAAGGAGGGAAAGCAGAGAAGGGCAGGGAATGGGGATGGGAATGGGAACGGGAATGGAGATGATGACAAGGATAGAGATGGAGATGGGATTAGGGATGGTGGCAGACACAGGGAATGGCAGGCAGCCAACACGTCTCCTAAGGGTGTAGATGGGGAAAGGTAGATGTGCTGAGCTGGGAAGGCATTGCTACCAACTGTCCTCTTGCAGGAAGCATGCCAGGGAGTTGGAACCGTCCCTGGAGGAGTTCAAGAAGCATTTAGATGTTGTACTGAGGGCTGTGGTTTAGTGGGAAATGGCAATGGTAGGTGGATGGTTGGATTGGGTGACTCTGGAGCTCTTTCCCAACCTTGGTGATTCTGTGATTCCCTTTCAGGTTCCAGAGCAGGTTGCAAAACAAGACAGAAAGGTGGGGAGGTGCCATGTGAGCCTTTTGTGGCCCAAACTGGGAAGGAAGGAACAAAAGAGTTGGATTTTTTTTCTTCTGGCAGAGGAAACACTATTCAACATTTCTTGCAGGCTGCAAAAATGCACTGTAAGGGATCACACAGCACTGGGAGCTTTTGTAGCTGGACAGGGCAGGAGGGGAAGGGTGAGGGGCAAACAGGGCAGCCCTGGGTGAGGATCAGAGCAATCATGAGACCTCCAGGCAGGAGAACCCCCTGGCTGTTCTGCCCTACATAAATCCTTAAATGTTGCTTTACTCCACCTCCCCCAGGGATAAGTTTCACTCTGGTGCTCTAATTCCCATTTATTTTAAAGCTGTTCTGTGTTTGGAAAATCCTCCCAGGTCCCATCAGCATTTGCAGGCTTGGATTTGCAAATCTACATCTTTAAATGTGATGATAACAGAAGAGAGAATTAAAAGGGGAAGGGGAAAGGAAGACAAGGGGAAGAGAAAAAGTGAAGGGGAAGGGAGAAAGGGAGAGGGAAAGAAAGAGGGAGAGGAAAAAGAAAGGAAGGAAGGGAGAAAGACAGAAAGTAGGTAGGGTAGAGTGTGGTGGGTATAGATTGAATGAGGAGTGCGGCCCCCACCTGCCATATGCCTGTCACAGACTTTCCTGCTGCAGACACCAGAGAATTATGCAGCATTGCCCAGCTGAGCATCTGGGGAATTCAGTCCCTTATCTGCCTTAAGGTAGGAGGAACATGGCTGGGTTTTGGGGCTGCAGCCCCTTGGAGCAAGGCAGGTGTCTCTGAAAGCTGCTCCCAGCCATGCCCAGGGCTGACCCAGCACCTCACTGCCCAGCCAGAGCGCATTCCTGCTGCCCTCCCACAGGTTCCCCTATTAAAAGGTTATAGCCACTTGAAGACCACTTCAACCCGCTTAATACATACTTAATTATAATTAGGCTAGGATGGCTGCCAAAAGAGAGTGACTGATGTAAAGCACTCTGGGTAAGGCTTGGGAAAAACCCATGTCCTGCTGTCCTGTGGGTCATCTGGCCTTGTCACCCCTAGCTCTGTGCATGGGGACATTGCCACCCTCAGCAACCTCCCTCTGCAAACTGGGCACAAATGCTGGAGGGAGCTGTGGGGATGCACGCTGCCATAACCCTGCTCCATGAAGCACTCTGCTCCTCCTGTCCGGCCCCACACAGCCCCTTCCCACCCAGAGCTCTGCCCAGGGCTGATCTCTGCCTGACATCGGCTTAAGGAGATCAAATTCCTTTTCACGACTCTATTCTGACTCAGCGGGGAGGAAAATCCCCAACCAGAACTGTGTGTCAGCTCCATGGCCTTTCCTGGGTCCCATAGGAAATTGTGGCCTCAGGGTCTCCTGGATGGCCCCCACTGCACTCAGAAGCCCCTATACAGGCCATCTCCTTACACCAGAGCCAAAGACACACACACTGAGCTGCTGCCAGCCTCACAGTACCCAGAGATCATCCTGCAACACAGGTGAGGAGCTGTCTCCACCCCAATGGGCTCCTTTAAGGGAACATTGTGAACTTCTGGTGTGATGCAGGGCTCCAAGCAGCACTAAACAGCAAAGTCCAAAGGATGAAAAATCCTCTGCCAATGGTGGGCTTGCACTCAGCTCCCTGAGATCCAGGTAGTGCTGGGGCATTCCCAGCAGGCTGAGCTCCCAGTTGCTTTTTCAACCTGACAGCACCTCAATGACATGCCCAGTGTGCAGAATACAGCCACGATTTCCAGGCTGTTCTGCATTATTTTTTGCTGTGCTGCACCTGCACCCATCCAAATGGAATCATTGCATCTGCTGGGGAGCAGGGTTCAGCAGTTTTACCACCTCCCTGCCGTTCCCATGGGCCCATTTGGTGCCTGCACTATGACAGTCCCTATAGGGACCAAACCCACCTGCCAGTCCCTGGGCTCAGCCATAGGGTAGAGCTACTGCATGTCAGTCAGCCTGTTCTGTCCCAGATAAATCACGTATAGCACACAGAGCTTTCCAGTCTGCCGGCTCTAGAAGAGAAAATATAGTATTCCAGGGGCTTATCTCACTTGGTGGCAATTCTGGGTGTATAATTGAAATCCAAGTTGGTCATTAGAGGTTCACAGCGATGCTGAATAGCCCAGTGTTCAGTGGGCTCTGCCAGCCACGGCCAATTTACATTAAAGGCTTGATTCCTTCTACAGCCCACTTCTCAGCCCATGGGAAATCTCTCTGCTGCTTATTCCCCATTCGCAAGGACTGTGTAGGTTAGGGATAAGCCTTGCCTGGCTCTGCTTTCCCTGCTGCCAGCGCTCTGCTAAGGGTCTCAGCAGGCTGACCCGGGATGTGCCAGCCGTGTGCCCTTGGCTTAGTGTCAGCCACACCCCCATCTCTGCCTGCAGTCAAGGTGGACGTGCTGTTCCCTAAATTGAGTGATTTTTGCCTAAGTGAGAGGAGCTAAAGGTGTGCTTTCCTGGGAACCGAAGAGAAAAGTGGATTATGGGATGAGAACCTGTAATGCGATCGAGGGCTTATGTGCAAATGATATTTGCTTGGGAGAGAAGCGTAAATATCAGAGTAGTAGTAATAACAATAACTGCCAAAGGGCTTTCACTGGAGGGATCTAAATGCCACGAGCAGACGGTGCTGGCAGGGCCACGAGGAAGCACCTTCTTGCCATATCCCCAGTTGAGCCCACCTGCCAGCACTGCAGGAGGATCTCCACAGCTCTACAAGGGCAAGGCTCGGAGTGCCAACACCTGGGCCAGAGTGGGACGGGACAGGGCGGGATGGGACGGGAGGTGAAGGAGACCGGGCCGAATGGGGGGCGGGGGCACAGATGAGCCCCCCGGGGTCACACCCGGTGCCGCAGCTTCGGTGTAACGCATGGCGTGGTGTCCCGGTACCCGGCTTTCAAAGATCGTTGAGATATTTTCACACCTCAAATCGACGCTTCCCCCCCCCTCCTCGCCCACCCCCCGACCCCCTCCCACACACACACCCCTCCCCTCCAGCCCCCAGGGCCTTGATTTAGCCCTTGGTAATTAATTTGGCATTTCAGAATAGCTACTGGGCTGGATAATGGCCTCATTCATCTCCCCAGCCTAATCTGAACAGAATCTGGAAGAAAAGCTTTCAGAAAGACAGAAACTGCCATTCGGCAACCGCTCAAAAGAACTGTCACTCCGAGGGAATAAATCGCTCCTGATTATTTCAACCCGGGTCTTCTCTGCCTTTCCAGCCGCTCCCGATCCCGCCGGGGGGACGGACCCAGATATTGGGGAGGGGAAGAAGAGCCGCTCGGCTTCCACCTCCCCTCCTCCAGCCGAGGGCCGGGCGGCAGCAGGGGGAGGTGGGCCCGGGGCAGCGCATTGTTCCCGAGGAGGTGGACGAGCTCAGGGATCCGAAGCGATTTGACTTTTAAAATAGGCTCCAATCGCCACATTTCCTGGCCGAAATGAAACCATTCGGCCCCACTTTTTCGCCAGGTTTCTCCCAGACAAACCTGGAGGAAAGGGCCGCTTCGCCCTGACCGTCCCGTCGGGGCTCCCGGTCCCGATCCCAGGGATTCTCCTGTCTTCGAAGCTCCGTGTTCCCCGCGCTGGTGCTTAACTATGGGAAGAACCAATCCCAAACTGGGTTTTGGGGCACGGCCCTCCCCTCCCGAGCATCCCTCGGTCGGTTCGGCCCCGGCTTCCGTGCCCCGAGGGGGGCTGCAGCATCAGAAGCGGCCCTAGGGAATGTGCTTCGATCTCCGCCGCGCTGCTTACCCGTATTTAATAGCTCGAGGGAGAAGTAATTAGAAGAAAGGCTCTTTAAATCACGTTAATGACCTCAAGAGCCATTAGAAACGCCGGCGGTTGTGAAACGCTGAATACACGCGGAGGGACGGGCGGGATGGGGACGGGCAGGATGGCACTTTGCGGCCGGGGACACCGGCTCGGCTGCGCAGAGTGATTGTTAAATGAACAGCTCGGTAATGGGATTGGAAAGCACCGCGGGCCGTGGGGGTCGGACAGACGTCGGAGGGGCACCTGCTGTGCTCCCAGGCCGCTCCCGGGTCCGCCAGGGTGTAGGACACAGAACACGCAGCGAGCCGGTGCGGAGGGGTAGGTCTCAGATACGGGTGGATGGAGAAGAAGCTCCGGGCACGGTGCACGGACACGACGCCCGTAGAGTGCAGATGGGGGGAGATGGGAAACCTCGGCTCTGGCGGGGGTAGCCGGGCAGTGCCCCCCCAGGGTGCCCCGACGGCTCCGGAACCCCGGTGAGTTTGAGGGGTCCGGAGCAGAGAGAGGGCGTCGGGAGCAGAGGGGATGCTTTCCGGGGAAGAGTTAACAAATCCCAGCAGCAACGGAGCTGCCGAGGGAGGAGGGGGGGGCGCGGGGAACGATGGGGGCAGGGAGGCTGCGGAGCCCCGCTGCCCTGCAGGGAAGGCGGTTGCATTGCCAAAGACGCCCCGCTGGGCTAGCAGGCCCGGGAGCAGATTAATCAGGCACTAATTCAATTTACAACAACCACTTTTATTCAGCTCGGTGGCAAGGAATTCAAAGCGGAGAGAGGGGCGGGCGGAGGGGAGGGGGCGGAGGCCGGCGTGGGGTTCACCGCTGCTCGGGCAGCCCCGTCCCCTCAGGCCGTCCCGTCGGGGCTGGCAGCGGAGGGGCCACGTCGCCGTGCCAGGACTCGGCCGCTTGAGTGACACGACGTGGGCAGCGCTCCGAGAAAGGGCACCTCCGTTGGAAAAATAAAAGTGCCCTTTTAATGAAGGGAAGCGGCTGCGGGAGGCAGGGGGCCGAGCAGGGCGGCCGCTCTCAGGGATGCTCTGCTGCTCCCGGAGCTCCGCGTCGGCCCGTCAGGGCGGCGGGGGCTACGAGCTTGTTGGGGGCGGGGGGCTCGGGGTCTCCCAGCACCCGGGGTCGAGCTGGGAAGGTCGGTAAGTGTTTTATTTCCCAGACTCTGGGCAGGGGCCCGCCGGGACGGGGGTCCCCCGAAAGCAGCTCTGGGCACCTGCAAGGGGAGGGCCTCGGCAGCGCTCAGTCTGTGTTCATGAGCAGCCCCCGCCGTGCTGAGAGGTCTCAGGTCCGTTGTGTCCTGGGGTCGGGGAGAAGTGAGGATCCTGCTGAGGGTGAGGTGCAGAAGGTCCCGTCCCGTCCCTCCCGGCGTCCCTCCCAAAGCCTCTTCAGCTGCCGGAGCGTGCAGCCCCGGACTTCCCCCGCACCGTCGGGGTTCAGGATGAACCGTGGAGCGGGGGGACCCGCGGCGAGGGAGAAGCCGGGCCCGTCCCCGCTCCCTCGGGTCGCCCATCGCCGTGGAGTCGGGGAGGCCCCCCGGGCTGCGTCTCACTCCCATTCCCCCCCTCCCCCCCCGCCTCCTCCCCACACACACACCCCGACGCCTGTGCGTGTCTCTGGCTGAGCCGCCAGTGGATGTCGTTGTTCTGTTCCTTGAGCGCAATGTCACTCCTTTAGCATGACCTCAAACGCGGCGGGGGCTGGGACCGCCAGTCATTCTCCGTGCGAGAGCCGGGGCGGGAGGCAGGCGGGACCCAGCCCCGCCGCCAGCGGCACTTTTGTGGGGCCGTCGCCTCTCCGCTCTCCCTTTCTCCGCGGGGTTTGGCCGCGGGGCGGGCGATGCTCCGCGCTCCGTGAGCCGCGCACCGCGCACCGCCTCCGCCGGCCGAGCCGCCCCGCTCAGAGCCCCGCTGCGCCGCGCACGATGCCGCGGAGGGGCGCGGAGGGGCCGCTCGCCCTGCTGCTGGCGGCCGCGTGGCTGGCACAGCCGCTGCGAGGCGGCTACCCCGGGCTGAACATGTTCGCCGTGCAGACGGCGCAGCCCGACCCCTGCTACGACGAGCACGGGCTGCCCCGCCGCTGCATCCCCGACTTCGTCAACTCGGCCTTCGGCAAGGAGGTGAAGGTGTCGAGCACCTGCGGGAAGCCGCCGTCGAGGTACTGCGTGGTGACGGAGAAGGGCGAGGAGCAGGTCCGCTCGTGCCACCTCTGCAACGCCTCCGACCCCAAGCGCGCCCACCCGCCCTCCTTCCTCACCGACCTCAACAACCCGCACAACCTGACGTGCTGGCAGTCCGACAGCTACGTGCAGTACCCGCACAACGTCACCCTCACGCTGTCCCTCGGCAAGAAGTTCGAGGTGACCTACGTGAGCCTGCAGTTCTGCTCGCCGCGCCCCGAGTCCATGGCCATCTACAAGTCCATGGACTACGGCAAGACGTGGGTGCCCTTCCAGTTCTACTCCACGCAGTGCCGCAAGATGTACAACAAGCCGAGCCGCGCCGCCATCACCAAGCAGAACGAGCAAGAGGCCATCTGCACCGACTCGCACACCGACGTGCGGCCCCTCTCCGGCGGCCTCATCGCCTTCAGCACCCTGGACGGCCGCCCCACCGCCCACGACTTCGACAACTCGCCCGTGCTGCAGGACTGGGTGACGGCCACCGACATCAAGGTGACCTTCAGCCGCCTGCACACCTTCGGCGACGAGAACGAGGACGACTCCGAGCTCGCCCGCGACTCCTACTTCTACGCCGTGTCCGACCTGCAGGTCGGCGGGCGCTGCAAGTGCAACGGGCACGCGTCCCGCTGCGTCCGCGACCGAGACGACAACCTGGTGTGCGACTGCAAGCACAACACGGCCGGGCCCGAGTGCGATCGCTGCAAACCCTTCCACTACGACCGGCCCTGGCAGAGGGCGACCGCCCGAGAGGCCAACGAGTGCGTGGGTGAGTGGCGACCGGGAGAGCGGGGACGGAGACCGGGACGGGGTCGGGGACGGGGCGCGGGGCTTCCCAGGACGGAGGGAGGGAGGGGAGGACCCAGCGTGGATCCGCCGGGGAGAGGGAGCGGGAGGCGTGGGGACATCCAGGGACACGAGCAGCGGAAGTGCGGGGCAAAGGAGGGGACGCCGAGGGGCCGATCGGGGACACGCGAGAGGAGCGGGGGATCGGGAGTGCAGGGATGGAAGCGCCGCAGCCGGGAGCGGACTGGTGAGGAACTGCGGGACCCGGGGACGGAGACCGGGGATCTCGGGAGAACGTGGATGGACGGCGGGCGAAGGGAATGTGGGACGGCGTGGGAAAAGAGACAGCAACGGTCTCTCAGTGTGAGGCGGGGGGTATGGAAGGACTCGGGAGCGCCGAGGGCACCGGGGGGGCGGGGGTGGCACGGCTGGAGGCACTTGGGGAGCAAAGCAAGGGACAGCGGGCGGAGGGTGGAGCAGGGCAGGGGACGTGGGGAGGATCAGCGCAGTGAGAGGAGAGGCGGAGGACAGCGGTCAAAAACCCGTTCGTGCGCAGAACAGCCCAGGGAGGCGCCGGCTGGGCCGGGGGGTACGAGGAGCCGCAGCTCGGCACGGAGCCGGGAGCGGCTGCTGTCGCTGCCGGAGGCGGAAGGTGGCCGGGCAGCTCTGCCGAACCCGCAAGCCCCGGCACGGCTCCGCAGAGCCTCCGCGGCCCCGAGCCCGGTGCAGCCGCCCACCCGGGTGCGGGAGGCGGCGGTGGGACGGGAACCGGCCCTGGAGCCGACGGACAGCGCCGGGCCGAGCGGGTGCGCTCCGTTTCGGGAGAAGAATCCGCGCCGTCCGGGCTGCGAGCGAACTCCGGGTCTGTCCCCGAAAGGAGACGGCGTGTCCCTGGGCACGGCTGGGGACTGGGGCTATTTCTCTGCACCCCCGACTGACGGCTCCCCGCCGTTCCTCGTGTTATGGGGCCGTGGCGGTCCCTGCGTGTTCCGGGGGCTCGGGATGACCCACGGCGGCTCTGAGCAGCTTCTCGGGTTCTGCACGGCTCGGCTCGGTTCTCCCCTCCGCGTCCCCGGCATCCCGCCGCCCGCAGCCGCCTTGTTTAAGCGGAACACACGGCTCCGTCTCCCCAAACATTCGCAGCTCCGACGATCGGGAACAAAAAGTCCACACACACACAAACAACACAAAACAAAACAAAAAAGAGAAACCAAGAAATCCCCAAACCGAGCGGCCGAATTACTTGGATTTTTTTTTCCTCCTTATTTTCCTGTTGTTTTTTTTTTCCCCCAAATCACAATCAGATGTGTCCCTTGCACAAAGGGTAATTTCTTCGCCGGCGCCTTCAATGCCGAGGCTCGGCCAAAGCTGGCAGCGACCGTGGGTTACCGGGATCGGGTGGGGATGAGTGCGCCCGGCCGTGTCCCTGTGCCCGGCGGTGCTCAGTCCTGGAAGCTCCGCTCCCTGTCCGGGCTCCGGCTCACGTCGGGGCGCTCCGGGGAGCTGCCGTTTTCTCAACGGCCGGGGGGGAAGGTTGGGGGGGAGAGAGGTGTGCGGGTGTGCAAACAGCGCTGAGCCGCGATTTGTCTCCGGGTTTGTCTCTGTCCGGCAGCCGACAGAGCAGTTTCGCACCGTTCTCACCTCCTGTCTCGCAGCTCAGGGCAGGTTCTTTGGTTGCAGAAAGCATGCTGTGAAATTCAGTGTCCCGTGGTCACTGTTGGGTCCCTGGGCTACCCCGCAGTGCCCCGAAATGTTCCCTGGAATGCATCTGTTCAGTCACTGTGCCAGCCCTGCACACCCATCTCCCACACTTCCACTTGATTTCCAGTCTGGTTCCCAGTTTCCAGTTAAGCAGGACTTTGTGCCAGGCTCTGCCTTGCACTCCATGCACAGGTCAGGCTTTTGCAAACGAAAATCACCGACTTTGCTTCCCTTTCATCACGGTTTGCTGGGATATGAATGTTTTGCAATGGCAAAACTACAGTAAAACCATTTTCCATAGCCCATTTCTGCTGCAGATTCCTTGGGGTCGTACCTATCAGTCTGCAACACCGACAGCAGCCAAACAACTGCATGGCCCTGCCAAGCCCACACTGCCTGGAATAATCCTCCTAGATAAAGATCACAATAAACCCATTCAGCTCCCACCCACTTGCTCATGACCATCGGCCCACCCTGGTTTCTCTCCCGAACCCAGAGGGAAATCAGCCTTCGTTGACCCTCGGGTGTCAGGTAGAGACTGGGGCTGACAGTGATCTCCACATTGGGGGGATCTTCAGCCCACAAAGGGAGCACAGACAGAGGAGCCCCGTGCTGATGGAGGAGGTGAATTCACCAAATGTGCTGAATTTGCCCCCAGCCCATCAAGTGAGAACTGGTTACGGCGTTTCCTTCCATTTTGTTCTTTTTTGGGGGGGACAAATTGAGTTTCCAAGCAAAGAGAAAGATGGCGGGACGTGTCTGCTTTGCTTGAAGATTGGGGTGTTTCCTTCAGTGAGCCCCTTTCCCCTGCCAAAACGGAACCTTTGTTCCCATTCATGCTTTTTTGGGGGCTGAAACAGAAACACGCTGCAGTTTCTGATGAGAAGTCAAAATTTCCCACGGGAACATTTCTCGACAGCCAGATTGAATTTTCCTGTATCACCTCTTGCTGCCCACAGGAGCCACATGCAGGGCAAGGGTTGGCCCAAGGAGATGTCCTCCATGGGCAGAAGGAGCCCTGCCTGCAGCACTCCGTACCACGGGGTTCCCATCAGCATTACCTGGCAAATAGCTGCTCCATGAAGAACTTGGCCTCTCAGCACAGCTTTGGCTGGGTGCCTGGCAGCCAGTGGGCTCCAGAGAGGACACGGCTTGGAGAGAAGCTGCTGCAATCACTGACAGGCAGGGAGCTCTGCTCTGTGTCCTCCCTCTCTCCTGCACAGTGCTCAGCCCAAAGCCCAGGTTGCGGCCAACACTTTGTGTCCCCCATGAGAGGAGCCTGCAGCTGGGAAAGGCTTGAGCTGAAATGCCTTCAGAGCTCGGTTGCTGGTGAGCTGGTGCAGATGCACAGAAGTGCAGCCAGGGATGCAGACTTCAACCAGATTTAGGGAAATCCATGCAATGCAATCAACACCACCCCACAATTTCTCACGGGCCGTTCATGATGCAGATGAGAACTGCCATGAAACCCTTCAGAAACCCCCTTTTCACTTACACAAAATGCCACTAGTGCATTTTCCAGCCGGCACAGGCTGAAGGAGCTTTGGGAACCATCTCCCAGCACTGTTCCCAGTGCCGCCCCAAGCACTTAGTGGGGAGATGCACCAGCACCTGCACATGGCTTTGACGTCAATGGGGTCTGCAGGTGCTGGGCTCATCTCGGATTTTGGCCCTGTGTTATGCCTGGAGAGCACTGAGTAATAATGAGTGTGGCTGTAGTGAGAAAAAGGAAACATATTGTGTGTTCAGATATGGGATTTGGCACCCAGCACATGGAGCTGGTGTCAGGCTGCGCTCTGTGGTGTGCATGGTGGTGGGATCCCAGGCTGTGATGTGTCTGTGTCAGAGTGGTTTGTGAGCCAGACTCTTCCCCTGCTGAAGGGAAACTTCATCTCTAGGACTGAGAATTGCCAGAAACCAGGCTGCTGCATTCCCAAAGGGAAACTATGGGCAGACCTGGGGTGGACCGCTCTCATTTCAGTGGTAGCTCAGGGAGAGATTTGTGGACAGTCCTACCTATAGAAGCCTCTGGGCTCCCCTCCATCCTCACTATAGCCAGGGAAATCAAACCCTCCAAGGCCTTCCCATTCCCACTGGCCACTCAATGGGATGAGGAGACAACTGGTGCTGACAGATGTTCCCTGGGGACACCGAGGCAGTCCTGTGCCGTGCTTAGCCCTGCTTGTCTTAGTAAACTGCAGGCTGGTTTTGGAGTGCTCTGTACCCAAACCACCTGTTACATACAGAGGACACAATGGATGCTCATCATTCCTCATATCCATTTGTCTCATTCCCCTGTGCCTCAGTTTCCCCTGGCCATGAGACCAAAGCACGGCTGTGTGTGAAGGAAAGGTGTGAAGCAGCAGCACAGAATTCCTGCACTCCCCAGCAGCTGGAACACAGCCTCCATGATCTGCACCCTGCTCCCATCCCTATGCCCAGCTCTCATGGGTCATTCTGCATGGGGAATCACACTGGGTGCCGTAGCCATAGAAATATGAGCCCATAAGCAACCGAGACTCCCATTGTAGCCTCCCAAGCAAGCCAGGCATGGGCAGAGCTTTCTCACAGGCTTTTCTTCTCAGGAAGCTTAAAGTTAAACTGATTTCCAACAGAAAGGTTTTTACACCAACAAACAAACAAACAAAAAAGCGCAGTTAAGGCTAAAACAAAACCAGGCTTGGCACTCAGGGTTGGACACTTGCCTTCCCTTGAGCTTGTCCACGGCTAATCTCTGCCCTTCTCTTTCTGGGCCAACGCATGTCATCCTCATTCAGCCAGCAGTGTCCTCGCCGTGCAGACTCCCTGTGACCGCCTGGGGGGACGCGCTCCCAGCCCTGCAGGGCGAGAAGCACACAGCCCTATGGAAAGCTCTCCCAGGCTCACACCTTCCTGCTGGGCTGTGAGTGCCTAGGATGTTTGTGTTGCAAATGTATCATAGAATCACAGGACGGCTGGAGTTGGAAGGGACCCTTAGAGGCCATCTGGTCACACTCATTGCACTGAACGGGGACAACACAGCTCTGTCAGCACTCAGAGCCCATCCCCTGGCCTTGGGTTTGGGGTTGTGATGGGTTTTGTCAACCAGCTTTGCAGGGTGGAGGAGGTGCAGGTCAGGGTGAGCCCCATATTGCTGTCAAACTGCAGAAATAACCCCAAACCATCCCCAGGACCACCAGGTAGCACAGTGAGCCTCTCCTAGGCAGCACTTACAGCTCTGCCTGCAGAGTCAAGCTCTTAGCAAGCAAGGGAGCTTCACCATCCCCAGGCTAGACCCCATCTGTCTCTGGCATCTTCCTGACTGCACCGAACAGCAGCACCCCAAGCACACAAGGGATGGACACAGCCTGAGCACACAACACTTCTCCCTTCCAACCATGTGCCAAGACATCCCCCAATGGAGAGGTGGCAGGCAGGCTCTTAAGGAGATCTCTCTGTAATAGCTTTCATTTATAGGGGGATTAGGATGCCCCGGGGACTGATAAGGAGGCAGTGAGGCTGTTCTAATGTCAGCTTGCAGCTTGCTGGGGATGGAGCTGTGCGGCTCTGCCACACACCCCCTCAGCTCTGTGCTCCTGCAGGGAGGGAATGTGGTGTTGTAGGGAATATCAGTTGAGAGAAAGGGTTCTGAGCTGGGAAGGCATGAGGACCTGTGTTGGAAGGGGGCAGGGATGGGGGAGGCACGCAGCTTTATAGATCTGTGGATTTATGGATTTGTTCCATCAGTGCCCAGAATTTAAGAACTGATGGAGTGACCTGGAGATTGCTGTGTGCTGGGGATGATGCTCAGCTCCCAGGGTCTCCTCTGGCACAGGCAGTCCTGCTGCACTGAAAGGCACCAATAGAGCCTAGACTGCTGCTGTGCCCTTCCTGTGTGAAGTTACCTTTCCACTGCCCTAGGAGATTCATCATTCCAGAGTGCAGTGAGCAAAAGAGCAGGGGAAAAACCCATTGCCACATGCTACACACAGCTCCACAGGCAGAGACAGTGCAGGTGAGAACTTCAGTTTCACCTGGAAATGGCAAACACAGTGTGAGAAGCAGCAGAGCTGGGCAGTGAGGCAGGCTGTGAGCAGCTGAGCTCTGCGGGGTGGAGTGGCACGAATCCATCCTGACCTGCAGCAAGGAAGTGCTGGGATGGGAAGTGCTTTCTGGTTGCAGAGAAACTGAGCTGCTGCCCATCTGCTCTGCCCCACCCCTGCCCTTATACCCCCCCACACACACCTTTGAACACTGGGCTCATGAATTCGGGTGGAAAGATGCAGAGCTCGTATCACCTTCCCCGTGTCACTTCAACAGCTGATCCCTATAGGGCTGTGTGCTGTGGGACCACAAGAATCATCACCATCCCTGCTTTATTTCAACCAAATATGACACAATGCTTCTGATGGGTAAAAGGGATTTTTGACACCCAGCAGCCCAGTGCAGCACCTCGGTTCGCTCCTGCAGGAAGATAGTGGTGAAATGGGAAGATGGGAGAAATGGGGTGCTTTTATAAACCTCCCTTTGCAGTGCTGAGCTGCAGCAGAGCATCCTCAGGATGCAGGACCCCCCAGCCCGGCTGTTTCCCCATCAACCCTCCCATCCTCTTGCAACAGGGAGTTGGTTCTGCTTAATGTCAGATCGTACCGCGATTAACAAAAGCCTGATGAAATGAAATCACTTTGCTTCAAAGCATCCCGGGGA
Organism: Excalfactoria chinensis; assembly: GCF_039878825.1. Lineage (NCBI taxonomy): Eukaryota > Metazoa > Chordata > Aves > Galliformes > Phasianidae > Excalfactoria > Excalfactoria chinensis. Next base: position 1,788,879 of record NC_092841.1, read on the forward strand.
GGGGGAGCGTCCCTCTGGCAGCAGGGACGGCCGAGCGGATATTGCAGGCAGCCTGCTAGCCAGCACTGCGACGCGCACAATTGGGCTCTGACAGTGTGAAGGCAAATACAAACAGCAGCTTGTGTTTGCACACAAAGGCTCTGTGCACCAGGATCCCCAGCCCTGTGCTTTACACCCTCGGCTCTTGGGCAGAAAGTCCTGAGAGGGTGGGAGGGAGGGAAACACTGCTGAATATTTAGAAATGAATTGAACTGTGCAAACATGCCGCGGGGAAGCTCGCGGTGCAGCGCTTTGGATCAGCTGCTCGCTGGGGTTGGAACACAACCGCTGGGCTTGAAAGGGCGACTTTCACGCTGAAGCAAAGCTGGACAAAAGAAGATAAATGAAATGGGCTCCCGGTGGGGTTTGGTTTGTTTGTTTTTGTAACTCAGCTGATATTCCCGCGTGGTTCAGCCCAGCAGCCCGTTGCGTCCTTTGCACGCTGCTTGTAAATCAGAGTGGGCAGCAGCGTGGGGCAGGAGGGGCTGCGAGGTTATTGGGGGTGTTGTGGGGCAGGGAGTGATATCAATTCATCACACAGCCAAGTGTTGCACATTCCAATTGTTTTTGTGGAGCTGTGGGTGCTGGCAGCAAGTCTGGGGGATGACCACTGGGACAAACCGTGGGTACCTGTGGGGATGGCTACACCCTGAGCCCCAGCTTTGGGTGAGGAGCTGGACTTAGCTGCTGCACACTGTGATGGACTGCAGTCTGGTATCACCATCAGATGGCCCTGGTATGCAGAGCAGGGCTAACAGCGCACCTGATGCTCGCTTGTTTTCTAAGGCAAAGCCATGCTCAGTGCAAGCCTGTTAAAAACCCATCTATTCCCAGGATTCCAGTTAGCACTGTGGGAGCTTAGCAATCCACTGCATCATAGTTTTGATCAAATCAAGCTTCTAAAACATTACACAGTGCTTAACCATAGCATTCATTCCTCCCAAGCCTCCGTGGAGCCACCAAATGCTCACGGCGATTTGGCAAACCCACCCCTGCAGCAATGCGGCCTCCCCCCACCAAGGCTCCACTTCAGCACGTTCCACCCAATCAATAAAGAAACCCCATTGCCACAAAACCCCAGACGGGCTGTCACGTGTGTAGGGCAGCCAAAGAAATCCCCATTGGTGACCAATGGACGTCCCCAGGAATGAAAGGCAAACAATTTGTCGGCAGCCCACGCACTTGAAAACGAATGATCCAAATTATTCAGTGAGTCTCCCCGGATAGTGAATCCATTGAAAGGGGACGGAGACGAAGCCATAAATTATTCATTACTGAGCAGAGAACGAAATGCATATAATCATAACAATAATAATAACAACAACGCCAATAGCGGCAGCTCCGCTAAGGGAAGCGGGGAGGCATGAAGGCACGCAGACTTTGTTTTTCCTTTATTCCAGCAGCCCCTTGGAGCAGCTGTCTGATATAAAGGGATACAAAGCGGGTGTACATTTGGAATTAATGCACCTATTGCCAGTTAGTAGGCTGGCTTGCCTTGACCAGGGTGATGCTGTTTGTGCTCAGGTCCTGGGCAGTGAACAAGTCCCATTCACTCACATGCACTGCTGTTGGGTTGCCATGTGCCATGAGATCTGTTCTTTTTCCACCCCTGGGACCTGAGGTCTCTTTATGTCACCTGCTACATGGGGTCCCCCCTTTCCCTGGTGTGCTCCCCATGGGGATCTGGGCCGTACAGAAGCCCGAGAGGCATTGACATGCTCCCACCGTGTCTCACAGCACCCAGCTACCACGCTGGCATGACAATGAGTTCCCGAGGGGCTCGGCCGTGGCACGCGGCCATCTCCTGCTGCTTTCCCACCGGTGGCCCTGTGTTGGCAAGGAGGGGCCGTGGGGTCCCTGTGCTACCAGTTGGCTTCCTGCACCTGCTCACCTCAGATGCATCCCACTGCCGTGTGCTCATTCATATACAACATGCTGGGACACAGCAGGTCGGAGCAGGAAGGAGTATCCTCAGAAGTGGGGTTGGATCCCACTGGGAGCATCACTGTGGTTGGATCATGGAGCACAAGGATCCCCACTCACAGGGAGGGGTCCCTGGGGTGCAGTGCAGCTATCAGCACCAGCCATGCTTTGGTGCAATAAACCCATGAGAAGTCACAGTTTTTTGGCTTTGATTCTGCCCTGGGCTATGAGTGTCAGCAACCAGAGGCAAAACCAGTTGCAACCCATATGTTCACCTTTTAGAATTAATTTCTCTTGGTAGTTTCTGTGTAATTACACAGCATTGAAGGCTGATTATATGCTTCCTCTTGTGGGCCACTAATACCTCCACTCCAGCACCAGAGGTGCACTTTGCAGCCTGCAAACCTACAGCCTCCAGCACAATGGGACAGCCCAGGATGCACCCCCTGCCCAGTGTCTCTGGTCCCCTGCTGTGTCCTTGGGTGCAGGTCCCAGCCAGCAGCAGGGCACGGTGGGCGCAGGACATGGAGCACTTACAGGAACCACCAAAATATGTGGGATGTCACTTGTGCTGAGCAGGGCCAGAACCACCAGCTATTGCAATTGCAACAGATGCTCTCCAACAGCAGCTGAGCAGAGTGGCTCGTCTCCTGAGCAATAACCTAATTTATATCTCATAAGACAGTTTTATTCTCTGAATTAGTGATGCTGCTGGCCGTGCAAGCAGCGGCTCTGTGTTGCATTGAGGATGCAGCCGTGCTCCAGCTTGAGTCGGAGGGAGTGGAGGGTCGTAAAGCAGATTCTCACGGCGGGTTATGGTGCCTATAAAATTAGTCCCGTTAGCAGCCGGCTGCCCATTGAAACGAGCAATTTAAGTGGATCACAACAGCATCCCCTGCCCTGACCCCACTGCAGCTTCTGTGAAATAACGGAGTTGGGCTGGATGAAATGAGTAGAGAAACAGCAATGGCTTTGCTTGCGTCCGGCTCAGAGCTTTCAGCTGCGGCATTCGGGTTTGCTTAGTTATTTCTGCCTCTCCAGTGTCTCAATTCAAACTTAACGGAGAGAGAAAGCAAGCAGGAAGAGGAGAAATGATTTCCAGCTTCTCTGCTTTGGATGAAGCCCTGCTTTCCCCCTGTGTCATTTGTTCTCCCATCGGGGTTTCGGTGAACCGCCAGCAGCCGCTCCGTGCTCAGATCCACTTGGCTGGGGGAGCGCAGCCCCGCCGCGTGCACATTCCCCCTCTGCGGGAAGCACTTTGTGTGTCACTCCATCACGTCTGAGCTCGGGAGCTTAACACAAATCCTCATGCTCAGACCCAGCTTGAGCCCTTTCTGCCGCAAAGCGCCGGCCAAGGCACCGGTCGTTGTTAGGTTTCAGAGTGAACGCTCCCTCACAGTGCAGGAGCAGCTTGTCCTGTATGCCAGTGCCACCCCATCACTATTGCAGTGCTGCTTAATGTCACCTGACATCCCCAAACCTCTGTTTTTGGGAGCAGGGAGACAGCACGAGGTCTGGCTGAACAGCCCTGTGGGTTCCCTCCTGTGAGACAGCACCCTGAGAGCTTCATTTTTGGGAAGCCTTAACATCCCCGGCTTACCAACCGCTGAAAGAAAGGTCAGCTAATCCTCTGCAGAGTCTGAATGAATGCGGGCCCAGAAGTGAGATTACTAAAAGGGGACTGGGAGGCTGCATGGATACAGGGACCCTTCCCATAGTCAGGCATTGCTTTCTAAAGAAATGCAGCTTTTCTTTCAGTCCCCTTCCCCTGGGAGGAGGGGTTGTGCCCCCAGGCCCCCTCCCCCAGCTGCAGCCATTGCCTTTGGGAATACCCCAGCACAGCACAGGGAACCTCAGAGAGCTGAGTGCAGCCTGAGGATCCCCACTGGGTACCCTGCCTTGGTTTGGGAAGAAAACCCCAAAAAGCAGGAAACCTGCACCAACCCCTTCCCCCCCAACACACACACACCTCCTTGTGGTACCTGAGCCCTGGGTGTGGGGTGATGCTGCCAACCCATGGGTGTCAGGCAGTACGGCCATATCTGTATCCTCACTACCCATAGCCATCCTCACCATCCAGCACCCACTGTGCCTCAGGTCCTGGCCCTGCAGGAGAGTGGGCTCTGTGCCCAGGGCCATGTGCTCAGCTCCCTCCTGGGCTTCACCCCCCTGGTCCTTTGTGGACCCCTGGGGTGATGACATGACAGGACCACTAAGGGTTGTTTTTTCTCCTGCAAATCAACTGTCCTCTTCAATGCTGGAGGAGATGAATGCAGGCAAGGAGCAGCCCCCCAGGGTGTGGATGCACTGCGATGAGCCATGGTAACCTGGCTACAAGTGTGACAGCGCAGACACCCAGACCCCAAGCCTCCCTGCCAGCCTCCCCAGAATGGGTATTCAGCCCACAGGGTTTTCTCTATTGACCTTGAAACACTGTTCTGCATGGGAGAATTTTCTTTCTTTCTCTCTTGGTAATGCAGAATCAAATGTTTCTGTCAGATCCTTTCGCTACCCCAGTGGCAAGCTGGTGGTGGAGCAGGGGGCTGCTCACCCACTGGTGGGACTTCATTTAAGCAGAGGGGATCCTTTTTCCGCATGTGACAGATCCAGGGAGCTGCTCCATGTCCACACACAGAGGTCCTGGTGCCGTCGCCTTCTGCACAGCCATCAGGTCCTGCCCTGGTGCCTTGCTGGGAACAGCTGATAGAAAACATCCATCCTGGCAAAGTTCTCTAGGGCTGGGTTGAAGGCTGTGTGTGATTTGGTGTTGTAATAGCAACTGTGGGCACAGCTGTACCCATCTGTTACAGGAGACTCCCGGAAAGCCTGGAAATACTTGAAGTCACCCCCAGCAGGTGACATTAGCAGGCAGGGGAAGGTGTGGAGGTGACCTGCAGGGCTTGGCATGGTGCTGCAGCCACCAGGCAGAGGGAGCACAGACAGTCCCTTCCCATGAGCAGGGCAGGGGAAGAGGAGCAGGGCATGGCTGTGCTCACGGTCCCTCCCACCCCAGCCCTGCTGTGAGCACATCCCAGCATCCCCATCCGTCCCTCCTTCCCTTCACAGCTCCCGCTACGCAGTCGTTGCCCCCAGCTATTCAGCCGCTCTCCGGATCATTAAGCATATTGAGCCATACTGGTCCTGTGACTGGTTAATTAGTAAAGAGTTGACTAATTAGTTAATCATGTTTACCGAGCGCTTTGAAAATGCTCACTGTTATTATTTTTAATTATGAGGATGCCCCGGGCGCCGTTCACCTCCCTGCATGCCAAGTCCTGCAAGGCTTGAACCCTTTGTCTCTGCCACCCAAGCCTGGTTTTAAGATGGGAATTTGCCTCTTATCCCCTGGTTACCAGGTTTCTTTAGCAGCCTCTTATGTGGGATTTTAGAAAAGTCCCTGACAAAGTCTCCGTATACCCTGGCACACTTAACTTGCTCTTTCAAAGCCATCTCATCCACTAAGGAGGGAGAACTGGCTCTTGCAGAGCCATACACAGCGATGGCTTTGTGCACACCTCACCCTGTATCTCTCTCCTGAACTTAAGGAAAAATCAGCCAACAGCCAGACCTGTGCCCCATCCCAGGCCATGGGCACCCCAGTCCCATCCAGTGTGTGATGGATGAGCAAAAGAAAAGGGAACTGCTCGGGAAGGGACAATTTGTTAGAGGGAAGGAAGAGGAAATGTGCTGCAAAGATTTCATCTGCGGAGAAGAATGCGAGCAGGGTTTGTTAGTCAGGGAAGAGTCTTGGCATCACTGAAGAATCAACAGGTCTAATCATCTTGGGGCTTTCTTCATTCGTAAAAATGTCATCAGCTCGTTAAGCAATGTCATAAAGAGCCCCAGTCACCCCTTATCGCTGTTCAATCTAAAGAGGAGGCTTCTGGCCCCAGCTGCAGCAATAAGACCCACCTCCACTGTGTTCACAGGGCGTCTGGATCTGAAAGCAGACAATAAGCTATAAAAATCAGATGGAGATGCCACAGGAGTGGGGCTGGGGAATGCTTCTGTCCTCATGAGTTGATCAGGAGCACGCATGGCCATCCAAGGTTTGCTGTATGGGCATGGCATACCGTAGCTTCTCAGTGCTGCTCCTTCACCCAGGAGCCTGCAGTCCCCTTTCTGCAGCTGGGGAATCTCCTATTATGTGATCCTAGAATGCTTGCAGGGTGTGCGTTTTCCAATTAACCCTTGCTTTTGAATGGCTTCTGCCATCCTTGCTCCCCATCCCAAGCTGATGTGGTTATGGTGTCATGGACACAAGGGTTGGGAAGGAGCTCTGAGGTCTCTTGTCTGGACTGTGGAGGGAGTAGATGCTCAGTGCTGCTGCAGGTGGAATAATCCAATCATCTCCTGTCCATTTGCCCTTTAAGAGAAGTGGGTTCTTCCAGAGGTAATTCAGAAGCATGTGTTTTCCCCACGTGCTCTGAATGACCACCTTGGAAATTCTTCCCTTCATGACCAAGCAGTTGGGAATCTAAGTGAGCATCAGATAAAATGTCTGCAGTTAGAGGGGATGAATCTCAGCCTTGAGATCCATAACTGCAAACTGGCTGTGGTGCTCAGCAGAAAGGACCTGGTGCTGCTGGATCGTATCTGCAATGTGAGCAGTATCAGAGCCACTGGGAGGTGTTTGGGTATGGGGAAACCATGTGGCAATAGATCACAGCACCAAAAAATGGTTTTCTTGTCATTAGTATTAACAGCACATAAGTGGTAGCAATAATTCAGCATCATCTGAAACCAAAGGGGCTGAGGATGCCCCATCCCTGGAGGTATCCAGGGTCAGTTGGATGGGGCCCTGGGCAACATGACCAACTGCCTGATTTAGTAATCAGCATCCTTGCCCCGAGCAGAGGAGCAGGAACTGGATGATCCCTGAGGTCCCCTCCAACCCAAACCATTCTATGATTCTGTGTTTGATTCTATGAATCCATGATCCTATGATTCTATGATTCTATGATTCTATTATCTTCTTCTATGGATCACATATCTGGGACATTTTCAAGTTGTTTTCATGAACTAACTGGTGTTGATGAGGGGCCTACAAGTGGTAGGGATGGTTTGGAGCCCAAACCTTTGATCCTCCATTGTGCCACACCTTGTCTACCCACTCACAAGAAGGCTCTAAGTTCCTTCTGGCCCTGTTTACACTATGGGTCCATCATGCTGATCTTCAGTCCTCCTGTCCTCACTGTCCTCTGGGAGCTTTTCCTGCAGCTGTGGAGTCCCAGGCAGCCTTCCCTGAGCTCCCCATGTTCCTGGCACTGGGATGGGGACAGCTCGCTTCCTCCAAGCCCTCCTGGGGCACAGCTCAGCCTGGCCAGCTGCTGCCTCACCATTTCCACCCAGCCTGCTAAATTTCTCCCTCATCAAAAAGAAAGAGAAGCCAAGGAAGTTTGGAAGGGAGGGGAGACAAACACATCTGCACCTGGGAAATGTCATGTTTGGTTTTTCAACTCCAAATGGGCAGCGACAGCAGCTCCGTGGGGGTGTGAGCAGGGGGAGCAGTGCAGATTTATGGCTGTGGGTCACGCTTGAGCTGAGCCAAGTATTCTGCCTAGCATCAGTTTTATGAAGGAGATGAAGTGCAGAACCTCAAGTGCAGGCATCCTATTAGAGGAGAAACACTGGGCGAGCAGGAACAGGGAGTGCATGATGAGAGGCCATCCTGCCCCAGCTGCAGACTGGGTTTCTCTTCCAAGCCTGCATTTGGGCAGTTTGGAGATTGCAGACACCAAGCTTGTCCAGGCTTCAGCTGGTCCACGGTTTGGTGCCACGAGCCCATAGAAGCCATGTCCCATAAGCTTCAAGCAAAGCTTCAAGCAAAGCGTCTGGGTGCTGAAGCGGACAGAAGTCAAGAACTACCCTCTTTCAAAACAAAATAAAATCCGCAGCAATTCACAGCTCTGCAGGAGGGAGTAATGTGAGATGGAGAACAGAAACCACTTAGACAACTCCAAATTCAACACCCTTTTGGGCATTGAAATTACCACTCCGAGGGGATGTTGTAGAGATTGTCACAACAGTGCAGAGCATAAGGACCCAGATGATGCCAGGGCTTCCTTTTCTGGCTGGAACCCAGACTAAATTTCTTGTGAATTAAAATCCTTGTATAAAAGATTAAGCAAATTTACCAGAAAGTCACAGTTCTCAATAAGATAAATGCAATGCAGAACTTTCTCATAGGCATGGGTGGATTATCACTTCATCGCAGTCTCGTACTGAAAGCCATATTTCAGCTGGGCTTTGACATAATATACAAGTGATGCAATGGTGCATTGTGACTGTAAGGCCCCAAATTGCCTTCTTTGGCAACGCCTTTTGATGTACCTCTTCAAGGATGGGCGGCGTGTCCTTTCCTTTCCCATATGTTGCAGTGATCAGCAATGTCTTTGCAAATAGTAAGAGACTGTCTTTAGTATTTTGGTTGATTCTCCTCCATCCAATGCTTTCAAATTGAGGCATGTGATATTCTTGACTGACAGCTTTGCTGCCGCTCCATTAGACGCTGTGGGTTTGATGTAGCTATTGGAGTGGGGGAGTTTCTTCCCTTTGATTCAGTCCTCACGTCCACTTTGGCAGTTATCAGCTTGTGAATCTCTGCAAGAGGCCCCTGGGAGTGGAAAGGATGAGATTCAGTGGAATACACTCTGGTTCTGAGTTTTGAAACCTGGTTCTGCAGTTTCTGCCACAAGAGCAATACTTTGGCACTGCCACGTCAAGATGCCTAGAGATGTAGAGCTTTACCATTCACCCTTGGAGATGGAAAGAGGAAAAACTCCTTCTTTTGTGTTGTGTTTTGTGGGGTTCAGTTGGTTGGCACTGTTTTCTTGTGAGATGAAGTGAAAACTTCTACTGGGGTTGGAGGAAAGCAGTAGTGGGCAGGGCAGGAGGAGGCAATCCCATCAGCATCACTGCTTGTTGGTCACTGATGGGGTGACATGTCTGTAGCTGTTTCCCAGTTGTCTCTGGACCAGAGAGAATAATAGTCATATCCTGAGCAGACCAAAGCCTGGACCTAAGATCTGCCTGAGTTATGTGTTCTGATCACCAAGAACACACAGTAGGGGCCAAAAATTCATTCTGAGTGTATTTTTTCCTGGAGCTGCCCCTAACCCCTGCTCTCCTACCAACTTTGATACAAAAATATATAAAATCTCGTTATTTGCTTATGGGCTTCTAAGGGCTTGCTCCAAGCTGATGGAAGAGCTGCTGGCAGTCTCTTCTCCAGAGTTAATTGAAGCTTTCCCATTGATCACAGAGGGAGCAGGGCAGATCCCCAAGTGGAAAATACCAGGATGTGGTTTCCCGTGTTCAGGAGAAGGCTTCTTCTCTTGCCATGTCCATCATAAACAGTGCTGGGCCTGAGCAGTGCCTACTGCACAGACGCAGATGGCACAGCACTCCATGTGGCTCACGGAGTTTCCATGCTGGCTGGGAGACTCGACAGACTGGTTTTATTTTCTGAGGAAGCCTTAGTCAGAGCTCTGTTCCCTCCAGCATCACTTTCTAGATTTTGCTCTCCACACCACTGTGGCTTTTTGTCAGCATTGCTGACCTACTGGCTCACGAGGTCAGCAAAGACATTTATTCAGAGCCTGTCAAGGGCCTCAAAGGGTGGCCAAGAGAGGTGGTTATGCTCCACCAATGCAACTGGAATGAGCAGTGATTCTTTTCCAGCCTGGTCAAGGCAGTGATGGTCTTCTAATCCAAGCAGGGTGGGCAGTGACGGTCCTCCAATCCAACCAGGGTCAGCAGTGATGTTCCTCCAACCAGGCAAAGGTGGGTAGTGATGCTCTTCAATCCCAAGAAGGGTGGGTAGTGATGTTCCTGCAGACAGTCCAGAGGGTGATGATGCTCCACCAGAGGCTGTGACTCTGCAGCATGGTTTGAGCCTGGCCAAAAGCGGGTGGTTTTTGTAGCCCCTGACTCTGCTTGTCAAAGCCCGGTCCATATAGTGGACAGGGAGAGGCCATGAAGCTGGGAAACTTGTTTCTCATTTCAGGGAAGGAGGTTTTTCTTTCTTTCTCTGGAATGGCCGCAGTAGTAATTTCTTGATCCCCTTATTGTGGATGTGAAAGCTGCACAGATTTTGAGAAAAACTCAGCATTGCGATCTCCCTGTACCCTTTTGTTAGAGTAAAACAGCCAAATCCACAGTTGGAAAGTTCAGTTGATGCCACAATCCTGTCCTCATAAGAAGGAGCAGAGAAGAGTCACCTTGGTGTCCTCGAGGCACCCTTCTTCCACACGGCCTTTGAACCACCTCCCTTGCAACCACTGAGAGTGGGGCATGGGGAAGCATGGACATTTGTGGAGCAGAATGCTCTGTGGGGACCTGAGGGGGTTTGTGCAGGAGGGGACAGATGGAGCTGAGAGGAACTCAGTCCAAATCAAACAAAAGGAGATGATTCGTCCAGCACTTGGAGCAAGCTGTGGAGCTTGCATTGGATATGGAGATGATGGAGGTTTGTTTGGCTTCCAGGGGAAGCAGCAGGGAAAAAGAGATAGGTTTTAGCATGAGGTAGAATGAGAGTGGATCAGAGAACTGCTCTGATGACATCTAGGGCTTACCTGACTCCCATTGTCTTTGTGCTACTAGGAGAAAACTGAGCATTGTCCAGACACCTTGGTATCGGAGAGGGGCCAACAGCCCAGCCTTGTTCCTCAGGAGCAAAGCTCAGATGAGCACCATAAGGCCAAAGGAAGCTCTCATAAGGAGGTCTATCATGGCAGATCACAGGGAGTCCCTGGGGTGGTGCTGAGCCGTCTTTGTGCCTCTGGTCCCCTCAGCCTCTGCTGTGCAGGAAACCTGAGCTTCCCTTCCCCATAGTGCTGACATGGAGTCATTGACAGGTTGCTCTTTCATCCACACCATCCGCTCCCCAGGACCCTTTCCATAGGCATTCTGAATCCCACAGATTGTCAATGGTGGCCCGGAAAAGGATGGACCCCCTCTCAGGGTATGCAGGGTTTGGGGAAGCTGAAGGTCTATTCAGCAGATGAATGCCTCAAGCCAGCAGGTGGGACACAGGAACTCTTAATCCCAAATCATTTTTTTTCCCATCGGCGTCCTTTATTTTATTTTATTTTTTGTTGTTATTTTGTTTGGAATTATTATTATGACGGCCAGCAGCGAGGCGTGGGCTCACCGCCGAGGAGAGTGATATTATTCGCCTCCTTTTGTGCATGTCACCATGTTTGAATTGAGAAACAAAGGCGAGCAGCTTGTGCCTCCTGTTGGAAGCCTTCCTACCCCGCTGGGGATCCGGGACCTTTTCATCTCAGCCCATACACTGTGTAGGCTTCTGCTTCTTCCCATCTTTAAGTCTTTAGTAAATATCATGAAAGAGAAAAGAAAGGCGATCCGCGGGGCTCGGGAGTCCTACCTTCCCTGCTTTAAAGAGAGGGGAAAAAAAAAATAGAAAGTGGAGATTTAGCTTCATTTCATTATTTTTCATTCAGAGACTGCAAAGAGTAAATATTATTTAGGCCCGTTTTGCAGGCTGGGGGCTCTTTGGAATGGGGTTTGGGGTTTTTTTTCTGCATATACCCAAACTCTGGGGAGATCCAGAGCCATCAGGAGCAAAACCCCTCACACCCCACAGCGGAGCAGGAGCAGGACGAACAGGGCAGGCTTTGCACCAGTGCTGGCCCAGAGGAACACACCTCATTGCTAATAAAGGAGCTGTCTGAAAACATCCAACTTCTTCTAATTTACTGTTTCAAATTGGATACGAGTGCTTGGAGAAAACTCTTCCCTTCGCATGAAGGTTTTGATTATCTGATGGAAGGCAATTCAAAACAGGACAGAAATATTTCCCTATTTATTCTTTTATTATTATTTTTTTGTTTTAAATCCAAACTTTGGGCTTGGCTCGGCTTGTTAAACCCCAAACAAAACCATCTCCATCTGAAATAAATCCAGAACTGCTTCTATTGCATTTCGGTTGGAAAATGGAAACGCTTCCCCAGGAGCCTCCGAGGAAGGGCTCAGCCCCATGATTGCTGTCTGTGGCACATATACTGTGCGACTGCTTGTAGGTCTGACACCCAGGGAGGTTGGCAGAGCCGCAGTGTAACTTCCTCACTCTGCTCTCGGGATCCAACAGCAACCACAGTTGCACAATCCCTTGTTGTTTCCTATGCAGAGGAACTTCATGGCAGTAGGTTTCTTGGCACGGATTTGGGGGATGGCACTTCTTTGTATGGATAATGATACTCACATGCGGTCGTTGCTTGCTTCTTGCTCTTTAATGCTTCCTTTTCCCTTGAAGACCTTTCCAGGCCAGGTTTTTTGTAATGTTCATGTGAGGTGTAGGGAGGCTGTCTGCATCCCCCCGATGGAGTGCTGGAGGGTGGCAGAAGGTCTGGGTGGCTTCAGGTGGCTCAGGAGACCACTGGAAGTGTGGTGATTTTGCAGTGATGGGGTCACCGTCCCACCCTCACCAAACCCAAGCCTCAAAGCAGGCACAGGGGGAACAACACAGAAGCCAGCATTTGCCCAAGCAAATAGCTGTGTAATTAGGAGCTCACGGAACAACAGCCGGTTCCTAAGAGCCCTTGGAGCAGGAGGGCTTCGGCTCCCTGTGACTCTCATTTTCAGCCCCTTGTTCAGCTGGCGTAAGCCCAGCTCCCCGCTGGTGCAAACAACCAGGGAAGAAACAAATTTGCTGCCCCGAGTGCTTTGAACAGTTGCAACGTTTTGCTCCACAAGAGCTCAGGAGGAGATCGGTGCTCACTCTGCCATCACCTGGCCGTGGCCACCGAGCAACGGCACCATCCTGCAGGAGATCCACACTGCTGGGAACAAAGCAAACCGTGCTGACTGCAGCTGAAATAAGTTTGCCTGGTGTCACTGGGGTGACTTCGAGCCGGGTGTGTGGGCGAGGGATCGTGCGTGCATGCTTGCCAGGCACGAGGAGCTCTGAATGGCTGCTCTGAAGGCTTGGATGCGGCTCGCCGAGCTCCGCAGGTTCCCCGAGGACTCCAATAATTGGTACATTTGGTTTGCTGCTCCTCATTATTTCTAAGTTTTCCAGCTCTAACGCCAAAGGAGTCTGTATTCTATGTAATTATTACTCAAAACTTTGAAAACATTAAGTAGGAAAAATAGGCCATTAAACAACTGAGGAGCAAAGTAACAAGTGTGAATTATGGCTCTGCCCCGTGGTTTGACTGTGATGGGTTTGTTCCACCCATGGAGAGATGCTGGAGAAGGGTAGGTTGAGTGGGTTGTTTTGCTTAATCTCTCTGCTGTCAGAGCTGCCGTCCCCAGAGAATGCAGATCTATAGAGAAATGTGCCTGCCCTTTGAAACGCAGCGCACATGCCCAGCTCCCAGCAAAGGACTTTTGTTCCGCTCTGATTTATACAGTTCTCTGGGGCAAAGAGAAGTGGCTGTCATGGTTGCAGGGATTACTCTCTACTGGAGGGAAGGGTGGGCTGCACAGGAATAATTTGTTCTCTTGACAGGGCATGGAAAGCTGCTCCAACCCCCCCGTCCTTCCTCATACGGGATGCTGGGCACCCTTTCTGGGCACATTGCAAGCTCCCCCAGGGCAAGCATCTCTTCGTGAGGCTGAGGTTCCTCAGTGCTGCCTGAGTGCCAGCACTGCCCACGGCTCAGTCCTGTGCCCAATCACATCCTGGTGCTGCCATCCCAGAGCAGCGCTGGCGTGCTCAGGCATGAGGCAGAGCGCTCAGTTTACCCATCCCTGTGTCACTCGCCAACAAAGGCAGCTCGCTGAGGACATGCCTCCTCTTATCTGCTCCTTGCATTTCCCAGCTTGTTTGTTTTGTTTTCACCCTCCAAAGAGGAGGAGGGTGGTGCTGCTTGTGCGAGGCCAGCCACCTCTGAACCCCAGCGCCAGAAGCCCTTTTCATGCTCTATAAATTTTATTGGAAAATCTGTTTCGCTCGAGGGGGGTTATTTTTTTTCCTCCCTCGGTAACGCACCATGAAAAGGCTCATTAAAAAGTGAGCTCCTTGTTCTGATTAATCCTTCCAAGCAGGCAGAGGTGACACATGCTAATGACATTTCCAGCCGGGCTGGTCCCCTGGGACACCAGCTTGAAGGAGCGCCGTGTTGGACGTTGGGAAGGTTGCTCTTGGCTGCAGCACGCGTTTGTAGTGGAGAAATGCCGGCAGGAGCCAGGCAGCCGCTGTCTCTCAGGCAGGATGAGGAGGCTTTGTTCTCCAGATGCATCTCCCGGCGTGTCTTCCCATGGACACGGGCTGTTCCCAGCATCCAGAAGGGTTTGGGAAGAGGTGGAATGCACATCCCTGGCGTGAGCACGCGTCCACACAGCACGTCCGAGGGCTGCTGGGATGCACCAGCGCCTGTCTGCACCGGGCTGTTTTGCTAACCCCAGCCTGCTGCTCGGCCCTGCCAAGGCTCTGATGTTCTTGGAGAACACGGAGCTAATGAGGCACCTTTCCCAAACAACCACTGACCTGATGAACCGGGCTGCTGTGGGCTCAGCAGGCTGCGACCCGCAGCAAACGGGAGTGGATCGATCCTCGTGGATCACCTTGTGTCACTCCCTGTCTTCATCATCACCTGTGTCTGGTGTTAGGGAGATCCATCTTCAGCCTAACCCTTCTCCACTGCTTTCCTTACAAGCTAAGACTGACCTCCAGTCCAGGGATGGAGGTTCAGTTTTAATGTGGTAGGACCCAAAGCTGAAATTTCACTCTTCCCTCTCCTGCTGGAAACCAGGATCCCTATGGCTGGGGAAAGGAAGAGCCAGAACAAGATATCTACAGTTGGAGAATGGAAGAACCAAATCAAGATCTCCAAGGCTGGAGAAAGGAAGAACTAAACCAAGATCCCTATGCCTGGAGACAGAAACAAGCCAAGATCCCTGTAGCTGGTGTGAGGAAGAACCAAACCAAGATCTCAATGGCTGGAGGAAGGAAGAAGCAGTGAAGATCCCAGATTGGGTCAAGGATATGCCCAGGGGCACCCCAAACAGGAAGGAGATGTTGAGCAGTCTGAGCTGTACTGATACTTCTCTACTTGGACCCAACTCAGCATGACACAAGGCAGAAAGCCATCAGAACAAAGCCCATGCACCCTGCCCCTAGCAAGCACCCAGTCCTTAGCACACTGAGTGCCCCACATCGATGAGCAGCAGCAAGATGTGATGGTACTGAGTCAACTTTGGTTTTCTTGGAGAGTCCTGGCCATTGTGGCCAAGAAACATAGGGGCTCTGTAATGCTTTGTTGGGCCAGGAATACAGTGAGTGTGAAAGAAGGTTGCCGTGTTATATAAGTAAGAAAAGGGGAATTGTATTTAGCCTGGCACAGGGCAGTTGTTTTCACTGACATAGAGCTATGTGTGGAGCACAGCTCATGGCTTCTTCCTGGGTGAGGTCTTGTTCATTTTGGACTGAGCAGCCCCAGGTCAGGGAGGTAAAGCTGCAGTCAGTCTGTGGGTGCAAGGGAAGGTCAGGGATGCTAAAGGCAGGGCAGGTGAGAACCCCAGTCCAGGGCTGGGGATCTTCTGGACATCTCCCTCATCTCCTGGCTGTGAGATCCTCCCTGCTTTATCTTGGGTGGTGAAAGCATCTGTGTTAAAGGCAGATGAAACAATGCAATGGAATTCGATTCTGTTTCATGGCTGCATGGTTTATTCAGAGGGATCACAGGCGATTTTCAGCCCATTGCCACCTGGAGAGACAAATAGAAGGGAGTGCTGCTTCCAAAGGACTACCCATTGAGTGGCCTTGGCTCTGCCAAAGCCAAAGTAGTGGAAGGTTGAAAATGATTTGGGCAGGATTGGGACCAAACGATTGCCCAGAGCAGGGGATGTGTTGGGTGCACTCACTGCAGTCGGCACTGCCCAGCCTTGTTAGCTAAGCCAGGCTGCAGCCCAGACAGACTTGCAGGAGTGAAACATCAGCTCCTGTTGTCATTGGTGTGGATGGAGAACACTGCAAAGGGCTGTGGCAAGGTGCAGACTTGAAGTTCCCTCTCTCATAGACCCACTGAGCATCCCAGGGCTGCTACTTTAGAAGGGGAATCAGACTTGATGGTCCCCAGGATCCCTTCCATCCCTTACAATTCTGTGATTCTATGTGTGATTCTCACCTCCAACTGTTCTGGAAGCTATGCTTTTCCCTTCCAGGTGCATTTCCTGCTCTTTGGTCTGACTGATATTGATTCAGGACTGTATTTACCCAAAATAAGAGGCTTTGGGGTTTGTTAAATATATGAGACAAGTAGCAGTGAGTACAGAAGTTGTTCTCCAGGGCTTGATGTTGATGAAGCCTCACTACAAATGTGCATCTTCAGTGTGCCATGCCTGGAATCCTACAGCTCTGCTGCCATGGGCAGATGGGATGGAAGCAGGGCAAGCAGCACCACCTCCCTGGGCTGATGCTAGCAAGTCCCAGATCCTCTCAAACCCAATGGAAATGATCCATTTGGGGCACCACCTCTAGATGGAATCTGGTGGTGAATGAGTCGTGATGGAGGGTGGCTGCAGACCTGTCTGTGTCTGTGTTCCTTCATCCTCCAGCACTGAGGGATGTGGAACCCTTCCCATCACAAAACAAGGCTGTGGACAGGACTGCAGCTCACCAGGGGCTGCCCCTGTGCTCAAAGCCACAGCCGTGTGCCCACTGCACCCAGCCAAACCCCAGCTGACAGCCCCAGTTCTGCTCTTACAGCAGATACTCCAGATTACAACTGTCAGTTTAGTTTAGTTTGTCAACAAAAGCAATAAATAAACCCCTCTCACTGCAGCTGGGAAGAATCTGCTCTACTTGTTTTCAAAGGGAGAAGGGTTTTGTCCATCTGGGAAACGTGCTTGGCCAAAGGTGAAGGAGATTTCAGCTCTGGAGGGGACATCAGAAAGAGCTTTTGGGCTGACTGTCCAAGTTTGGCTTGAAAAGGAGAAATGATGTTTGTCCTGGTGGAGATTTGTTTGATTCTTTGCTTGAGAGTTGAGGTTACCAAGGCTGAGGTGAAAAGGGCATGGATGCAGCAGCCATCCCACCTCAGTCAGATTCAAGCCCATAAGGACCTCAAAAGGCTTCAGACTCCACCATAAGGCTGAGAGTTGAGCCACCTTTGCCTCACCTGTTTCATGCTATTGGCCTCCCCATGGCACACTGCCCTCTTTAGCTGACTTTGTGCCTGGTGACTCCGCTCTCCCAGCCCCTATGGCAAGGTGTTGCTCCATGGGTTCATTTTCCTCTCTGGAGCCTCTGTTTTTGTGGCTTTCAAAGGCATTTTTTCCTAATGCGGGAACATCCCTGGAGGCCCTGAGCGTTCCCTGACATCCGCGTGAGGGGAGCAGCCCTTTGCTGTGCAAACATCTGGGCTCCTCGGAAATGCCGCGTGTTCCTGCCGGTGCTCTGCTGCGTGTTAATGCTTACAAAATTATGTTTATTTCCTGCCACAAGGATCAGCCTTCAGCCCGGGGTTATTTCCAGGGCTGCAGAGAGCTTTGTGCCAGAGATGCAAACCGTGGCAAACAAGCACTTAAAAGTCCTTATAAGAAGCAGCAGCAGGAAAACCACAGACACTGCGAGGTTTGGTTTGGGAAGGCGAGAGGGAATGGTGTGCTGGGAGCTGCTCAGTGCTGAGTGAGGGATGTGACAGTGGGTGACACCTGGATGGTGTCTGCCATCACCTGTGGGGACACAGCTGGCCTTCCCCAGGGATGGTGGTCTATGGCCAGAAATCCTCCATGGGAGGGATTGTGCACGTTGCCCTGCAGTGCTGTGGTTGGAGCTGATGAGTCTCTGGGTCTCCCAGCGTATTCAGGCTTGCTGTGGGGCTAGCAGGTTGCTGGTTGGCATAGTGTGGGGCTCTCACAGCCCTGCAGGCTTTGACCCGTGGGGTTTCCATCCTGGGGATGGGGTGAGCACTGGTGTCTCTGGTCAAACTGGAACTGCAAAAGCTGTTCTGTCCAAAGGTGGGCTGAGCTGCAGCTTGTCTCCCTGCTCATGCCAAAGCGTTTGCCACCCTTCTCACTTCCCTTCCTTCAGCCTACCAGCAGTTCAGGCCATAGAAATGCTTTACTTGATCCCCCCCCCCAACTCCCATTTGGTTGGATCTCTTGCTGCTCAGTGTCCCTCCTCCTGATGCTTTGAGGTGACTGTGGCTTTCAGAGCCCTTTTGCAGCAGAAAACCAACATGCTGCATTTCCAAAATGCCCAGATGGGTATTTCCAATGACTTAACAGGAAAACCAGCTCCTCTTTACAGCTCAGGACTCAGAGAGCAGCTCCAGCTGGTCCCAAGATGCTGCAGCCAATGGGCTGGAAAATGTCCCACAGCTGAGATGGGATGCCACAGGCTCTGGGTCCGGGTCCTGAGAGCATCACTGCGGTGCAGCCCTGCGGGACTGAGAATGTGCAAATTGGGCTCTTAAGGGCCTTAATGCAAGAGCAGGGTGCAGATGTTGGGCTGCGTTCATGTCTGTGAAACCTCTGGCATCCAATGGAGCTGGCACCATCAGGAGCAGCTCCAGCATCTTGAGGACAACATACAGGGCTGTCCCCATGGAGGAGAAGAAGAGCTGGGGGAGCAGAGGACAGAAGCATCATAGAAATCACTGACACAGCATCCACAGCCCCAGCACAGTCCAGGTCCCACCGCCAGCATCTCCCCCTTGCTGTGCATCGCTATAGGAAGCCTCAGTGAAGTCATCCCGGCTCGCGGTGCAGCCATGCAGGAATGCACTAACCAGGAGTTGTTCTGAGGTCAGAAAGGAATAAGTCTTCTGCAGACAATTGATGTTGTTATTAAAAACATCCACGCGAGAGAAGGAAGGGGGGGGGCAGGGGGGGGAGGGGGAGGGAGGTCCTCTCTCTTTCCTGTTTGGGAAATAGTTTCTCACTGCATCCATCAAGAGAAAGAATTCTGTATGAAAAATTCATTTAGGGAAAAAAAAAAAAAAAGAGAGAGAAAGAAAAAAGAAATAAAGAAAGTTTCTGGGGCACACGAGCCTGAAAATGAGCCGCAACAGGATCAGAGGTTTGGCTCCGAGCAGCAGCCAAAATGCAAAAGCAGAGGCCAGAGAGAAATACAGAGTGAAACACAGGAGCTCTGCTCCTGGCTGGGTGCTGGAAGTGGAGGAAACGCGGCTTCCTTGGGAGAAATGCAATCCTCTCTCTGCAGCACTTGGGCAAAATTCACGAGCTTCAGATGAAGCCTGGAGCAGCTCTCCCACCGAGAGGCTCGATGTGAGCCTTACCTCTTGGTGAGGGCTGCGGGGGGGAGGGAAGGAGTCAAGAAAAGGGGGAGAAACCTCTATGCCCAGCGATGATGAGACCCCAGCACTGCTGCCCAAAGCTGTGGGTGCTCCATCCCTGGCTACGGTAGGCACTGCACAGTGGAGCTGGGGAGGGCAGGGTTTGGAATGGTGCGGTCTTTTAAGGTCCCTTCCAACCCAAACATGTTGCAGTTCTATGAATGCATGTTTGAAACCATTCAGGTCTGCGGACTGCTCTCCAGGGAGCAGTGAAGCTAATTGCCCGTGATAAGCTAATTAATGGGATCTGATAACACCTGCCTAGTGTGCAGCGTCCTGACAGCAGGGGATAAAGTGTTGGCTGAGGGTCTGGAGCTCTGTGGCACCGTGACTGATGCCACATCCCAACCTTTCCATAGCACCTGCGTGGAGCTGAGCACATGAAGGCTGCAGGGTTGCAAAAGGAGCACTGGGGGTGCATAGGAAGCACTGGAGTTGCATGGAGAGCGCTGGGGTTGCAGAAGGAGCAGGTGACAGTGCCTTGCTCCCAGCACAGGCTCCTCATGCTCCCAGCACACCAGCATGTAGCAGACTATGGCCATACATTAGAGGTAGCACTGATAAGAGGGATAAGCCTGCCTGCTTTTGATAAAGCCCCAATCTCCAGGAAATCCAAACACAGCAAAGCTGTGCAGGGCAGTCGTGGCACCCACCTGGGTTCTGGGAGCACAACGAGCAGCGTCTCCTCACAGAGCATCCCTGTCCACAGCAGTGATAGCGGTGATGGGGAGGTCAGGCACACAGGGTGGAGTTTTCCTCCTGTCTGAGCTCCCTGATAACCTCCCCTGAGATAAGCCAGCTCTGTTTGCCCAGGCTTAGCTGCACCACAAAGGAGCGCTTTGCACAGCCCTGGAGGTGCAAATAGTGCTGAGCACACAGGGGCATCACGGCCCTTCACACCTGCACTAGGTTTTAAGGCCAGAACAGCGCTGGTGCAGGGCTCAGGTTAACACCTCAGAGAGTAAGGAGTGAAAGGAGCTGAAGGAGAAAGGGAAAAGGGTTTCCTGCAGCCAGAAGATCCCAGGTCTGTCACCTGAAAGGGAAACTGAGGCACAGCACTGTTTGAATCACTCTGGGACCTGCAGCAGTGCCATGACAGCACCTTCCCTGTGCCTGCTGGAACGTGGAGAGTTCAGGAGCACAGATTTTGGGGGCTGTTTGCTGCTGAGATGAACCAGTTGACTGTGGGCTTGGGCTGCTTCTGCACCGAGCTGCAGTGACACTGTGACACGGTGACACGGTGCAGTGCTACTGGCTCCATGTCACCTCGGAGGGGCACAGCACTGAGCCCAGCAGTGACCACCAGCCACTCTCAGAGGCTGCAGGACTGAAGCTCCAGTGGCAGATCTGCCCGGCTCTGGTTTAACAATCCCCCTGGCCCTGCTCCAGATGGGATTGGGAAATGAGCTGGGGTTAAAACAACACAACACGCTCCTCAGCATGCTCTGGTGGTGCTTCAACCCCAGCTCTGCACAACCTGACCTCACAGGCAGAGGGGTAGGGGCTGCCCCAATGGCATCGCAGCTCCAGGGGAGGGATAAAGCTGCTCAGCATCCATCACCCCCCAGCATTACTGTCACCCTCTTGGCACTGTCATCACCCCACTTGACTGTCAGTCCATGGCTGCTGGTTCCCAGTGTCTCCGCTCCCCAGGGCGGTGCAGGAGTGCAGCTGGGGCTGTCTGTGTCTCTGTAGGCTGAGCAGATTTCATACAGATTCTTCAGTCCGTTGCCTCTCTGCCGGGTTGGTTGCATCGTTGCGCCTTTTGCATTTCAAGTAAACTTTGCTCTGAATGTGCAAATTCTTTCAATATCTGTTTCTGCTGTGGCTTTAACCCTTACGTGTCCAACACGATCCCTCACTGGGAGTGCAGGAAGCCTTGTGGGACAGTGCCTTGGTGTGGGAACAGTGCAGGGACAGCGGTGGCCCCATGTGCTGTGTGTGCTGGGTCCTGGCTCTGTGCAGGGGCACCTCGGGGTCAGCCCATGGCCGGGGCTCCCTGCTGGATGAATTATGGGATGCAAACAATGCATTTCCAAGCATTTATGACCGTAGGAGGCCAGATACGGATGGTGCAATTACATGAAAAAAAGGCTGATGACAGCCTGGCATCATCTCCCCAACTGAAATAGAGGGCCTATTTCTTGACTTTTCCTTTCTAAAACAATAAGTTAGTCGAGTTCCTTCCAGGCTGGAGTTTATCTGCAGCCTTTCTCCATCATACCTGGCATAAAGAGAAAGCTTCCTGCTCCTGCTGCAGGAAAGGAGCTCCTGCTAGGTGTCAGAGAGCCTTGCTCCCCACTCCATGGTGGGCTCAGGATCTGGGCTATGGAGCTCGAGCTTCCATCTCTGGCAGCCTTGTTTGTGAGCATTTCAGCTGAAGAGCAGCCAACCCCAGGCTGGAGGAAGCAGGGGTGATTTGCAGCCCATCTCCAGGCACACTGTGCACTGTGTGCTGCACCAGGGCTCGGCTCACTGTCATCTGCATCCTGTGTTGAGTAAGAGCGCTTTTGTCTTGGGCTAAAAACGCTGTGGGTGAGGAGCTGCCACACATCTCAACATGTCAGTACTACCACATGGCAGGCCCACAGGTTTCTATCCATCCTCGCTGCTCTGAAGGGGCTGCTGGAGGTCACTGGGGATGTCCCCGAGGGTTCGGGCAGGAAGACACAGAGTAGTGGGATGCATCACGGCCAGCAGCTGCTCGCCACGTGTGCAGTGGGGAGACCTCTGCTGCTCACAGCCTGGGCAGATCTGGCTCCTAACCCATGCAGCGTGACTCCCTGGGGTAAGTTTCGCTCAGCTTGTGGTGCTTTGTAGGGGGGGCAACACGAGCAGCAGGAAATACCTGCTGAGATGCTGGTGCTTCAGGTCGGCCTGGAAAGAATCAGTGTGGGAGCAGTTATGAACAAATCTCCTTGCCTGAAATGAGAAAGGATGGGGTCACGCTGCAGTCAAGTCACAGCAGTGCCCGGTGCTGCCAGAATGGGCTCTGTGCCTCGTGGCACTGCAGGAAGGTGATAACGCTGAGTGCTGGCAAAGCGACCTGCAGCAGCTGATCTGATGGGATGGGTCTTTCTCCTTCTGGGCTTTGAGAAGATTTGGAGTTTCTCTATTTACTCCCAAAAGGACACGCCAGTGACCACAGCCATTTTGGGTGTAGTTTCAGGATTGCTGGGCTTTGCCAAGCCTTCTGATGCTCCCACTGGCAACCAGTGTGTGAGCAGGGTGCTGGAGTTCAGGTCCTTGCTCCTGAGCTTGGGTTGACCACTGCAAGAGAGATCTTCAGGGCACCCTTCCAACCTCTATGCCATTTCAGACCGAACATTTCCCCCCATTTTTCAGCGACTTACTCACATTCGAATTGGACTTACTCCATTTTCAGTGACTTAAAATTCAACTAAATTTGCGCAGTTCTTCCTAGAGACAGCACAAGACCCATCCCTACCAGGGAGCGATGTTTTTCTTTTTAAGCCTTGGCCTCAACCATAAGGGCAACAGATTTTCTTTAAGAAAAGAAATCCCCAAACTTTTTAGCGTTGGCACGGCGCTCTATTTTTCACTCGCTTCTCCTTAGCAGCTGAATCATTTTAGCAGGAACCCTTCCAAAAACATTCAGCCTGAGTCAGACACCCAGTCTCAAATATTTAAGCCCAAACAGTGAGTTTGGCATTTTCTTAATGTGAGAGCAAACAAAGCTCTTATCGGTGGGGATGTTGGGGTAGGGACACATTGCTGTGACCAAGCTCCAGCTGCCGGCTGTGTTTGTGGCTGTGTGTTTTGTGGTACTTTTATCCAGCTCCTTGGGTTGAGCATCAGGATACCCTGGGATCTGTCACAGACCTCACGTCTCCCTCGTGGCCGCAGCATCCCGTGGGTTTCCCCTTCATTGGGTCATCCCCAGCTAACCAAAGTGAGTTCCCACCCTCCTCCTCACTCGGGCATAGCACACACATATGGTGCTGCAAGGGACCAGGAACCTTCCCATTCCAACCCCAACACTGGCTCCAAGTGCTCCATCCCCATCATCCCTGCTCTTAGATTTGAGTGTGGCTGCTTCTTCTACCCATCGACTCATAGAACCACCAAGGTTGGAAAAGACCTCTAAGATCAACCCCAACCCACCCCCACCATGCCCATTAAACCACATTCCTGTGTGCCACATCTCCACGGTTCCCAAACACATCCAGAGAAGATGACTCCCCCATCTCCTTGGGCAGCCTGTTCCAGTGCTCAACCAAATATGGACCCAAAAATAAAAGGATCCCCCAAATGCCTGCAGGTCTCCGGGGGCTTAAAACATGGACAGCATGGCCCTGGTTGTATGAAGTATGTGAGCCTTGCTCCTGCAGGAGACAAATAATGGCTCAGACTGAACTAACAGATTCCTTTGTGAAAATAAAATAAAATAAACTTGTCTGGGAAAAGGATAATTTTGAGGAGACTGAGACTGTTCATAAAATTAAGTCAAATTTAGAGATTGTTTTCAGCCCCTGGCTTCTTCTCTCCTCTCCCATCCTTTCCACCCTCCCTCCCCCCCAACCTCCCAAATTATTGTTCACAAAAATTAAAACAAAATGTTGTGGGGTTTTCGTTTGCTTAAAAAGCAATTTTCATCTTGAAAATGCCCAAAATATAAGTTTGGAAGGGTGGGGTGATTTGGAAGGGCCACATTGTCATTGCTGAATGAAAACCACAGGGAGGAATGCGTCCAGGGGGACATGGGCATGGGGGTATGGTGGCAACACAAAGGACACTGCCAGCCTGCATCTCCAACCACAAATCTTCCATTGCCCCAGCAAGAATATCCTGCCCACCTTGGCCATCTGCTATATAGAGCAGTTTGTCCTTAAATTGTGTTTTTGTAGAATCATAGAGTCATTGAATGGTGTAGGATGGAAGGGACCTTATAAAGATCATAGAGCTCCATCTCCCTGCCGTGGGCTGGCTGCCTCCATAGCCCAGGATGCCTAGGGCCCATCCATGTCCTTCAGAGCCTCCAGGGACAGAGCACACAAAGCTTTGACCAGCTCCATACCACAGCTTTCCTCTTTTCCAGCCCACTTTCCTCCAGGCTTGTGAATATCTGTGTTTCATTTTACTGGGGTCAGCAGCGTGGAGGGCCATCTGATGGCCTGTGTGCATCTGTGTACAATGAAGGCTGGGGAGATCCTTTGCAAATGAAGGGAAAGAAGGGAGCAGGAGACAGGAGCACTGAGTTCAGCTGAGCAGCAGGAGCAAAAACCTTGCACTGGGAGCTCGCAGCACTGGGCATTTGCTCCCCATCAGATCTGGAGCACCTCCTGTGTGGGGTGAGACACAAGGTGTGAGCAGCGGGGGTGATGCCGATGCTGGGAGGTGACTCCTTGCAGCCAGCAAAGTTGTTCATAGAAAGAGAAGATGGATTGCCAAAGAGTCACTCACTGTGGTGGGGAAACAAACCCAGAAGCAGTGGCTGGGAACAAATGCCAGGCCAGTGGGTGTCTGAAAGCAGGCAAGAGGCTTTAGCAGAGAGGGCAATGAACCCTCAGCAAGGGGAGCCCTATGGTGTCTCCTTTCCCCAGTGCCTTCATCCCAGCTCTGCACCCCATATCCCCATCACCAGCTCTCACCATGATGCACCCCAGCCTCATCCCCAGCAAGGTCTTGCTGATGGAAAGCATCCTAGTGCATGGGGTTAGGAGGTGACCGGTAACCAGCAAATGCCTCTGGTGGAACTCTGACAGCCCAGGCAGTGCTGTTGGTGTCACAGTTCACTGACAAATCATATTGGAGAGATGGCCCCACAGCCTCTTGTGAGGTCCGGCTTCTTCTCTCCTCCCCACATGGCATCCTTGAAAGCTTAAACACTGCCCTGGGCTGGGAGCAGCTCCACGCACCCCACTCACTCTTCCCATGCAGCTCTGCCCACTGGACCAGCCGAAATGTTTGCAAAGACCCTGAGAAACCCCTGGGAGCTTTGAGTCCCAGCTTTGCAAACACATCTCTGTTTATCGAGCAACCCAAAGAAATGCAAAGATTTTCACTCGCTCTCCGGGTGGGCTCAACTTTGAGTCATTCAAAGGGACATGCCAATGCAAAATACTGGAGAACCAGCTCCAACTTTCCTCCAACACAAGTGGAGAAGAGCTCTTTCTTCCCCAGATCCAGCCAACATGCATATTTTCCATGAAGTGTGAAAGCTCTTTGGACACAACACAACTTGTTGGAGGAGGTGAGCATTCGTGCTTCTTGGGAGAATATTCACGTCTTCTGGCTTTGGGGAAGAAGGAGCTCTTCTCCATGCCACCACTTGGAGAAATATTTCTGTGTTGTTCAGCTTGGGACCAAGTACAGAGTTGGCTGAGTGCTCAATTCAGAGCTGCGGCATCAGGAATCGTGTTTTAGCACCACTTTGCATCATTAGGGTCTGTGGGAGGTGAGGTCGGGCCCTGGTGTGCTCCCTGCAGCAATTGGGGTTGCGTGGGGGAAGCAGGGGAGCGGCTCTGCATCCTGCTGGGCAGACGTGGCTGCGGGACTATGCTTCCCATGATGGCTTTGCACTGAGAGCAAGCCGGGGATTGTTCCCGATTAGTAACCCGGAACTGCACTGTAAATTTCAGGGCTGAAATTTGATAATTAAGCAAATATCGCATGCCTTTGTCTTGGGAAAGCACCATAAGGTAAACAGGAAGGAATGAGGGATTAAGACATCTCCGTTCAAAAGGAAGGTGACAAGCGCAGAGCCGTGACACCTTCGCGCCGCGTGGGGGGCCCAGCTGCGGGCTGGCATTGCACAGCTGCATTGTTCAGGGGCAAAGAGCAAACAAAAGCAACGGGGAAGGAAAACAAGCTGTAAAACCCTGCAAAGCGCACAGCAACCGCCTCCTGACGGCCTCGTGACAGCCCCGGGGTCGCGCTTTTGAAGTCCTCCCTTTGCCTTTTGCCAGAGCCCCGTGTTAAAGTGGTGTGGTGGTGACACTGGGGTGTGCAGGGGGGACACGGGACGCCTCCCAGAGGGTTGGCAACAGCGCATTTCAGGTGGTCAGAGCAGACTTTGGTGTTGGGTTGGCTGAGATGGAGATGGAGAGGTGAGGGCTGTGGGCTGCATAGCAAGGAATGCCAGGAAAGGAGAGGATGGGGAAGGTTTTGAAATGGTTCATAGGGCTCAAATGTGTGTTTTGGGACTCATGCAATGGGAAATATGGGATGGGACGGGAGGTGGTGCTGGAAGCTCTGAGGCAGGTGGGTTGGGGGGAATTGGCAGTGGGATGTCCTCAAAGCTCCGCAGTGCTCAGGGATGGGTGTGTGGGTTGGCAGCTGCCACCATGGGGTAACACTGGGGATGTGCAGTGTGGGGTGACCATGCATTGATGCCCTGTGCTCTATGCCTCCCACAGCCTGCAACTGCAACCTGCACGCACGGCGCTGCCGCTTCAACATGGAGCTGTACAAGCTGTCGGGCAGAAAGAGCGGCGGGGTCTGCCTCAACTGCAGGCACAACACGGCCGGGCGGCACTGCCACTACTGCAAGGAGGGCTTCTACCGCGACCTCAGCAAGCCCATCTCCCACCGCAAGGCCTGCAAAGGTACCTCTATGGAGCCCCTAAAGGCATGGGATGGCACTTCAGCATGGTTGGGTGCCTACAGCCCCCGCACTGCCAAAGCTCTGCTGTTTTAAATAAGAGCAAATCCTGCAAACTCAATGCCGTAAGCCCACGCTTCCCAGATGCGGGCTCATCCATCCCCTCAAACAATTGTTCTTTCCTCTTCCCCCTGCCTTCTCACACCGCTCTTGAAACTTGAGCTTTGCCGCATTGAAACGCTCCTCCAAACCCCCCACAGGTTGTGACAAAATGTGGCCGTTGGTGCTCCCAGATACAAAGCACTGCAATAAATATGCCGGTGCGCCGGCGGCCCCCCGACTCGCGGGCTATTAGCACGATTTCACACTCGTTGCAATGGGTTATTGTTGGTGTAATCCACCATCCTACACAAAAGCGGGCGAAATGGAGTTTCCTCCAGCAAAGGCATCCCTTTGAACGCCGGCTTTTCCCGAGCCCTGGTTATATCACTGTGTTTTATGTAAACCCCCGTTTTGCGGCCCTGATTCAAGGGCTGCTCTGAAATAATTGTTGCAAATATGATTTTTTCACATGTACCCTGTTTAACCCAATGTATGCCAGGCAGGGACCCACTGAGGAGTCCCAAAGCACCAAGGCCATGCTTCCATTTGTTGTGCTTTCTTCTTTTTCCCATTGTTGCTCATGGTGGAACCCCACATCTGGCTCTTTCCAACTCTTTCCAACCTCCACCTGGCTCCTCACACTGCATATCAGTGCTGTATCAGCTCATGGGATTAAATCCAGCCCTGGTAACTGATGGGTTATTGGCACTGATGTCATCTTCTTGGAACAAAACCCCATGTGGTTGTACAGCCTGGCCATAAAACAGGCCCATATTTTTGAGGATGGATGTGCCTGATTTTTGAAGACAAATGATGACAAATGATAGGCATTATGGGCACACATGGGAGGAAGGCAGGATTTGGTTTCTAAAGGAGGGGGAACAGAGCTCTTGGTGGCAGGGACAGTGGGCCGTGTGCCCCATCCCTCTCCATCGACTATAGAGGGAGCTGCGGGACCAGCTTTGAGTTCAGCGACCATCTCTTGGGGTCAAACTGGAGGAGATGAGGCCTTGCACCCCCCACCCCCCCTAGGGATGCCGGGTGCTCTGATGCTCATCTGGACAAAGGTTAGATGTCTCATGGCTGGCACATCTCAAAGACAAGGAGATGCTGGCTGGGGGGCCCCTGTGCATGGCCCCCAAGGTGGCTCCTGGCCTTGGCCCTTCCCAGCCTACAGCAATTCCCCCTGCTAAATGGGTTCCACTGGTTTCCCACAGCACTGTAGGGATAGGGTTACATTTAGGGTTAGGGTTGGGGTTGGATTTAGGATTAGGGTTAGGATGCTGGATGGCAGTGCAGGAGATCTATCCTTGCTGCCCACCTCAGAGGAAGGTGAGGTGCATCCTAACAGAAATGGCTCCTTTCCCCCAACCACTTCACACCAATGCTCATGTCTAGCCCAGCCCATTCATGGCTTCACAAGGCTGTGTCCAATGCAAGACTTTCTACAGATTTCCTCCAGGGAGTTTGTGGTTTTCCAGCTTCCTTCTCTTCAACTTTTATTCTTCCTTGAAGACCAATTGTTGCCCCTTTGCTATGTGGGATGAGCCAGCCCCTGGTGCTGGTGGGCTGGGGTCAAATTCTTGCATCAGGGCTGGGTTGTCGCTGAGTGATCCCATCTCTGGAGAAACCCTGAACTTCCACAGTATCGATCTGCCCAACATAGGGCTTGCTTTCTCCATGGGTTTGCTCTTCCCTCTGGAACTGGGTGTGCATTATTGCAATCGCCTCCCACTGTGGCTGTCCCATTGACCTCCCATCCCTGTGCTGAGCTCCTTGCTCACCTGCTGCCTGTGCCTTGGGTTTGTGTTAAGATCGTCAGCTCTGAGGCCTTTGCTCCACTGCCAGATTTGATTGTATTATTATCAGTGGTAGAATCCACCCACAGGAGCCTCATTTCCCAGGGGACAAGCTAAAAACACATCAGGAGGAGAGACTGTTTGAGTTTTTTTCCTCAATGAAAGTACTTTCCAATCTGCTCTCCCTCCTGTAAGCAACCCCTGAACTCTGGAAGAAGCAGTTTCTCCCACAGGAGCAGGCTCAGCTCTACATTGCTTCAGTGCCATGAAGCCCCGTGCCTGCTCCTCTCTGCCTGCCCACACCTTCCCCTGGGTGTCTTTGATCAAAACTGATGTTTTTCAATGTAAAAAAAACAATAATAAACCAGGTCTGCCAGCAAAGCCAGCAGAAGGAGGCAGTGATGCTCTGGCCCTGCAGATCTCAGCATCCCCAGCAGCTCTCTGCAGTCACTTCAAGATGTACTCAGACAGCAGAGCTCATAGACAAGGAGGGAACTCTAGCAGCTCTTACCAGGAGGAGAGCCCTTGGCTTCTCCAGGTGCCAGCTCAGGAGGAGGAAATGGGAGAGCCCTGAGAAGCAGTGCAGGAAGGCAGACGCTGAAATGCCAGGAGATTATTTGTCTTTGTCTGATAAAAGAGGGAATTCATGTGCTGCTGGTGAGAAAGGCTTTAAATCTCCAGGAGAATGTGATGAGGAACACGCTGCGCGAACATGATCCCTAGGCAAACTAAATCCAGTTCACAATACTGCAGGCAAGGCAACGATCTCATGGCAAAACTGCACAGCACATCTTGAAAGCCATCATTAGGGTTCAGAGTTAATGGAGGAAACGTTTCAACCTCTGCTTATAGTCAGCAATCGGGGTGGGTAGGGCAGAGCCAGGCTGGCTGGAGGCACATCAGGTGCACAGCTTTCTCTTCCATATGGCGTAAGTAAGTGTGACATGAGCTGAGATCACACCTTCTGTTGTTCACTCAATGGGATTTCATTGTTCTGAAAGCTCGCCCAGGATGGAGCTGCCCGGAAAGCAGGAAGATGCTAATTCTCCAGCAGGGCGGTCCTTTCAGATCACCTCGGTCACACCTGAGGGAAGCTAAACCCGGAGCTTTGTGCCTCTGTTTGCCTTTCAGCACACGTGTGTGGGGAAGATTAGCAGCTGGCAGTGCCTCTGACCAGCATTCCGGGCTGGGAAAATGTTTGCATTTTTGTCATGCTACACCGTCTGCCTTTGGTGGGCCGGAGATATCCCAACAAGTTCCAACATTTTGCCAGGTTATTTTACATCCTTTCGTGCACAGTCTGAAGATTTCCTGCAGATTTTCTCAGTCCCGGCCCCCATATCCTGATATTGCTGATGCTGTGGTGGATGTCTCAGCAGCTCTGCACGAGGGGCAGTGATTAGTCCTGCAGCCCAAGACAAGGACACAGACCTCCAGTTCTGCAATAGCACATCCCCAGGGGAAATCTCCTCCTAGCTGCAGGCAGAGAGGAGCTGGCCAGGAGTGCCTATATCTGTATAGATATTAATCCCAGCTAATGTAACTACAGATGTTCTCATTCACGAGCCCATCTAATCCTGTTGGGTCTTTGCCATGGTGTCTCGTAGCACGAGCTCTACGAGTTAATTACGTGCGGTGCAAGGAAGCGTTTCCTTTGATCGCTGGAATAGGTTCCTCTTTGAGAGCAATGAATGTCCCTTTGTGCCTTCCTGGAGGAGCAGCACCTGTCTGACCCGGGCATGGTGCACGCCTTGGCACCTCTCCACCATCTCTTGGCACCGCTGCCGCCTCCTGGGTGCTCCTCCTGCCTTTCACTCGGGCTGAGGGCCCGACGCTGATTTCTATAGCATCCTGATGTGCTATTCAGCGTGGCTCTACCCCTCTCCAAGCACAACCTGCTATCTCCTGGCTCTTCTGTGCTCGGCTGCAATCAGCCAGATGTTTGCAGGCGGCTGGAGCTGAAGTGCTTGCAGCTGGCGGGGACCCTCCAGTGCTCCTCCCACCCGTGCATCCCTCAGGCTTTCAGCTGCCAGCCCCAAAATCCTCTGGCCACATTGGGCAGGTCCCACACTTTGGGCAGGGCCTGCACACACTGTGGAAGGTCCCACATGTTGGGCAGGTTCCATGCATTTATTTGTAAGGCCCCTTCCAAGTCATCCAAGGCACTGAGTCAGGGGGAAGCCAGCCACTCTCCACTGCTGTCCCTAACCACATCTCAGGCACCTGCTGCAGTGTGCTGCTCTTCCTTTCCCTTCCCTTCCCTTCCCTTCCCTTCCCTTCCCTTCCCTTCCCTTCCCTTCCCTTCCCTTCCCTTCCCTTCCCTTCCCTTCCCTTCCCTTCCCTTCCCTTCCCTTCCCTTCCCTTCCCTTCCTTTCCCTTCCCTTCCCTTTTCTCCTGCCTTTTCTCCTTCCTCCTTTCCACCCCCTCCTTTTCCCCCCTTTCCCCCTCTATTTTTCCCTTTTCTTCTTCCTTCCTTTCTTTCCTCCCATCTCATTTCCCTGCTCTCTTTTTTTTTCTTTCTTCCTTTCTTCCCCCTTTTTCCTTTTTCCATCTCCATTTTTCTCTTTTCCTTGCTTTTTGTTCCCATTTTTTTTTCCTTTCCCATCCTTTTCTTTCTTCCTCCCCCTCATTTCTCTTTCCTCCCCCTTTTCCTTGTTTCCTTTCTTCCTTTTTTCCCCCTTTTCCTTCCTTTTGCCTTTTCTTCCCCCACATTCCCCCTACCTTTCTTTAATCTTTGCCCCTTTTCCACCCCCACATTTTGCTCAGTGTCCCTCCCAGCCCATAGATCTCAGCCATGCTCCCTGAAGCCCTGGCTGCTTCCTGTGCTCTGGGTGCCCTTTCCCTCTCCTTGTGTAACCCTGCCCTCATATGCTCATTTTTGCATTAACTGCTGTGCTGCTGCTCTGCTCACACATTACCACCAGCCCGCTCCCTTTGCAGCCCTGCCAGCTCCCCTCTCCATCTACCCCGTGTGTATTTTTCCTCCTGACCCCCCTCACCTCCTGTTGTGTTCCCCCTGCAGAGTGTGATTGCCATCCCGTGGGTGCCGCCGGCCAAACCTGCAACCAGACCACAGGGCAATGTCCGTGCAAGGACGGCGTCACCGGCATCACCTGCAACCGCTGCGCCAAAGGCTACCAGCAGAGCCGCTCGCCCATCGCGCCCTGCATAAGTAGGTGCAGAGGGGGAACCCTGAGCACACCTGGCTGCTGCCTGAGCTGAGCAGCTCACGCTGTAGGGTGCATTGGCTAAAAGCCTGCGTCGGATCTCACCACCGAGTTATGGGGCAGGCATCCTTCCTCCACTTTCTGCTGAAGAAAATCCACGTTCCAGGCTGGTTTTTGGTCACTCCTCCTTCCCCGTGCCTCAGTGGGGTGGCATGAGCCCAGCCCAAGAGCTGATTTCCCTCAGTGCCTTGCTATGCCCTGCAGACACTGTGAGCAAAGGGCTGTCCTCCCCCAGAGCCCGGGGCCGTGGTGAACCAGAGGGTAAATTCCCCTTGCGTCACCCTCTGGGGACGCGCTGCACTAAGCAAAGACAGGCACGGCATTTCAGCACAGCCATGAGCTCACCTCCCCTCCTCCAACACCCCCCCCCCAACCCCCAGCAGCGATCCCAGGGATGCTCCAAAAGTCCCAGATGCTCAAATGCTGCCAGGATTGACGCTGGGGGGCAGGCAGGGCTCAGCTGCTCTGCGCCATAACTAACCCTGCCTCCTCTGTCCCCTCTTGTCCCGCAGAGATCCCAGCCGCGCCGCCCCCCACAGCTGCCAGCAGCACGGAGGAGCCCGCAGGTATGTGTGTCATGCCCCCCCCAGCCCCTCAGTGCCACCACAACAGACATAACAGACATCTTTTCTTGCCTTAACATGAAAGATAGACCGGATTATTGCGCTGACCAAAGAGATGCAGATAACTTCTGTGCCCTTGACATCGGAGTTTTCCAACCCAGGCTGGGCTTATGGGAACTCATGGGGTGATGTGGCTGAGCTGGCATTGCTCAGGGTTACCCCAAGCCAGAGCAGGGGGGAAAGCATCGAACTTTTGGGGGTCCTTCCTGGTTCTGCTTCATCCCAATGGGAGAAAATGGTTTACAGAGCTGCCAGTCACCGCTGTCTGATCTGCTCTAACCCAGATCGGGGTGGGAGTGATTACCGGAGGTGGATGATTTCAGCAGGAGGGTTTAAATGGAACCAGGTGATGGGATCGGTGCGGCTCCGTCTGGGTCTGCAGCGCTCCGAATGAGGAGGGGGTGTCCTCCAGCTCCAGGGCAGGAGCTGCAAGTCCAGCTCAAGATCAACTCATTAGTATTACTTCTATTATCATTACTCATTATTATTTAGAAGTGAAATGAACAGTCCCTTTTCCCACTCTCGAGACGTTCCTGGCTGTGTCCCCTTGCTGAAGCACAGCACTGGTTCTCCATTGCCATGCTGCCCTGGAGCAGAGCACCCACTGTGTCCCTCCTGCTAATGGTGACATGGTGACAGTCCCATGCAGCACCACTGGGCCGGGGAGCTGTTGTCAGGTTGGGATGTTATAGGGCAGCCAATACTGCCGAGCGCCCGTCCCTGCTTTCCATCCCCAGCGCTGCGGGGAGAGGCTTTAATCTAATTACATGCTTTATTTGCGCCAATTTGTTTTCCAATCAATCTTGCTCAGCCAGAAGAAAGGAGGTTTCCACGGGCTCGTTCACACTCCTTGTTCCAAGGGAGAGGTTCGGGCAGTTCTCCTGGGTGGGAGTGAATCCTGCTGCCCCTCGTGTGGGGCAGATGGCCCCATGGAACAGCCATAAGGCAGCTCTGGGGCATCCCAGGCACTGTGCTTTGGGAAGAGGCTGTGGGGTGGGGATCCTGTGTAGGGCTGTGGGGCTGGATGTGGGGCAGGGCTGTGGGGCAGGGGGTGCTCCATGAGCTCTGGCACCCCCATGCTGGCTGTCAGCCCACAGCGGCATTTAGGGCCCGACCTGGGGGAAATCAATGGGAATTCAGCTGTATAAATCAGGATTAGAAACGCAAATCCCATGGGGATTCGAAGCTTCAAACCTGCAGTTTGAGTTACACACCCCAGCCAAGAAATGAGGCTGTAATTGCTCTGTCATGTCAGGATCGAGGACCATTCATTTCCGTTCCCGACATGTGGCTTTGGTGGAATATTAGAGACCCTTTAGGAACTGTGAGCACTGCAATTTGCAGCCCCAAGCCCACAGCCTGCATCCCGCATCTGTCCCATATCCATCCCACATCCATCTCATATCCAACCTACATCCATCCCATATCCTACCTACATCCATCCCATACCCATCCCATATCCATCCTACATCCATCCGCACCCACCCAGCCCCATAGCTGTGGGGTTCAGCCCTGCACTGTGCTTCCCTGCAGCGTTCAGCCTCACACTCTCAGCTCCATCTCTGCAACCAAAAATGAAGTGTAATTACAAAACCGAACTGAATGCAGCTTTGCAGCCCCCACCTCCTGCTCTGCTCACCTCCATCTACCACCAGTCCCCTCTCCAACCCCACTGCTGGGCTGACCCCACTACATAGGGGTGACAATGGGGCTCTGTGGGGTGAGAATGGGGCTGTGGGGGTACTGTGGGAGGGGTCTCTGTGCCATAGGAGAGACAGAACTGCTGTCAGCCCCGGCCCCACAGAGGGGTGTCCGGGTACATCCCCCCACAGCTCCTCCTCATCTTCTGGCTTATTAATGGTGTTTCCCTTCACCTCCTCTGCCCCACAGACTGTGACTCGTACTGCAAAGCATCCAAGGGGAAGCTAAAGATCAACATGAAGAAGTACTGCAAGAAGGACTATGGTGAGTGCAGCCACCCCAAAGCCGGCTGTGCTGCGGGGCAGGCAGTGCTGTGGGATGAGGTGTTATGGGATAAGAGATGCTATGGGAAAGTGATGCTGTGGGATAGAAGATGTTATGGAATAAGGGATACTGTGGGATAAGAGATGTTATGGGTTAAGAGATGCCATGGAACAAGTGATGTTGTGGGATAAGAGATGCTATGGGATATGAGGTGTTACAGGATACGAGATGCTATGGGAGAAGTGATGCTGAGGAATAAGAGATGCTGTGGGAGAAGTGATGCTGTGGGATGGGATAGGCAATGCTGCAGGGTAGATGATGCTGCAGGGTAGGCAGTGCCATGGGATAAGTGATGCTGCAGAGTCAGCAGTGTTTTGGGAAAAGGAATGCTTTGGGATCAGCGATGCCCTGGGACAGCAGTGCTTTGGGATAGGGGATGAGCGATGCTGTGGGGAGGCTGAGCACTGGGACAGCTCGCATTTCCATTAGAGCTGAGAGGGAAGAAAGGGCTGAAAAGTTGCAGGGGGGTAACGCAGCCCTTCTGAGTGACACCACAGCGGGACGCCAATTAGGAGACTCTTTTCCTCACCGTTCCATGGCACCACTACACTGAATGTCCTAAAAGGCCCTAATGAGCTGAACGGAGCTCCTGCTCCTGCAGGCTCTGCTGGCTGCTATCACCCCAGGCTCCTCAATGGGGCCTTTGAGCTGCCCGCCCCATTCACAGGCTGAAAGGGGATGTTGTCCCTGATTCACTTCCCCTATCTCTCCTCTTTGGGTCCCGTTGCGGTGGGTTTTTTGTTGGTTTTCCTTTTGATAAATCGGGCTCTTTCCCACAAGATGGGTTCAGTGCAAATATTTGCAGTGCAGCAGTGATGGGGGGGGAGGGAGGAGTGGGAAGGGGGGGTCCTGCAGCACTGTGCCCACTGCCCCACTACTGAAGGGAGAGCCCCAGTGGAGGTGTGGGGCTGGGATGGCCCTGTGCCCCACCAGGCTTAGGGGCTGTAAATCCCTGATATTGAGGCAGTAGGAAACTGGCGGCTGGAGAGGCAAAGCTCAGTCAGTGCCTTTGCCAACTATGTTAAAAGAAATAATAATAATAAAAAGGAAATATATATATATATATATATCCCATATGAACATTTTGCTCCAGCGGAGGAGGATGCAGCGCTTTCCATTCCCAGAGTGTCATCACTGCGGTCCCAAAGGCTCTGTCCTATATCCTCTGCATGTGGGATGCAGTGGGGCTGAGCACAGGATGCAGTAGGGATGCATATGGGATGCTGTGGGGCTGAGCACGGGATGTAATGGAGCTAAGAATAGGACACCTTGGTCTCCATGTGGGATGCAGCATGGCTTTGCATGGGATGCAGTGGGGATCTGCATGGGGTGCAGTGGGGCTGCACATGGAATGCAGCAGGGCTTCATATGGGGCTATGAATGGACTGCTGTGGGATCCACGTGGGATGCAGTGGGGCCGCATATGGGATTCAGCACAGCTGTGGCAGTGCCAACCTGCCCCTCAGCTTCTCTCCCTCCACCCCACGGACAGAGGCAGCACCCAGCAGCTCTCCCCACACCGTGGGTCAGCATGGGGTGTCCTGTGAGCTCCTCCTGGTTCCTTCCCACTCACTCTCTCCATGCTGTCAGCGCAGAGCCGGGCAGGTCAAAGGTTTAAGCTCTTTTGGAAAGATTTGTTTCCAAAAACTCCAAAGTTGGCCGATGTTCACATTTTGTTACCTTCACACCAGGCTGGGAAATACGCGGTCAGAGCTTTCGGGTGTTTGTTTAATTCTTCTTTTTTTTTGCTTTAATGAAAGCAGCTGGTGTTCATGCCATGCTCAGCAGGAAAAGTACCGATACTCTGCAGGGTGGGGTGGGGGTGTGCAGTGTGTGTGCAAGGGTGTGCAGTGTGCGTGCAAGGGTGTGCAGTGTGCGTGCAAGGGTGTGCAGTGCGGGGTGGGGGCGCATGGTGAGCAGCGGAGGGCTGTGCAATGCAGGGTGGAGGGGTGAGGTTGAGCTCCTCTCTGCAGCTCACACACGTCACAGCCTTTCTCCTCTCCCTCCTTCTTTTCCAGCTGTGCAGATCCACATCCTGAAAGCGGAAAAAAATGCCGACTGGTGGAAGTTCACCGTCAACATCATCTCCGTCTACAAACAAGGCAGCAACCGGCTGCGGCGCGGGGACCAGACCTTGTGGGTGCACGCCAAGGACATCGCCTGCAAGTGCCCCAAGGTGAAGCCCATGAAGAAGTACCTCCTGCTGGGCAGCACCGAGGACTCTCCCGACCAGAGCGGCATCATCGCGGACAAGAGCAGCCTGGTGATCCAATGGCGGGACACGTGGGCACGGCGGCTGAGGAAGTTCCAGCAGAGGGAGAAGAAGGGGAAGTGTAGGAAGGCGTAGGGAGGAGAGGTGATGGACTGAGAGCTGCTGGGGTTGGGTGGGGGGTGGGCGCGGGGGGGCTCACGGCGTGTTGTATTGAGGGATGAAATGGTAACAAAAATACATGAAACCCAACGATGGAACTGCAGATGTGGCGATAAAAGAGCCGGGTGGAGGAGGGGGTGTGGAGCAGTGGTGTGTGTGTGGGGGGGGGCACCATGGGGCACCGAGATGGCACTGAATGGACAGCTGGACACTGAAAGGACAGACAGCACTGCGCTGCTGCTGGGCACCAAACCCGCACCAAACCAACACTGATGGCAATGGAGTGGCTCAGAACTGACATGGAGCTGACAACAAACTGGCACCAAACTGATACCCAGCATCAAACCCACACCAAACCAACACTGAACCAGCACCAAACCAGTACCGAGCCAACAGTGAAACAACCCCTGCCACCAAACTGCCACCGCTGCACCCACACCAGGTAGCCAGGAGCACAGCGGTGATGCTGGAGGAGCCCTACCCAGAACATGGACCCCAGCTTACAGCAGCAGCCCAGCACAAGAGCTGGCACAGCCATCCTGGGCCCCTTGGTGCTGCAGTGCTCACAGTGGGGCCAGGGCAGGACAAGGTGCACGCTGCACTCCCACCCCATGGAAACACCCAACCACGGCTGCCCCATGACCTCCATGGGCTCACTCCTGCACCAGAACAGCAAATGCAGCCCCCAGACCAAGGCCAGGTGCCGTGGCACTTCTCAGCCCCATGGCACAGCCCCATGGCACAGCAAGGGCTCCTTGGGTCCCTGGTCCACGGCTGTGAGGGCAGCACAGTACCTGGGGGGGAAGCAAACATTCAGTCGCTACGCAAAGCAAAACCTCCCCGCTCTTTTTCCTTTCAGGAAACTTGGAAACATCCATTTTATGACATTTTCCAGCCGTTTTTGCCTTGTTTTATAGCAATTGACAATATTTATGTAATGACATAAACCACCATAAAGCGAGGCAGCCGTGTAAATAGGTGCAATGCAGAGGGCTCCAGGGCAGCAGCCGCCACGGAGGGAGGGAGGGAGGGAGGGAGGGAGGGAGGGAGGGAGCTCTGCGGAACCCCCAGCCCCATAGGAAGGGGTCTGGGGGAAAAGCAGCCCCACAACCCGGCTCTACTCATCCCCTCACCCACCATGGAGCTGGGTTTCCCCACTGCAGCGCCCAATGTGAGCCAGCAGCCATGCATCCAAGGGGATTGTGGCCACCAAGAATCCGCCCCCAAGTCCTTTTCTGCCCTGCACAGCAGGAAAGTGAGCACAGGGCACACGGGGATGCCCACAGTGCATGCCCTGTGCCCCCTGAGCACCTTCCCCAGCCCCCAGCACAGCCCCAGTGCTCCCAGCTCTGCTCCACCACCAGCCAGCTCCTATATGGCTACCAGGGCTTGGTGCCCCTGGGGCTCCAGCCCCATCCGTGGCCCTGTAAGCATGACTGGGGTAGCAAATGGTGCCACTGGTGTCACTGGTACAATTGGTGCCCTTGGTGCCCTTGGTTCAACTGGTGCCATAGGCGTCACTGGTACAATTCATGCCTTTGGTGCAAACGGTGCCACTGCTGCCACCAGCGCCCATCCCTTGGGATGTCCCCCAGCATTGAGGTGCCCACGGGTGCAGACCTTCCCCACATCCCCCACAGCCCCAGGATCACCCCAGGGGAACCCATGGCCATCACCCAGCAGGGCTCCGCCGTGTCACCATTACACATCCATCTCACACTCACCCCATGAGCCTGGCATCCCTCAGGGCACCAACCCACAGTGCTGGGATACGGGGACAACCCTGGGGGACGTCAGCAGAGGTTGGGATGGGGCCGAGGAGCAGCGCAAACACCAAAATCACCAGGAAAACCACCACCAAAACCACCATCACCACCTCCTGCGTCGCATCCGTCCCTGTGCAGCCGCCTCCTCTCGGTCCCGGAGCTGTCACAAACCTGTGTTCATTTTTTTATTGTCTCATTTCGATTATTTCTGTTAATATCTTGGAACTGTAAATGTTGTTTAGTTACGACCATCGCATACGGCTTTGGGCAATGTCTCTTTACGATGCATACTAATATATTATGGTTATTATATATGAATATATTTAATGACACGTGGAAAAAAAAAAAAAAGAGAACGAAGTTGTGGATTTTCTTCTTGTTTTTGTTACTGTCGGGGTTTCTTTATTTCAGTCCCTTTTTGGGGGGTTATTTTTTTCTTCCTTCTCAATTCGTTTCTTTAGACTGGCTGTAACTGAACCCAAAGGAGCCTGTAACTTGCCCATTGCCCACTGCTAGAACTGAAGTCAGAAACGCATCGAATAAACTCTTGTAAACCGTCCCGGTGTGAGAGCAGCTCTGCTTCCCATTGCCCCGATGCTGGCACCTCTGGGTGCCAACCCACGGCTGGGATGGGGCACAGCAGAGCCTCACGGTGCTCCGCATCCCTGCATGGGTTGGGGATTTCAGCCCTAGAGGATAAAAAACCCCAAGCAAACAGGGCTGTAAATGGTGCTGCAGGCGGCCCCGGGGTCAGCCCATGTGACCCACGCTCTTGGTGGCTCCGTTGATTTATTCATTCCAAAACATCACAGAGGGCAGAAATCTCAGATCTTTACTGCGGGGACAAATGGTGCAGTTGGGGTCCCATCCTATCCCCCCTTCCCTCCATTCCCCCACCCCCCCCCAGGTCCTGAGCTCTCAGTGCGGTGTGAAGCAGCAAATGGGCTCCTGGGTTGACCCCCATGGCCACAGCCAGGGATGGCAACGAGACGTCAGATGTCACAAAGCTGGGGGGTCCCTCTGGGAGGCAGCAGAACCCCTCCCCAACGTCAGCCCCCGGGTGCTGTGTGCCATGGGGTGAATGCGAGCACTCCGACAGCAGGCAGACAAGTCGTATAGAAACGGACCAGCTTTTATTCTGTAGTTATTGCTTGCTCTACCAAGTCTGAAATCAAAATGGCAAAGATAACAAAATAACAACGTTTTATTTTCTCCTTGTTTGGCCACGTGTGAGCGTTCAGGATCGCTTTTTCGATCGTTTGTAATAAGTCATCCTTCCCTTCAGTTTAAAGGTATAAAAGGAGGAGGCAGATCCCAGCCCCGAGATGGGAGCACAGACACCAGCACACGTCCCAGGGCACGGCAGAGCAGGGGTGGGTGTGCTTTGTGCACGTCCCTGTGCCCGGCAGCAGCAGGCAGGAAGGGAACACATCGTCACCCATTGCATGGCTGTGTCCTCCCACTGTATGAAATCCAGGCAGGGAGAGTGAGCTCAGCCATGTGCCGAGTGGAGGGACAAGATCTGATGGACACGGCTTCATGCTGACGCTGTGGGGCTCACTGGAAGCACAGCGGGGCTTTGTGCAGCACAAGGCTCTCTGCAGAGCTCAGCTGCAGCTCCCACCGGGCCCCCCCTACTTTGTGGGCCAGACAGCGACCACGGCGATGGCAATCAGCAGCAGCACGATCACCACCAGCATTCCTGGAAGAGATGAGACCGGGAGGTAAGGTGGCTGCCTTCATCATTTACAATTTGTAATTACATCTCCTCCCTCCCCCCCCAACACCCCGCTGCCCCCCCAGGCACATCTCCATTCTCATGAGCCCCCGACTCACGTTGCTCTTCTCTCATTGACCCCTCAGATTAATTCTTTAGCTGTGCCTGTGGAGTATCGTCCTGCTCTGACATCTGCCTCGCAAAGATTACAGGGGATACGTTCAGCTCATTGCGAGGGCTGCTCTGGAATCCCTCTGTACCGTCCCGCCGGGGGAAAGGATTATTGGGGAGGAAACCCAAATTGCATCAGGAAATTGTTTCCAATGCAAACTACTCCCACTTCCAGGGAACTCTGCAGAGCGTGAGCAGAGCTGCCAGCGCCGTACCTGCCTTTGGAAAGCAAACATGGAGCGATGCTGGTGGGCACAGCACAGCTCTGCCCCACGGTGCGGCCACTGCCCCACGTCCCTGAGCACAGCCCCACACTGGGCCCTCCAGCATTGGGCTCTGGGTCGGTGTCTGCCCGCAGTAATCCCAGCAGAGCTGTGGGAACACACTGGGGCTCCAAGAGCGGAAAATAACCCATCCCCGCTCTCAGTCCGTGAGCAGATGACGATTACTCAACCACTTACAATATTTACAAGTCCAGCTCATGGCAATTAAAAAAGGATGTATTAAAATAAACTCCTCTTTCCAAGCTGGAAAAGGATATTAGAGACGGCTCTTTGTCAATAGTGTCATGTTTTCTGTGCAGGAACCATCCCAGCGCCAGACCCGACGTGTTTTTCCAGCAGTGCAGAGTTGCCACCAGCGCTCCTCCAGCTCTGCTCAGCCCCATTCGGATCTGCTCTGCCCCCCAGGCTGTGCTCACAGGGCTCAGCACTGCACGGGCTGTGTGCTGTGTGCTGTGTGCTGTGTGCAGACCCACCTCTGCCACGCTCTGCACTGGGGGGGGGGGGGAGGAAGGAGTTTAGAGGGTGCAAATCCTCTGCACGGTTTCAGTGCAATGGGAGTTTATGGACTTCAGCAATTAATTAGACGACCCGAGATGGGTTTGTTGGAACACACCCTGTAAGTGTGAGCTATTAACGATACCGAGTTAATGGGGCGTAATTATTCCTTGACAGCTCCCAAGAAGAAGTGCACGTAAACGTGGCAGTGCTGCACAGTGGGGAAGGTTGGGGACACACAGACTGAAGCTGCAGAGCAATGCAGGACAGCAGCAGCAGAAGGAAACTTGCTGCATTTCCTCCTGGACAGAAATGGTTATTAAAACCCAGAGCTGCTGCTCTGTTCCCTAAAGCATTGCATGAGGATTTTCTCCTGTAGGAGATGGATGGATGACACGGGTCAGTGCAGCATGAGCTGGTGCTCAGAGCCCAAGGCACACAGAGCAGGTGTGTGCTCTGTGCTCCCTCACAGAGCCCTTTGGTCAGTGCTAACAGCCACAGCCCAGCACTGATTTCTGCTCCTCAGCTGACACCGCTGCTTTCACAGCCCGCTGCTGCTCGTGCCAGCTTTGTGACAAGGCAATATTTACCGTGAAATATCCATTATTGTGCTGAATACAACTCCCGGGGATGTGAATGCATTGAGGATCTGGCAGGGACTCGAGTGCCTTTAAAAAGGCAGGCAGGAACTCTGTCATAAACACATCTTGTTTTGACAACTCCCTCCTGAACACGCATCAAAAGATCTCTGGTCCAGCTCTATCAGCCCATTGCTTTCCCATGAGCACCGTCCTGCAGCCACGGCACGGCAGCCATTGAGACTGGAGGTGCCGTCCCTCCATTGGGGTTCATGGAACCCTACAATGGCTGGGTTGGAGGACACCCTACTGACTGCACCCCCGGCTCAGGCTGCCATGGACCATCCATTGCCCATCACCAGCAATGGGGCACCCCAACTGTGGGCAGCAGCCCCGGGCTCTCTGGGTGCAGCCCAATGGAGCTGGCAATGGAAATAGGCAAACATTGGGGAGAAGGTCCAAAATGGTTTTGCAGTATCGTAGGCAAGCTGATGAAAGCAAATGCAGGGTGAGTTTGCTTGTGACAGCCGAGCCCTGGACCCAGTGAGAGAGGAAATCTCTTCCAGTCCTCACTGCAGTGGATGGGCCTTATAAATAGGAGAAGTAAATACGAGCATATGCAGAGGGATGGCTTCTCTCCTTCTATGGGGTGATCCTGTTCAACTCGGTGTAGTGCCATCCTCAGCACCGGCGTCTTTTATAGATAACATAAAAATAATAAATAGCATGTGAGGGCTTTAAAGAGCCCGGTATAGCATTACATTACCTGGAAAAAGCCAAGTTTTGTGCCAAGGAAGTGAAATTCCCACCAAACTGACCCTCCCGAAGTTTATGAATAAGTCTTCTTTTATACCAGACACGGAGCGCTAACTTATAAACACATAATGGCTGTTTTATAGGGCGGGAGGGAAGCAGAGAGAGGATGGAGCTGCAA
Source organism: Excalfactoria chinensis (assembly GCF_039878825.1). NCBI lineage: Eukaryota > Metazoa > Chordata > Aves > Galliformes > Phasianidae > Excalfactoria > Excalfactoria chinensis. The sequence goes on from NC_092841.1 coordinate 1,831,767, forward strand.
CCAGAGGCCGGGCTGCTTTCTTTATGGACATTTTAACTTCACAGTGTTAGAAAAAGAAGAAGCCAACACCTTTACCTGCTTTTTCACTGAGTTAATTCATTGCCTGATTCCCAGCCCCAGCCTGACTGTCAGGGCAGCACAGCTCCACTCCTGCCCCTGACGCACTCATCCAGCACAGCAAGAACTCCAGCACACCCGTCCTGCTACCCTTCACCTTCCCTAAAAGAAGCCACTTTCTCCCCCAAAAGCTATAAAACCTCTCCCCCTTACATCCTCCTGCCTTCAAGCGAGATGGGGCATGCAATTTGTATTGCATTAAGAACCACTTTAGCACAAATCCCATGCTATTAAGCCGGCTTGTATGTAAATACACTCCCCAATCCCTACACCTGCATCACTGAAGCCATCTCCCCGGAGGCCCCGTTCTTTATTAGCTCTGTGACAGCCAAACCTGTGCTGGGGCCGTGCAAAGCGCCGTGGCTGTGCGCTGTCCCACGCCTGTGGGAACCCGGCATTATTGCTTCTGACCTCCTCTGGTCAGCCCAGAAATTCAACGCTGCATTCATACCTCTCAGCTCTGACATGGAAATCATTGGCAACGCTCACACAAATCAAGACCAGGCTCCAAGATGGGTTATTAAAGGCTCCAACGCCCATGTGCTTCATTGGGTCTGAGGGAAAAAAGGAGACACTGCTCATGAAAGCTAAGCTCTTTGGAAACAACAACTATTGCATTATTAATTCCTTGTTTGGAAGAGAGACAGAGCTAGGTCATTCCTGTGTAGGACGAAAAGCTCAGCAGTCATTCTGCACTTGGAGTTGCCCATCCAACCATAGGCTGACCTGATGCCGTTGTGAACAGAACCACAATGGCACGTGCTGCAGAGGTGATCCAGAACAGTGGAGATGCGGCCCTGAGTGGGCATGGTGGGGTGGGTTGGGGTGATCTTAAAGGCTGTTTCCAACCTTAATGACTCTGCTGTGCTATGAGAAGCTGCATTTTGCTGCCGTGCTCCTCTCTCTGCAGTGTGATGCTGTTAGCACCAGCCTTCCATTGGGGCACAAGGCACCTCCGTGCATTGACAGCAGCACCTGCTGGCAAACAACAGCGAGATAGAAACAAATGGCAAAGTCAGCCCCAGAAGAAAGGCAAAGTGGGTTTAAATCCAAACCTTTAATTGCTTCGGTGATCAAATGATCCCCAGCATTCGGGTCCCAAACCACGTGCACAGCCCAACGGAACGGCAGGAAGTGAGATAAGTGTTTCCCTTAATCCATTATTGTCAGACCTCAATTTGCTTCTCTTCTAATCTATTTTTCAAATTACGAACGCATGCCAGATAACACATTGAACTACTTCCAAGAGCACTTGCAGTGAAATCCCATCTTCTTTCAAGAGAGCAATGTATATTTTGTATAAGCCCAACCTCAAATGAACTGCCATGGCTGGAGGAGCGGCAGAGCTGAGTGCAGCCCCCCCCACCAGTGGGCTCCCACCATTGCTCACATCTCCAGCACAGCCACCGCTCACTCTGCACCAAGGGAATCTGTGCTCCTGGCACTGCTTGAGTGTTGCAATCCAAAGCTCAAGGTGCCACGTAAATGCAAATGTGATAATACCTCTGTGGGTCTCCTTAAGATACAGATCGTCCAGCTACGGCATCAAGGGGAGACACAGACAACAGCAGGCACAGCTGAAGAAGGTTTCTGGTGGAGCTGAGGACTAACCTGCTGCTGCTTTCCCTGATGCTGCCTATTTTACTTCCACTCAAACCTGGCAGCTTCCACTGAGCTCTGCTTCCCTGCTCTGTGTGCAAGGGAAGCACAGGCTGCACACAGCCAGCCCAGTGCAGGACATCACCCAGACCCCAGCATGCACGAAGCTGGAACCGTGCTCATGTTTATTCCTTTTGCTCTTGCTCGAGTGACTTCACAGACTTTCCTTGCCTGTCCTCACACTGCTATTATCAAACTATTTCCAAACCCAAAGGTCATCGGCAGACACGGTTACTGGATTTTTTTGCACGCAGCTTATTTTTCTTCCTTTTTCTTAACATTAAATAAGCACGCACACTTTCCAACGTTCCCTTCTCCAAGCTCTCTAGCATCCTTTCCCTTACATAAGCAATGCCAAGAAATAAGATCAGTCAAGAACCAGGCTGCACTTCTGAACAACTGTGTTACAGCTTGGAATGGGACTTGTGAAAGTCTGCAAACCAGCAGTGTGCACCAAGCCTTCCCAGAAGAAGGAAACCAAACAAGCCTACAAATCCCTGCCCTTAGACAAGGCTCAGCCATGGGAGTCCAACCAATACACGGGTGGCACCTGAACTCTTCCAGAGTACACTGTGTGAAAACCAGCAGGGAATCATAAAATGGTTGAGTTGGAAGGTTGTTAAGGTTGGGTTGGAAGGGACCTTGGTTGGGTTAGAAGGGACTTTAGTTGAGTTGGGTTGGAAGGGGCTGGTACCCCCCACCCCAAGCTCAGGCTGCCCAGGGCTCCATCCATGCCCTTGGGCACCTCCAGGGATGGGGCACCCACAGCTCTGGGCAGCAGTGCCAGGGTCTCACTGCCCTCTAAGTGATGAATTTCTGCCTCACATCCAACCTAAATCTCCCCTCATTTCACTTAAAATCTCCAACCTTAACCAACCTGCACAGACAGCAGGGCTAGGATGGGTTACATCCTGGAGTCGCAGCTCCTCCACAAATCCATCCATCCTTTGCTCCTTCCCCAGCAGCCTGAGCACTGGCACAGGGCTGCAGCCCAGCTGGCAGCCCCCAATGGATCCCAAAAGGAACCGCCACCCCAAGCCGCTACCTGGGGCAGCACTATGCAGGGACACGACAGATGATCCCAGTGGGGGGCTGTTGTTCCTCCAGTAAAAACAAATGGGAAAAAAAATAAATAAAATGAAAGGACTGCTCTGCTGGCCTGGCACAGAAGGGACATCTGCCTGTGTCCATCTGCCACTGCGCTGACACCCCGGCTTTGTTTTTGGTAGGGTCAGTTTTCTGCCATTATAGCTCCCTGAACCAGCTCACCAGGACGCTCTACCAGCACAAGGAAAGAGATGGGAGCGTGGGGAGAGGGAGCAGGTAGCCCCAGATCTGCTCAGACACATCAGTAAATCGTCCCATAAGGCTCTTAAATCACTGGAGGAGGTATTATCTTTTGCCTCCTCCTTTGTTTTTCACTCAACCAAATGCTGGGATTACTGGGTGAGATGGATGTAATATAGTGCCAGGATGCTTCTGAAATGTTTAAAGCATCAACAACTTACTGTTACGCGTTAAGGCAAGAGTAAAACAAGTAAAACAAAGACACCTCAGCCCAAGTCAGTCCAATGAAAGGAACAAGAAACAGAACTGGAGTTTTACTGCTCTATTTGAACCCGCGAGAGGAACTTTACCAGCAAGGCACTGACCAAGGAGGGTGAGTTATAGCACAGACACATCATATAGTGCTCATACCAAGTCATTTCAGGTCAGATTAAGTGTTCTTGAAGTCTGGTCCATGTGTCTTTTATTTTATAAAGTGCCCTACTTGCACAAGAACTGTAAGAACTCCTGAAAATGGGATGCTGGCTCCTAAGTCACTTGGATACTTAACTGCGTGGTCAGAAGGGCTGAGATTTACATACAAATTGCAAAGCTTCTAAATGGCTTCCTCAGAGCAAGAAACGGGGGTGGAAACGAGAGAGTATTTAATGATTAGTTCCTTATGGGTCCGACATTCTTGAAGCATATTTCTTGCAGTCCCTGGAACACTCCTGCATTCTTGATTGCAAAATGGCAATAAGTGATTTCCTTTGAAAGCCTTGTCTTTTATTGGAATACTAAAAATACCCCCACCAGCCCCACTCTACGCCACTCTCTCTCTTTCCTGGACAGGCACCATCAACCCTGATGTATTCTATTTTGAAGAAGGCAATAAACATTTCAGCATGGTCTGTTCAATCCCACTTCGTAATAGATCTTGCATTTCCAGTGGAGCCCCTAGTAGCGCCATAAATCATCTTTACATAGACTGAAGTATGAGAAACTCAAGCTCAAAGGCAGCATGGATTTATTTATTTTTTTCTTTTTTCTTAAAAAAATAAAATGAAATAAAAATTACAAATGGGCACAAAAGAGTCGAGAATGAAATGGGAACCCACTTGGATGCCCCCATCAGCCAGAGCTGCTGCCGTGGTTAACAAACCTGCACTGTGCAGCTCTGCTCCAGCCCATTCACTTGATGTAAACCTACCTGGAAAGATGATGCTTTGTGGGGTGAGGCTTGGAAAGAATTTCCCCCCGCATCCATTACATCTGAACAAACACGGGTTTCAAATCTGGGATACTCTGGCTGTTGCTTATTTAAAAAGCCGCAGATGAAGATTAATTGCGCACCGTGTCTGAACTGGTGACACACATCCACCTCTCCTTTGTTTGTTTTGTTCATTCCATATTGACTTAAAGTCTGAACCGTTCTTCCAACTGCTTCACTCGTCGTGTCTGCCTCCATTTGCTACAGGCCTTGGAGAGGAATCTCAAAGTACATTCAGGTACATGACCAGGTGACTACCACATTAGCCAGTTTTATCACTGATGTTCTTGGCTGGGGCTGGGAGCTTCTCCAGGAACAGCAGAGTGCCAGGAGGCTCAAGAACGAAGGCCAGCTAAGGGCAGGATGCTACCAGCCTTCCTCAAGCCCTCTGCATCAAAGTCTTATGCAGTCAAGTGCCAGCAGGGAAGTAACCCAGAGTGATGGCACAGGCTGCAAACACAAGTGGACGACGAAAACTGCTTCCCAAGTATTAATCTGCCCACCAGGAGCTTGGTTACACAAGGCGGGCTGGGTGAATCCAGCACTCAAACAGCAAGATCTGGTCAATCCAAAGAGAAGACAATGAGTCCTAAATCATAAAGCCTTCAAGAGGAAAAGCACCATTGGTTTCAAGTGCAACGCAATGCTCAAAGCGCAGTCAACATCAACTCAGACCAAGTTGCTCGTGGCTTTGATAATGTAAGGCAGGTAAACCTCCAGGAACGCTCCTGGCTCCTTCTGGATGAAGCCACAGCAGCAGATACGCTCGGTTTTGCAAACAGGCTGTGCTACTCTGAGAAAGGTTCTCACTAACAACTGTAAGAGCCTCCTCAAAAGGCCAAGGGAAACAGGCCGGGTGAAGCAGCCTCTGTCAAAGCACGGAGCCAACAAATACAGTGCCACGATAAGAAATCAGAGCTGACTTGTATAATCACTTCTAGAAGTTTGCGGTAAATGGAGCCTGAAGAGCAGAAGGCTGATAGAACAACGTCGTTCGGAAGCAGCATGAAAGTTTCACGTCGATGAAGGAGGGAATTCAATCTGCGCCGAATTCTTGAAATCATTTAGATGCTAAATGAAGTTCCTCCTCCAAAAAAAGAAAGGAAGGCATTTCTTAAAGCCCACACACAGATCTGTGACTGCCGCATGTTAGGGGCTGACATAGAACTATTCTGGTTTTGGAAGGCTGCATTGTCTCCTGTGTCAGCGTGGCTGGTTTCCTTCATTTCGTATTTTGAACTTATCCCAGTGCAGCACACGAGGTTGTCTTTCATTTTGGGTAAAACTGAAGGGAATGGGGAAAACCCCAATATCACTTCATCTCAGTACCTGCCCCAAACGTGAAGCGCTTGTAAGCTCTTGGCTCCAGTTCTCTCCCTCTGCCTGCCCATACACCAAGGAGGAGCTGCGCTCCCAGCAGGGAATGGCAGCAGGACCCGAGAGCACCTGCACAAGGCAGGATGGTTTCCTCCTGATGTTTTGCATCGTCTGTTGCCGTTGGAGAATGATTCCCTTTTAGAGCTCCTTAAGGCATCGCTAGATACAAAAAAACAAGGACAGGTCTGAGTGAGGACTGTGCCCCTGTTACCAAACCATCAGCAGGGACAAAAACACCACGGAACAAAAAGAAGTTGCCTGATTTACTAATGACTTCTTCTCCTTCAGACTGATCCGCTCAGCCCGGTGATCCCCTCACACTTGGAGGTGGAGAAGATGCACGTGGTGCAGAGGGGCCCATAAATCGCTGCGGTCATTTGTCTGAGCCCCAGCGAGGGACGCTCCAGATGCTTTTGCAATAGTGCTGTTTTGATAGCATTACCAGCAGCGTCCCTTATTAATCATGTTGCCACTAAACGTCCCTGTGGACTATTTGCTGATGCTGAGCTTTTCCAAACCAGCCCAGTTTCCTCTGAATTTACGGAAAGCTCAGTGAAGATGTCTGCAATGAAAACGAACCTCACAACCGGGGAAAGGAGGGGAAACAAACTCACTTTTAACCATGGCTCGTCCTCTGCTTAATCCTTTCCCAAGGAAAGCAATTGGCTTTTGGGGAGGAACATCAAAAACGGAGATGAAAGGAAACACACCCTTCCATTTCATAGCACAGTGATGTTTTCGTGCAAGATGATCCTGAATACAGCCCAAGAGTCAACGCTGCTGATGGGACACCCTTATTTGCCTTCCGTATGGAGGCTTGGATGTTGTGTTTTCCTGCTGGCGTTCACGGCTTTTTCTTTTAGCATTGTCCGCTGGAGTTTTAAGGACTTTGAAGGAGATTTTCAGCATGGTCAACTGCCAAGAGCCATCTCCCAGCTAGCTGCCTCGCTCATAAGTCAGTAGCTGACATTACAACAGCAGATTCTATCTGCAAATCCAATAATCCTCCAACTACCAAACATCGCTTTCCCCCGAGATTACTTTTGATGGGGAAGAATATCCTTTGCGAGGCAAAACATTTTATTTAGCATTTTAGCTAACAAAACACATGGCAAAGCTACAGCCCTCCCCGCAAAATCCATTTTCCAGCTCCCCTCCTCACTCAGCCCCCCTGTGAACATGGGAAACCATTAACACAAGCTGCCACAATTAACTCCTAGCATCTTCTTCAGCACCTCAGACAATCCCGAGCTACTTGTCATGCAAACAACCTGTGAGATTCATTCTCCTTGCAGGGAAAGGAGGGGGTAAATTACGGAGTTAAGTAGATTACTGGGCAAGGAGTCACACTCTGCAGCCTTATGAGATGATTAGACCCTGGGAAATCCATACACCAAATCCCCAGGCTCCATAGTGCACATTCATTACCAGATTCTGGATAAACCGCAATCAAGAACCTTCCCTGGCAGCACTGAGTATTCCCATTCCAATGAGCTTTCATAGAGCTATCCCCCAAAAAGGAGACCGTATTTAAGATGTTAGAGAAAAAGGATCTTATGGCTGCATTTAGCAGCTCGGCTGTGAGATGCCTGTTTCTCTTTCCAGCCTTTGTGCAGCAATGCTACCAGTACCACCATCAGCACTGATACTAAAGAAGCACCGTTGTTGCAGTGTGGGTGTGTGAGCAGCACCGCCAGCAACAGGACCCGGGGACTACAGAGGGCTGCTGGCAAATGAGACAGAGAGAAGCAGTTATCTGCCACGTGCATTCAATAACTCTGGCCTAACACCGCAACTTTTTCAGTCCAAAGGAGGAAAGAAATGTAAGATTTGCAGCAAGAAAGCCAGCTGCTCCAACAGCAGTGGGGAACAGCCCATAGGGAGCTCCAAAGAACAAGCTCCCAATGAAGGTCCATTTGCCTCGTGGTAGATGGGTGATCCCACCTTAGGACTCTCCCAGGAACAACTGGACTGACATTAGGGAAACCCATTGCCCATATGGTGGCATAAATGGGCAGCATTTGTCCCCTGCTAACATCTTCTTGCAATGAGCACCGGCTGCAGCAGCAGTCCAGGCTGTTCCACAGATGTTCCAGACTTCACTTTATAACACACTTCATTTTCTTTTTAAAAGACTCCTATGCGGCATTATTCAGCAACCCTCCATTATCTAAAGAATTACAAATTCCCTATTTTCTTGATCTATATAAAGCAAAGGGCGTAACCCCATCAAGCACATGAAGGTGAGAGTTTGCTGCAAGCTCTCCCTCCCACCTGGGGTATTTTTACCAAAGCCACGTCTTTAAAAATAGCTCTCAGAGAAAAGTCTCTTATGCAAGAAGTTAGTTCAGGACTGCTGAACTGCAGCCTGCCCCCATCCACAGAAACTCCACCACAGGGACTATTCTGTGCCCTGGGAGCTCAGTGGAGGCAATGAGAATGGGAAAAAAAAACAGCAGCACAGTGGATTCAGCAGTCAGCCTGGTGCAGGGGTCTCATCTCATGGATGGTATGCAATGCTCAGGTGGGGACAGCAGCACTGCAACCATTAAGGAGCTACCAGGCAGGGCAGCTGCTGCAGGACGGAGCCAGCAAAGCAGAGCGATTCCTTGCAGCGATCACTGCACCACTTCCTACCTCCACCTCTCATGACCACATGGGTTTTTTTTAGCTCTCACCTTCCAAGAACCTTGGCAGAAGAGCACAAACCCCAGAGGGAAAACAGAACCGGCCACGTGAGCCCACAGAGATGGGAAGCCTGCCTAGAAGTTACACGTTTCCTGCCTTCCTGGCATCCCATTTTTTTCTCAGCTAATGCTCAATGAAGGCTTCAGAAGGGTGTCCTCCCCTCAGCTCAGCCATTTTGTGTCTCAGGTGAGCTGGACCACCGCTACATCCAGCCCCTGCGCAGAGCCGAGCCAAAACTACCCCTTACCTCACGCTCGGTCCTCCCACAAACCTTGCCAAATTAAGCAAGGAAGCAGACGACTGGAGCTCGTATGTTGTAAAACTTGTTCAGTCATAACCCATAAAAATACCTGAATGCCCACCTACGGACATGTGCTGCTGCCACCAAGGGCCCCACGCCTCCCATTGGGTGCTGCTCAGGCTGGGATGCCATTCCACGTCCAGATACGCCCAACTGCAAATGCTGATGAGAATCATTCTGCTTTGTGCTAGAACTTGCATGACTAAAGACAAGCACCTCTTGACCTTCTCACTCAGCAGCAAAGGAAAATCAGTTCTGTTGAACCCCTCCTCCCTTAGAAGATGAGTCCCAGCATCTGGATCCTCTGGTAATGAAAAATAAGGATCTTTCAAAAGGAAGCAAGACACCCAGACAGACTGAGCAGAGAATCCAGCCTTCCTTATCTCAGCTCCCACAAAGCAATCCCCTCTCCTGCAGGACTCCAGATTCACCAGCTCCCCATTCACTTCAAGCAATCAGCAGTGCAATCCTCCGCCTGCTTCACAATCCCAGCAGCAGCTCAGAGGATGCAGCTCAGGCTGGAGCAGACCCAGGCACAGCATCCCAACACAGGAACAGCTTTTCATCGCCGTGCAACGCTGGCTGGACTAAATCCAAGATATTCCATGATATGGTTTCTCTCCCAGAGCATTAACCACTAAGATGTGTGCGCAAATATGTTATGAATGCCTAACTGCAAGCAGCTAAGTACACAGGAGAGGAACTTACTCTGCTCTCATTGACATCACTGCATTCAGCCACCAAAGCAATGAACACTTGTGAAGTGCTGCAGGTGATGGCAAACAAAACGAAGCACTCCAGAGCTGTTAGGATCGGCACAGGACACAGCAAAATGCTGTGCACCAAGTGGAAATAGCTGTAGCAAGCAAAGCAAACAGCAGAGCTGCAAATAGTGACACTGGGAAGGAGGTGCAACAAGGAAGAGATGGAGAACAGAGAGTGCGGGCCGTGCAACACTAACTGCAGCCATGGTGGGGATGGACCAGAGAGGAAAGGGAGCTCTCAATGAAGCGAGGCAAAAGGCATTCAGCATTTCATAAATTCACTGGCAACAACGACAGCAGCAAAACAACAACACGCAAAAAGCCGTTTCCAGTCACACCAAAACTATTTACAAATCGAGGTCAGATTCGTCAAATAGTTCCAGGGTTAAGAAAGAAAAACAGAATGAGGTTTGTAAAATGCAATGAGGGAGGGGCAGGGGAGTAACCACCACATCCCTCCTGCACTGCGCACTGCAGGAACACATCCAGGCTTCAGAAAAGAGGGTTCCAATGCCTCAACGTGAAGGGCAGGGAGCAGCGGGTGTGAAGTCTGGCCTGGTTTGGGCAGCAGGCGGAGGGACGTGGGAAGCTGAGCAGGGCAATACGCAGCCCAGCACAGTGCGCCCCAACCTCACGCTCCAGCAAGAGCTGGGGATCAACTTTAATTAAACACTGATCCAGCTCCCACGCCACCGCAGCGTGCTCTCAAACACTGCCCCCGAGTGAAGCCGTTCTGAATCAGAAAGCACAAAGATCAGACAAAAAGCTCCAAATTCACAAATAGGAACCGAGAGCCCCTTCTCAGGACATTGGAAACGTCAGTGTTTACAGTGCTGAGCTGACGGACTGCCCCAAACCATCCCCTCCGAACCACTTGGCACCGCTGCTGTTACTGGGGAAGGCCCAAACGTCGGCCTTTTCCCCCTTGCTTTCAATTCAAGTATCGAGGAGGGAAATAAACAAAATGCAAGAAAAAAAAAAAACAAAAAAACCCATGAAAATGCCAGAAAAACATTTGCTGCTCCTTGAGTGGGAATGAGTCACTTTGGCTCTGAAAAGGTGCTTTTCCAAAACTTTCTTGCTGCGCCGTCGCTTCGCTAATGCTCCAGAGCTGCACACAAAGCACTGCCTGCTGGGATCCCCACAGACAGTATAAACGCTGCAGCACTACAACAGGCAGCCCTGCAGGAGCTGGAAGCCTGGCCGTGTTACACACAGCCCATGAATGCAGCCAGAAACCTCTGGTTGTGCAGGGTTTATGCTTTCCAGGCTCTCTGAACCTGGTGGCTCTTCTCTTGCTGATTCAGGAGAGTTATACAAAGACGTGTATAAAGGGACTGTGCTAAAATCCTGACCCTTGTGCTGCACAAAGCACTCACCTGGTGGGCTGTTCTTGTGGGCATGTGATGAAGCACTGCAAAGAACAGCAGCACCACGGGCTCCTGAGTGCAGGTGAGCAGGGCAGGAGGGAGCAGTTATCACCTGCAACCATGTCCCATTATCTGCATCACACCTGAACTCGAGTCGTAACGTGGGAATTGCTCAGCTGAGGAAGTAAAACGAGTTTATAGAAGTTCCTGATATGAGAATGTTACTCCCACTCTGCTCTGCCCAATAAACCCCCGCAGCGTGCAGCTGGCAAAGCCTCAGCTCAGCACCTGCCAAGCTGACAGCATCGCTGGGTGCTCTCCAGTGGGTGTGAGGCTGCACAGCATCCAGCACCGAGCCCTGACCAGCCTCACTTCAATTCTGTGTGTTCTGCTCCAGGTGAGCTTATTCTGCTCTACAACACAGGGATCTGAACAGGCTAATTGCTGGGCTGAGGCCAATGGGATGAGCTTCAACAAGACCAAGTGCTGCATCCTGCACTTCGGTCACCACAACCCCATGCACTGCTGCAGGCTTGGGGCAGAGTGGCTGTAATAACCAGCTACCTCATGAGCCATTCCCCTGGCAGCTCATTGCCCAGCCAGCCCATGACATTTCATACCTATATCCCTCCCTGTGTGCACACCCATAGCATGTGCAGAAAGAACCAGAGATCACCCTTCTGCTTCAACCTCTGCTCCCCGCAGTGCTGAGGACGGCAGCTCTGTGCCACCCATGCTGGGCTCCCAGTCACAGCTCCCCATGGGCTGACCCAATGCACCCAACCCACACTGCTGCAGACACAGTTTGCCAACACAGCCAGGCCCATTCACACCCAGGGGGCCTCCAGAGGACAAAGCCTGCTGTTCCTTAATTAAGCCTAAGCGAAAGGCGGCCTAACAGCATCCTACTTCCATCTGTGGGTACCTCAGCCTGCACTTCAAGTGCACCACTGGCAGAGCCAGGCTGTGAGAGCTGCCCGACAGCTTTCCCTTGTAAGCACAGCCCTGCAGCCCAGCCTGCCGTGGCCCTGCCCACCATGTTGGATGTCCCTATAAACAAAGGGGCTGCTGTGCTGAGCACTTCTGCCCCAGCCTGGAGAGCTCTTCAGCGCGTCTCATCTCATTAACGTTGCCCTAAATGCAATCCCTGCAGCACAACAAGGGTGCACACAGAAGCAGGGCCCTTTGCATGCCTGCAAGGAGCTCTGCTCATCCCCTGCACATCTGCATGTGGACAGCTGTGCACCTGCCTGGTGCGAGGACTTCACTTCGAGTGGGACCCGGAGTGCAGTGCAATGCCTCCCTGCTCATTAGCAATGCCCGGCAACGCGCAGCAGACAAAGCTCTGCAAACAAAGTGCAGGGGGAAGGGGAGAGAGGAGGATTTTTTGTTGTTTTCCCTTCTCTTTTTTCCTTTTTCTTTATAAAAAAAGAAAGCAGTGCAGAGGAATTCTCCATTCACTGATCTGTAGAATGCATTAATATCCTGAGCTGTTGGCACAGCCTCCCGCGCTCGGGGGACCAACAATGAGAGCAATGACTTCGAGTCTGGGATCCTCAAATAAACCACCCCTGCTGTCATGGCCACCGGGAAGGAGAATAACAGCCATAGGAGCTGACCTTCATTTCGTTGTTCCTCCAGACCCGACTGCTAGACCTCTGTTTGCCTGTTACTAGGATCTCCTGGCTGAAAAATGTAAGCATTTCCTACACGATACAAGAGGCAGTTTATTAGGTAAATAAACCAGGCCCCGAGCGGTCGCTTCTGCTTGGTAATGAGGAGGGCAGGGAAGGAGCAGACCTCCCCGCGCCACCTAGAATAACCCCAATCAATGCTCTATAACTAACACCACATGCATAATTTTAAACAGACAGTTAATGAACAAGAGAAGGTCACCGCAGCCCGGCCAACTTGTGAGCAAAGCCATTTGCCTCAGAAAACTCCAGGCCATAAAAATCACAGCAGGCACCGTCAGCATCATATCAAACCGTCCATCCATGGAAGCAGAAAGCAGGTTAAAAGAAGCATTTTCCTGGAGGCTTCTTACAAAAGGAAGCATCGGGGTAAGGGGGGGGGGGGGAGATGCTTACAGAGCCAACCTCTGCCAAGGGCACAAAGAAGCAGCAAAGGGCACCCATGGGGGCAGCCCACCCCCAGGAGCCTATGATAAGAGTGATTTAATCAGCAGGCAATGACCCAGGTGCAACAATTAAGGCCATTTTGCTCGTAGCTCCTACAAAAGGTGAATGGTAGTGAGTGGCAGCCAGTTTTAGGCTTCCCAGCACATCTCTGAGATAAACAGAAGAATCGGACAGTTTCATAAAGCATGGCTGGGAAAATGAAGTTTCTGCTGAAACAGAATGAATGGTCCCGTTTTCCTGCCAGAAAGGCAATGTTTGGTGCTTGTTAAGAAAGATATCACTGTGAAACAGCAGCTCCTGCGTTATGGGATGTCAGGGATGCTGCACATGACACCTGTAAGGCACTGACCCCCCCCACAGGCACGCACAGCTTCACACCTGCAGCTGCTGGGCCAGCCCCAGTGCTCACCAGAACCACAGAGCAAAGCCAGAGCACAAACTGCAAACCAAAGCCCTTCTTCCTTCCAGCCCCAAAGCAAAAGGTTTCAGATGCATTTTAGCTGCGGGCGGGTTTCACTCTATAGGATGCTGCTGCTGCACGGTCTGTGGGGCATCCAGCTTGGGTTGCAGAGCAATGAAGTGTTCCTGCTGCACAGTGACACCGTACTGACATGGCCACACTGATGTCACCATGAGGGTTTAGGAAGCAATACAAACCTGAGCTGCAGCACAGTTACAGGAGCAGCAGCACGCTGTGCCCATTGCTGCAGGGCAGGGGGACAGCCAACAGCACCATGTTCAGCACGGGGTGCAAAGCATGGCTGCAGCCTTGGGCTGGTGCTGGCCCTCAGTGGCCTCTCAGCAACTACACAAACACTGCCTTGAAGGCTCCATTCAGCTCAGTCCCACCTTCCAGCTGTGTCAGATTGGTGTCAAAGCTCCAATCCTTCAGCAATCCCATCGCTGCCTGCCCTCCTGCCAAACAAAGCTGTAAGATCACAGCCCCTCTTGATTTATATACCCCACTTCTGGTGGCACCAACATCCTCTATGCATCTCAGAAAGCCCTGAAGAGACAACATAACCGCTCTGCCCCTCGAAGACCCATTTCTCCATTGACCACATCCTTTGTATTGTTGTGTGCCACCAATGCCCGGGGCGGGCAGTGCTGTGCTCCAGATGCAGCCCCGCTCCCTGCCTGGTGCTCTGGGTACAGCTGCACTGTGTCAGCCGTGTGGGTCCCCCCAGTTTAGCTTTATGGCAGCACAAAGTCTCCAACCCAGAACTCCGCTGTATTCCAGCCCCAGTTCAGGCATTGCAATTATCAGTCGCTGAGCGTAGCTGGGATGGAAAAGGCAGGAGGAGGCGAGTTTAGCTGTACAAATTATCACATTTCAGCGCCGTTTTCAGAAATACAAATTTATGATTTAATTCTGCAACATGTATCCTTGGAAACCTAGCTGTAAAGCAGTCGCCCTGGGATATTTCACACAATTCTTCGGGTTGTTTTTTTTTTTGCTTTCCATACTCAAACACAACTAATTGTGAGGCCTTTTGGTGTGATGGACAGCCCGGGCACACAGCCTGCCCAGGGGCTCATTTCACCACCAGCCTGGTGCAATATTGCTACACGGGCTGACAGCAGCTGCTCTAAATCTCCTGATAGGTATGAACAAGCACTGATGAAGTTGGAGCTGTTTGAACAGCTGCATATGCAAATGTAATTAAGAAGATGTCTGCTGCTGTTGGCTCCCCTCTTCATGCCCCCCCCCCCCCCTTCTCCCTCTCTGGGTGCTTCCCAACGGGGGGGCATTCAAACTGGTTGCTACCTCCCAGCTTCAGGCTTGAACCCGTGCCTGATTTGTGTGCTGCAAATGAGCCCCAGAAGTGCCACCCTCCGGCTTCCTCTCCCATCTTTATGGTGTCTTACATGCGGGGATCAGCTCCCAAAGAGCAGATGATTTGGGGGTATTAATGGGGTCTGAGCACTGAGACAGCACTGCTGTATTTTCAGCACATTGAGCCAGGCACAAAGGCTGGGCTGGGTGACACAGGGAACCAGGTGGCTGGTGAGGCCAGGAGGAATGACGCTTACAGGGCTTCAAGTCCCTCCATTCCAAGTGAGCACTTCCAAACCTATGTGGGTCCAAATCCCAACGCAGAGCAGCATGGAAGGCAGCAGCTCCTGCTGCACCCAGACCAGTGGTGGGGAGCAGAGCAGATCAGAAGAGAAAAAGTGATGCGAGCATTTAGAGCCTCCTTGATTAACCCCAGCAGGATGAGGACTGCAGAGCAAACTGCAGAAAGACTAATTAGAGCATGAAGCTAAATGGTAAACAGGGTAGAAAACAATGGGAATGTTCTGAAGGGAAATCAGATCAAACGGAGCTAATCAGGTTAGGCCGGTAAGATAATGAATTTTCTAGACAAAGGAAGTGTGATGGATCCCATCCACGCAGACTTTGGCTGAGCGTGTGATGCAGAGCCATGTGGGAAATGATGACATGAAAAAAAGCAGGGATTAGCAGAACTGTAAGGGCAGGAAGTGGTGAAAGGCAAAGCGGCGTTGAAAGAGGGATTGGGATGGATGGAGGTCACACTGGCTGAGCTCCTCGAGGAACGGACCGGAGGCTGATCTTATTAAATGGTTTTATTAATGACCTTGGCACAGAAAGTAAGTGTGCTAATGAAATGTCTTGACGACACAAAGCTGGAAAGAGCCGTCGGTACGGAGCAGAGCTGGGAGACCAAAAACGGGTGACTATGAAGATAAATAGAGAAGGCTGAACCTGACAGGACAGAAGGGGAAGGCACACACACGTGGGACAACCACCTACGTTTTGCCATGAGCTGGAATGACAGTGAACTCAGGTGGAAAATGCTTATGAATGAGAAAGGTGCAGGGAGATCTCCAGCACAACCAGAGCGCTGCTGGGGCACGTCGGGCACGGGGTTGTGTGTAAGAGAGGTAAAAATTCAAGTAGGAAGAAGCACAAAAGAAGGGCTTGTCAGAACAGAGGTTATTTTAGTAGATTTAAATGTAATGATGCTTGTCCAGCCCCAGAAACAAAGCGGTGGGGGAACACTGAGTGATCCTTACACACACATCTGGGGGAGTAATATAAAAAAGAGGAAAGGGCCATTCAAGGCACACCAGAACAAGGGCTGCACGAGGACTAAATGTAGCCCTGACAAGTTTAGGCTGGGGATAAGTTTATGACCACTGTGAGTTCCCAATAGGAGTAATGGGGGGGAAGAAACGAGCTTGTTCTGGGAAATTTATCTTGAAGTGATGCTATGACCCAGAAGGCTCCTCTCGTCCTTCAGAGCTCAATGCAGTTACAGCAGCAGGGAGTGCTGAGCCCCTCACCTGGGCAGCAGGGCAGCAGGGCAGCAGGCAGCTCCAGCCCCTGGTGTTGTGTCTTTAGATCCAGCACCTCTGATCAGCTGATTTGCCTCAAACACGAGCAGTTTTAAGCCAAATGCTTCAATGTACGACACAGAACTCATGAGGACGTGGCTCCTCTGGGCCTCTGAGCTACTGAAGGAGGGAGAGGCCGTTCATCTATTGGGAAAACAAGATGGTAAGACAGCAAACAGGAGTCTCAGAATAGCTCAGCACCAAAACCGCCAGGCCTGTTTAGAAAGCTGCCCTATTAACATAATTAACGAGCCCCACTTCTGCCACATCCCTAAGCTCATCTGCTTTGAGGTTTCCTTGGTGTCTAATGAACACAGCTCCCCCTGCGTTCTCCCCTTCAGTGGAACCCTTAATTGGGTCTCTCCGCTAACGAGGAGACACGGCCAGGTGGACCTGGAGGAAGAGCCTATCTCCGTGACCTCCACCTCCTGCCCATGTCAGCCCTGCTCAGCTGTGGGCACAGCAGGGCGAGGGGGGGCACGGCAGCATGCCCCCCCACAGCACACACAGCACGCTGCTGGCACAGCCCTTCAACAGGCTGTGTTATCACATGGAGCAAAAAGGAGCTGGGGGAGAGGAAGAAATCACTCCTTTGCAAAGTTTTCTCACAGCAGTAACAGCCCAGAACAAGCTTGTCAACACATCAGTGCTTACAGGAGAAAATGAAGAAGGGGGAAAATATAAAGCAGGAAAATATAGCTGCCAGGGCAGGGATCTGTCCCATCCAGGAGGCTCTGAGCCACTACAGAGGGGAGGAATCCCAGAAAGCAGCAGGCAGGAAAGGCTGACCTCATGGCACCGACTGCACTGCTCCAAAAAAGGACAGCACTTGTTCCTGTGAGCACACGGCGTGTGTCGGGGGAACAAACCCCAGCACCGCTTCCACAGCCCTGACTGCAAATTAAACCCATGGCAAAAATCAGTCATTAGAGCAGGGCAGCAGGAGAGGCCTGGCATGCACGAATCACTGTTCTCTAGGGGAAACCCTGTACGGTCCAGGTACCCTGCTTTCAAACTATGAGACCTCCTGAGAACTCACACTGAGTTCACTTGGGTATTGGGGTGATGTGGGATAAGGTCAGGGCCAGGAGCTGCCATGGCACTGCAGAAGCTGTGGGATGGGGGCACGGGGAGTGGGAGGCAGCTGGATTGCATTGCCATCTGGTGGAGCAGGGGAAAAGGGGATGGATGGGAGCTGTAAACTGTGTGCTCTGTACAGATATGGGCAGTGCTGAGGTACCACGCTGCAGGTGGGAGCTGATGCTGGAGCCAAGGGAGGCTCAACACTGCACAGGATGCAGCCCAGGGCTGGGAGCACTGACAGCAGCAGTCGGGGCGGTCCTTTTCCTCTCCACACATTTCCTCTCCACACATTTTTTCCTCCTAGGAACAGGAATGGATGAGATCACAGCTGGGCTACCTCTACCAAGAACAAACCAGAACTACAGAGGGATATGAGTGGATCACACTGTAAAGGGACAAAGCTGTGTGCCACGTCATCGGGATCGTATGGGGCACGTTTGTTCCTCCCCCAGCACCTCAATTGGAATCCCACTCCCAGTTGTTTGTTATTATACTTCTCCTTGTTTATTTTTCAATGCAGTTCTTCAGAGGACATCCTGAGGGTTGGAGGCTTCTAATAAAAGAGCTTATTGAGAAATGATTAACGAGCGTTGTTCTGCACAACAAACCCCAAAGGTACATGAACTGGGAGAACACGGGGACAGGCAGACAAACCCCAAAGAGCCGCTGGCAAAACGGCCGTGCCCGAATGGCACAGCCAGGCCTGGAGAAGGCAGCCCAGCGTGTGATGGATGACTTGTGTGTACGGTTTGGTGAAAGCTGCAGATGAGTTTCGGAAATCTCAGCACTATGTAGGCCCTCAGATCCCAGCTCAATGCCCGGCAGACGCTGAAAGGAAATCAAACAATGCCAAGCAGAGTGTAAGCATTTGCCTGCAGATGACTGATGATTTTCAGCAATAATTTCATAAATACGGCACATAAACTATTCCATGGCCATTCTTGCACTGCAATCAATGGGACTTCCACTGCCACCAGCGCGGGGCCGCCTGGGGCCACCAAGGGAGACCGGCCCACACTGGGCAGCCTCCATGGGCAGCGTCCCAGGGTGAGACTGTCAACAGCTGGCAGGGAAATGTCACTGCAAACAAGCTGCAAATGCAACAAGGCATCCGACACAACCTGCAGGCTCCGGCCAGGAGTGTGGGGCTGGGCTGCAGCTCCAGGTCTGTGCTCCCTGCTCTGGGATGCGGGGCTGGAGGATGTCACACCCATCCCTGAATCTGCCCCAAAGCCTCAAGTGGTGTTTGCATGAGAGCGAGCTATTGAAATATTGATGGGAATTGGATTTCATTAGTAATACTTTGATTTTATTATTATACTGGCTGCTAACAAAGAACGCCCATTAATGTGTTACATTCCTGCTCATAAAAGGGTGATTATTCCACTGCTCATGCCAGGGTGCTCTGCTTGGATCCACAGCCCATTGCTCCAACACATCCTCTACTGGGGGGAAAGAAAAGACATGAAGATTTCAAGTGAGGAAACACAGGAACAGACACTGGAGCAACACAGATCCAGGTCCCGACAGACGTGGGGTGCAGGACTGAGCATATTACTGCAGTGCAGTGCAGAATACCAACAGTTACTGATGGTTTCATCAATTTAAACAGTGTTAGTGGAGAAATGCACTCTGAGAAGTCACCTGGCTGATGCCCATCTTCCTGCTGCTTTGCTCAAGAAATGATCTTATATGTGTGGAGGGTTTTACTGGAGCTCATAGGCCTGGAACTGAGAATTGCTGGTGTAAGGTTGGAAAAGGGATGGGAAGGGTGTCGTCAAAGCCTTCCAGTATCACTGTTCTGAAACTCAGGATTAGGCGAGGTAAAACAGCTATCCGAGGCAATGCGGCGTTCATGTATATCCAAATTGTTATGCAAACACAGGAAGACCCATTGCAGCACACAGAGCAGGCACCGAGAGGCATCGCTTCTCACCACCCATTAAAGAAAAATGTTTTTCAATGCGGAAAGGGTGAGAGAGGTCACCCCCAAGGCATCCAGCCTGGGATCCTCCCAGCCTTCCCCTCTCCCATCCTCCTCCTCCTCTTGAATTCCCCAGTGCAGCCAGCACGGCCTTTAGAGTTAAAGAGACAGGCTCATTATCTAGCAGCATTGTTGGGCTCTGCATTTGCATTAAGAGCACAGAAAGGGTTAGAAATACCCAACACACAGAAGCCATTCCCAGCAGACATCCTCTTGTCCCACCGTGGGTGCAGGTGCAGAAATGGAGGGGCTGCACAGGGCGCTTGACATCATCCAAGCACATCTATTTTTAAATCAAATCGATCTCGAGTCAGCATTAGAGATCTGAAATAAATGATCAGTCATGAACCCTGCAGTCACATCTTCAGCTCCGTCTGTACTTGGAATATGAGAAACTGGTGACAAGTGTCCCTGATGAGTTTGCTTTAACCTCTAGAAGAGACCGCAGACCTCAATTTGCACCAGCCAGGCTTACAACAAGCTAAACATGATGGAGAAGCAAATCGATCCCTCAAATATACCCTCAGTGCATGAGGGACACCTCCGTGCTGCTGAGCTGGTGCCCTCACTGCTGCCTCTGCGTTGTCACAGCACAGAACAGAAGCTCCCACAGGCAGAAAGCTCCACTTCACCCAGCTTGTGGTCAAGCCAGTGTGTTTTCTGCCCTCACCCCCAGCAGCCTCCCAAAGGCAAACCCCCAGCACTGCAACCCGTGCACAGAACCTGCTCTCACTGATGGGAGAAGCACAGCCTTGCTTTGGCTATGAAACAGGCAGCCTGGTGGAGCTCTGCTCGCCTGCATGCAACTTGGAAGTGTCAGTGTGAAGATTTCATGTCTGGCAGCTCCGAGTGCCATTGGGTTGGGACACATTCCTGCAGGACGCCACCAGGAACGCCCTGCGACACCATTCCCTGCTGTGACCATTTCTTCTTTCTGGTAGCTAGCAAGTTTTTAAACCTCATTAACACGGACCACACTCATTTCACACAGTCCTACAATTTCCCATCAGAACATTGTGCAACACCAGAGTGAAATGGCACAGGGAAGCTAACAGTACCAACACGCAGTGAGCCTGCAGCACAGGCTGGAGGAACACGGAGGTTGGAGAGGTGGCTTCCTCCCTTCATAGGAAATCTTCCTTGGGAGAAGCACAGCACACACAGCCTCAGGGCATGACTTCTGCCATTGCCATTTAGTAACAGTGTGGGATTTGTGCTCATTTCCTACCGCAGGACGTTGACTTTCTGTCCACCATCTTCACGTGCCGTGTCTGAGTGCGAAGCTTGCTGTCCGTGTTCTCCACCAGGTTCGTGAGGTCATCGATGATCTCTGGGGAAAGAGACACACAGCATTAACCTGAGTCCCTCAGGCCTGAGGATCCAGCAGAGAAAGCAGCTACATCCCAGTGTGACAGAGCACCACAGTGTGTGAGGGGTGGGCAATGCCAGGCAAGAGACTGCAGCTTCAGATTCAGCTGGAAGGGACAAAGCTACAGCCTGCTGTATACAGCAGGACCAGCCATCCAGTGCGGGAGGATGGGAAATCTGAACTCTCAGTCCTTGGAAGACAGCATCTCAGCACTCAGAGCTCACTTGGCTGCTATGCAGTCATTACAATGAGAAGCACTGTCTTCCTAAATGCTTTTGGGAGCACTTGGTGAGATCCCAATCAAGCGATAGGGGAGGATGCTGCGCGAGTCTCACACTGTTCCACTGATTGGATGTAGGAATGGCAGCACTGCCTGCAGCCCTGATGGTCCTTAGGGGAAAGGAAAGCAAGCAAAACTTCCCCTACATCCATTTCTAAGAGAGGGGAAAGGAAACTTCAAGGCAACCCACCCTCAGCCTCACACACCTAATGACATTATTTGTGTCACAGAAATAGGACCGGGTAAAGGCTCAGACCCAGAACCTGGTGGGCTGATTGATTGGGGTTTTCTGAACTCATAAAATGAAAAACCACATTGGGGCACCAGATTTCCTTCTTGCTGACTGCGATGCTTAAATCAAGTTGCAATATGCAGACGGTGCTTGTTCCTGGGAGCACAAACCCACAGCGTTTGGGTGGTTTCCTATCTGCAGGTAGGAATGATTTTGTGTGCTTGAGAAACGGAGAGGAGGACAGCAGCCAAAAACTGAACGCTATTGCAAAATGCTTTCCTCTGGTTGCACTGCCAGCACTTCCCCTGCTATTGATCACTGTCCTGGTAAATCTTTTTGGAGGAGGTTATTCTGTGCTCCTTCAAACCTGACTTTGCAGACCTCTATGCCAGGAGCAAGGCGATGGCACTGATGGGACCTCCCTCGTGCTTCCAAACCGTGCTGGCAGCTCCAGGTGGGGACCTCATGTCTACAAGGGGTGCAACCATAATAAAGCACCAACTTTGCAGCATCAGCCTGTGCTCCAACAGCTGCACACCTTGCTCAAGTCAGAGGAGATTTCAACAACGTTTTACCCTCCTGGAGAGTTAAGAGAATTAAGCACGGTCCTCCTAAGAATACCCCCCCACCCTGCCCCACAACGCTGCAGCATCTCCTGTGCCCAGTTCCCAGTTCAGGTGTTTCATCCCACCCCACTTTCCCAAGTCCCACATCTGCAGGGCAACAGCACTGTGAGGAATCGTTATCTGTTCCGTGTGATTCGGCACATGGGAAAACCAGCTCAGCTCTGCCTGTGAGGGCGGGCTGCTGGGGCTGCCTCTAAGTGAAAAGAAGTGCCGAAAGTTCCCATCGCCATCAAGGACAGTGTGATAAGCACGCCTGGGAAATGAGAGCCTTTCCCTTGCCAGCACTGATCAGACCCTCCTTGGAAAACATCCTGGAGCACACACAGCTAAATGAGCACAGATGCGCACAGGAACACTTCCTATCATTTCCTAGCCCAAAGGGTCTCAGCAGGGACCGTGGCTGGAGCAGACCCACCTGCATACTGCTCCCGCCCCAGGCACAGCACCCAGCAGCACAGCATTGGCACCATGGCCAGCCCTGCTTTGCCACTCTCCATCTGCATGGAGATTCTTCCCTGCTGCAAAGCCAAGGGAAGGCAACGGGAATGCAGGCTGTGCAGAAGCAGTGACGTGGATTCTCAGGTAGGCAGAGCTGCTGCCAGAGCAAACCCCCACATAAGAAAGTCATAAGAGCACTGAAGACCTGTGGTGGCTCTCAGTATTGCTCCTTGGCATGACCAATGTCAATGTCCAGGCTGCCAATGACCACACAGCGGACATTTCTGTCACACTGCACTCCAAACCACACTGAAACCACTGGCACAGGCATAGGCACAGTCCTGCAGGGATCCCGAGGCAGGGATCTCTGGCATGAGCCCAGCACTGCAGCAGTGAGCAGCAGGAGTCCTATGGCTGCTGCAGGTGGAGCATGTGTACCTGTGCTCTGGGACCAAGTGCTCATGCTCGAGTGATCACAAACATTAAGGCTACAGCAATGGGTGTCACTCAGCAAAATAACAGCATTGCCAGAGCCTGGATCCTGAATCCATCAACAGGACAAAGCTGTTCTGCCCTTCATGGCCAGGAGCTGCAGTCCCACACAGGGCATCTGTGGGCAAAGGAAACTGCAAAGTGATAAGACACAGTCTGTGCTCTGTGGAGCAGCATGAATTGGCCGAACACCTCCTTCCCAGAGCTTTCTTTGGTGAGTTCACAATTACAGACTGTTCAATAGCATTTATCAGTGAGTAACCCATCTCCATGGTAGATTCCCACTGTGAGTGTTGGAAGACTGCAGTCAGCCTCAAGAAAAACACAGAGAGAGCTGAAGCCATAACATTTTATGCTATGCAAAGAAAAAAAAAGAATACCCTACAATAAGGCTGGAATTCAGCACAGCAGCCAAGCAGCCTTCCTCCCTCCGTCAGGTCTCAGTGCTTCAGGAGGAGGTAAATACCAAAGAAATGAATCATATATCAAACGCCAACCTCTATACGTCCAAACCCCGTAGTTACATGGTAATAGGAAAGTAAGCATTGTTCAAGATGCCAGTGCTATGAAGACTGCAGCTAATGTACACACATTGGAAAGCCAAAGCACCTTGGTGTAATGTGGCAGCTGCAACACCAAGGCAGACTGAAAGGAGAGAAACAGTGACAACCACAGCACCAAGAATGGGAATTTCTCTGCACCTCTGTGGACAGCACCTGGTTTTTGAGGTCTGCAATGCAGCAGCTCTCTGCTCAGCTCCAGGAACCCCACATCACTGCCCTGACACCAACCTCTGCCCTGCACTGCTCCAGGGCAGTTGCTTCCCTTGGAGCCTGCTGCCAGGATGAGCCCTTCCCCATCTTTCCCAGCTCAACTGGTGATGTTTCATCTGTGTTTTGGCAGAACTTCATAAAACATTTCTCATAGTGGAGCAAACCATCGTGTTCCTCTTTACATTTCAGCTTTTTGTTGCTCTGCTAATTTCCAGGGGTTTGATGGTGTCTGGGGCCAGCTGGGTTCCAAAGGGATCTTCATCCCAGGAAGGATGGGTTTGTAATGAGCCATGGGGAAGAGGGGAAGGGAAGAAAAGGAGAAGGGAGGGGGAAAGAGAGGGGAAGGGAAAAGAAGAGGGAGAGAAGGGAAGGGGAAAAGGAAGGAGAAGGGAAGGAAAAGGGAAGGGGAAAGTTGTCTCTGTGTCCAGCTCTGACACCGCCACGCCAAACGCAGCACCTCATCCTCTCAAAGGCAGCTGTGGTTTGAAATCGCACCCCGGTGAGCAGGAGCAGCTCCAGGCCATCAGCTGCAGAACTGCTCACCGGGTTTTTCACATAGAGCAGCACAGAAAACAAACAGCAGCACCGATCCCAGCAAACAGTTATTAGTGAGAGTTATTTTCAAAGCACACACTGAGAAGTTTTCCCTTTTCCAGCTGCTTATTTTTGTTTTATTAGAACAAAACCCACGGACATTAATTTTAGTTGTACTTAATTGAATAATTTCTCTGGGGAATAGTTTGGGGCGAGTTTGTGAGCAGCCCCTTTCCAAGAGCCATTACTAATTGGCATATACCACCGTGTCAGTGTGCCAACCAAAACAGCGTGCTTTAATGTTACTGGAAGCACTCTCAGCCCAGATGTGTTGAGAACTCGTGGTGATATAAGGCAGGCAGTAACTCTGTGCATGTGATAGAGCTCTTGCAGCATCCTCTGCCAGTTATCTGGAAGGAGATAAGTCTCCTTCAGCAAAAGCACCTCAATGCAAAGCCAGGTCATCTGTTCCTCCCCTTTGCTCCCAGCAAGTTGTATGGCTTCAAGTTGCACCTGGGGAGGTTCAGGTTGGATATCAGCAACAATTTCTATTCAAAAAGAGTGGTGATGTGCTGGCACAGGCTGCACAGGGAGGTGGTGGGGTCACTGTCCCTGGGGGTGTTCATGAAGCTTGGACAAGTGGCGCTGAGGGATGTGGGCAATACTGGTGCCAGGTGGACACCTGGACTGGCTGATCTTGGAGATCTTCCCCAATCTCTGTGATTCTAAGATACCATTCCCTTTACTCACTGTGTTCAAGGCTGGCTGACACAGCCACCCAGCGCAGCACTGCAGAACGCTGCCTCCTGTCCACACAGCATGCATTGCCTCAAGGGAACTGCCATCATCCTGTGGTTCATCTGTATTCTAATCTGCAATCTGAGCACTCCAGCTATAGGGAGGTGAAGATGCATAGGCCACACTCTGAGTACTTCCAGCAAAGGAAGGAAGGGACACCACCACGGAACTGCTTTTTGACAGACTGAGCTTTGAGCAGAAAGTCAGACTGCTGGGGGACAAAACAACAGCCATAAATCGAGCACCTCTAACAAAGCCCGGAGCACAACAGCACTGGAAGATACAACAACAGGCTGCCAATCAAAACACGTCTCCTGTTGTGGCAGGTTTGTTTTGTGGAAGCCCGCGGCATGGAATGAAAGGACAGAAGCTCATTCCAGCTCTGCTCTTGTTTGTTTTCCCCTGATCCAAAACCTAAGCTCAGTTTTTTAAGTGCTGCATTCAGGACTTCTGCATGGCACGCCACCCTCTGCTGTGCTGCCTGGAGGTAACCCTGCAGAGCAATGGGGCAACAGGAGAACCCACAAAGGGCCATCCCCGTGCAGATGGATGACCCCAGCAGAGGGGTGTCCTGAGTTTCTCAAAGCTCATTTCTCACAGCATTCCTGCAGGACAGCCCCAGCAATAACTCAGCTTAGAGCAGTGATTATCAATGGCCGGAGCCAGCATTCCTGGGGGAAAAGCAGGGAATTGCTTTGTCACCCAGAGGGTGGTGACGCACTGGAACAGGTTGCCCAAGGAGGCTGTGGATGCCCCATCCCTGCAGGCATTCAAGGCCAGGCTGGATGTGGCTCTGGGCAGCCTGGGCTGCTGGTTGACGGCCCTGCACACAGCAGGGCGTTGAAACCAGATGATCATTGTGGTCTTTTTCAACCCAGTCCATTCTGTGATTCTATGACAGCTCTACTCCAGTAGGAGCCATTTGCAGGCTGCGGTGCCCAGCAGGATGCAGGCAGCTCGCCCTGCCCAAACTCAAGGAGGCTCTGTCCAAAAGGCACAGCTGAGCCGTTCCCCAAGTGTGAACTCCAGCACTGCTTCCAACCCGCCACAATTTTCAAGGCTTAAAAGTTAGTGAAACACTTCATTGCTGCCACGGTCCCAAAAATGAGAGTTCTTTAACAACTGGATATGAAGTGCTCTGCATTTTGAAACAGATTAAGGGAGACTGGAAAAAATGACCAGCGTTTACTAGAGACCAAAACCTATTACACAGAGTGCAACTTGAGGAGCAAAAAGGGAATACTGCTCAACGTGCTGATGTGATGCTGACTTTAGGGACGGGGTTAAGCAGTGCAGGTTCCTTCCCTTCCGATTCCATTCCTTTTCTGAGCACAGGGCAGTGAGCTCAAGGCACCCAGCATGAAGGACAAGGCCATACTGCAGCTTGTGCACAGCCACTCGTCCTCCCCCCAGAGGAAGGAAGGCTCTGTTTGCTTCTTTACACTAAAATATGCTATAAAACAAATCTGCCTTTTTAGCAGCCATTGGCGCTGGGTGCAAGCCAACTGAGCATCACAGCATCCAGCACAAGAGCGTCATGCTGAGGCCAGCTGCATGGCATTATCCTCTCGGATCACTAACAAGGAGGAAAGACACTTCAGAATCGGTCTATCAATCACAGGAGGAACCAGCAGACTTGCAAGTGCTTCATGGCCACACTATTGGAAGCAGCTGATGGAGCTCAGGTCAGCCCAGGCACCTGGGACTCATCTCCTGCTGACACACTTCATCGGGCTCCTCTGGAATCAGTGTTGAATGGAGTCAATTAGCAATGGGGACGGTGTGCTCAAAGCGGGTACTGGGAACCAGCTGAGCTGCATGGGAGGACTATTCAGCGTACTGTTGCTGCAGTGTTCCCACCTGCTCCTCCTCACCTGAGGCAGGCCCAACGCAAACAAAAAGGTTTCTGGGATGGATGGTTCAAAACCCCCATGTCTGCAGCCACGGGAAAAGTTCTGCTTGCTTCAAGAAGTGCTTAAAATTAAAACAACAAGGAGGGGGGAAGAACAACTTCCACAGATAATGTGCTGCGTCCTGGGCAGCCCCAGCTCAAGCTTTGCTTCCTTCCCCCTTCCTTGCAGCCAACACCGGGCCAACTTTTCCCATCTCTCCCATGGATTCCTGCAGATGTGGCTGTGACTGAGCAGCGTGTTTGGTGTGGCCGCATGCCCACAGCTCTGTGCCGAGCCAGGGGAGGCTGCTGCTCAGAGGAGCCCTCACCCAGCTACTCCTCCACGGCCTTCTCCTTCCCCCAGTTCATCCATTGCAAGGAGCAGGAGTGATTAATCGGCACAAGCAGAAAGCAGAGGGCTTGGTGCCACTCCGCAGCGTGCCCAGAGGACACTTCACACCACCGTGGCTAAAGGCTGCTTTCATCTCCATGCACGACTTTGGAATTCCTGCGTGACGAACTCCAGCACAGGAAGGAAACCTTAAGCCTCCACTTTATCAAGCTGCACAAATACACAGTTTATCAAACCAGAGAGATTAGTGCTGCTCACTGTGCTTCTGCTGCAGCTGGATGCAGAGCTGGCTGTTTGCAGGCCGGCACAGCACCTTCCTGCAACCGAGTGTAAGAAAATAACTGTGCATGCCTTGTGCAAGTCATTATTTCTAATGACTTAATTTACATCTCATTTGGGTTTCTGGGTGTTGTTTTTTTTTAGAGGAAGTACCGATATCAGGCAAGGTGTGAAAGATGGGAAGAAAACCTGAAGGGGTTTTTGCTATTTGTTAATGCCATTGCTCAGCACACTGGTGGCCAGCAGCTGCATGGTGCAAAGGCAGCGCTCTCCATGACAAGGACAGGTACCTGCAGAGCACAGATGTGCCTCCACTGCTTCTAAACCCGGGGTCCGCAGGAGCCTCCTAAGCCTGATCAGAAGGAACACCAATGTGTTATCTGTCTCCCAGTTAAAACCAACACGTTGTTTCACTTTGCAGCCCCAGTTTTAATAACTCACAACGCCGAGCCCTGCCCTCTGCCTCATTATACTCCTGCAGCCAAGCAAGCCCTGCCCTGTAGGATCTGCCCTTTCTGACTCGGGAGGCGAGGAGCTCTGCTTTAGGACATCTGGTAGTAGGGGCTCCTAAGGTCTGATCTTTCCATATGGGCTGGGAGAAAGTGATAGATGTTTTCATCTTTTCTTTAAAAGGACAATGAACGCTTGCTGGATCATTTCCAACCCAAATAATTCTGAAACCCAAAAGGATATTAATTGATAGATGCATTGTACAAATCTTCCTGAGCACAAAGGATCAGATTCAATAGCCTGGACGAGGCCATTGTGCCTCGCTCTAAAAAAAAATGTTTTGCAGCCCATTATACCCTTTCCCAATTCATTCATGCTTTAAAGATTCCCTATACCCTGTGCTGTGGATGCTGATGAACAGCCACTGCAGTCGCCTTGCACCACCTGGACCTTCCTGCGAGCAGGAGAGCCCTGGGAACAAGGAAAAGCCCATCTGCAGGTCGCCTCTAAGACCATGCAGGGGTAAGTTTGTCAAATCAGAAAGAACGGGGCAGCACAATCAGCACCTTCATCAAGTAATATGGGAAATCGGGACTCGGATCCAAGCAAGCCCTCACCATTCTCTACCCATCGCTGCAAAGCTGCATGCACTGTTCGACCAGAAACACTGCCACAACCATCCCTTTCCTGCACTATTTCTGCAAAGATTCGATTACTTGATACTTCCAAAGAGTTGATGAAGCGTTTGCTATGTGCAGAAACAGGTGCACCAAACACCAAAGTGCTCCCTGCACCCTGGCCAAGGACGACACGCTTTCAAGTCCCCAGCTCCTGAAGCTGAGCCTGGCTGCTAGCAGCAGTATTTTAAGACTTCAGATGCGAGGCTCCAGGCCTCAATCTTAAATGATTTTTTCAAACCCTTTTAAAACACATTTAATCCTTTGTTTTCTTTCTAAGGAGAAAGGTTTCACATCTGGACTGTCAACCTGCATTCCAAAGCATTAGCTTGGCGAATTAAAGCGGCCGAGCTGTAAATCTCTGAGAACAGGACTTGTCGGGGCAACAGCAACTCAGCATTAACCCCGGGTCCAGTTCAGAAGGAAAGCAAACAAAAAAAGCCCAAACAATGCAGAGAGTCCCAAGATCACTTGGGAAATGAATCCCACTGCCCAACGGAGCCAGGCACTCTTACCTATCTCTTCCTATGCAGCACAAAAGCCCACCAAGAGCTATTCCTGGTTCCATGGTCCTCTACAGCAACCATCAAATGTCTTGAGAAAACTGCAGCCTTCTTAGAGCCAGCCTTCAGAGGGGTCAGTGCCTCCATCCCTTCAAACTCCAATAGAGCCAAAGTCCTTGAGCTGCCATTTCTCATGGCTTTGACTAGGAAAGCTGTCACAAAGCAGATGGAAAGCAACAAGATGGGCTCCAGAGAATGAAACTCTTCAAGCCACCTCTCAATGGAAAGCAAAACTTCAGAAACACAGATGGAACCCATGGCAAACGGGTGCAAAATGGTAAAAACATAAACAGAAGTATCAATCCTGCCAGTGCCCCCAGGATAACCACACACCATTGAAGCATCCCAGCTAATGTAACCCAGTGTAACGCTTACTGAACATCGCATTTATTCGTTCAGATTTGTAGATGAGCTGCTAAAAAGCAATTTCCATTTTTGCTATTATGTATATGTATATATATATATTCCATTTTAGAGTGAAAAAGGCTGACCTGGGCTCCCAAGGAACCTGCAGTCAGAGCAGCCCATCCCCAGCAGACAGCTGGGTGACCACGGCCGGCTGGTTAACTCTCATGTCAGCGCTCCATTCACAAAACACCCTGCAGTCCAACTCAATTACTTCTTACCCTTTCTACTGAAGCACTTTATTAAATCTCTCTTCCTACCAACCGCACAATTCAGAGCTTTGTGTTGAGCTCTGCAGATCACTTTGTACTTTCAGCTCCGGTTTCCTGACCCCTGCACCGTGAGCTCGGCTGCACCCTCACCCTGAGCACCTCGGCAGAGCACCTCCTCCTTCCTGTCTGGTTCCTAAATGAACAAGAACACGCACAAGTTTTGCTCCAAACTAAAGCAAGCACGCCCAAGGAGAAAACATGAGGTCGGAGCACTGCTGCTATCAGCACTGTGGGTACCTCTGTGCTGCTGTCCCACCACCTCCTGCACATCCATGCAGTAGATTGAGCTCATATCTGCAGGACCTTTCAACAAAAGACACTATTATAAGATTAAAACCTAGCTGAAGTAATTGTGCATGGAAATGCCTGTTCTTAGGGCCGCAGACCGGCTCTTATCAGGTTTCATGGCTCAGAGCACAGCAGCCTGGCAGCAGGC
Organism: Excalfactoria chinensis; assembly: GCF_039878825.1. Taxonomy (NCBI): domain Eukaryota; kingdom Metazoa; phylum Chordata; class Aves; order Galliformes; family Phasianidae; genus Excalfactoria; species Excalfactoria chinensis. The sequence goes on from NC_092841.1 coordinate 1,862,014, forward strand.
TGGTTGCTAATCGCTATCCCAGCTGCAGCGCAGTGTTTCTGCTCACCTGCTTCTTGTCACACTGAAATGAGACACACGGCAACACTTTGTGACAGATACTTTCATCACAGTAACACACTGCTCCTCCACCACCTAAGTTGGGGAACACAGCACCTCTGCCACCCAGCACTGCAGATAAAACACTCACCACTGGTGGCAATCAGCTTGCACACTCCTACCACAGACCTCAAAATCCAGGAGGAAAGCCCTTCAAAAGGCCTGGATGGAGCCCTTGGCAACCTGGTCTAGTGGTCTACCGTCCTTGATCTGGCATTTGGTGGCCCTGCCCGTGGCAGGGGGTTGGAACTTTATGATCCTTGGGGTCCATGGCCTTCAAAGTGGTCTGGGTCCTGATGTTATCATGGCCTAAGAGAAAGGCTGCCTTCTCCTCTGGCCTGACTCTGAAGTTGGAGCCATCAGCTTTGTCAGCATCACAATGCAATGGTCAGAGCTGATGGTCTGTGTGGGTTCCAGGATATCCAGAAGAATCATCCCTTTTCTATCCCACAAGACACCGCACATCACTTTACCTGCTGACAAAGTCTTGAGCTCTTTCCTCAATGGGGACTCTCCATGTCACCACTCCATGGGCTGCCATTTTGACTCCGACTCTCATCACCACAGAAACTTCTTTATTTTCTTGTCCTCACCCCACTTACAAAGTCATTTGCAGCTTCGCAGAGGCTGTTCTCCCATCAGCTGTGGGTTTGGCTGCTTTAAACGTCTTCAAAGATGGGTGTTTGCACCTCCACTGCCCTTGGGTCTGGAGGGACAGCACACAACCCCCATAGCACTGTTATGACATGGCAGATGACACTTAGCTATGGACAACCCTGAGCAGCCCCAAAGCACCACATAGGCCATACCTGAGCCATGCTAGTGGAGCTGGATGCCATCAACTAGTGTTTCAAGCTTGGAGATTTCCATACCATGCAGCCCCGGCTAACCATATGCACAGCCTTGGAGACCCTTAGAACTTTATCCTTACCCACTCACAGCTGCAGTTTCTACAATGGTTAACCTAGAGATGCTCTTTCTTGCTTCAATTTTCCCCATTTTTTTGGCCAAAGGAGGACAAGGAACACACCTGGGGATGCAGAGCAAAGGCCAGCACAACCCCAGCCCCACAGGGCCCTGCTGTGCACTCGCTGGTGTGCCCCAGCCCTGCACTAAATGAAAGCCAAACCCCAGTGTGAGGGGTTTCTGATGTGAGCAAAACATGTCTCTTTCACAGGGCAGAGCACAGTGCTTACAATGCGAGCTTCTGAAATCCGGTAAGAATTAGAATAAATACTAATAATTAAAGAAAGTTTTGTCTCGTTGTTTTTTTTTTCTTCCCCTTTCACTTCTGAACAACGATACACAAATGGGAGGTGATCTCATCAGCCCATTGGCCCTACTGAAGCAAGGCCATCGCTCGGGAGAGATGTGCTGACTGTGAGCAGCATGAATACAGGGGTACAGACGCAGCCCTCATTACCAGGCAGGGCATGGCTCCCAGCTCTCAACCCGCCACACACATGTGCTGTATTGAGAAGCAGGGCTCTAATAGCTCTAATAGCTGTGCAGGCAGAGCCGGGCTCACACCTCTGAGATAGAAGGGAGTGACCAACAAACACCCCATGCATCGCCGGCTCACACGGCACAGCCGCCTTGCACAGGAGTAAGGAGGGAGGAAAAGCACTTGAAAATCCAGGAAGAACAGTAAAGTGTGGGTTTAGAAGCTTTCGCCTTTCATTCCTCATAAACCAGATCGCATCTTTCCCCTAAGTTCCTTTTGATTTCTTTGTTGCCGAAGGAACAATGCTTGAAAGCAAAGAACGCCTCATTGCTGAGATGCTGCTGTTTCCAATCGAGCAGCAGAGCTATTTATTTTCCTAGCTGGTGAAGGAATTAAACAATTTGTCTTTGAAAACCCTGCAAGCCTTCACCCTGACAACCCCCCATCTGCTTTTCAGATTAAGGTACTTTGATTTTTACCAGCTAAAGGTTTATGAACTGCCGTATAAACCCAATTACTCTCATAGTAAATTATTTAAAGCTTACACGTTATACTGTAAATTTCTCCCCACGGAGCAACTCTGGAGATTCGTTAGAGGAAAGGGTGAGCTGTGCTCAAATGAGCAGCACTGAAATGCATGGGGCTTCCAAGAACACCGAGCAAGGAAACTTCAATGCACCGACCTGAGGATGAGACACTGCAGGAGAGCCAGGATCCTGGGTGGGGGGCATTGGGACTGAGCTGTACACACAGCCAGCCACTGCTGGGACTGAGCTGTACACACAGCCAGCCACTGCTTCTCAGGGCTCCAGTGATTTAAGAGGAAAAGAACCAACCCACACGTCCCTGGCAATAAGGACAGCTTAACACCAGCAGAGCCGATTCATTTTCTGCTTGCTGGTTTGGGGATAACAGGCGTACCCCATTCCAACTAAGCAGGGGAATGCCCCACAGCAGCCCTCCTTACAGAGCAGTTCTGACCAGCACCCAAATTACTTCTTCAACAGCAATTCTTCCCCCAGGGCACTGAAGGAAGCATGAAGTGTCTCACTTGCAGTCACAGTGCTTACAAGGAAGGCATTTGCATGGCTACGGCATGGCATTATTTAGTCATCACAAGTGATGCACCTTTCTCTTCAGCCTATACGTAAAGAGAAGAAACATCCCCAGGTCCCATCCTTAATGACTATTTCAGGACAGTGAGCCATTGTTCACATAACATCAGCACCCGCCACACGCAAACCACTGCAGTTACAGCCCCAAGCACGTTGCAGCAGTGACCAGGAGCGTGCAAGGAATGTCCCCAAGGATGCACCCAGGGCAGGGCACACAAAGGCAGCACACTGAAACACCCACTGCTGCAGCACTGGCATTCAGCGATTTGTTCTGCGCGGCGCTTTCCCTGCTATGTTTTGTCACTGATGCACTCAAGCACAAAAAAAGTGTGTTCCAACAGCATGGCAGCAACACTGAGCAATTCACTTGGGACGTCTGGGCTGCGTGTGCCCACCGTGCCAAAGCCCACAACGGGACAGCAGCATTGCCTGCAGTGAGTGCTGTGGGCTGAGTCAGAGCAAAGCACTGATGCTATCTCCAAACTGCTGCACCTTTTCCTCTGTTAGCAAGCTTTGTGTTTGTTTGCTTGCTTTATAATGGTGTTCTTTGGTGTATTCAGTGTATTCTGTCCTTCAGTTTGTTTATATGACCGGTGCCACTGAGACAAGGCATCCCTCTGGCTGAGCTCTGCCATCCACCAGTGGGATCCAGGCCCCATGAATCCAGGACGCTCAGAACACAGCCCTTATCCTGTTCAGGAGAGAAGTGCATGGCACGTTATTGCCCATCCCCAGCACAGATCCATTCAAGATGATATGGGTGCTGTTGCCTGGCTCACTTCCCAGCTCCTACAGCAGTGTTCTTTAGACCAAGGACATCAACACTGCCCCCATCCTTTTGGGATCGATGGATCCATGTCAACCTTCAACATTTCTGCAGAATACTGTGCATGCTCATCACACTTCTAATAAGAACCATAACATCGTGCTCCTCAGAGCAGTCGCACACCTCCTGCTAGGGACCTGCTGAGAACCAATGCTCTGCCTCCACTTGTTCCATTTAAACCCTCTTCATGTCATATTTTCAGCGGTGCAAAGTTCACAAGAGGTCCTACTGTGAGGTTCTTCCTCAGCTCTCATCATCACTGGAGTCCTTGAAACTTTGTTCCAACAGAAGCTCATCTCCTGCCCCGGCTCATTAGCATCTCCTCCATTACCAACAAAATGCTGACAATCTGCATCACGAAGGTTGTTCTGTTTGATTTTAATTAAAGGCTGAGATGCCCGTTGGTTCCATCTCTATCAGCCACCCGGCATTCAGGGATTTATCAGCCTCTCCAGCCACATCTGCAAAGCACGGCTGTGTGCCAGCATCCTGCAGGCTCATACCTCCTCCTGCTGCTCCCCGGGTCAGGCAAAGCCATCGCTCTGGATTCCTTTCCATCATGCTTGTGAGACCAAACTGCACCTCTAACTTTTGGGATGTGCAATGAGCCTTCTTTATCACCTGAACCCCCCCATTAGTTGCAGAAGGTGCTGCCCCCATCCCCCCGCCTTTGCTAACAGGAGTGGTTTTAAAACAACATTCAGGAAGTGTTAAACACATCAGTGCCATGGCAGCACCAAAACTCTCACCATAAACAAGCCTGCACTGTTTACCAAAAGGATGTGCTGTAAAACACAATGTAACATGGAGCTGCATTTGCTGAGCAAAACTCTGTATGCAGTCCAGGACACGGAGCTTCCCAGGAGCTCAGCAGCAGGACTGACAGCAGCAGTTCCTGGTTATAAAGCTCAACCTATTAAGAAACCTGACAGACTATGAGAAAACAAACAAGCAAGCAAACAAACGTTGCTCTCAATTGGGGGATGTTGGGAACTGGAGCCTCTACAATAGGTTGGTTTAACCACCATCGTAACAGAACGTTTTCATTACGCTCTCTTGCAGCCAATATCAGTGAGGACAGCACCCATCCCACCCTGCAGAGCCAGGGTTATTGGGTACGAAGGTCCCTCCCTGCAGCCCAGCACACTGCCTGAAACCCTCTAACAGGCAGAGGTACAGCAGACAGAAACCCTTTAACAGACAGAAGTAGTTCTATTGATCTGGGGATCTGACTTGCATGGCAAACATCGAGTGAACAAAAATAACTCCCACTTCTTCCAGGAGCACAAAGACACCAAGTACCCAGCCATGACCTGAGCTGCTATCAATGAGCTGTTAATTCATTAAGACAGATTAATGCACCCACGATTCCTACAGCACGTGACCTCCCCAGATCGGCTGCCAATATGATATAGGTCCAAAAGAAATGGCCCCTTTTCTGCTGCCACAGAACAATAAATTGGCTTCTCTGAATACAGTGGTTAAAGAATCCGAGTTCCTGACCCTGAATGTTTTACTAGTAGTGTGCTGTGCTGTAGGGAACAATCAGGATGACATCTGCTGAAATGTGTGGGATTTATGATATAATAGGTTGCACATATGTGCCAAAAGAGAAAAAAAAAAACACCACCCTCTTAAATCCAACTAAATCAAGATTAATTAGCTATTAAAATAGCTGAGAGAACACAGCGCAACACAGGTGGTACAACAAACCATCCCACCTCCTGAACACGGCGGCTAGGATCGTTCTGCACACACATCTCCTGTCGCACTCTTGCTGGGAGAAGCACAAATCACTGCTCCTTCGTAAGCTTCTGCTCTTTGTAATTCTCATAGCTTTGCACTTTCATAAACCAATGTTACGTAGGGAGCCCCACTAAGCCCACAGGAAAACCCTGAGCTGTCTGGCTTTGGTCACCAAGGCACTGGAGGTGCCATCCCTCTGCCCCACGCTTTGCTCTCACTGCATCCCTCCAGCAGCAGCATGTAGGATCGCAAAGCAAACAATCTTCCCACAGCATGCCCGGAGAGAAAGCACAGAAGCCTAACTTTGCCTTTTTCCTCCTGTCCCAGCACTGCGAGCAAGCCGCTAATACCCTGCAATCTGCTCACTTTCCCTCTTAATCCCCATTTGAAGCAACCTCTCCTCGCAGGAGATCATATCAATATGTCACTAGCAGGCGCACAATGCAGCCAAGAGCCAATGTTATTGTGTGCCTGAGGTGGAGCGGCTCGAGCCCCAGCAGGAGAGCAATTTGTACGGGGAGCCAGCGAGTTCTTCTGGAGCACGGGGAACCACTTCACACAGCCAGGCTCCCTGCAGCAGCAAGCAGTATTGTGGACATAGGGGCAATGAGTGGGCACTGGTGTGCAAAGCAGCACTTGGGTCTGCCCGGCAGCAGCACGAGGCACACAGCTCCTCCTTCTGCCCACGTCATCACAGAATGGCCTGGATTGAAAAAGACCACAATGATAATCTGGTTCCAACCCCCTGCTGTGTGCAGGGTCACCAACCAGCAGCCCAGGCTGCCCAGAGCCACATCCAGCCTGGCTTTGAATGTCTGCAGGGATGGGGCATCCACAGCCTCCTTGGGCAACCTGTTCCAGTGTGTCACCACCCTCTGGGTGAAAAGCTTCCTTCTAATATCTAGTAGTCTGTAATCTCCAACTACAACAGGCTCCAGCACACCACAGGCATCCCAGCACTCGGAGCATGGGGCCACAGGGCACAAAAGCAGAGCTGCAGCTTTGGTTTTGGTCCACATCAACTCACAGTCCTGAAATCCAAACTGCAGACCTCTCCTTCCAGGTACCCCCACTGTAAGCTCGTTATGGTGCAGCATAGCAAACCACTCTTTAGGTTTCCCAGCTCTGCTTTGTTTTGCTCACACACACACTGTTGGCAGACCTCAGTTCCCCATGGATGATGTGGTTCAGTTCAAACCCAGAGTGCAGCATTTCCCCACGGCCACGCACCCTTTGTTCATCGTATGCAGCAGCACCCAAGAACTCTGACAGGGACCAGCCCACCAACACAGCTCCCATACGACCATGTGTGCCTTTTGTTACGCTGGTTTCCCATCCTGGAAAAGTGGAGTTACTTACAGGTGAAATAATTAACATGGAATGAACGCAACGCAGAGCAGATTCACCACCTGGAGAGGGAAGGAAGGAGAGCAGCTTGGGAAGGACAGCTTGGTACCATCAGCACCATCTAAGAGAAAGTCACTCCAATTCAGGCTGTTGAAAGTCCCCTTTGATACTTACCTCACTCAGCTGTTTACAGGATATTTGAGCTATTTGTTAAAGCCTCAACATCTTCCGCCACTTAACTGGAGAGTGGAAAAACTGCCTAATCCACTCCTGTAGGTACCAAAGGACCCAAAGCAAACCGCCGGCTTCATTTACACAGGAAAGGAGCTGCTCAGCAAAAGCCTCCCACATGAACACACTTATCCTGGCTAAGAACATTGTCAGGCAGAATTAGCATGGAAAAGCTTTACATTCACCCCAGAACATCCTTCTGTAAAGCTTCCCTGCCTGGCCCAGAGTGGAATGGATGCAGTGACAGCAGCCACAGCTCTGTGACCTGCATCCCAAACCCTGCCTGAAGATGAACAAGGAAACACTTGGTCGCTGCTTTTTGACTCCCAAGGAGGACATAAAAAGAAGGGATCAAGGATTCCCTATGACTCCTCTTCTGAGCAGACGGAAGGACAACAGCTACAGCAGCACCTACATGCTGCCATGTTCTTAACTCCCTTAATTGACAGACATATTAATTGGAGACAGCTGCAAGGAAAAATATCCTAACGCCGTGATTCATTAGTTTTCATAGATAATTACATCTGCTCACGGCCCTGCAGTGAATCATTCAGTTAGGGAATTTTGGGGGGTATTAAATTTAAAGGCAGTAATCAGATTTGTTAATCTGCAGGACGAGGCAAACCAAACACAATTTTACTCGAGGAATTGTTTATACTTCCAACGTTGCCATTAATTGAGCAGCAGGAATAGATTAGCAGTGTGGTGTACGTCCGTGCAGCTCGAAGCTCACGGTGTGCAATGCCCTCTGCTCACAGGGCTGCTGCACACAGTGCTTCGAGGCTGCAAGTTTGCTCCCTCGGATGCAACCTTAAGCACTACACAACCCTGCAGCCTGTTAAAAAACAGATATAAATCAATTCTTCTTTGCATTTGAGATGATGAGATTGGAAATAACATCTGGTTTTGCCACTCTCCAGACTGATGATAGAGCTCTATTCACTGCTAATGGATTACACATCTTAAAAAGTATTGGTTTTAATGGGGTTTGTTACTCCGAACACACAGTTCTAGATGGGAACCCCAGGCACGCTCCCAGGCCCAGCCCTATTCCCTTCCCATCAGCTCACAAACTCTTCAGCAAACTGAGCTCCTCATTAAAAAACAAAGAGTTTCTGCCTCCTGGAAGCTACTCTGGAATTTCCTATTTCTCAGTTCAAACAAAAAGGTCTTCTGACCTTAAATAGCACAGGCCTGAAATTTATTCCCGTTCTTATTGAAGCAACGTTGCTCTTCAGCTGCAATGCTTTTTTATTCCCTCCTTGATCGCTCAGTGCCAAACACGAGCAGGAAGCACACAGCCCTCCTACGGGGCTGCACTTGGCCAGGCTGCACATCCAGCATCACCCTCCTGCTCTGCCCTGCTCTGCCTGCTGCTCCTCTGTGCCCAGCTCTTGCTCTTTGGGACCAAGGAGCTGAAAACCGAACCCAGGATAAAAGGCACAAACTCCCACATCAACCACAACTATTTCACAGCGGCCACAAACAAAGCTTTTCCTACGTGTATGGCGCAGAGCACCTTTGATATCACAGCTTGGGTTTCTCTGAAGCTGCTGCTGAGAATCACAAATTACTGTGCAATCCGATAGCTCCTGCTCTGAGAGGTTGCACCTACGCAGTCGTATTTTTCCTCACCGAGCTTTGTGGGACAAGGGCTTGCTCCATGGAAGCTGGAACGAATTAATATTTCCCTGAGAATTATTATTATAAGAGAAAGACCCGGCAGGACTTGAAAAGGCAAGCCAACATCTTCTATTTACTTTGAGCGAAGCTTGTGACAACACACAGCATGTCTGATTTGGGATGAGGACGGCGAGCTGCTCTTTGGGCACACAGCTGTTGGAAAGCACCCTGCACACTGCAGAGAGCTCTGACTGCTCCACCAGCAGCAGCGTGATGCCCATGCAACAGCCATGCCTTGGAGATGGGCCTTCCTTAAGAATAGCAGGTGAGGTCTCCACTCACCTCTCCCAAAAACACTGTGTTGGGTTCCAGTGAGTGCAGCACTGTGTGTTTGTGTAATGGGAGACACGTCAGGCCCTTTCTTGCAGTGATTTAAACATCCCCCCTGTCTCAGAAGGAAAACAAAGAACAAAGATGCTGAAGTATTAATCACTGTGCTCAGCACCCACGGGGAGCAGCTGGAGGAATGCAGTGCATGGTGATTTGCCAGCCCTGCTTCCAGGATGAGGCCTGCAGACCCCATCCCAGCACCCTGCCCTGCTGACTGCCCAAGCACAGGACAGCCCTGGGTGCACAGCCATGGCACAGCACACACTGCTCTTGGGAAGAATGCGAGAGGTGCCCTGTCTGCAGTGCAGGCATACAGGAGCTGCACGGACTCGACCCATGGAAGCTTCTTTGCTGCACAGTGCTGCAGTTAGAATGGAAAACTTTCACCTCCTCCTACATCCAGACAGCACGTTTCTCTAAACATCTGGGCAATAGTTTTAAGGACAAGTTACAGGAGGGGAAAAAACATGTGATGCACTGGAACAGGTTGCCATAAGTAGGCTGTGGATGCCCCATCCCTGCAGGCATTCAAGGCCAGGCTGGATGTGGCTCTGGGCAGCCTGGGCTGCTGGTTGGCGACCCTGCACATAGCAGGGGGTTGGAACTGGATGAGCACTGTTGCCTTTGCAACCCAGGCCATTCTGTGATTCTATGTTCCTCTGACACAGGTTCACTGCCAGACTAAGGACTGTGGGGTCACCAGACCCAGAGCGACATGCTGACCCTGTGCTTAAAAAGCACCTCCAACAACACATACCACTCAGTCCAGGCAATGTTTAAAGCCAAAAGAAAAGCGGTGGCTTCTTTCTACAAGGGATAAAATACACCTCTTGATTTCCAGCTCTCCTCTCTAAATGGTTTTATCCTATGCTTCTCTCCCACGTGGAAGGATGAAGAATTATCAGGGAGGGTGGTGGTTCAGGACAGTTTAAGTGTGCATGAAACGGCTGTTCGCTCTCAGCACACCATTTGTGCTCTGGAGAGACCACCACAAAACCATGACACCGCTCATTTATTCAATAAAGTTTCATGAATTCCAGCTGGAGACTCCTTTTTTCTTCCCCCAAGGCCAAAGGGAAGCTTACTGTTATTTTTCATGTTTAGGATGTGGGGAAAGACACACGGGGACATTGAAACATATTAAACTGTTGGTTTTCTCTTCCCCCGCTCCTCCCCCTCTTATCCAGAAGAAGGGAGGCTTCCAATCCTCAAACATATTAAACAAGTGGACTGAGTCTGAACAGCAACAGCCAGCACCGAACTCATTTATCTCCCGAACCCCATTCAACATATAACAGTTATCATGCAGCAGCAGCCACAGGAACAGCTCCCAGCTCCTTTAGCCAGCATTAAACAAGGTCTTCTGTGGGAGCACAAGAGCACCCACATCATGAAATGACACTGACACAACACAGCGATCAATACAATGCCTGCAAACAGCTTCGGGCTGTCTGTATTAGCAGCTCATCCATCTTCAGCTTCAGGCAGAAGGAGAAGTGCTCACCAGCCACTGGCAGCAAGGAGACAACCTGAGCGTGAGCAAGGAACTCTGTGCAAAGCTGGGCTTGGAAAGTATAGCAGTCACCATTTTCCATCTAGAAATACCTGAGGATCTGATGGGAACTTCAGCAGAGCAGCAATCAGCACCACGAGTTATCAAGGACGGACGGGCAGGACTACAGTTCCTCAGTGTCCACAGCTTGTTCTCGTATAAGAACTAAGAGTAAGAGCAATCGGAAAGCTTCCTCCCTTTCAAAAGCACAAACCTCTTGCTAAAGCCAATAGTGCCAGTCAGCTTATGAAATGTTTTTATACCACAACTGAAGAATGGCTTTTCTGCTGCATTTGTTTTTGGTGACGTCACCACCCCCAGATGACTTTAGGCAGACAGTCTCTGCTGCCTTAATGCCCAGCTGCTCCATTTAATCCCCGCTAAGACTGTTTTTCCTCTTCAAACTTCTCCAGGCATTGTGCTGGGAGACTCGTTTAAAACATATCCCATACAAAGGCTCCCAGCAACTCTGAAATGAAAGTGGTTCTCAAGTCTTCCTACTGACTTCAGAGGACAAATGGTTCAGCTGCCACAACTGAGCAGCATGGAAAACATTCAAGAGATGGACGAGAAGCCAGGCCACAGAGCTCTGCACCCCACAAACTCCCCTCTGCTTCATTCCAACAAGATCTCCCAACACGCTGTTCTGGACAGACCAAGTGTCACCAAGTCCTGCAGAGCAGCTCAGTTCTTCACACCAGTAAGCTTGCAAATAACGCAAGGAAAGCTTGGAAAGCTATAAAAGGTCTGGAAAGCTTTTATATGCTCTCTTTACACTCCCTCCCACTGCTCCCATCGGTCCTGCTGCAAACAGAATTAGCACAGCCAGTTTGGGAGCAGATAACTGGGCTTCCTAATGGACTGGCAGATCGCTTTTCCTACTTGAAAGCCTATGATAAGGAGACCCCTCTGCCTTGCCAACTTGGAGATGTCACACACGGTTCTGCTGCGACCACCCGACAGAGATCTGAACAAGTGAGATACTTGTCTTATGCCTGTAACAAAGCAATAGGAATTGTGTTAGATCAGCTCTGGCCATCACATTTCTGATTTACATTTGCTTCTCGGACACGCATCATTCCACCACTTAACAAAGCCTCTCTAAATATACTCTTCCAGGACAACTCCAAAAATACAACAGCTCAGCAAGAGCACGGAGTAACCAAAAGCCCTTCAGTAGAAGTCATTTCACAAAACACTGAGAGGGGAAGTTCTCCTCCTTCATGGTCAGCATCACTGAATACCAGGTCTCTGCCTGGAAAATCAGCAAAGCCAGCTTGAAGGAAGGCTTCTCCCTTCAGCAAAAGGAGGAAGGTGTTGATGGTGCACACAAACCTTCAGAGCTTAGAAAAGCCCTGTGGTCTCCTGCTATGAAAGCCGCTTTCCTTCCATTGAAAACACACCACCCACATTACCCGTAAGGAAAACAATTGCAGCTTCTATTGTAATAAAGCATCAAATGGAGTTTTTCCGTTAAGAAGTGAAGTCACAACACTTTAACCAGAGGGAAGGACTACAGTTAAGCTAAATGGGCTCCAGTGAAGCACCCCTATAATTACATACGAGTAAGGAATAGTTAAGCAGTGGGAAAAACCCAAGTGGTCTCACGCCGACCCCAGGTGCACACAGACACCAAGGGCAGCTCCTCTGCAGGGCTGATCCTCAGCACAGGAACGCCCCACACGCTCCATCCCCGGGCTGCTGCTTGGAGGCAGCTTAGTCCCAATAATAGTTTCCAAGGAAAACTACTTATTTATAACGGGAACTATTACATAAAAACCAGTCTATGTCATAAGCTCGACCAGAAGGAAGCTTTCCTCCCAGCTTATCTGATTTTCTATTCATTTCAAATACCACTTTTCGGAAGGCCACTTCAGAGTTCAATTCACACTGCTAATTTTCTTTGGCAAGAACCCACATTATCTACAAACCTGGCCTGTAAACCCAATTACAGTAACGTGATATCCACACCCTGTTGCACAGCAACGGGATAACAGGGTGATACGGAAAATACCCATGTTCCAAACTAACAGCAGGTAGCAGAGCTGCTTGCTAGTCACAAGCACAGCTACATCTGGGAAGGTGCCCAAGTGAAATGCAGGACAGCAGGAGAAGAAGGAACATCCACACTGCTTGGAGCACTGTGCTGAGCCCCCCCAGCACCACTGTTCTGAAGTCCTTACCTTATCAAGGGGAGCACTGAGCACTGGTCCGCAGCACAGGGTATGTGCCTTCCATCAGTCCCAGCACCCAGGCTGGGCTCTAAGGCTGCCTGGTGTCACTGCTTTCTCACCTCAATGCGGCAGTACAAACACAGAGGTCAAAGGAAGACAGAAAAAAACATTCTGGGAGCTTATACCAAATGTTATCTTACTTTCACATGGGCTCTGCCCAAAACAGATCGAACCCAACCCTTACAAGTCACATGCAGTGCTTGAATCTCTCTTCTCTTGGCACTCCTGCTGATCCCAGTCCCAAGCTGGACCCCCAGAGCAGTGCTTCAGGGCTGGATCTCAGCACCTGGCTGCCCAGGGCTGAACTGCTCACTTGCTGCAGGTACCCCCGAGCTCCTCCCCGAACTTGGCCAACATCAGGCCCAGATGTTTCTGACTGAAGGCTCTGGATTCAAACCAGCATTTTTTCAACAAAACTTGGTTGCATGAGAAAACTTCCAACAAAACGTTGAGATCAAATACTGGAGTTATTTCAAAACAATGCAACTCACGCAGCCAAAAGACACAGCTGATAATGCCCCCCACTTTGATGCCAGCCGGTTCCTATTATGGTATCTGTTTTGAGGTATGTGATTTACTCCCTGGTGCTACATTGGCCATAGTTGTGTTGGCAGAGCCTTCTCTGCTTGCACCTCCAGGCCCTCCGACCAGCACAGTGAGAACCACACTGGTTCTTGATGGATTAACTCCAGCCCAGCCTCAGCAGCACCTTGCCAGGGCAGAAGGCACATCGTGGGGCAACCAGGCCAAGTACTTCTTCCCCAGTGTGTGGCCCAAACAGCACTGAACTTAATTTGGGTTGGGCTGCACAGGGCCAAAATACATCTCAACACATCAGGAATTCACAAAGGTTATGCTAATGTGACTTATTCCACCTCAAACTCCAGCTTGCAAGGAAGTCATTATTCACAATAATAATTACAGTACAATTATTTTACCTGTTTTTAAGCAATCTCAGGATGCTTTCAGATATTAACTTCAGCAGCTTAAAAGCATCCCGTGCCACGTTTATGTCACATTAACTTTAATTATGTTTGACTGAAACACAGTTCTGTGCAAGCGATTGTTCACAGCACTCAGTTCTGCTGTCATCCCATTGCAGTGACTGTGTTATGCCCATTGTACAAGCAGACAGATGTGGGGCTGATTTCAATGCTCGAGCATCACCAACTGCTACCTGCCACTTCCAGGCTGCACCTAGCAGCAGACTTTACAAATATCAAAGTAGTATTTAACCAAGCCAGAAAGCCCCGCTTCCTATTCAAACACAGCACAATAGGGCTCCGTCTGCACACACACAGGCAGCACAGCAACCAGCCCCAGCCTGCTGCCTGCCCATCACAATGCTCAGAGCATTACAAGATGCTGCACTTCATTCTCTGGTTCTGTGAGCTGCTGACCACCGAAGTGATTCCATACGTTACGTTTGTTTATCACAAAACAGATCAGCAAACTCGAGGCTGCCTGGACAGTGAGTGGCAAGTTCAGCCAAGGACCCAGCATAAGCTTTGCAGACGGATTATGTTCTGCTTTGTATCCAGGAGAACAGAGGGAAACGGCGAGGGAAGTCCTCCATTCAGACAGGAGAAGTGAGCTAGAATCTGTTTGAGATAATGGGAAATGCAGGACAATCTGCAAGAGGGAACTCACAAACTGACTCAGTGGTGAGTAAATTAACTTCAAAGCACTCTTTGGATTCCAGCAGGACAACGTGCCCAAAAACGTGGTTTTCCTGCTCTCTCCTGTGTTGTAACCATTCAGGCTCTGACCCTAAAAGTTTTCTGGGAAATCTATTATGAGGCCATTTAGCATCCAGCAGCCCATTCACCAAATCACCGTGACGCAAGAGCATATGGTTCCTCCCAAGCATGACTCCCTCTGAAGCCCAGCACTGCCTTCCCCCTAGCAGCACTGAGGCACACGAGGGTTCATCACTGCTTCCCCACAGACCCCCAACAAACCCGCTCTGAAAGGAAAGGGATGGAGGAAGCACTAAAGCCAAAGTCTTTGCAAGTACAAACTCTCACGCTGCATTTCACTGCCACAACGAAGAACACTGGCTAAAAATGATGTCTGTTTTTATAAAGAAGTGGTTCAAGAATGAAATAAGGTTCAAGAATGAAATACTGCCCGGGGAAGGTGATCTACCATTGAAAATGCTGAAGCAGAACATGCCATCCTGCTCACTGTGACCTCAAGCTCATGGAGAACAGGCCAAAGAGAGCCTAGGACCCAGTATCTATCATGCAATTAAATCCTTCCTTGATTCAGCCAAAAACAAGAGCGACATCACTCAGTGGACCAGACAGGTAACACCAAAGCTATGTGGGTAAACTAAGCAGAACTATACAAGAAGTTCATGGCAGCCCCCTTGGTCTCCCACCACAGGCATTCTGCAGCAGGCAGCTCACTTATTGCCTTCCTTTCCTCCAAGCAGAGAAGATGCAGGCAGGAGTTACACCTTCTGGTGCCCACTGCAGGTACAGCATTCACCTGCAGGAGCTGTGATGGATACGGGCTGGGGCTGTGCCTCTACGCGACGAATGGCAGTAACAGCAAAAAGCAGGCTAGGAAAATCAATCTCCCCTCTATGGTCTCAGTTTGAGATTCTGAAGAGAGGAAAAGCTAAATTAACAGGGAAAAAAGAAATACCATCAGAGCGTTGAAATACCTACAATTACAGTCAGGTTTTGTTTTCTTTTCAAACAGCTTAAATCAAACGACTGAAGGAGCAGATGGGGGGAAAGAAGTCTCTCCTGCTACAAGCTGAGGTTTAGATCCCTATTAGAGCTCTCCTTAAGCCCTGCTACAAAATTAACGACGAGACTTCGCAATTGAGACGGTTAAGATCATAATTCTTATCAAGAAATCCGGCGAGGTTTCACAAGAGTTCCGAACACATTTTTCCCCCCCCGCAGCACTTTCCCAGCACTCCAATGGCCGTGAGGACAGCTGAAGGAAGGCAGCCTCCCCCCACACGGCGTATGGGTGAGGTAGGGGCTGACTAACCGTGGAAAAATCCACATAATTGAGAAGACAAATGTTGAGCAGTTATTTTACGGCTTGAACTATTCAGGGAAAAAAGCGGTGCGTGCCAAGAGGCCAGACAGGCTCAACGGTGCGTGTGTGTCAGCGCCGAGCTTCCTTTCATCCCCATCCAGGTTGTGCTGTGCTGCTTTATCTGGTTCTGCGAGCGCTGCAGAAAGCTATCAAAGATACCAAGGGAAAAAGGAGCATCTCCTGTTATTACGTGTATATAGAGAGCAATACAAAAGCACATGCAGCCTCAGCCGCACGACCGCTATTGAGGCCATTTGTTGCTTCCCAGGAGAAGGCCCTATTTTCAGTGGTTTAAAATGATGAAACACGTTAAGGATTCAGGCTTAAGATTCCCGACTCGGATGCTGCCTTCCAGATGAATGTTATAAAAAGGAATATCTTAAAGTTTCAGCCAAAACATCTCAGCCATTTTCAGAACAATGCTTTTTTTCCCCTTATGAAGGCTCTCCAGTGGCCTCAGGAGCTGCAGTCCCCCAATGCTTTCCCATTAACACAAGTTAGAGGGAGAAGGAAAAGGACGCAGACAGGGCCATTTCAGAAGTGAGGATGAAGGCATTGAGGAGGGGAGATGAGCTCAACAATAGCAGGAGAATGAGAGGTCTGAAGGAAGCCAAGCTGCAGAAAAGAAGAGAGAAAAAGCAAGAGAAGGTAATAGCAAGGTGACCAGCCCACCTCCTGCTCCAACACACCCCACCAATGCAACCAACAGAAACAACACCTCACCCCTGCTTCTCCTGCCCACAGCTCACCCCACTGCTTCTGCCCCAGCCTGCCCTCCCCAGGGGCTCATTCCCTCCTGCAGAAATCCTCTGCTCCTGTCTCAGTATTCTCTGCTTCCAGCCAGGCTGTCCCAGCACTCCTGGTGGTCACACCTGTGTGCTTTAAGGCACACCTTGCCTACACCCTGGCTGCCCTACCTGCTCCCTGTGACCTTGATGAGCTGCTAGACAAGCTGCTGTCCCTTCTCCACACCAAGCTTAATAAAGGACTGCCTGAACAACAGTGGTTTATCAGAGCCTTTCACTATATTACGCTGTTCAACCTGTTAAAGTTGTGACCTGGACACTGTGCTCCCCAGGTCCTTCTGCTAAGGGTTAGTTGCTCATCTTGAATCAGCTTAATCCTCACACCAGCGTGACCCTTTGCTTGTGGCCAGGCTGAATTTCACTCTCATTTGTAAAGGTCATTGGGAGGAATTCTAGTGTTACTTCCATCATAGCTGCAGCTTTCCCTGCCTTTTATGTTACACAGGAGTTGAGTAAGCACACCATGCATTTCATCCTCGGTTTCTTCAGCAAAAACGCTGAGGAGAACCAAAAAGACCAATGCAGCCCAACTCAATTCAGCCTTGTAATCTAATTATGAATCACCAGTCCTTAATTTCTGAACATAATTATCCAATCAACTTCGCATCTATTGAAGATGACTCACTTGAGCCCATGCGGCCACGGACGGCTCACAAGAAGATCTTGTGAGACAGAATCAAAACCATTCTTACACCAAGATGGCATTGAGTTGTTTTTTCCCTACTCGTGAAGCTCTTCTGCAGAATGAATTCAAGCTCATTCGACACACTGGATTCTTAACGAGGACTTCACAGAGAGCCACAGCAGCTCCTGCATCCCACCACTGCTCCCAACACTCAGACTGCCATAAGCACCCCCCCGATCCCCCCAGCAGAGCCCAAATGGGAACGCAGATGCTTACGCCTCACTCTTACTGCTGCTGTCAGCAACTGTCCACGAAGCCCACAGGCAGGACATCTCACACCTCTCACATGCTGCTCCCCATCAGCCAACACCAGCAAAATTGCTCTGTCAGCCCGAGCTGCAGAGGGCCCTGCGGAGGTGTTCTCATCTGGCCGCTGACCCGCGCTGGGCGGTGGATCCATTCTGCACTTTCCAGGCCTGTTATTTATTTATTTCTTTTTATTCCAGTTTTCTTTTTAAAGATACCAGGAAATTTTACATATACACAAACACTGGAAAGACTGAAGCAGCAAAGCGATGTGTTTAAAAGGTTGGGAAACGCTACAAATAACGCTGTTTTGTGTGGACACACTTGTTCGATCCAACATAAACTCAACGTAACCTAAGTTCTCATTACATACATCCTCCAGCAGTCAGCAGGGCAGGGCTCACTTCCTCGACAGATACGGAATAGTTTGTTTTACCCTCCTCACCCAGCACAAGGCTGTGTCCCTCACAGGCCATGTGCTGCTCCAGCTCTGCATCTTTCTCCTCAGCCCTCCTGACGGTAATAACAAGTGTGTTGTGACTTCGGCAGATCCCTCAGGAGATGAAACACTGCCAACCTCAGCTCAGAAGGAAAAATAAGAGAATTAATCATGACATTTTATTTGGGGTGCTCAGTAAATGAGGTTTTGAACCTCTTTGGAAAGAGGCAATATGCCAAAGCTTCTTACCAGCAGGGCTCACACCACCAAGGGCTCATCAAACAGACCCTACAGCACCTGGATGGATGCACAGAATGGAAGTGCTTTGGAAGAAGCTTGGTCAAGGAGTCTTAACCAGCATCACACGGCTCCCAGGATGAGCCATAAAGAGAGACTTAAGAAATAACTTTGCCACTACATACAGTTATTGCCAACCCAACCCGAACCCAGATGAGATCAAGTCCTGAGCACTCAATGAGGTGCAGCCTGCAGAAAACACCGTATGACCGCTTTCAGCCTAGAAATGCACACAGGCAGTGCCATCTCACCTCAGATTTGGCATTCCCTGTGTTCACACCGAGACTGAGTATTCCCCCATTTAGATGGCTGATGCCAAAAAAGCAACATTTAACACGGGTGTTAACTTTTCCCCTAAGAAGGGTTAACTCCGACTAAGCAGAGCTCAATAAAGCCGGAACGTTTCACCAATAAAACTGAAGTCATTCCTACTCCACACAATAAGCTCAGGAAGCAAAATATAAAAAACCTATCTGCATAGCATGAGGTCAGTCAAGCTACGGATGGTTATTTCAAATCTAAATATTAAGAACAGATGCTTCTTTTTGGAGGTGTTTTAAGAACCTGGAACCTGCCGGTGCTCAAGGAATGCTGCAGACCTTCAAACCCACAGCAGAGCCATCTCAGCTGGGCTAAGAGCACTGTGCTCCACACAAGATGAACGTTCTTTCACATTGAATCTTCAATCTTTTCTTATTTACAAGCTAATCCTAACAATGAGGTAATATATCCACAGCCCCGTCGGTTTTTAGCCTCATAACTCATACATATTCCATACACAATACTAATTAGTTTGTATTATAGCAAAATGTTCCTAATAAACAGAAATGTGAAACTATGTCGTATTTTAGGGCTCCTTTTTGATGCAGGCTATACAATAGACGTGTAGAAGAATCTTTAGGAGAAGCACATTACTGTCTGCATACCAACCAGGCTGCAGCAGGAACTATGGACTTGACTTGCTCAGCACCACCCTGGAGACTTGCATTGCTGCACAAGGTATTTCACTTACTTCCTATTACTGCACAAGAATGCTTCTCTGTGTGTATATGAAGCAGCCTCCAGGAGGTGTGCTGGCCGCAGGGTGCCCAGCTCACCAACTCCATGTGCCATAAAGTTACTGGGACTGCTGGGCTGGCACCAAAGGAAGGGCTGAGCTGAGCCCTCTGTTCCACACAGCACACTGGAGGTGATGCTGCAAACTACAAACTGCAAAGTTATCAAAGACACAACGAGTGCTTGAAAGTTGGGTTGGTTTTGGGAATCTGGCTGACAAGAAAGAAAATATATTGCATAACCAGGTTGTCAAAATATCACTCTGATGGATCATTTACTTAAAAAGAGCCATCGTGACTGGATGTTTGCCCGGCATCCAGCATCTCCTTGACCAGTAAAAGGACCAATGGTGGTCTTTCCTTTGCAGCTTATCGTTTGTGAACGTGTTTATGCTCTGATGTATTTGCAAGAAGCAGAAGGATCCATCCTGGATGGTCTGCACCAAATAGGAAGTAACCTGGTATAAACATCCAACGCCATGAATTTTGCAGGCGATGTCACTGAGATCATGAGAGAGTAATGGCCCCATGAGAGCGTGCTGCAGTGAGAAGGCAGCATCTCTATAAGGGTAAAACAAACAGCATCCAGAATGTCTGACAGCATTCCTCCAAAATTATTGCACTAGATTAGATTGCCTCATCAGCAGGGCCAGAGGACATTTGCACTATTTTCCTGCTTTTTTTTTTCCTTCCTTTTTTTTTTTTCATATAACAGATGAAAAGAATACAGCAAGCTTTCTGGGGCCAAGATTGGAATTAACAATGGGAAAATTCTTTTGCTAATCCCCCCCATCTCTCCCACTGCTAGCAGGCTCCCAAGGCTGGAAAAACACAATGTCTCCCTGTACCCTGTTTCTCATTGGTGCAGCATGCCGTGCTCAGGATGTTGGGATGGACCCACGGCTCAGCTCAGGGCCATAAAACCTCCAGGACGGAGCCCTAGGGAAAGTCTGAGTACAGAACGACATGAGACTCCAATTAAAACCTGGAAGCCCCCAGCGGGCCCGAGGAGGCCCAGCTCTTCCCAGGGCCCACGGCTCACAGCAGCCACCCCACGCTGCTCATCCACGCTGTGGCACAGCCCCGTGCCATGCCTGCCAGCCCACCAGCGAGGGAAGAGCAGACACAGCCAAGCAGCCGACCCACTCGCAGCGGCGTTTAATCATTTTGCAGTCATTTAACAAACACAAAAGAATTCACACGTACCGACTCGACTCGAGAAGTAAACTTTGCATAATGAATCCGGACGCCTCCAATGCTGGCTGCGCTCAGAGCATCCGCAGCCGCACAGCTACACCCACTGGCACATGTGGGAAGTGCCCGATGATGGGAGGTCACCGATTGCAGCAGAACAGGGAAGGAAAAGAGCCGCTGCCTGGGAAATAAATGTGTTTATCCAGCTCTTTAAGTGGCTGCAATAACCACAAGGCATCGTCGGCTATTTCTGAAGCAAGCCGTGCTTTACCAGAGATTCGAGATCCAAAGGCAGAGCAAGGCACTGCTCACTTACAGAAGGTGGCAATGGCAGGTGAGCAGTCAGGCTGGTGGGAAACTTGGATAAAAAGAAGTATTGATGCAGAGCTTAATGAAGATGAACTTCCACTGCCTTCCCCTAAACAGACGATGCCATTCTCACTCACCACTAAGAAGGAAAGAGAGTCTGAGTAAGGGGAAATTACAGGGCAGTTACACTCGTCAGCCTGACAGTGTAATAACAACACGATGTTGGCAAGGCGCCGGAGCAAAGCCTGCAGACAATTAAGCACAGGGCATAAAATAAGGTGGGTAAAGTAGCCCATTGGAAAATACTGCTCGGGATTTCAGCTTTTCCAGCATGAAGCACACCACCATATCTCCTGCATCCACACAAAAAAAGAATATAAGGATAATACTAACTCACAGAAAGCCTGGAAGTTCACCTTGCTTGCTAGCAGAGAAACCAAAGCTCAGAACTGCGATGCCTCCCTCTGCACAAGTGGGACTGCTCCCCTGCTGCTGACAGCCTATGGACACAGTGCCTGCAAGGCCAGCAGGTCCCATCCCCATCATCTTAGGGCAGTGAGAAGCACAGGCAGCTCTGTGCCCCCAGCAGCCAGCCTGCTGTCAGCCGCAGCAATCCTCACTTGGGAAAGCTTTGGTTCCAAGAAAAAGTTGCCTGCAGCTCACAAAGGGCTCACAGGGAAACATGACGAATTTTGCTCCAGGCTTTGTAAATTATCTGCGGGACAAGAACGTCAAACAAAACGGGCATTATTTGCATTATCTGTAAGAAGGAGAGCCAAACGCATTCCTGATTTCAGAGATGTTTCAAGGCTTGGTTGCTACAAAAAGCTCAGCATGGTCACGCAGCGCTGCAACGGCACAATACACAAAACCTGCAGTCCCAGAAGCATAAGGATCTGGGGAGCCTCCCCTGCCCCCCAAGAGCGGGAAATGGGACACAGATTCTATATTCTCCTGATGAGAAACCAAGGTTTCACCGAGGATTAGTAAACACACTCATGAGTCCCACCTGTTTTCTATTTAGAGGGGAAAAAATAAGCAATTAATGTGACTTTTTAAACAACTGTTAATAGAAGAAACTTATGAAACTGAGGTTTCTCATTGAAAGTGTCTTTGCTCAGATGAGGCAGAGGATCACAACAAGACAAGAGCCCTACAATTAGTTTCTCCCAGCTGTGCAAAGCATTTTCTAACGACCTTAAGATGAACAAAGACACCTTCGAGTTGTTCCTCATCCCTCCAGAGCACGGCAAGCATAAGAAGGACATCCCATCTCCCAGCAGTCAGAACGGAGCTCCCAAGCAGACTATGTTGTGCAGTTATTAAATGGAACCCCTTGCTCTGAGCAGCATGCAGAGGCATACAAGGGAAAAATATCGGCCCGGGAAGAAGTTGATTTCAGCATATAGTTTATTAGCAAGTGAAAGGACGTTTACCTTCTCAGTGGTTAAGTACAACACAACCCAAAGACAAACCATATGGCTCAAGTCTTTGTGCAAGGGAGACAACTGGCAGGGCTCCAAAGCTCTAATTGAACTATTACCATATTGTAAGAAAGGAAGAAGTCAGAAAGACTGGAGGATCTACTCTCCTAGGGACAGCTGATGTCAGGCAGGCGATTGAGGCGGTAACAAAGCATATTTATCAGGAGAGCAATTCCACCATTTGGATACTGGCTCAGTTTAAAGGAAGAAAAAAGTGCTCTTCTATTTCAATATTGCACTTAATTTGATCCTACATTCAATTCATGAAACCTTCAAAATCCAAATCGTTTGTAGCAAACAATACGCTTCTCTTTTAATTGCTGGCTCAAGGTTTTCCATTTACTTAATAACTAAAGAAGCAAAGTAAGAATGTTCAAATGAAATCCAGCAACAAATAAAAGATTACCATTAATAAAAAAAAAGGGGGTCATTAGAACAGAACCACTGAAAAGGGCAGAAGATCCAAGCACAGAATGGTTTTGTACTGCACACAATTTCCCATCTTTTCTTTCAAAGGCAGCCTTCATGAAAACATCCCAAGTGTTACACGTTTCACACACAGCCGGGTTATGCAGTAAGACAAAACACAACAGCAAGCTCGTGAGCAGACAGAGCTGCTACAGAAACCTTTGCAGTGTCTTGTTGACTGTGGGCAAAAAGGAACGTAGAAAGACTAAAAGAAACCAGACAACAATCTTACATAAAAATGAGTGAGACGAGTCTCTGTGGCTCTTGTTCTTACCGTTCTGCTCGTCCAGCTCATTCCCAATCTCCTGTCCCATTTGCTTTTGCCGGGATATGATTGAAGAAAGAGCATCGAGTCCGGCATCTTGTTCTGCACCAGAAAATACATCAAGTTACGTGAGACAGATTGCCAGCATGCCAGATTGAGTGCAATAGGAGATGCAGAAGCAGAGAGAAAAGAGTGCTTAAAGAGTTAAAACATACTCAGAAAAGGACATCAACACAACAGGAAAATGAATCCTTATGGCAACAGTACTCCTAAAACAATGTGAATGATGGGTAATTAATTTGTCTGCTCTGGCTGGGACATTAGCTGAAGGTCCCAAAAAAACCCAAGAATTCAACCTCCAGCTGTTCCTCAATCATAAATGCGGGAGATTCCTGGCGCACACACAGATCCCTGATTAGCCTTTTTACATTTTCCAAGAAGCCTTGAACATGAATACAAGGCAAACAGGTGATGCAAGCACCAAAGAATTCAAATAGGTTTTTAAAGCTGCAAGAGGACACGGAGCGCATGGGAGGCAGCCTGCGAGGAGGGGACCACAGCTCACAGTGCTCCACCAGCTCTGCAGGCACTCCTCTAGAAAGACACATGTTGTCTCTGCTACATGCAGGCCCTGCACGCCCTCAGCAAGCACCTAACAGACACAGCTCTTCCACTTCGTGACGTGCTCAGCTTCACTAAAACACGGGCAAACGGCAATCCCTAAATGACTTGCATCTGACTGTGAAGAAGCCCCACAAGTTTACACAGTCACAAACAAGGGATGCTAACTGTTTCGGAGGTATTTCCTCCCCTACCACGGGAAAAATTACTTGCTTCAGTCAGCATGGAGATTATTTGGAAAAGCTGCTTTGAGAAGATGTTCCCAGCAAGGAATACTACAAGCACAACACTGCTCCTGCTCAGACAGAAGTCACCCACAGCTACTCGGACTGACAGCCCCAGCTAACAGGGCTTCAGCACAGGTCATTGCACTGATGTTCTCATGAGGACTCATGCCTATAACATACAGACAGACTCTTCTACCTTCTATGATCCTCCGCTGCTGCTGCCTGATTTCTTCAAAGCCAAGCCCCCTGGTTTCCTCAGACTCCTCCAGGAGCCACGGGTTGGTCACTCCTCGTTTGACACCTCCTGCCATTAGGCTAGATCTGAAAATAAGTTCAGGAGACAAATTTCAAGCTGTAGACATAAAATTTACTCTAATTTGTGCACGCGAGGCTGGCTGGCAGAGATGGACCAGTCTGTATGCATCACGTTCCACACAATTCTCTGCAAACACTGAAGAAATGAGCCAAAAAGAAAACAGTTTTCTCCAGTAATATTTTGCAAGGTCCATCCCACTGCCTAAAAGCAGCAAAGTGGGGAGATGATAACTTTGCACTGAACAATTAAGATGCACGTGAAACACACACCACACTTGTGATGCTATATTCAGCATCCAGACCTGTTACAAAGAAAAATAAAGGTTTGTGTGAGTACATAAAACCCCTCATGGCTTTGCTCTGCGATCGAGACACAAAGCACACAGCCCCACTCCTGCATTCCTGCTTTGCCATGGACACGAAGCAGCTACACATACATTTCCCAAGAAAAAGCCATCAAGTTACAGGTTTCCTTTGAAAAGAATTATGACCCGAGGCTGCTCACACAACACTGCACAGTTTACAACAGAAAGCAAGTTTGCCATGTCCAGGGAACATAAATTCCAGTTGTAAAGTGAAATGCCACTGCGATATCTTCTCTCCATGCCAGATTCCTGGTTTCCTCCTTTCAGCTCTTCACTGGTTTCTGGTACAAGTATGACATGGCAGCCTGCAGGACATTTGGGCCCAAAGCTGCAAATCTGCCCTGCAGTAGGAGACACTGCAGAGACCAGGTCCTCAACTGCAGCTCTGCTGTCGGAGTTTCTCACTTCCACTTGTCTTTTTCAGCTCCATCTTTTATTCCCATTTTATCTTTGCCCTCTTTTTATCCCCAAACCACTTTCAGAAACAAAATGAGAACAAAGAGGATTTTTGGTACCTCTCAAAAACTCCCTGAAACGTTTTATTAAACCAAGACCTGTTTTTTATCTTTTTAATTGACTCCATGTTCCTCCATTCAAACACAAACTGAAATGCTCCACAGCAGTCATATAAGTCCCATATTCAGGTAACGATGCGGCAGTATCAATGCGGGCAGTTCTACAACAGAAGGACAACCGAGGACTTAGAGCAAAGGTACCGAAGCAAAGGGCTGAACTTGAGCTTGGTGAGGAGCTGTGATGTGCTGGAGACACCTCCTGGCCGTGCCACGAACCAGCACTGCTGCGAGGGATTCCTCTCCAGCATGTGAACTTTGGGCTGCCTGTGAATTAGATGCATCCACACACAGAGCACTACACGTCCTATGAAGCAGATGGGGCAGTTCTGCAGTTCAGCCCTTTTATACCTGCATTAAAATCTCCATATATTTATCAAGCTGGTAGAGCAGCTTTGCTTAAATAAAGACAGCCCCGCAGTGCTGTTTCACACATTAGCAAGACTTCTTTCATTGCTTGGGAGGTTAAAATCCCCTCCTGTATCCCCCTAGGCTCACATAGCAGGAGCATGATGCACCTGAAGACAAAGATCATTACAGCAGCTCAATTAGCAAGCACTCAAAACCGAGTTCTAACAACATCTGACCAAATTACTGCAATGGAGCAAAAGGAACATAAAGCTCCTTGCTTTCCAGGGAGAACACAACTATTTCTGCCTGCTAAAAAAAGCCAAGGTAAGCAAATGTAACATAATTTGCACCTCTCTCTCCCTCCCCTGATAATCTGCCCTATTCTTGTAGGTTGGGTCATGACAACAGGCCCACTCGTTACAATAATCTTTTTGACATGTTTGGTAACTGCCTCCCCACACAACACAGCCCGACTTCCTCCTTCCTCTGATCTTACCACGTTTCGCTTTGGCGGTGTGAAGATTAAAGCTTATCCAATTAGCCACCCACGGCCTGCGCCAAGTTAATCACGTAAATCTTTCAAACCATCACAGAGCAGTGGAGTGTGTGGATAGCTTTTGATTATAGGAGCAGATTTAACTAATTACGAGGCTTAGCGAAGCGCCCAAGTATAAAAGATGATGGGGTTTAAAATCGGGGAGCTATGTCCTTGCCTAACAAGGGAGGGCTTATCTTTCTGAAGGCATTGTTTCCCTGATAATTCTCATACAACTTCCCCAGTAACTTAGATTAGTCACCCAACGCTTACTTGAGACCAAGGCCACACATCAAGGCTTACAGCTTTAGGGGAGCCATCAGCAAGACCAGCGTTTTGAACAAAACCTGGGTCATATGACAATTAGTTGCATGAGCACTTGAACATCCCCTTAACGATACGGTTATACAGTAGGTCCCTTTGAAGTGCTCACAGCACCTCAGCTTGGCTCCACAGGTCAACCTCTGTGGCGATGGCCAAAACCAGGGCATTCTCTCACTTACGGTTTAATGGCTCACGGAGGTGGGCGGTGGATTTGGGGAAGATCTGAGCTAGGAAATGAAACAACACGAATTGTTTTCACATATGAAAGCTGTCTCTTGCCCCAAAATGGGAGAAATACACATTGAGATGGCACCACAGTCCGGATCTCAGTGAGGTCATTAGAAAATGCTCTCCAAGGGAGATACACCTTGAGCACAGAGCCCTACGTTTGATGCCATGACTCAAGCACGGCGTTCCCGATGGACGACTTCCTCCTCCTTCCACCTCTCTGAGAAACCTAATTCACACATCTCTGCACACTAAGAGCTCACAAAGTTCTGGAACTGGAGGGTTGGAAAGGCTCTCAGGAGATCCCACAGTGCAGCCCCACTAACGCAGGTTCCCTACTGCAGGTTGTACAGGAAGACATGAGCAAACAGCCTGCTGTGCTGTGAGCAGCTGGTACAGAAAGGAACCTGGACAAAGACACTGCCACCAATTGGCACTGAACGAGAACCAGAACAGGACAAAACACGTGTCCCAAATATAAATACACAGAAGAAGGATTTGTGTGGAGATGGGAAATGTGTGCAGCCTTTATTTTCCCAGATCTATCAGCAGCACAAAGTTCAGTCACTGGAGGATGGAGGGCAACGTAGGCCCAGCCTGGCGCCCAAACACACGCAGCCCTGCGCTGCCAGGTCACCGACCAAGGCACTGTGACAGCAGCGGGCTCAACTGTGACCTCACCGACCCCCGTGCAGAAGCTGGGGCGCAGCAGAGCCCAGCATCACTCGTGCCTGGACTCCGGTTGAGCGCAGTCGCCAGACTTGGAGCCGCCAACGAGCCTTTGTTTGGGCCGTGCTGTGGGGCTGCCGGCAGCAGTTCCTGGTGCTCAGCCCACGGCATCGCCAGCGTTCCCCCGGCCCTGCCTGGCTCAGGCAGCCGGGGCCCCGCGGGGTGCGCTCGCAGCAGCGGAGGTGAGCGGTGCGGGGACACGGCCCCGGGGCGGGCGGCGGGGAGCAGGGCCGGGGCTTCGTGCTGAGGGACCGGGGCGTCGCTGCTGCTGCTTCTGCTGCTGCAGCCGCCCCGGGGACGGCGAGTGACCGCGGCCTCTTTTGTCTTTTGCAGTTGCTGACAGCTCCTGCCCGCTGCAGCGCCAGCCGAGGGAGCAGCTTTCCCACCTCGGCTCTCCCCAGCCCACCGCACAGCCCGGGGCCATGGAGCCGCCCTCGGACTGGAGCTGCCCCCTCTGCGGGCAGAGCCGGGACGACGCGGCCTACGCCGTGCCCTGCCGGCACCAGCTGTGCTTGGGCTGTGCGCTGCGCTGGGCAAAGCAGCAGCCCACCTGCGCCGTCTGCAAGGAGAGCATCGAGAGCATCCGGTACTCGGTGCGATCCGAGGACGATTTCCTCGAGTGCCCCATCCCGCAGCCTGCACAGCACTCCGAGGACGAGCAGGAGGACGAGCAGGGCTCTGCACAGCCGCAGCTCGTGGCTGCCGAGCACGGCTTCCCAGCCGAGGTCTGGGCGGACTTCTTCCGAGGAGACCCGGGAGACCTCGGACCGCTGCTCCGGTGGATCCAGCAGGAGCTGGAGGGGATCACCGAGGACGAGTGGTGGGAGGTGGCTGCAGCACGGACTGCCATCATGCACCTCCTGTGCGTCTACGGGCTGGACGAGGACGCCCTCATCTTGAGCATGGAGACCCATCTGGAGGAGCACACGGAGCGGTTTGTGGCGGGGCTCATCGACACCGTGACAGCCCTGTACGGCCCGGAGCTCCGCCGGCGGCAGCACAGCCAGGCTGCCCGTGAAGCAGGAGGGCAGGACGGCCCCGCGGACACCCCCAGCCCCGCCACCTCCCAGCAGGAGCCTCCCGCCTCCGGCCCGGGCCGCTCCGCCAGCCCTGCAGGCCCCGGCGCTGAGCAGCTCCCCGGCGTCCCTCCTGGGGGGCCCGAGCCCCAGCCCGCCGCCCCCGTGTCCCCGCAGGAGCCGCAGGAGGAGCCGGGGCAGGCGGCGGCAGCGGGCCCCTCCGCCCAGGGCACGGACCGCTCGCCTGGGGGGCCCCGACGCCCCCCGAAGAGGAGGGCCAGCAGCTGCCCCCCGGATTCGCCCCCCCCATCCCCCAAGAGGCGGCGCTAGGCCGGCACCCACTGCGGTGCTGAGCACGGCTCTGGGGTTGGCAGACCAACAACGATCTTGGTGTAATTTTAGAGGCAACAAAACGAAAAATAGTTCTTATTACTATCCTTAATACCATACATTTAACATGCATTTAATAGAAAAAGTGCTAACACACATTAAGAACACAGGCCCTTCTAAAAGTTCCCCAGAGAGGCTGTTTAAGTGCATGCCATGTATTGCTTCAGCAGTGAGCTGCACCCTCTTCTAAATGCTGACTATTGGGGGAGATGGGAGGAGCAACACTCTTGATTCCTTTGTCACCACAAATCGAAAACTCAGAAGTTTGATACTTATTTCACTTCCAGATGCCCACAAAGTGGACATTTCTAGTTGCTTTTTACACTTCCCCCTCTAAAAGGCATGAAATCACAGCGGTTTCTACTTCATTTAAGTCTCTCAGTTAACAACCTGCACAGATGTCTTTCCAAGGCAAACGGAGGGGAGAAGATACTAGAATTGCCAATTATAGAACATTTAAGTAACCCTGCACAGGCAGAGTCATGTAAACATCATAATCTTTCCCCTGGAAAATTCCAGTTGCATCTTAATTAAGGCCGACAACGCCGGAAGGTAAACCAATGTTATACCAAAGTAATGTAGTGTCCTGCCCTGTGTTCCGGCCCAAGTTGTCAGTTAGGATAAATACCAAGAGCATTAAGGCCACTGTACTTCACAATCAGAAATAGCTTTACAGCAGTTTTCAAAGGATGTAAAACTCACTGAATGGTGACCAAATATAAACGAAGATTAATTCTAGCGAAACCTTCACAATTACAGGCTGTGGGGACAATAAATATGTGATCAGTGGTGCAAGAAGGTTAATGAAAGGAATGACTGCTGGAAAGAAAAAGACTTCTGAAAATGTGTGCTGTCACATCAGAGATGGATTAGATACAGAAAACCAATACAGAAGCAGAGGAAAGTGTCACTGCTAGAAATTAATCAAACAACGCGTGCTGATTGTTCTAATGCGGCGGGTAAAGCTGACTTTGAGACTCCAGACACACTGAAGAATGGCCTTTCCAACCTACTAAACCCACAGCAGGTTGCTCCTCAAGTCTAACAGCTTCAGAGCAACTCAGTGCTATAAACAGCAGCTTAACCCCACCAAGCAGTGCTGTCTTCTGGCCCCAGGAACAGCAGGCTGGCGAGGAAGGCACCCAACTCCCCAGCACGTCCTACATGCAGCCAGTTCCAAGCAAGGAAGGTTGGAGCAGGCACTCACTACACCTCTGCCTGTGCCATGAAGAGCAAGAGCTGCAAGGGAGAGCATGGAAGGGGTGTGAGTTCACCAGCCAGCAAGAAGTTTACAGGGTTTTGTCCCTTTTTCATTAAAGAGAACTAATAAACTTTAAGCCTTGCAACACAAGAAAATAAGCACTGTGTCTCTGATGTTATCTTCTGCTGGAAACTACTGGTTTCCCTGATCATTCCTAATGGAGCATGAAATTATCATGGGATTTTGATGTTTTCTTCCTGTCAGCCTCAGTATCCCATGCCAGGGCAGCTGTAGGCCAGGCTCTGACTCTCTGCTACAGCATGGATGGGCTCCTCTCACTCCAGGCCAGTTTTCAGGCAGACACACTCACCCACGTACTGGTCTGAGCAGGTCCCAGCCTCCTGGCATCACCATGCCCTGCAAAGCAGTGCCTAGCTGCTATTTTAAGGCCCCAGTTGACTCAGCGTTGGACATAAAACCTATTGCTGATGTAGTGAGCAGCTTGGCACCACAATGCGGGGGAAGCCAAGGAACAAGGAGTGGATGAGACCAAAGCCTACAGTTTTACCCCTGTGAAGTGAGACACAACACTAACCTTGGCACCCCAACTTTTACCCTAGAACAGCATCAGAGCACCTCTGCCTATTTCAAAAGCAAAAAGCACAGGGCTGAAAAGCAAGGAAAGGTATAAAGCCCAAACAGCTGTGTTTCAGGAACAGCTCCCTAAGAAGTACGTGCACTTTGTAAAAAGTAATGCTTATAAATGGTGTTGCCATTTACAGGCTATGCTCAAGTAATTTAACTGATGATGAGAATACAGCAAGTACTGCAAACGCAGACTGCAGCTCTGCTCCTGTCCTGCGCTGCTCTGAAGGCAGAGCATTACCTGAATCCACAAAGGAAAACTTAAGGAGATAAGTGCAGCTCTCTACGCTGGAATCTATCCAGAACAGCAGCACACAGGGCACACGTGGAGTCAGCACAATGGCAAGCCAGGCTTTTTGTTTTGTTTTAATTGAGGCTTTTCCTTTTTCTTTTTGCATGAATGCCAGCTCAAGGCTCATAGAGATCAAAGCATGTGAAGCAATGAGTCAGAAGGATGATTCTGAAGCTGTCCCTGACACACACAACTGTTCTGATGTTCCGGAGCCCTAACACTGTGCCAAGGTAGCAGACCTGGCACCCAATGGTCTGCAAAGGAGGAAGGAAATGAAAGCTGTATTTGGTTGCCTTTAGTCCACCTAAGGAACCAGGATTATTGATTGCCACCACTTTTTTCCTCCCCTTCTACCAGCAGGTAATTCAGCTGGCATATTAAACACATTTCAGAGGAAAAAAAGGAGCCTCAGAGAAAAATCAGTTTGTGCTGCTGGGGAGGCAGGGACACAGCTGAGATGAACACAGAACAGCTGCAGGCTGACCCCAGGGTACACCTCTTGACCAGTGCGGATGGCACTGAACACAGAGGACAGAAAGGGGAAGAAGAGGAGGGAGGCCAGGAGATGCTAAGCGAAGCATGAAAGGATATGACACCGTAACAAACCCAAAGGCATCTCCCTGCTATGCAGCTCAGCAAGCATTTCTTGGTATTTCAGTGAGGTGCATAAGCTCTTAGATGTACAGTAGTTGCAAGCAGCTTCTTAGCAAGGCAGGCATGCTGATACACAGGCTGTAGCTCCCAAGGACTCAGCAGTACAGCTATGGGCAGCAGTACTCATTTACAGGCCTTCAACCTGCCTTAAAAGATGCCTTACGGACAACTCTAAGGACATATCAAGTCTGTGCCTAACATGGCGTGTTTCAACACACACAGCACCTGCAAGGCTCCCACTTACACTGACCCACAGGATGCTAACAATTACCCTGACAAGAGGCTCAGATCTCACTCTTCAAGGCAAAGCTCTCCCCTTCTTTCTGATCAGACAGAGATGGCCAGGGATGGATTATTTCTAAGAACACATTAAAGATGACAACTATCAGCCATAATTATTTCTTCCCAGCCATGAAGGAGCTCATATGAGGCATGAAAATAACTCAGACTGCCCTTCCCACTCAAAGACAAGCTCTTAGATATTCAGAAGTTAAAGCCCCATCCTGACAGCTTTCCTTCCAACAATTTATCACCACCACACAGGCAGTGGTACCCATTAGGCCAGCTCTGTGACTGGCTCTGCCAGATCATGGGCAGCTATCATTTCCAAGCAACTCTCCACTCCCTTGTTCCCCCAGCTCTGGAAAACATTAATGATATTGTCATTAAAATAAAGTACATGATTTCTAAGCAAATCAAAGTGCACTTGGATACAGATAGAGGTAAGTCTACGGATGCATTTAACATCAACTTCAGCTAACCCCAAAGCACAAGTCACACCGCTCACAAAGGCGGCAGCATCATACCTGATCACGTCTGGTTCTGTGCCCTCGTTCTTGTACGACGCCTGAAGTTGCTTCTGCCGTGTGAGAAGGTCATCCACCAAGTTCTGCCTCCTGTCTCCCTCCAGCCGGGTGCTAAATGACTCAGTTAAGGAGAACATTTCAAAGCATGGAAAATCTTAAAGTTGAGTTCTTAAAATAAACCAGATCTCCTGATCAGGACAATAACAAGAGCAACTGTAACTGTAAGAAAAGGCTGTAACACCTAACAGAGGAAAAAGCCACGTCCCTCAGCGAGGCCTATTTTCATTCAGAACAGTTCTCCAACATTCATAAATTTCAAACACTAAGATTCATAGTGACTGCAGAGTGATCTCCTGGTCATCATCTCAATGCAGTCTGTAAAACCAAGAGGCTCTTTACTGCCACGTTAGCATAGGCATTACAGATTCTACCTCCAGCACAATTCCCCTGTCAGTTACCACTCAGAAGTGCTCTGCAACAGATCGGTTCTGTCACACTGACAGCACACAGCAGTGTGCGCAGGGAAGGGTTAGCCCTGTCCTGTTGTGATTGAACCTGGGCAGGCTCCAAAAGAACGGAGCTCTGAGGTCAGAAGGGCACGACACATCTTATTTGCCAGGAGCTGAGGCTCAAACATGATCCAGATCAGCAGCCTGCAATGAAACATCCATCCACTCAATCACTAGACACACCTCTGGGGGGATGGATGTACTTCCAAATCCATACACCTCACCATGTAACAAGAGCAAATCCAAGCCAGGCCACAGGGCAGCATTCCTACAAAAGCAGCCTGGGATTCATAAGTTATATTTTAAGGCATATCAACAATGCTTTGCAGATGCTTTGCTCCTTCTGCCAATGCAAGTTGGGGCTGGCATTTCCCTGCCCACAGCCCAAACACAGCTTCACCCCTCAAGGGCTAAAGTCAGCCAACACCAAAGTCAAGAGAAAATAGTTATTTATAACAGGGTTTTTCTGCTAGGTGAGTGAATGTGGCTCATGAGCGAGCTGTGCCATCTGCAACTGCCTGCCACAACTCACAGAAACTAAGCCAGGCTTGTGCCCACTACACCAGAAGTGCCCAGGCTCTCAATTCATCCCATAATACAGCTGCAATAAAAATATTACCCATCATCACTAACAACATTCTAGTGGAAAAAAAAAAAAAACCTTCACAAAACTGAACAAGAAAAAAAAGCCTCCTTGCAATTACAGCATCTTTCCAGACCCTCTCCTACAACACAACAGGAGCAATGAGATGGTGTTTGTGCAGATACATCTGGTGCGTTGACACAGCCCGGAGCAGGGAGTCCTTCAGCTGATCAATTTTCTCTTTGAGATTCTGCAGTGACGATCTGATAATCACATTGAGCTGCAAGAAAAGAAACAGATTCTTTGTCTGAATTGTATTCGCATCACATTAAATGCTACTGCATGCAGGTAACAATGCATTTACTTTCAGCTATACTGGTGGGAGGGACCCTATATTCAACCAGCCCACCTCAGAGCCCCAAAGGGAACACCACAGTTAGTCATTCTAGATGCTTACAACCCGAGATAAGTAGAACTAGTTTCACAAACACTGTTCTAATGCACTGATGCTGTTTAATATGGAGAGCTTTCTTTCAAGTCTTTCTAAGCCGATTCTTTTATATGGGCAAAGTATTTCAGCACATTTTAATATCTTCCAGCTCATTTTCCACTCCTTTCCTCTGATCTCCAGCACAAATAAAGGCGCCAGCTCCCGCTGCCACTGGGTTTCTTTCCCAGCTCCCACAAGGGAGGGAAGTCGACTACAGGTTCAGACATTCCCTCTGCTGAGCTCTTCCAGACTTTGAGGATCCCACAGACACTCAGCTTCCCCCAGTGCCGCCTCTCAGCACCATCTCTGACACCTGCCCATCTCCCTGCCCAAGGCTGGGGTGTATCTGCTCCTACTAGAAGTTCAGTTAAGCTGTTTGCATTTTTCCCTGCTCGGAGCAAGCTGAGGTTTGCAGAACTCCTCTTTCCTCCACACTTTCCCAAATTAAACCTGCAATGTCCTGGGCGTTTTTCCTCCTTAAATTCTATTTCTTTTCACTCTAGTTACCTAGTACACACCACTACCATTGCAATTAGCTATGCAGGTCACCCTTATTAAGAGGCACGAGTGAGGAAATTCAATGTGCATTGCACCCTCCAGCTCTGCAACATGGTAATGAAACACCTTTTCATTTCACATCTCCATTTCCTGCACTCATATGCACTTGGAGAATGCTGCATTTAATGAGAACAACAAAGTAACAAGGGAATGTGCACCCAAGAATGCCACCCAGCACACAGATTGCTGCTACTCTGGCCAGAAACTGCACTACAAATGATTCCGCTTCCATTAAAGATAAAAAAAGGGGGAAAAAAGGAGGAAAAAAAAGGAAGTTTTAAGATCAGCTCAAGTGAGCAGAGCTCGCAGACCATAAGGGCTGCCTTGAAATCGTTCCATGCAGGTTTCTCTTCCCCTTTTCAAGTTTCCTGCTCAATGTTTACTTAGCAATTAGCAATGGGGCTTTTTTTAGCCACACTTAATGGCAAAACAGGATGGAAATAAGATCTTGGTCACGTTCTCCCCACCATGCAAATAGAGCACAGGCAGTTTCACGCTGTTGAAGCACTCAGGTGTCTTGGAACGCAGCCCTGCTCGGCCGTGTGTGTCTGTTATGAAAACAACCCCTCATTGTGGGACGCTTGTTTGTAGTTGAACCAAACGCTGCCAAATATTCACCTTTAACTGCTCACGGATTAAGTGAAACTGCACTCAGAGAACACCGGGCATGGAAGGAATGACGCTGTGAAGAAATAAGCAAACCACGTCATGTTTCCACAACACAGAACCCGAAGGAGCTGCGCTACCAGAAGGGTTTCAAGCAGCACCAATACAACTCGTGTGTGCTTTTATTTTCCCTCCTGGAACATCACCGACCACAACGACACAAAGCAAAGCACTTTGTCCCCTATAAACACAATTAAGCCGTGCTCTCGCTGCCAGCCTCCTACCGCTCCAACACAGCAGTTCAAACCCAGAGACGCCTCCCTTTAGAAGGTTCAATCGCCGCCGTCAGTCCTGCAGCTGCACAAAACACCCCGATCGCTCCCAAAGCCTCTTTGCGACCCGTGCCAAATTCGAGCCCCTTCCACAGAAGCACCGCTCGTTGCGCAAAGCCCCACAGCGGCGCTTCAACCTCAAAGCGAGCAGCTCAAAAAGGCGGCTCTGTGACAACAGCCGGCGGCCGGGAGGCGATCTGGCGTCCCGTTACGGCTCCTCCATAACGAAGGGCCTCCAGGCCGAGCCGTGCGCCGCGCCGTACCTTGGCCGAGCTCTCCCCGTTGCGCCGGTGCCGGCTGCGCTCCTGGATCCGCTCGGCCACCTCCTGGGCCAGCTGGCAGGCGGCGTCGTACTGCGAGAGCCTGAGGGACGGGACGGGACACGGCGTCAGTGCGGACCCGGAGCCTCGACACCCCGACACCCCCCGACCCTCCAACCCCCGCAGCCCAATCCCCGCCGCGGCCTGCGCTCACCAGGGGTCCGGAGCCATCACAGCCACCCGGAAGTGTCACGAACACCCGGAAGTATCCGCGTCCCCCCCTTCCTCGGTGTCACGTGATGACGGTGGCCACCAAGGTTCAATCCCCGCCGGTGCGCGCGGTCCGTCCGAGAGGGCGGGGGGGGGGGGGTGAGAGTGCTCGCAGTAGTGGCAGCAGGAGGGCTGAATGGCTACCAACATATCATAGTACCAACCACATCCCCTGTCCTTGGCCACCAGCTGTGACACCCCCATGGCATGGCATCCCCGTGGCTGGATGCTGGCATTGCTAATGCAATGATGTTAGTGTGGCCCTGGGATAAAGAGCACCACAGCCCCTGGGTGCCCTATGCCAGGCATGGGGACAGCAGTGGGTACCGGCAGAGACAGAGGGCAGATGAGGGGTGAGGATATCCCAGTGAGACCCGGCTGTGGGACCCCAGGCCATGGGGAGGGCTGGGCAGTGACACAGACTTGGGGGCGAGTCCATGTGCTCCTTCCCCATCTTCCAAGGGGCAGAGATTTGCTGTCATTGAATTTTGCTCCAAAGTCCCCAGGAACAGGCAGGGTGTGATGCTGGGGAGCCGTGATGCTGCCGTGTTGACACTGTCAATGTTTGGGCTGTGGACGGCTCGTGAGGGCCCTGCAGTAAAACCAACAGCCCTGGGATTTACAGCAGCCCAATGCCAATGTATGCGGGTACTGGGGCTTGGTGTCCCATTTACCACAGTTTTATGACGCACATCACTGCCAATATAAGCAGGTGTCCTAAAAGTAGTGACAGCATGATAGTGATGTTTTATTGGCCTTGTTATATGGCATTATTGCTTCATTTAGCCCAGTATGACACACCTGGCATCACTGCCATGCACCCAGCAGGTCCTGCTGCGGGCATCCTACCCCCCCATCCACCCCAAACCTGACCCCCAGCACTGGGCTGGCAATGCCTGGATGCAGGCAGCTGCATCAAGCATTGATGCCCCAGCTGTGCAGCTCACCAGAGGCAGCACGCTCACTACATGTTTTTTCTCCATTAAAAACACATGGAACAGCAAGCCATGTCACATGGTGCCCAACTCGCTCCCATCTCACATCCTGAGGGTTCTGAAGGAAGAAGATGCTGTGCCTTAAATGAATCCCACTGTTAAGTGTTGCCTGACTGATCCTCGCCACGTGCTCCCTTCAGCTGCAATAGGGCTCTTCCTTGAACTCAGCTCTTATGCCCATGAGTGCAACACAGTTTGTCATCCTGCAAAGCACTTTGAGGCAAAAATCAATCAGCAGCAAGAGTTTCAAATGGGAGAGGATGGACATGCTGAAGTACAGAAACATGCCTGGAATTGTTGTATTTGGGGTTCCACGGAGCAGTTGCTGAGCTGGGAGGTCCAGCAGGGGGTGTTTGAATGTGCTTTGCCATCCCTTCACCATTCTTTGCCCAGAGCAGTGGTGCCCCATCCATGGAGGTGCCCCAGGCTGTGGATGGGCCCTGGGCAGCCTGAGCTGGAGGAAGCCAACCCATGTTGGGGTGGGGGGCTGTGAGGACCCTTCCAACCCGGCCATGCAGCGGGTCTCTGGTTTTGCTTTGTCTCCAAATGCCCCCAGTGCTTTCACCCACTGACACCCCCCAGTGCTGCTTGTGGCACTGCCCAGCTGAGTGCACCGTGCTGCCAGAAGGGCATCGTTTTGTCCTCGCAGCCCCAACCCCTCTCAGCAGCTGGCTCCCAGCCCTTGCCATTCACATGCTCCAATTCCTCCCTCCCTGAGACCCGCACCATCCAGCAGGAAGCGGTTCCCAAACTGTTTACCATGTTTATGCTTCCTCTGCTCAAGGACGGTCCTCCCTCACCCCCTCACACCCTCCCTGCCCGGGAATGAACGTGAAATAAAGGTTATCCTTGGAGAGAAAAACAACCCACGTGGCTCAAAGGCTGTGTTGCTGTTTTGATGCCTATCTCACTCCCTCCCCGGTCTCAGAGCTGTGTTGGGCACAAAGGGGTGACCAAGGTGTGGGAGCTGCTCCACCCCTCGTGTTATTTACACCAAACACGTGCCCTGCATGCAGAAGGTGCATTAAAGGCAGGGCAGCAGCTGCAGCAAGGCAGCAGCACTAGGGCTGTGTGCAGTGTGTGCATGCTGCAGGTGGGGCTCAGCCTGCTCCATGCCCCTGAAGGGGCAGCCAGAGCCTTCCCTGCAGAGCTGGATGGGGATGGTGGAGATGGCAATGGCAGCAGCACTGAGCAAGGTGAGTGAGCACCGTACTGGGGATGGGGCCTGGGCTGGGGATGTGTCCTAGGCCAGGTTCCTGCAGCCAGGTGGGCTCAGAGTGTGGTGGTACCTGCGGCTTCTCTCCTACAGCAAGTACAGGGGCAATTTGTGAATCATGGCAGCACTCAGGGGTACAAATAACCCTGCTCCATCCCCACTGTTTTAGCCTGTTTTTTATGGCCGTGTGGCTGTGCTGAGTGTTCCTGTGTGACCCCCTCATGTTTTCACCCTGGTGTTCTGCCTGAGTCCCAGCCTGGCTGCTCAGAGCAGGATGAGATGCTCTGCAGAGCTGAGCTGGCTGGACTGAGCCTGAGCAGGAGCCGAACTGAACCAGCACAGTGCAAGCAGTCCCGGACCCAGCCACCTGCATATGGCACTGTGGCCATGGCCATGCTGTCCCTGGGTGTCCCCCCTGGGTCCAGAGCAAAGAGGTGCACAATACCAATACCGCAGGTGGGAGCTGAATCTCCCCCCCCCGCCTCTCCTGGCTGAGTGAGCACATCTAACATGATATACCAGAGAATTAAGGTGTGTGCTAATTGGCTGTATCCTGCTGGCTATTAGATTCCGAGCACTACTCACTCCAATGGAAACAAGTGGGACGCAGGGGTGAGCCCAGCGGTAACCCCAAGGAAAATACCTCTGCTTTCTCCCTAGGAGGAGCTCAAACCCTGCTCACAGCTCTGTTCTGTATGAAGCCATTCCCACTGCCAGAGGATTCGCACAAGACTGTGCTGGGCAACCTGGCTGGGCTCAAGGGGCACACGGGGACATGGGGAACATGGACCTGCTGGGGGCTGCACCCTGCTCTCACTGAGCCCCCAAGAGATGGGGGCCATTCTGTCCTATCTCTTAGCAGGGAGGAGGTGGGTGCCGTGTCAGATTAAAGCTCTTTGTCCCACAGTGCTGCTCAGCTCCTCTCCCATCACCGTGGTGGTCACACCAGAGGATGACTCATGGCACATCAGTGGCTCCTGCGCGGGCAGTGGGCAGTTTGTGGACTGGGACCGGATGCCAGAGGTGGAGCAGCAGGCAGATCCACCCGAGGACATGCTCAGCCGACCCCACAAGGAGCTGAAGAAGCTGGCGAGGGAGGGCTGCTGGGCCACCAGCCGCACACTGAGGGCTGCAGCTTACCAACAGCTGTGCCAGCACGTCGCCTGCCGCCTGGTCACACCTGATGCCCTGGTGTATGGGGATGTGGCCATGCGGCTCTTTGGAAAGCACGGCTCCAGCTCCCACCCTCTGCCTGACTTCCTTGGGGGGTGCTCCCTGCCCACGTACTGCCTCAACCTGGATGGGGTCGTGGCACTGAAGAAGATCCTCATCTGCATTGGCAACCTGTTCCCTGACATCACCTACAGCCCCGCGCTGCCCTCGCTGGTGGCTCTGCTGCTGCACTACAGTGAGGACGAGGCTCAGTGCTTCGAGAACATCTCCCGCCTCATCGCCAGCAATGCCCCTCACACCAGCTACATTGACCAGTCCTTCCTGGCCCACCAGGCTTCCTGCATGACGTTTGGGGACCTGGCCAACAAGCACTGCCCAGCAGCGCACAAGCTGATAGCCAGCGTGTCCGAGAACGTCTTTGAGGTGTACTCTGAGTGGCTGTCGTGGCTCTTCCGTGACCTCCCCTTCAGCTACGCCATCCGTGTGTTTGATGTCTTCCTGCTGGAGGGGCAGAAGGTGCTGTACCGCATCGCCCTGGCCCTGCTGAAGCAGTACAGGCTGTCAGCGAGCTTTGCAGAGCAGGAGGGGACCGACACCAAGGCAGAACTGCAGGCCTTTGTGCAGAACATTGCCCAGCACATCACTGTTGACAAACTCCTGGAGAGAGCGTTTGGCATCCGGCTGTTCTCCCGCAAGGAAATCTGGTTGCTGCAGATGGCCAACAGGAAGGCACTGATGGAGAGGGGCATCACCATGGTGCAGGGCAGGTAGGAAGCTGGCCTGTTTGCCTGCAGTGCCAATGATGCTTTTGGGGTGAAGTGGGCAAGCAATGGGTTCCGGTAGGAATGGAGCACAGGGGAGCTCCAGTGTGTCCCTTGGCTGTGGCTATGCTGCACTGACACTGCTGGGATCATGCACCCCCCAGTGGCACATTACAGCACATTAGGGGTACGCCAGCTGAGCACTGACACGCTCCTCCCTCTCACAGGCAGTCCTTCCACCTGGCTGTGGACATGCAGAGCTTCAGCTCCAGCATTGTATCAGCTCAGGAGATGCGCATCATCTGGTCCTGGATCCCCGAGCGCTTCTCCCTCTTCCCCCCACTGCTGCTCTTCACCACCTCAGAAGATGGGTGCAGCCTGCAGAGGTGAGCACGATCCGCCTGCTGGGTCAGACAGACAGACATAACATTGGGTAAGGCTTGCTGGTATAGAAAGGAGCAACTGCAACATCTGTGGGACATACCTGAGGTCTGATGGGGACACAGCTCCCTGCTGCATGGGGAGAAGGTGCAGGGGCTGGATGGGGGCTGGACACTGCCCACTACATCAGTGGCCTGTGGTTTTCCATAGGGTTCATTTGGGGCTGCTGTAATGCTTGGCATAGTGGCCATGCTTGCACCATGAACGTGCCCTCAGCTCAGGGGAGGTGAGTGAGGGCCCCACAGCTGAACGTCCCAGCCCCATAGAGAGAAGCCCTGCAGAATTTCACCTTACCACGGCAGCACTGGGGCTCATAGGGTGGGTGTCAGGCAGGAGCTTGGGCTCCAGGTGGATAAGAAGCACATCCAGAATAAATGCGAGCTTGCTTGGGCAACTGCTCCATGGGGCATCCCCCCGAGCCTGGTGCTGAGAGTACGTGGGTGGATTTAATGTTTGGATTTATGTGAGCTATTACCCGCACTGCTGAGCAAAACTAATGCCTTGAGAAATCCCAAAGCCAACTCCCCAATGCTGGCACCAACAGAGGAGCTGCCTCAGCTCAGTCCCTGGTCTCAGCCCTGCACCAACGCAGCCTCCTTGTGCACTCCCAGGTTTTACTCGTGCTGTGAAGGTTATGAACCAACGGTGCTGCTCCTAAAAACAACAGAGGGGGAGGTAAGTATTTCCTGAGCAGGGAGGTGGGCTGTGCTATGTGACGGGGAAGGTGCCCCCTGCCACCAATGCTGGCTCCACCACAGTGCTGCAGGGACACCAAGAGGCACCTCAGACACTGGCTAAGTGGGGGCTGCAAGTTAAAGAGGAGTCTGTGAGATGGAGAGAGGCAGAACACGGAGACTAAACCATGAAGCCTTTGCTAAGCAGACTGCTCTGAAGTCAGCAGATGCTTTGCCTTAGCCAGGGCTTCCTTTTAGTGCATTAAATGCAACAGTTGCTCCTTGACTGTGAGAGCAGCCACATGAGGGAAGTGGAATGAAGTAAATACAGCCCTTAAAACATTTGAAAGTCGTGGAATAGCTGCAGAATGACCTGAGCCAGGCATCTTCCCAGGGACTTTGAGAGTGGCTCATAAACCTATATTTGATGTCTGCACTCTCCATCAAGGCAGCAGAGGTGAGCTCTGTAAATAGTTCAGGCATCCTAGAGATTTATTGGCCAAGTCCCGACCTCCCACAACCAGCACTGGAGTGCAATGAAGAGAGAAACACTGCTGCCCCCAGGGCCTTGTGCAGACAATGAGAAGTGACTTATAAAACCTTGTTTCCTGCACATTTTAGCTCATTTTCTCCCCTGTACTGACCCAGGGAGAGGCAGAGCCTTTGCTGTGCTGAGCTCCCTGTGCTCTCTCCCAAAGGTGTGTGGGGCTTTCCTCTCCTCTGATTGGAGTGAAAGGAAGAAGAACGGGCTGACATCGGGCTTTTTTGGGACAGGGGAATGCTTCGTGTTCACTGTAAGTCAATTTTATGCTCATGGGCTGGTCTTTCATTGCTGTGTTGTTCCTCTAACCCCAGGCATGGCAGCACAGCGTCTTT
Organism: Excalfactoria chinensis; assembly: GCF_039878825.1. Lineage (NCBI taxonomy): Eukaryota > Metazoa > Chordata > Aves > Galliformes > Phasianidae > Excalfactoria > Excalfactoria chinensis. Next base: position 1,903,941 of record NC_092841.1, read on the forward strand.
TATGATGTTCTGTTGGAGCAGAAAAAAAATCAATAAATGGAGAACTATCTCCCAGAGCATCCTAAAGGGATGGCAGTGGGACAGTGTGTGTGTGCATTAAGCTGTCCCTTCCCTGCTCCAGGTCTGGCACACGCCATTGTGGTCCCCAGGCAGCCATGCAGTGATACCCCAAGGATGGGGCTCACTGGCTTTCTCTTGCTTTCCAGGTGCGCCCCGAGATGGAGAGGTATGAGTGGGTGTTCATCAAGAAGCCAGAGCTGGCCAAAGCCATGCCACGCTCACGCCAGCGCTCACCATCACCCATTCCCACACCCCCCCTCAGCTCCTCCCCGCACAGCCGCAGTGCCAGCCCCAACCTCCTCGCTGTGCCTGCACCGCAGAGGAAGGGCCGCCTGTCCCCATTCCTGGCCATCAGGCATTTCCTCCTGCCATCCAAAACAGCCTCCATGTTCATGTCTGGCTCTCGGGAAGGGATCGTTATTGGTAATTATCTAAAGGCAGGCGCCTGTGTCCAGCACGCAGCTGCTTTGAATGAAAAGAGCTCCCCTCCAGCTTAAAATCCAAGCTGTCCATAAGGCAGAGACCTCCTGTCTTTGTACCCAAAGTCAGGGGAGATGAAGTCAGTCCTCTCTTCCTCAGATCAGCAGGAGAATGAAGGGCTGCACAAGGGCACAGATGTCTCTTCTGGGAGCTCCAAAGCAGGTCCCAGCTGAGCAGGAGCCCTGCATCCCAAACCTCCCAGCCAGATCTGGGCCCTTCCTGGCCCTTTCCTCTGCATCTTGCATGACTGGGAGGAGATGTGGGTGGGGAACAGCTTGCAGAAGAGCCAGGCATGATCCCCTGGGGCAGATGCACCAGCTGTATGTGACAGCTCTGCGGTGCAGCCACAAGAAACATTGCTGAGAGATGGGCAGCGTCTGCTGGGGCAGCAAAGGGTGAGCACAGATCCCAATGCCTGGTGTGTTTTTGCAGGTGGAGGGGGAGGCCAAGCCCTGTCCCTGGATGCCAACCTGCTCTGGGGACACACGGAACCCTGCGAGACCTTTGACAACCCTCCGCTCTGCCAGGAGAACTTCAAGGTGCAGCTCCTGGAGGTGTGGGGCTTCCAGAACACTTAGGTCCCATGAGGTCGGCTCCTCACTGTGCTGCTCACCAAGACAGGAACAACACAGCACCAGTCATGGCTCCAGCATGACCGCTACCATCCCTGCCAGCAGCTCTGTGTGTGTCTCTGCTCACTGTCCTCCCTCTCTGTTGTCACCAACCAGGTTTGCACGCGGAGGGCTGTAAGTGCCACAAGCAAGGCTCCTCCCACAGCTCACATACAGCTCTCCTCCCATTCAGGATGCTGGAGGGGAGGCAGGTCGCTGTTTTCTATCCTTCTCAGGTCTGTTTGTGGTCAGCAAAGCAGCGATACCACAGCACAGGTGGCCTCAGTGGGCGCCTTGAGTCTAGACAACACGCAAGGTGCAAAGTTCACCCTAAGAGCTTTGCACACCTCGCTTCTCACCCCAAGCCCAAGTGCCCCCTTTGAGATGTGGGTGGGCTCGTGCAGCCTCTGACGTTAGCAGGACTCACCTGGGCCAGGCACCGACTGCCATCCAACGTGCTGCAAAAGGCTTCTTGTTTGTTCTTGTTCCAGCCTGCAGCAAGGCACTGCCTGGCATTTATACCTCTGCAGCCCACACAGCCTTCTCAATTTAGTGTTGCACCAGAGACCCATAAGCACAACAAGGAGCCTGTGTAAAATTGTGAGCTGTTAATAGCCTTAATTAGCATACCCTGATTACCTGGCTCCAGGTTCCTCAGTATTTCTTGCTGCCTGACACCTGCTGGATATTCTGTCCAGCTCCACATCCCTCACAACTCCCTCTTTCCTCCCTGAAGGCTGCTTTCCCTTCTGCAGTGATGCACGGAGGTGCCAGGCAATGCACAGCCCTCCATCGGCCATCCAGCCTGACCTTCCCCCATCAGCAGCTGCCTCGGGCTCCAGCACAGATACAAGGGCTGCTCTGGGGTGCTTTGGGAGCAGTGCAGAAGCCGGCAGGTCAATTCAGTGCCGCTGCCTGCAGGTCGGAGCTGTAAATCACAGTCACTGCCGGCGCGCTCCTTGCACACGCTGCTTGTAATGCCGCTTCTAAAGAGACGCTGCAGTCCTTTCCTCCCTGTGCTTTATTCCGTTACTGCATAAAGCTCAAAATTCTTGGAGAATAAAAAGAAATAGCAGAGTTCTGCCGGCTCCAAACGGGCTACAAACATCCCCCCTCGGCTCCCGGCTGCTGCCTGCCCTCGAACCCGGCGCTACCCACGCTACGGGCCCCATAGCACAGCGCCCCCTGCCGGCCAGGCGCAACGCGCAGGCTCCGTTGCCATGGAGCCCGAGACGCCATCGTGAAGCGGTGACGATGGCGACCGCGACGCCGGAGGAGAGGGAGGCGGGGGGGCTGGAGCTGAGGGCGGCCATCGGCTTCAACGGTACCGGCATTAGCTGGGGTGGGGGGTTGTGGGGCAGTTAGGGCGGTATGGAGCAGCTTGGGGCAGCTGGAGGGGGAAATGAGGCACCGTGGGGGTGGGCGGGGGGGCTGTGGGGCAGTTGGGGGCTACGGTGGGGCAGGTTGGGGGGCAGTGGCCGGATGGATGCTTGGCCAGGAGCAGAGCTGTGCACCACATCCCTGTCTGGGGGCAGGAGCTCAGGGAGAAGAGATACGGGCTTCAGAGCGAGCAAATTCAGGCTGAATAGAGGGATTCGCTGCTCCTGTATGTCTAACTGCCCAGCTTACTGGAATGAGGGAAGCTTCGTTTCAAAATAAACCCAAATCCTCTGGCACAAAGCACCGCTGAGAGCAGCCCCATGGCCTGGCAGTGGGGTCTTTGCAGTGCTTTGCAGCCACCCAACTTGTTGGGAGACTTGCAGCTACTCTGGGGCAACACAAACTGCAGATGCAGCCTTCACAAACCAGCAGCTGCTCATGCAGGGCCTGCAGTGATGAAGGGTTCGGTCCTCAGGGCTGGGAATTGCACATGGGATTGTGCTGCTCTGGGTGGAAGCTGGGAGCCTCTTGGCTTTGCCCTCATTGAGCTTGGGGATGTGTGATCAGGTCTGCCTGCAGTCCTGGGGTGCTGACAGCCAGCGTGCCTTGTGCTTTGCCCCTTGGTAGGACACATTGACTCAGGCCTGATCTGTCACCCTGACAACAAGCACCTTCTCTACCCGCTGGGATGCACTGTAGTTATCCAGGACCTGGCCAGCAAGAAGCAAACCTTCCTGCACGGCCACACCAACAACGTCTCCTGCGTTGTCGTGTCAAGCAGTGGGAACTACGTTGCCTCTGGACAAGTCACCTTCATGGGATTCAAGGTGGATAACCCTCAATGTTTAACCACGTCACACTGACCAGAAACATGGAGTTCTCACCAAGCAGCTACAGTCCTTTTCACTTGTTTTTAATCTGCCTAAAAACAAATGCCTGTAGTGGGAGGGCACTGCAAAGAATGGGGGACTGTGGCTGCCCTGCTGTTGGATGCACCTTCATATTAGAGATATTAGGATCAGGGTAACCAGATTGGGGGATCTCTTAGTCCTTATTAATAGTGCTGTGGACATGTGGCAGCCTAAATCACATTAGATCACAAAGTTGCTAATGGTTTAATGGTTTAATGCTTATTTGAAAGGAGCCTGAGGCAGTGGGGAGGCATCAGTTATGGCAGTGGGGAGGCATCAGTTATGGCCATGGGGAGGCATCAGCTATTTGCTTTTTCAGCACTTTAAAATGTTAGTCAAATACTCTTCCAACATTGGTGTCTCATAGTAAACTTTGATTCTGGAAGGAATCAGATCCTCACAGCTGGTAATAGGAGTAATACTTTATACAGCATCTAACGTGAAGCATACCCCTATTGCAGTGCACTGGGCTGAAATAAGCTAACCTTCTGCTGGGCTGCTTCTGAGAAGCTCCCTTCTTATCAGAGCTCTTCAGCATATCTCAGCTAACGCTCTGACCCCTGCTTTGTGCTGCAGGCAGACATCATTCTGTGGGACTTTCAGAAGAAGGAGCTGCTTGCCCGGCTGTCACTTCATAAGGGTAAAATTGAAGGCCTGGCATTCTCTCCAAACGACCTTTATCTCGTGTCGCTGGGAGGCCCGGATGATGGCAGGTAAAGCTTTCCTCTTCCTGAGGCACAACTCCTGCCATGTTGCAGGGCACTGAAGGATGTGCCAAGGGGAAAATCCTCCTCCTCCTTCAGGCACTTTGATGGCATCTCTTTAGAGCATCCCATCTGAAGGAAGCTGGGTCGGCACACCAGCGTGCAGGGCAGGGAAAGGGAAAGGAGCAGCTAATTCTGAAGTTGGTTTTGTCACCCAGAAATGAGATGACAACTGTGTTGCTGTATGGTCGACAAGTGGAATAAAAGGCCATTTTAGACTAGATTCTATGGGAGATACGATTCGACTCATGCTCAGGAGGGGGAATACAACAAATACATACCCTCACCTCCTTAAAGAGAGACGTAAGCCTCTATTCCATGCATTTATATGAAGGCTTTTCTTGGATAAACTGTCTGCAAGGTGACTCTTAATGCTTATCTTCTGGGGACAAACAGCAGGCAAACAGTCTTTAGCGCTCATCCTTTTGGGAACAGACTGCAGGAAGAAAAGTTTGGGGTTTGTTTTGTGTTTTCTTTCTGTTAAGTTTTTAAGCAGCATTTAAAAAGCAAAGTGTTTTAATGCCCTTCCTTTCCTCTGCAGCGTGGTGGTGTGGAACATCTCACAAAGGGAAGCTATCTGTGGGAGCCCTGCTGCAGCTCGGAGTGCAGGCAACGTGACCATCGTGGTGTGCTCAGCATGCAGAGATGAGATGTTTGTTACTGCTGGATGGTAAGGCTGTGTTGACTACAAGAACCCCTATGAGGAAAAAACCCACAGACCCATCTCCTTCTTCACACCCTTGACTTAAATAGGAGGCTTCTTCTCAATGGGCTCCTGAATAACCAGCAGTTTGTCTCTTTAAAGCATTTTTCCATGTTCTACACATAAGAGCATGCTTTCAAAGCAGCACACACGGACCAGCATGCTTCATTTCTGTTCTTCATAGCGGGATTTTTGCTCAACATTCCCTCTGCAGTCCTTAAAATATTTAGTTCTCAGTGTTTGCACAAGAAAAGCAGACAATGAGCAGCTCGGTGCCTTATTAATGTAAGCAGAATGATATCTGATGGACTGCTGGATCTTCTCCTACCCTTGGCAGATGCAATGCGCAGTTGGCCTCTGGCCTGGAACACAAGTTGTTACAAAAAGCCATATTTCCCATGGATTTGAGACAGCCCCCACGGATCTAACCTGGCTTTTAAACTTGCCAAGGTCCTGCAGCTCCCTTTACATCAAGGAAAGGCCTGGATACCCTTGGCTGCAGTTGCGCTTATGAGTGCTGGTCTTTGCAGCTGTAACACTCTGTGAAATATAAGGGTGTTAAGGCACTATATTGCTTCTTAGCTGTCAATCAGACTGTGCTAGCAAGTAGTTGAAAGTGTCTGGTGCTGCTCATTTCCTGTTCCAAAAGCAGGGCTCCTACAGTGCGTGTCTCTTTGGGGAATGAGTATCCAGGTTGTTACATGCCTTCCCTATAATTCTAGAGTGAATTTTTGCTGAGCCTTGAAGATTTTTGACTTATATGGAGGGAAAAAAAGCTACCATAAGAGACAGCCAGGATTGCTTCTGGCCTCTCTGGTTTTGTTCTTTCTCCTCCTGATCAAGATTTCAGGGTAATATAACCTTATAAAGGTTGTCTCATTCTCCTAATAACGATTGAGCTATTTCCAGCATCCATTCCATACACGGATTGGGTTTTCCTCTACGCTTTCCTGCAGTGAGACCATTCGAGTGTGGGAATTGGATCTACCAAACAGAAAACTGCGACCGACTGATTGCCAGATAGGGCAACTGAGAAGAGTGGCCACAAGCCTTAAGGTGAGCATCAGCCAGAGTGATTGGGCTGAACTAAGCAGCTCCCCGCAGAGTAGAGAAAGGCTCCGAGCTTTTCTGGTGATGCTAAAGATGGTGATTATAACTACATGATGGCACTGTGGTCTGAATGCTTCTGAAAAGAAGCAGCGTGCACTTTGGTCAAGAGAATTCACCTTTTTGCTTCAAAGTATTTGGTTGGAAAACCTTTTACACAGAGCAGCATTACAGATCCTGGTGAATGCTGATGTACACTGGCTGTGTACCCTCAGGGTAAATCCTGGCAATGAAATGAAGCTATTTAGGCAGCAGAGAGCAAGGCGTTGGGACAAGAGCCTCAATATCTGGGCCACAATCTCTTTTTTCACTCTTTCTTATAGATAGCAGATGATGACAGTTATTTCTACGTTGGCACATCAACTGGCGACATCCTGAAGGTGAACACAAGGAACAAGCTGATGACTGAATATGGGCCTCAAAAGAAGTTTTCGCTGGTGAGTAGAAGCTCCGTCACTTGTATCTTTTTCCTTCTCCCCCTCTTTATTAGCGACTGAAATTAGGACAACCTCCAGGAGAGCCATTAGAAAACTGATGCATGAAGCCCACCTCCTTCGCAGAGGACAAGTGGAATGGGAGTCAGCGTGGGTGGGTGTGATATAGTGGATATCCAGGTGAAGGGAGCGCTGTGAGTCACTGAGAACAACACAGGATGGGAACACGGCTGCAGAGGAGCAAGGACCAGAGTAAAGGCAAACTGAAGAGAGAAAAGATGAGGGGAGAGAAGAATAGCCTGTGTCCTGTTTGTGTGGGTCCTGTAGTGCAACCTGAGAGTCCTGTGGTCATAGATGTGCCAGCAGAATTACCTGTGGGTTAGGGTTGGGTCAAGAATGGATTCAGCTGAAAAGCATCACCTGCAGCAGGGTCATTTAGTTACAGCAGGGCCTCGTGGTCAGCTGGTAACTGAAAGAGGCAGCATGCTTCTCTGTATTGAAAATACAGTGAAAATTCACAGGTAAAGCATGTCTCATCTACCCAATACTTAATTTAAAGCAATGAGGCTAACATGCACCAAGCTTGCCATGCTGAGTGCTACCATCACGACTGGGCTTGGACGGTTACGCTTGGTGGATCCTACCAGGCTTTGCTGGGATTTCTGTGGCACTACTGAGAAATTAAAGTGTAAAAACGGCTTATTTTTGGCTCCTGTTTTGAGAGAGGTTTGGTCTTTACCCTTTTCCCACGTCCTTGACATGACGTGGCTCTCACAGGCAGGGCTCCAGTTGACGTTAGTCACAGATTTCAGTCTTCCCTACTTTGGAAAGTCAGTCCCCAGAGTCTGTGTTGGCACCTGTGGAATACACAGTGAGGTTCTGCTTGGAAGAATCTATTTCAATGACTTGCTCAGCATCGCAAAGAGTTCTGCCAGAGGCTGCTATCTACAATTCAGCTCTTCTGGACCACGTTAAGGTTTCTCAGCTGAAACGTGATCTGTGTTCTTCCCTTCTCCATTGCAATTATTCTCCCATCACACATTACTACATTATACCCCTTATGACCAACCTCTGTAACAGCTTCAGCTTCCCCACTCATGAGGTCTTACTGAAAATAGCACGGTAGGTAATAGAACTAAAGAGTTTATTGTGGTGCTTATGCGCAGCTGGGACAAAAATAAAAGGATTGTGCAGCGTCCATTGGCTCTATCGCTTTTTGAGCCTCCTCACCTCAAGGTCCCTTCAACAAAGTTTCTTTGTTTGCCTGCAGTTGGGACTCGCAGCTCTCTGTGCAATGATCCACAGGCAGGAATGCCTTCTGGAGGAGGAGCTTTCTGTTGGCAGGGAGCTGTAATGAGAAACAATTGGCAACTGCTAGAATGCTTGCTCTTGCTTTCTCTTTATTTGTTGCTGCATTTGTGGCTTTTTGGTGGAGGGGATGATACCTTAGGAATTCTTATTCTTATAAACACTCATCATGCTTATGATTTCTAATGCACATTAGAGCTCTTGTGGATGTACATGTGCAGTATGGTGTCACAATAGTCTTCCAGCAGTCATCCTGCAGTGTTTTGCATCCATAGTGTTCCCATGTCCTGGCCGAGGTCTTGATGATTGAATATCCCTTCCCTTTTCAAGTGCTGGCATGCTTTCACTCCTATATCTCGCATTTCATGTACAGCCTGGAGCACCTGGCTGCAGCCATACAGCGTTCTGAACTCCCTTGCCTTCTGGAGTGAGGGAAAGGTGCCAAATGCCTTTGAAACAAACCCTCACAGAAGATACACCTTGGAGACCATCACTGAAGAAGCAGTCAGCTGGGGTTGTTAGCAGGAGGCTGTGCAGTTTGGAAGTCGAAAGACAGCTCAGGGCCTCTTAGTGAAAAGCAGAGGCTCAAGGCCAGACCACATCCCCATCCATATTAAGAAGAACTTTGGTGTATCGCTAGCTTCAGCTGGCATTGCTTCTAATAGTGAAAAGCTGAAGAAAAACAAGACCGTTCAGCATGCAAAAGGCTGACAGGATGCTAGGGAGAAGGTAAGATCCCAAAGTGGATGTCACAGCTGTCAGCCAGCCCTGTGGATGAGACCTGAGCTACCAGGCAATAACCCAGCTTACATTTTGTTCTATTCATGGTAGGTAGAGGCAGCTGGGTGAGAGATGCCGTGTGTGTTTTGGCAGGGGGAGAGGCAGGAAGGCATTCACATTGCAGGGCTACTTGTCGTTTCCATCCAGCATCCTCCTCTACCACGTTACTCAAAATGAAGGTGCGTGTTTGGACACTCATAGGCTCTTCTGTCAGGTCATTGCAATGTAGACATTGCAGTGTCTACAATGGGAAGTTCATCAGGATCCCAGAGCAATACAGTGTTGTATTAGTCAGTGCGGGTGTGCTGGTGCATTTTAATCTCCAGCTGCTCTCAGACCCACCCTCGCGCTTCCAGTTCTCCCTTTCTGGCTGCATGCTGTGATCCCCCCATCTACCCACCCAGTGCACATCCCTGCACACAAATTGCACGCTGTCACTACGCTGTCAGTAAGCCCTCTTGGTACACAAGTCAGCTCTAACGTTTTATGACAGACATTTCCAATTGTACCACAGCCTTCAACATCAGAAAAGCAAAAATTCATAGCTCCCTGCCTCCTCGCTTTGGAACCACCCTGGTGGCTTTGCTGCAGTTCCCCCTTTAAAGCTGTATGTATGTGGACGTGTGCATCCCCGCAAGCCTTGGCAGCAGTGTCACCAGGGAACCACAAGACCCTGAAACTCCATCCCAAAGTAACCCCACAATGAGGATGCCTTTAAAGAGGGGGTTTGGCTGCTGCCTAATTGAGGGGGAGGTGTTTATTGAAAACAGCTTTGGTAGATCTTAGAGGGACATTGCCTTTAGATCTGTAAGGACGTGTTTACTGTTTAGACGTGAGCTGAAGTTGTCTTTGTTTCTGTTTGGAAGAGGAGTGGCGCATTTGAAGCAACTTGTTTCACATCTCAGTGGAGTTTAGTGCATTCCTGTCTGTAAATAGAGTTTCACCATTTATCCCACTGCAGCCTCGAGGAGCTGTAGGGTAACCAGTCAGACACAGTGGGACGTGGGTCTGCAAATGGATGTTCAGCAATAGACAGACATTTTGCATTGTAAACAAAATATTGAAGCAAGGTGCAATGGGTTTCACAGGGCAACAGAGAACTCTGCAAGAGATCAGAATGGGACAAAGAGCAAGTATCCCTGCAGGGAGGGAACACACAGGCTGCGTTTGTGCTGGTATCTTTACTTATCATCACACTTCAAAGCAGTGGTTGCTTTTCGTAAGGGGGTAAATAATGAATGGTGATATTTTTAACCTACGTTTCACCTACAAAAGGACTGGCAGTATTATAAAACAGAGCTCTTGCTGCATCCTTAATGTGAACTGCTTGACATGGTTAATAGCAAGAGCAACTCCCAGAGCCATGCTCTTGTGGGGATTCCAAGAGCAGCCTGGATGAGGAAGAAGCAAGGTTACTAAACCCAGGCTGAACTCAAACTCTGGTTCTGAGAGCTTTGCAATGAATCCTGGTCAATTTCAGGTCTTCCTTTTGTTTTTTCTCGATAATACCCGCTTCCCTCCCACATTAGGAGAACCAAAGAGAATTCCTGCTAAGTCTCCAAGTGACGCTGGCAGTGCTGTAAGAACCTAATTAGCAACAAGCAGTAATCTGGTCAACTATGGACTCACAGGTGTGATTTCCAAAGCCAACACCAGCCATAGTGCTAAACCTACAGGGCACACATGGGAGGCGCACCAATAACTGCAGTGAGCATCAGTTAGAAATCAGGATTGCTTTTATGCCTGTTGCTTGGGATTTTGCTCCCTGCAATGCACGTGGGGTTGATCCCAATGTGACTCAGTCTTTAACTTGCAGTGCAGGCACAGGGCTGATGGAACGCCGGGCAGAAACAACCGAAAAGCTTTGGTGATATTATGGAGGATAAGGAATTAATCTGTCTTAGGCAGCTACCCGCATATAGGGTGTAATTTATCTTCTTTTTCCACCAAAAAAACAACAGAAGGAAGAAAACATCACTTTGCTTCTGCTTGTTTGAGCAACAGAACCAAAGTAATTGGCCTTTCTCTGTAGCTTTCAGAGTATCTTTTCCAATAGCACTGACCTCTCAATAGCTCAAATGTCACTTCTGTTTTCTCCTCTGCCTTGATTTCTTTCTCACATTCCTTAGAGCTTCATTCCTTTCCGCAGAGAAAATGGACACTTTCTGGCTTTCACTCTCTTAACCACCCTGCAGTCTGTAATCCTGAAACACCCCAGGGATGGGTCAGATTAATGATTGAAGAGAACAGAAGTGCTGGATGCTGCTGCTTAGATTTCAAATGCTGGCTCCTATGTACATTCAAAATTCAGAGGTCAAGTACATGGCAACAATTCCTTCCTAAAGTATAAATGCATCATTGTTCTGATTTACTTGTCAGTTCTGCTTTGAGAATCCACTTCTTTTTGCTGTGACAACATGAAGCTCTGGGATTCTTTGTCCAGAACAAACCCCACCAGTCAGAAGTTGTGTTCACAGAGCAATGGGGTCTTAAAGGAAAACACCACAAGGCTGTGAAATTGCATCCAGTATGAGTTGCTTTGCAATAGAACTTAAGTTTCAACCCAAGTTTTTGTGTCATAAGGCTCCTTTGTTTCCATTTTTCCCCCTTTCTTCCCCCCCCCAGAGTGTTTTGCTGAGCAAGAACAACAAGATCTGACCCTAGAGAAGCACTTTCACCCCTTTTGCAACCAGTTTTCAACTGTCAGAAATGGTCAGCAATGAGTCTGTTGTATGTGTATGGAAGACCAGCACTACTTGAGGCGGAGCAGAACAACAGCAGGATGACTTTGTGAGGCTGGAAATGTTGTGGTAGCACTGGGGATTGATTTCCTTCCGACCATAGCGTGGTACTTTAGCTGTTGGAAAAGCATTTCTGCTTTTCCTAATGGCTGACCCCCTGTTGGTTTCCTCAGCTAATAGCAGAAACCTGTTTTGATGGGCTGATTGATTTCCGAAGCCTTTCTGCCACAAGTGTGTTTTATTAGTGGTTTGTGTGAGGTGGCACGGGGTACTTCAGACAGCGAGAGCAGCCTGGAATGCAGGGGATGCATCCCAAAAGCAGCTTTGCCAAAGGGTGTTCGGGCCGAGTTTCATCTGCTGTTTTCATCCTTGTGTTCTATATCTATAAAGCACCAATGGAAGGCAAAGTGGAGGTGCTGATATAAAATGTGTATATTGCTTGCTGGAGCAAAGTAAGGATGTGCAAGTTCCTATGTGATCCCAACTGCACGGAGGACTTTGTGATGATGCTGTTCATTAAACTCTCCCACTGTGGACATCCACATATATCTGTAATTAATAACTCTTTTCTTCCCATTCCCTCCAGAGAACCACTTTTTAGCCTAAGTCAGTCAAAGAGAACTGATAAAGCCTTATCTGAGTGATGTGGACAACACCATAGGGAGCATCATTAAGACCCCATTGCGCTATTCAGCATGGCTGTGCTTGCAACTGCTTCCATCTGGTTGTGTTTTAATCCCCTTCTCTCCTAGGGAATCATGGCGTTGCTTTTGCTGAAGACAGGAGACGTGATAATCGGCACAGGAGGAGGGACTGTAGCTCTGTGTAAAGGCTCAAACTACAAAGTGATGAAGTGAGTCTGCAGATGAGGGGAGATGATGGCTCCCCAAAAGGCTGGTGCAGTAAGGACCAGTCCTTCCTTTGGAATGGCGCAATCCAAATCAACCTCAGGTGTTCTTAAACTGGATCTTATGTTTGCAGCGTAAGGAATTTGAAGCAAATTCTGTGTGCTTCTGCATCAGGTGGCCCTACTCGTAGGTCACTTCAAATGGCCATTTTCAAACGGCATTAAGAGTCAGATCTCAGACTGATGTAAAGTGGGACAGGTCTGTTGAGGTCAGTGAAGCCACGTTCCCTTACACCACCTGAGGGAGATGAGCATTTGCCATTTAAAAAGTGTTTGCTGGAGAAAGTGCTCTCACTGATTTCACAGGCGTGTCTTGAAGTGCTGGAGTGCTCGCAGGGCTTCTTTCTATATACGAGATAGCTGCGGGCTTCACTTTCCAGTAGGTGATTTGAAGATCAGGCTTGCAGCTCGTTGTTTTACACTGTTTGTACAGCCAACTTCAGCACGCAGCTCAGTAAAGGCAAAGCTCTGTACAAGTTTAACCACTCCAGAAGTTCTAGGCTGGATGGGAATGTTGCTCAATATGGGATATCTAAGTGCACTTAAGCAAAAGGGGATTCTCTGTTCTCTTCCCAGGAGTATTCAGGTTCAAGGCGGTGTCACTTCCATAACACGCAGAGGTCAGGGCCACCAGTTCTTTGTGGGGACCAACGCGTGCCAGATCTATCGGGTGAACTACACGGCGTTTAAAGAGGAGCTGATCACCACCTGCCACAGCGATGCTGTCCACGACATCGTGTTTCCTTCGTGAGTACAGCTGGCTGCGATGCTTTGGGCTGCCAGGGGAGCTGTAAGGAAGGTCAGGAGCCGGTTGTTTCCTCTCCCCACACAGAGAATGGAAGCTTGATCCCAAAGAGAGCGTTGATTTTGGGCATGGTGTTGTTGCATTGCTTCTCTATCAGATCAGATCTCATCAAGGTGTAACACAGCGTACAGGGAATGTGCAAAATGCTCCTCCTCCTTTGTCACCAGCCTGAAAAATCCACTTACTTCTAATTCAATGAGTAAACCATTTGGAGCTTTAGGGTAATCTGATGCTAATATTCCCAACTGGCACATCTGTGTCACAGAGGTATTTGGATGAGCAGGCTTTCGTGATGAGTGTGAGGGCTGCAGTTCCACATCTTTACATGCCTGTTTTAAACATCTTATTTGCTAACTGCTCTTGAGCGGTGCCTGGCACTGAGCAGGAAATACAGGCTTAATTTCCCTGTTCTGGTGTATTTCAGGACACTTAAATTGCTGACGTTGTTCTGCTGTGTAAAGCACCTGCACAAAGCTTGGCCTGAAAGGGGCTGCACTTTTGCTGGGCCGATTTTCCTTGGCCTGATTTGCCTTGCTGGTGACTCTGAACAAAAGCATACGGTGCTCTCTAAATTTCCCTCTCTGTCATATCCAGAGGATATGTGGTTTGGTTGTCTTTGTGCATAATTGATGTATCGCTTTATGCCAAACTGAGTTAATCTCATCCTGCAGAAAGCAGTGGTGGTGGCACAAAGCCATGCTCACATCTCCTTTTGTTTGTTGCTTATTTTAAGAGCTTCTTTCAAAGAATTCAGCCCCACGGTTTTTGAAACACTGCAGGTCTTTTTAATTCAAACTTCATACCAAATATACTATGAACAGGCTTTTACTGTTTCCCCCATTGCCTTCAGCAACGTTAAACAGGATTCACCCAGCAAGCAAGATAAAAAATGACATCTTCACAATGTGAGGCTGCTGTTGGTTGTTGATGTCAAGCCTGCGCAGCCAGCACCTGTATCCCCACTTTTCTCTCTACTGGATACAACACCTGAAGGTTTTTAGAGGTTCCATCTTGGAAGTCAGCATCCCAACAGCACTAAAGTTCTTTATGCCCCATTTGAAATTCACTGGACACAGGTACCAAACCAGGGGAGATCTTTGTGATAAAGGTCTTTCAGCCTTAACTACAGTGATCCCTACTGTGAAGGTTACAGCCGAACATCAGCAGCTGAGCTTTAAGGGATGAATTGCGATCCCATGCAGAAGCTGTGTTCTCCTCTCATTAGCTCTTCTCTCTGATCACTCCAGTGGGACTTCGGATTTGTTTGCAACCTGCTCCAAAGATGACATTCGGGTATGGCACACCCCAGAGAACAGGGAGCTCCTCCGAATCGTCATCCCCAACATGACCTGCTACGCCATAGAGTTCATGAGGGATGGCAAGAGCATCATTTCAGGTAACGTGCATCCACAGCCCATGGGTGAGTTCAGTCTGTAAGTGTTACCCTGTGTAATAAGCATCATCAGTATGTAAGAATGAAGAAAGGCAAAAGCTGGGAGCTGTTGCAGGTGATTGCTGTGACCCACAGGCCCCTTTGCTCACTGCTGGTCCAATGGCTGTTGCTCAGAGCACAGATCCTGGCACTGTAGCTGCAGGGTTGTGGGAAAGGTGATGTTCCTTGCTTGGGACGTGACCTCCAGCAATTCAGAACTCTGTTGGGTCTTATTCAAGAGACCTAGCTCTAAAATCTGAACGCTGATGTATGGAGCAGATTCATCTATAATGTACGTAGAGCAACTTTGGCATAAATTTGCTGCCTGTTGCCACGTGCAGGTTGCCTACACAGGAACTGCTGCAGTTCTAGAGCAGCAATGCTGCCCCTCCTCTATTACCAGACCAGTTTGCCCACAGCCAGAACCAAGAAAAGGTATTTAATTTTAACACTTTATGTGAGGCTACACAGTATAAAGGAATGTAAGAAGGGTTTGTTTGTAATGGAAAGTAACGAAGGCATGAGGAACGTCTCTTGTGCTTGGATAATCTGTCTCTTTTTGTTCATCAGCTTGGAACGATGGAAAAATCCGTGCCTTCATGCCAGAGAGTGGACGGGAAATGTATGTCATTAACAATGCCCACAGCATGGGAGTGACAGCCATTGCTGCCACAAATGACTGCCGGAGGATCATTAGTGGAGGAGGTAAAGGGCAGGTAAATTCTTGCTTTGAAAACCCGGAGCAGCTTTGTGCCTCATCACAGGACCTGGGAATTGTCTGAAACTGCTCAGTCAGAAAGGGAGCTATTCCGAGCTTCCACTGGAGCACAGGACCGAGTTTGAAAGTATTAGCCTTTGATATGTGCAAATCTCTTGTTCTCAGAGGGCTTCATGTGAAACAATGCCCCGATTTCTTCTGGCATGTTGGTCTTGAAAAATCATTCTAACGTAGAACGTGCTCTTAATCCTTTCTGTTCTTTTGTCTCTCCCCCCTGTTTGGCTTATCTGCATTAGTCACTGCTTGCAAGCCTGTGTCTCGCTGTGCTCTAGCACAGATATGCTTTCTGGCATTGCTCTGGAAGCCCTGGTCCAGTCAAATACAACCTGTATGAACTCAGTTAACAGCACAATACTCGCTTCCTGTGGCTGTGTTGTCTATGGGCAACTCCCTGGTTCTTTGGGTTCAGTATTACCTGATTTAGGTGGTAACGCTTATAGAAGACTCCGATAACTTGACTTCCAACACAGTTATGAGAACACCCCAACATGAAGAACAGAACTCAGAAGGCATCATACCCGTGCACTCCAACACTGTGATTCCAGCAGTATACTAAGTACAGTAAAATGGACTTGGAAGGCTCATATTCAGTTTCTTGCTTCACTTTGGACTTCCTCCCTGCAGTCTGGTGTGCTCTCAGAACCAGATGTTTAAGTGCATCCTGATGGATTGAACTGCTCACAATGCTCTGTTTCTGTACCCTGCTCGTCGTGTGCAGCGGGCATGCTGAAGATTGCACAGGAAGTCTTGAAGAGCGAGGCACTGAACTCAGGTCTTGCAAGTCTCAGGCAAATATCCCCATCTTTCAAAACCAGCTTGTGCCTCAGCTCTCCTGCAGAGTGATAGAGAGTGGTAGCAGCAGCGCTGCCTTGTCTCACTGCATAAAGACATTAGAGATGATGAGCCACTTCAACCCTTCACTAATAAAAGCATAGTGAAGTACCTTGGATGATTAGTGCTGGAGGATGCAGGAGATGGAAGACCTAGATTCTGTATGAAGGCACAGAATGGCACAGGCTGCGGTTAGTTGCTCTCTGAATTGAAAAAGACAGCTGGGACAGAATTAAAGCTAGAAGGTTGGTTAAGTAGAAATGAGAACTGCAGGGGGGCATTTGCTGCATTCATTCAAAAGGGGAAAGGAGTGCTCTGAAATGCTAATGGTTCTGTCAAAATCAATCATCTGAAAGCTCTGACGGCCGGGGTTGCTTGAGGTATCTGAACGCTCTGATCATTTAGGCAGCAGGAATTGGACGTACAGATCCCATAGGTAACTTAGCATCAGACTTGAAAACACGGAAGGTTAACATTCTCTGCTTTGGATCTCAGTGCGCAATACTAAATTCGCACTAGCGTTTGACCTTAGTGAAATGTAAAAGCAAATTGATATCAAGAAGCTCGGCACTTATGGGACAGCAAATGCAAGGTGTGAAGGATCAAGTCCTCGAAGCAGAAAGATTGCTGCCCTTACCTCCCCTGGGAGAAGAGATGCTTTCAAGGCATGTATTCCACATCAAAGATTTAAAGAGCTGTTTTGTATTTACTTACTAGCATTATGTATGTACCACAAGTACCAGGTAGATTTTCAAACTCAGTTTCAGAAGCCTTGCTCTTCGATCTGTAAAACATTGCATGGGTCAGGAGCTTATTCTCAATGGAGAAACAATGAACTGAAATGTGGGTGAACGGGGCTCACCAAAAGATTCATTTAGAGCTGGAGAAATAAAGAGCAGCCTGTTGAGATTCCACTGCCGTGCAAGTTATAAGGGGGATGCAGGATTTGGGGGGGTTCTGAGATCAAACAGAACTGAATGGGACAGAGCTGATGTTTGCTGCTGATTTGCAGGTGAGGGTCTGGGCAATTGGTGAGAAAACTCGCAAACTGGAAGGAGTTCTGAAGGAGCACACTTCTGCTGTGTCTTGTATTAAGATTAAGAAGAATGACAAAGAGTGTGTCTCGGCCAGCCTTGATGGGACCTGCATCATCTGGGATATTGGGTAAGGAGATGGGTTGGTACTGCAAGGTACTTAAAGTGTCTGTGCTGGGTCACCGTGTCCTATTTGGGACACCACGTGGTGAGAATAAGGGGGAAAGGAGTTTAGACAAGCATTGGTCCTGAGCTGTTCTGTTGTATCAGACCCTGTTTAGCCAAGGGGATGGAGCAGACAGTGATTCCTGCTGGCTGTTTTCCAGCACGGTGTGATTCTTGGCAAGCTATTGCAGATCTCCAGTTGTTCTGTTCTGTGATAGGGACAAGGACACTTTTTGCATAGCACCGAGAAAGCATTCTGGATTCAAAACCTTTGTTCAGTGTGACAACAGATCAAAAGTCCTGTGAGACAGCCGTGGTGGGGAATAGAACTGATGACCCCAATAGGTATTGTGAAGCCCTGAACTCATGCTAACACCTGTTAATGATCAAGTAGAAAGATATCTGGGGAGAGAGAGTTCAGGCAGTCAAAGTTTGGGCTTTGACCTTATTGCTTTCTCCTGTTTTGGGGTGTTTTGCAGACGTTTTACAAGAAAACAAATGATTCTGGCCAACACGTTGTTCAAATGCGTGTGTTACCATCCTGAAGAGTATCAGCTGATCACCAGTGGGACAGACAGGAAGGTAAGCTGAACTAGAGGAATTCTGTTGGTAGTCATTGCAGTACACAACATCTGGTTATGGGCATTTCACAATCACACAAGGCTGTCATCAGATTGGGCCGTGCCAGCTTGGGAAGCTTTCCTAAGGAAGCAGAGGCTCATGATGAAGCTCCTGTATGTCTGCAGAAGTTCATCGTGCAGGACAGAGCTGACATCTTTGAGCTGTTGATGCACAACTGAACTTCTGTCTCTTCTCTCCAGATTGGATACTGGGAGGTGTATGATGGCTCTGCAATCAGAGATTTGGAAGGCTCGCTATCAGGTTCCATCAATGGGATGGACATCACATCAGACGGGGCATACTTTGTCACAGGTGAGTGAGGGGATGTGAAACTAGAAAAGAGGAGGCCACGTTAGGGCTAGGAAAAGCAAGGCAATGAAACAGAAGTCTCCGTAAAGCAAGAAAGAAAAAACAAAGAAAAGTTCAGCTGAAACACAGAATAAAACAAATCACTGCAGAAAAATACTTAGGAAGAGGTTGTGATGCAGACCTGGATGGTATTATGGTTCAGTCTTGCAAGATGTCATTTAGAGGTGAAGATGAGGTTTGAATGTTCCCAAGGGAACACAAGGCTGCACCTTGCCCTGCTCCTCATTTGTTTTCATCGTGTTTGCAGTGCACTTGACTGCTTCTTTTCAGGTGTCCTGCTGTCAGTTTCCTGGTACACACGGCTCCAGGCTCCATCCAGCCTCAGGCTCACATGTTCCCAACTGTGGTGACATCTCTTCTGGGAGCCTGCTGCTAGCACAGAGCAGCCATGCTATTGTGCAAACCGAGCTAAGCCAGCAGGCTTTGTGCCAGCACCAGTTCCTTTAGGTTAGCCCAGTAGCAGAGATGGTGAAGGGCCTTTGGAAGGCCTGCCATACTGGTAGCAATTGCTGTTCAGAGCTTACTGTGAGCTGCTGGTGCAAGGCCTGAGTGGCTTCACGGCCACCACCTCTCTGCTCCAGCTGAACAGAAGTAGGCTTTGCCATAACACTCAACACAGCACGTCCTCGATCAAAGAATGCCCAAGTACTCTCTGCCTGTCAGCTGGGAACAAAAAGCAGCAGGACTCCATGTAATCCTTCATTCTTCCTTTGTGCCCAATGCAGGTGGTGATGACCACCTGGTGAAAATGTGGGACTACAACGAGGGGACGGTGACTCACATTGGAGTGGGCCATAGTGGCAACATCACCCGTCTGAAGATCAGCCCTGGGAACAAGTACATTGTGAGTGTGAGTGCAGATGGTGCCATCCTGCTCTGGCAGTACCCAGGCTGTCCTTAACACAGGAGCTGCCGGGCTGCTGCTTCCTCAGCCAGCCCTGAAAGTCCTTTCTTCTCAGAGCTGAGGTTTTCAAAGCACTTTTATTATTAGAGGAGATACTATTTTTCTACTCTCCGTTATGAATTTATTGGATCCTCCGGATATCCTTTCTAGCATTGAACACACAGGCCTGATTTTTAGCAGGGAGGCTAATTTCATATTGCACTTAGTTTGGAATGGAAGTATTCACCACTTCTGACAATCCTGGGCTGTTACAGCACTGCTGTTTGGTTACTGCCACCTTCCCTGGCAGCCCCCCATTCTGCTCTTGTTCATGTGGCCTCTCATTTGTGTGTGTTCTCTCTCTCCTCCCCTCCCCATCCCTTTCTGTCCCTTTCCTTAATGAATAACTCGTTGTGTAAATTCAGTCTTCTGTGTCCGTTTTAATTTCTCTGGTCCTGATTAAGGAAAAAAGCCCTCAGCTCCAGCTCAGCTGTGTGACTATGAAACTCTTTTGAGTCAAGCATTGAAACCAATGTCGTTCTCAAAGGAATTCGGGGTCTTTGGGGCTTCTTCATTTGCAGTTCCCAATTTAAAGCTCTCTTCAGAGGTCTGGTTTCCAAGAGTGAGAGCACAGCTATTACCAGCAATGCCAGCTGGATGCGTGTAAATTCCTGGTCATTGCCCTAATTTTCCAAATGGGCTCCAAATATGCATGAAATTTGTGTTTTGTCCCAGGATGAGTCTCTGGGATCACATTTAGTGCTGTAAGTGACAGCTCTGATGGTGCAGCTTGCTCGAAGATCAGTGCAGGCAGCCGGTCTGTGAAGTGATGCCAGTATAGTGAATATTTCTATTGCAGGCACTGATGGCCTGAGGGAGTTGGTTCATAAATGAAAACTGGTCACAGTGTTGGATTCCTAACATTAAGACTTACAGAGACTGAAGTTAACTGCTATTTCATTTGGGTACCATCATGCCCAGGTTGACTTTATTAGCTGTTTCTATATGCAGAGGGGGATAGGGATTGAAAAGTAGGGTTGCTCATCATTCTTTCTATGCCACGACCAATGTTTGCTGCTCATAGCACATCCCTCTGCTCTGGCTCTGGGGGTATCTGTGCACGTGTTGCCCATCAAACAGCACGCAGCTCATCTTCCTTCTGCTTGAAATATCCCTGCTAATAAGTAACAGAATCTCGAGCAAAGGAATCAAGTCATTCCTTCCTCTTTCTCTCTGGATTTGAGGCTGGTTGCTATGCAGCTGTAAACACTCCAGCAGGTTTTACAAGCTCTGCAGCAGCACTCAGTGTGGCTTGGAAGGCGGGATCAAACCGCTGGAATGTGGGATGGAAAGGCAAAACATTTGTGCTTGTGTAGGAGAATGAAAACAAAGCTGTGAGTGGGAGCCAGGCAGGCAGCCCAGCGACCCATGTCCTCCCTGCCCAGCCGGGAGCAGCCTGGGTTGCAGCTGTGCCAGCCTCAGCTCACACCAGCAGTAGATGGGGAGCCCAGCAGGGCTTGGCCATGCCATACCAGCACGCCGGGAGCCCCAGCTCACTCTCACTTCAGCAAAGCAATTCTATTCCATTCATTACACTCTCATCAGTGATGAAGGACAGCCCTGTGATCGATGGAGATCACTGATGCTTGGGGTGAGAGCGCTGTTAGCCAGCAGCGTGGCGGAGGCATGCAGAGCTGCTCCCATCACATCAGCAAAGCCCAGAGGTGTCGGTGCCAGCAGATGTGTTTGCACACACACTGCATATGCTGCTGACATCTCTCCCCTGCACCGCTGTGTTCCCGGCAGGAGGAGCAGCAAAGCAGAGCAGCAGCAAAGCGTGGGCATGCGGTCGTGCTGCACCGTGTTGTGATAGAGCCCTGTGATGTTAAAATGGAGCGAAGGTGAGGTCTCTGGAGGGGAGAAGGGTAGGCAGGGAACGGCAGTGAAAATGAAACACACACTGGGGTTTGGAAATGGCTTTTCTTTCATCCAAAACAAAGCGAGAGTTGTATTAAGCAGACCCAGCACTGCCCGATGCTCCAGCAACAGGTTGTTGTGGACTGGTGCCATCAGCACTGAGCCAGGAGGAGGTGGCTGTAGGGCTCTGGTGGTGCAGCAGTGGGGTGCTGCAATCACAGCCCTGTATCACCCCGAATTTTGCCATTGCCTCTGCACGGTGGGCCTTCAGTCCTACAGAGACGCTCCCATCACCATCCTTGCCTCGCTCTACCCAGCACAACAGCTCCTCAGTGTGTGTTTTCAGCACCTGAAATAACCTCGCAGCGTTTGCTGAGCTGCAGATCCCTCGGAGCCTCGGGGTGCAGCAGGTGCATGGCGAGCACCCCGCTGCTGGAGCACAGCAAAACTGCCGCAAGCAAAGAGCAGCTCGGGGGCAACACGAAGCTCTCTGCTCAGCTCTCATGCTGGGATCCAACGGAGCATGAAGCAGCGTGGTGCTCCCTTGCACAGCATCACTCGCTCTCCTGCTTCGGTGCTGCCGCTCCGCCAGCGCGTTCCCGAAAAGGCAGTGCCCATCCATCTTTAATGCGGGCACTAAATAACTTAGCGAGCTATCTATAATTTAATTAGATGGATGAGAGTGAGCGAGGTGTCTCCTACAGGAGGATACCGCACCCTCCCTGGGCAGCTGTGCCAACGCATCGCCGCTCAACACTCTTTCGGAGTAGAAGTTTCCCCCCGACGCCCACCCCTCCCGGTGCCCTCGCTTTCCCCCTGCGCTTCCCTCCCACTCACGCCCACAGCGGCGGGGATCACGCAGGTCCGGCCCTCCCCGCACGAGCCGATCGATGCGCTGAGGCCAATTGCGTGAGGTCCAACAGGAGCCCCACGCTCCTCCCCCTCCTCCTCCTCCTCCTTCTCCTCCTCGCCGCTTTCCTCGTCCCTTCCTCGGGTCCAGCCCGGCCGGGGGGAGGAGCCGCCCGCGCTCACAAAACCGCCGGCCCCGCACCAGCCCCGCACCGGCGGGGGGCACCCGGCGGCCGCCCGGAGCCATGCGCGGCGCTGCGGGGCCGGGTTGGGGCGGGGGCCGCCCGAGGCCATGAGCGCGGCGTGGGGCGGCCCCGGGCGGCGGCGGCGCGGGGTCGGGGGACGGCGGCGGGCGCTGCGGGGGTTGGGGGGGCTGGGAGGGCTGGCGGGGCGGCTGTTGCGCGCCTGGGCGCGCCTGGCCGGGGGTCGAGGGGGCCGAAACGCCCGGCGGCAGCCGCAGCCAGAGGACGACGAGGGCGGCTTCGGGAGCGCGGGGAGAAGGGAGACGGCGCGGGGCGTTGCGGCCGGGGCGGTGGGGAGCGGGGCGCGGCCGCCCGGCGCGCAGGGGCTGCGGAACCACGGCAACACGTGCTTCATGAACGCCGTGGTGCAGTGCCTCAGCAACACCGCCCCGCTCGCAGAGTTCCTGGCGCTCGGCCGCTACCGAGCCCGCGGGGCCCGCGCGGAGGTCACGCACCGGCTGGCGGCTCTGGTCCGCGCCCTCTGGAGCCTGGAGTACACCCCGCGGCTCTCCGCTGAGTTCCAGGTACGGCCGCTCCGGGCTCCGAGTTAACCCGGGTTGGGGGTCGGAGCCTCCACGGGCAGTTCCGCGACGGGGCGGGCGGCGGTGGCTCCTCGGCGGCTCTCGGAGCGGCTCCTCCCGGGGGCAGCTGCGCCTCGCACCGAGCTGGGTGCGCTGGGGAGGGATCGTGGGGACCCCCCGCTAATCACGGCGGGGAATCTCCTCTGCTCTGTGGAGGGGGAAACTGAGGCGCGGGGCGGTGCGTTCGGTGGAGATGCGGCTCCGATGGCCGCAGCACCTCCGTCCCGCTGCATGCTGTGCCCCGCAGAGCATCGTGGCCAAACACGGCGCGCAGTTCCGCGGCAACGCGCAGCACGACGCCCTCGAGTTCCTGCTGTGGCTGCTGGACCGAATGCACGAGGACCTGGGCAGCGCCTCGCCCGCATCGGGACCCCGCGCTGCCCACCAGGTGGGTGTCCCCGGGGGAAGGGGCAGAGCACCCAGGTCTCTCCCCATTGAGCTGGGGCCGCCCTGGCAGCGCCGCGACCGGCTGGTCAGCTCCAGCCCCGGGAAAGCAGCGATTGTCCCCTCCATCCAGGCTGTGTCCTGGGAGGACAGATCTGCGTGCTGAGGGCTGCAGGTTGGGTCTGCTGGGGACACTCCAGGAGCCCCTGGGGAATGTGGGGAGGTTTGGGGTCCTGCAGGGTGCACAGGCACTGAGCACAGTGAGTTCCCTCCCCAGGCTCCCCTCTGACACAGCAGATGGGCCCTGGCCCCCAGTAGACTGCGAGGACGTGTCAGGCTCAGCGGGACCCATTGCCAGCAGATGGCTCTGGGAGAAGCATTGTCTCTTCCAAATATTTTCAGGCTTGTTCACTGCATCACCACAATCTCCTGCCTCCAAAAGCAGCCTGGTCCTTCTCTGACAGCACCTCCTGGTGTTCCTTATCCCAGTGCTGCTGTATGTTGGGTACCTTTGCCTCAAGTGCGCCCATTTCACAGGACAGCAGACTGAACACAGTGGGACTGGGTTGGGTCCCCATGCCACGCAGCCTGTGGGGACCCCACAGCAATGCCTGAGGATGGTGGGGACCACGAGGGCCATGCTGGTGTTGGGCTTACCCCATTTGTTCTGTGTCCCCGCAGCAGCGCAGTGCAGAGCAGAGCAGTGCTGGTGGGGAGAGCTTCGTGCAGAGCCACTTCCAGGCACAGTACAGGTGAGCTCTGTGGGCAGGATGTGGCCCTGTGGTGTTGGGAGGGGGGCTGAGCTGTGCCCGGCTTTGCTTTGGGCAACACAGTACTGAGCCACGTCCCTGCATGGCTGTGCAATAGGCTCACAGTGAACAGCTGCTGGCTGTGCCTCGTGCCAGGCGTGCACTGCGGGATGTGGCTGTGCCTTGTGGCCATCCAGCCCCCCAGGGACGTGTCCCCATGCCCCACACTGGTACTCACATTGGTGTGCCCATGTGTGCAGGTCCTCCCTGACGTGCCCGCACTGCCGGAAGCAGAGCAATACCTTCGACCCATTCCTGTGCATCTCTCTACACATCACCGTGCGCCAGACCAGGTGAGCGCATGGCGAGGGGACGGCCAGCACCAGTCGGGGTGTCCGGATCCAAAAAGGGCCATCTGTGCCATATGGGGAGAACTCAGAGCACAGGAGGTGGCGGTGCTCAGCAAGGAGGGATGCCTGCTGGCACCACCACACCTGGGGCACATGTGATATCCCCACTGTGGTGTCCCCAGGGCACTGAATGTGACGCTGGTGCTGCAGCGCGAAGGCGGGCGCTCGTTGCGCGTGGGGCTGGCGGTGCCACTGCTGGGCACGGCTGCAGAGCTGCGTGAGATGGTGGCACAGGAGGGGGATGTGCCCCCCCAGCAGGTAACGGGGCAGCCCCCAGAGCCCCTGTGTGCTGGGCCAGGTGCCGTGTTGGGCCGTGTTATGTGCTTTGTACTGCACTGTGTGCTATGCCGTGTGCTGTGCCATGCACTGCACCATGTGCTGCACGCTGTGCTGTATGTGCCATGTGCTGCACCATGTGCCATAAGCCATGCTGCGTGCTGTCATGTGCTGTGTGCCATGGATTTGCACTGTGTGCCACATCCAGTGCCCTGTACTGCCTGCTGCCCACAGGTGATCCTGGCCGAGGTGTCCCCTCAGGGCTTCCTGCACTCACTGGATGACACCAAGGAGCTGAGCATGGCCGGGCAAGGGGCACCCCTGTATGCCCTGCAGGCCCCCCCAGGACCCCCCCCAGGTACTGGATACCACATGCAGCTGGTGGCATTGGTGGCATCCTACCGGTGTCCCCGTGTCATTGGTGGGAGGCAGGTGTGCTGTGCTGGGATTGGTGGGATGCTGGTGTTTGCTGTGCTGGGATTGGTGGCATCTGTGCTCCCCTCCCAATGACTGGTGGGAGCTGTGCCCGGTTTGCTGTGATTGGTGGGAGGGAGGTGTGTTTTGTCGCGATTGGTCAGAGGCAGGTGCATGCTCTGCTGCAATTGGTGGCGCCTTTCTCCCCTTCTGCTGCGATTGGTAGGAGCCTTCTCCCTCACGCTATGATTGGTGGGAGGCAGGTGTCTGTCTTGCTGTGATTGGTGGGAACCTCACCCCTCACGCTGCGATTGGCGGAGCCATTGGCGGGAATTTTCCCACACCCTCCTTGTCACCCCAGTGTCCCCATCCGTCCCCCCGGGGGGTTCCCACGGGCACGGCCGCACCGCGCTCACCCTCTGCCCGCAGGCGCCCACCCCGTGCTGCTGCTGCT
Organism: Excalfactoria chinensis; assembly: GCF_039878825.1. Lineage (NCBI taxonomy): Eukaryota > Metazoa > Chordata > Aves > Galliformes > Phasianidae > Excalfactoria > Excalfactoria chinensis. The sequence goes on from NC_092841.1 coordinate 1,929,321, forward strand.
GTGCCACGTGGCGGGCACCGGCCCGCACCGCGCCAGGTACCGCCATGCCCTGCCCCACAAATGGCCCCCCTGCATGTCCCTGTGCCCCCCAACCGCGTCCCCACGTCCCCAGGTTCGGACCACCGCTGGTGCTGCAGGTGGAGCGCGGTGCCTCCTGGGCACAGCTGCAGCGCGACGTGCTGGCCCCGCTGCGCGGCATGATGAGGAGCGCCGTGCAGGTGGGTGTCCTATGGGGGGCCGTGGTGACCACACCAGTGGCCGTGGTGTTGCCCTGGGTGGCCGTAGTGTCACTGGATGTGGCTGCAGTGTTACCCATCACTGCCACGTGGGTGCCACCACCCCGGAGGTATCCATAGGGCTGAGGGGAGCCCATGGCGAGTCACACACTGCAGCTGTTCACGGGGCCCCATCCCAGTCCCTGTGGGTGTGCCATTCATGGGTGCAAGAGCAGAACTTGGGTCCACTTGGGGACACTGAGATGTGGAGTGTTGTTCCAGCCCCGCTGGCACCCCAGTGTTCCTCGTGGCTGGTGTGGGGCTGTTGATGTGTCCTCGTTTCCCCTCACTGTGCTGTCCTGCAGGGCACGGCACCGCAGTTCCGCATCCATGTAGCTGGGGAGCCTGGCACCTACCTGTCCCCTCAGGACCCACACCCGCTGTGCCACGCAGCCATTGACAGGTGAGGGGGGGCCACCCCAAAGCCCTGCAGGGACAGGATGGCCCCATTCCACACCTTTCCCTTTGGGACGCTCCACTCAGGGTGCTGCAGCAGAGCCCTGCCGGCGGGCCCCCCCATGTGGTGCTGACAGTGGAGTGGGACATTGGCACCAAGGAGCGGTGAGTGCAGCACTGGTGGGGACCACAGCCCCGTGCTCCATCCCTTACACCCCCCCATCTCCCACCCTGCAGGCTTTTTGGCAGCGTGCAGCAGGAGGTGGTGCAGGACGCAGACAGCGTGCGGCTGCAGCAGGTGGCACACCAGCAGCACAGCTGCACACTGGATGAATGCTTCCAGCTCTACACCAAGGAAGAGCAGGTGGGGGCACCCAAAAAGCCTCATGCTGTGCTGTGCTGGGGTCGGGGGGGAAGGGGGGGACACACACACTTGTTTTGGGGTGCTCACAGTGTGTGCCCCCAGCTGGCTCCGGATGACGCCTGGCGCTGCCCGCACTGCCGGGTCCCGCAGCAGGGCACGGTGCAGCTCCGCCTCTGGACGCTGCCAGACATCCTCATCATCCACCTGAAGCGCTTCCGCCAGGTGGCCCAGCGCCGACACAAGCTGAGCACGCTGGTGCGCTTCCCCCTGCGTGGGTTGGACATGGCCCCACACCTGGCTCCGGGGGGGGGACGATGGCAGCACCCCCAGCGTCCACTTCGGAGCTGCCCCCCGGATGCTCTGTATGACCTTTATGCTGTCTGCAACCACCACGGCAGCATGCAGGGCGGGCACTACACCGGTGAGCAGAGGGTGCTGTGGGGCAGGGAGTCTGGCACAGCCCTGGGGTGGGGGGGCTGGGGGTGCTGCATGGGGTGTGCAGTGGGGTATGGTGTGGGATTGGGGGTCGCCGAAAGGAGTATGGCTTGGGCATGGCGTGTGTCTGGGATTGTGCTGCATGAGAACAGACAGTGAGGGAAGGGTGTGGGGCTGGGTGCATGGTGAGGACATGGTGTGGGGTTGTGGGCATTGCAGGGGGTGTGCAGTGGGGCAGAGCAGCGTGATGGGCTCGTCTCTGCTGCGGGGAGGGGTGGCCTGGGGGGCCCTGCCCCCTGCTCCCCCCTCCCTCACCCCTGCCCCAGCGTACTGCTGCAACTCCATGGACGGGCGCTGGTACAGCTACGATGACAGCACGGTGGAGGGAGTGCGGGAGGACGAGGTGAGCACCCGCAGTGCATACATCCTCTTCTACCAGCGCCGCAATGCCATCCCTGCCTGGTCAGCCAGCAGTGCTGCTAGAGGTGAGCAGTGTCACCCTGCTGTCACCACCTTGGCAGCACCCCCAGCCAAATGCACTTGCACACACACAGCACGATGTGCCTGCACACAGCACTGCTGGATGCACACACACGTGAACTCAAGGTGTGTGCGTGAGCTGCGTGCAGGTACGTGTGCACCTGGACACCTGTGCATTGCCACGCATGGGCAGTGCAGCAGGCAAGCATGCATTCACTTGCAGCACAGCTCCATGCACACACATGCTTGCATGCACGGGCATGCACAGCGTTGTGCAGACACGGCACATCCCTATGCTTCTGTGCACACTCCCTGCATGCTCACATACGCACATCGCTCACTGCAGCTCCCACGTTGCTGCATCCCCCAGCAGTCCCCAGCCCCACTCCCTGGCACTGTGCCCCCCTTGCAGCCCCTGCTCCCCGCAGGCAGCAACAGCTCAGCCCCATTGAACCACTGGGCGGCCCGGCTGGGGGGCACCAAGCAGCACAGCACAGAATCCCAGCCTGCGGCTCCTCGCTCATCCCCACCCTGCAGCCCGGACCTTAGCACCGCACAGGAGCAAGGTGAGCCCCCCCTGCCCTGAACCCTGCAACCCCCGTGCAACCCCCTCCATCTCCCCCATGCTCTCTCTCCTTGCAGGCGGCTTCGAGGCCCGGCCCCCGGTGCGGGGGGTGCAGAGCCGCAGCCTCAGCGTCAAGCTGCCCCTCCCCGCCCGCTGCAGCGTCCCCCCCAGGGCTGTGCCCCTGCGGTGGTCCTTCGCCTCACGCCCGCGGGCGGCCCCTGGGCAGCTGCTGCCGTACATCCCAATGGGGCCGGTAGGTGGGGGCGGTCCCCGTGTGCCTCACGTGGAGCAGAACGCCGTGCTGAGCGATGCGGTGGGCAGCACGCAGAGCACGGAGCCCCCCCACCGCACACCCACATCACGCCGGGCACACAGCGCCGGCCCCATTGGGATCTCGAGCCCCCAAAGCCCCCCACGGAGTGGAGAGCAGGAGACAGGACCCCCCCGGCTGCGGCAGGAGGGCGCCCCTCAGGCACGGTACGGCCCCCGCAGCCCCGACGGGCCCATCCGGCGCTCACAGAGCTCGGCCTGCCTCCCCCCACGGCTCCCACACCCCATGAGGCGCTCAGCATCGCTGGGCCGGGCCACGGGGGGCGCTGCGGGGACACGGGGCAGGGAGCGGGCAGCGACCCTACGGCATGGGGCTGTGCCTGAGTCCAGCTTCTGAGGAGGGGCAGGGATGGTTGTGGGGCTGAGCTGGCAGCGGGTGGGACCCGGACCATCGTGCTGTGGGGTCAGGGCATCCCTACGCCATTGGTGTCCCACAGCTGGCTACCCAGAGCCTGGAGCATCCTGCAGCTGCGTGTATGGCTCTAGGAGCATCCAGCACTGAAAGCATTGTGCAGTGGGGTATCTGCAAACAGGGCATCTCTGCACTGGGAGCATCCTGCATCTGGGTGCTCAGCACTGGGGGCATTGTGCCATGGGCCGTATGCAGTCAGGGCATCCCCGCATCATCAGCATCCCGGGGCTGGGTGCACGGTGCCAGAAGCATCCAGCAATGGGAGCATTGAGCTCTGGGCTATCTAGCAGCAGGGCATCCCTGTGCCAGCAGCATCCTGCATCAGGGTATCCATCACCACCTGCACTGGGATCATCATGCAACAGGGTGCCCAAAGTGGGGGTGTGCCTGCATACCATGAGCATCCTGCACCTGGGTACCAGCCCTGGGCACATTGCACTCAGGGATCACTTTGCACCTGGCTGTGCTGTGCTGAGCCTCTGCATCCCTGCACCTTTCAGCCCATGCCTTATTGGGAGCAAGCGGGGGGGGGGGGGTGTGGTGCAGAGGGGCTGTTGGGAGGGAGAGTATTTATTCTATACAGAGAGTTTTACGCAGAGATGCTGTTTGTTTTCTACAAGCTGCTGGCAGTGAGGGCTGGGCTGCGGGGCTGCTGGCACACTCAGGGCTATGCATCGTCTGCTTCCCCCGCAGCCGTTTCTGTTAAAGACAGTAAAGGAGCGCGGTGTGCAGGGGGGGCAGCACTGGGTGTTTCTTGGTGCTTTTTAATGACCTTTTTGGGACCTTCCAGTGCGGGTGCTTTGAGGTTTGGGGCTATCTGTGGGCTGAGCAGCCCCTGTGCTGCCTCAGTTTCCCTCTCTAAGTGGGTGAGGCACATGAAACTGGGGGGGGGGGCACGTTCTGTCCCCAAACCCTCACCGACCCCGTCCTGGAGCAGCCCCTTCCCAAGTGCTTGCAGAGCCGCGGGAGGCGTCGAATGAAGGCAGGCTGGGGGCTGAGTTCCACAGCGATGTGCACGTTTATTCCAGCTGCTCCTGCCCCCCCCCCCCCCGCCCGGCCCCGTGCTGCGGGTGATGGGTCACACTGTGGTGGTGCAGAAGCAGTGGGGATGGGGGGGATGGGGGCTCGGGGCAGTGCAGCACACGGGGACAGAGCTGGGCCACAAAGCGTTCCCATGGACGTGGTCCATTTGTACACCAGATTGGATGGAATGGCTCAAAATAAAACAAATATATATATATATATTTCTATATATACAAATATATAATATATATATATATCTATGCCCACCAGATATATATATATGTCATCTCTCTGAAAAGGATAAAAGGTGACTTTGTCTTTGCATGCACAACCAAAGCCTCTGCTCCACGCCACCAACCCACGACGACAGCAAACAGGGGGCAGGGCCGTGCCCCACACCCGCCTTATTGCTATGGGGCCGTCTTCATATCCCAGCCCTGGGGGTACGGAGCGGGGAGACGAGACCCTGGGCTGCTGCCCCAAATCGGGAGAGGGGAAGGGGGGGAATGGGGCACCGGTGCCTCTCCAGCCCCGCTGCCACCACGAGGACGTGCCGGGGGGGGGACATAGGCACCGAATCACAAGGCAAAGTCTGGATAAGGCGAACCGAACCCAACTACAGAGCGGCAGCGCCCGGGCGTGGGGCTGGGGACCGCAGGGACGGGCGGAGGGGACGCCGTCATAGGGCCGTGCTCTCCGAGTCCTCCTCCTCCTCCGCGGGGCCCTTCAGCTGCACTCTCTGCGCGGCGTCCAGCGGGTCCCGGCGCAGCGCGGCCTCCACGCCCCCCAGGTGGATGGACGGCAGCTCGAAGTGCAGCAGACCTGCGGCGGGCACAGACAGCGGCGTGAGGGGCTGCGGGACGCGGCGTGGATATGGGGGGGAGACGTGCCATCGTGTGCCAGGATGGGTGCTGCGTGCTCAGCGCTGTGGCAGGAGGAGAAGCATGGAGCTCCCATCCCCACCTGCGTGTCCCCACACCTGGCAGCACGTTGCTGGCCTTTACTGAGCGTGGAGAAAGCCACCCCAAGGACAGCAGCTGCTCCTGCCTGGCTCCACCAGTAGCTGCTGGCTCCAAGGCAATGCCTGCACGCAGTGCTGGGGCGCAATGCCTGAGTGCGCCAATATGGGAATGCAGTGCTGGGGAAGCACTGGGTGCAGTGCTGGAGTGTAATGCTGGGGATGCACCAGGCACACAAGAATAAAATGCTGGGATGCAGTGCTGGGGTTGCATCAGTGCTTGGATGCAATGCCGGTGTGCAGTGCCTGGCTGCACCAATGTGTGGATGTAATGCTGGGACTGCACCTGGGTGCGCTGATGTATGGATGGATACAAAGCTGGGGTGCAACACTGAGATTGCACCCATGCTTGGATGTACTCCATGGGGTATACAGCTGGAGTGCAATTCCAGGGTGCACACGTGCCTGTGTGCAACACTGAGATGCAGTGCTGGGGCTGCATTTGTACGTGAGTGTGCTGATGCTTGGGCACAACGTCTGTGTGCACCCACACCTGGACAACGCCAGGGAAGCACCAGTGCTGGGGTGTGATGCCCAGCAAAGCCCAGCCTGTCTCCACACAGCTCCTCTGTTCCATCCACCCTCACAGGCAGGGCCACATGCAGTGGGCACCACAGTCAGTCCAGCTGCCATCTGGGTGACTGGGACAGCATCCCCAGAGCATCCCCACTGCCAAAGCATCCCCATGGACAAGGCAGCACTGCGTGATGCAGAAGCTGCATGTGGGGGGTGGCCCTGCTTAGGACATGGGGATACTCCTGCTGACCCTGGTGCTGCCCCCATGCTCTGCAGCCCTGCATGACACTGCTGCATGGACAGCACGGGGGGACGGGCACAAAACCCAGTACCACCAGGTTGGCACACAGTGGTTGTGGCATCAGAGCTGTCCTGGGGGACCTTGCCACCTTCCCCAGATGCTGCCATCCTCCTGGGGACACTGCCACCTTCATGGAGGCACTGCCACCTTCCTAGGGGACATTGGCATCTTTCTTGAATCACTGCCACCTTCCTGGGCAAACTGCCATCTTCCCAGGCACATGGCAACCTTCTGTGAGGACATTGCCTTCTTGTCTGGGAACACTGCCACCCTCCCAGCGATGTCACAACCTTCCTGAGGACAACGCCACCTTCCCAAGGATGCTGCTACCTTTCCAGAGACATTACCACCTTCCTGAGGACAGTGCCACCTTCCTGAGCACATTGTCACTTTCCTGGGCACACCGCCACCTTCTTTTGGCCGTGCCACCTTCCTGAGCACACTGCCACCTTCCCAGGGATCTTGTCACCTTCCCAAGGACATTGTCACCTTACCAAGATCCTTGCTGTCCTCCTAAGGACACTGCCATCTTATTTGGGCACACTTGCCAATCTTCCAGGGGACAATACTACCTTCTTGAGGACACTGTCATCATCCCATGTGCACTGCCACCTTCCCAAGGTCACTGTCACCATCCTGGACACACTGTCACCTTCCCCAAAGATGCTGCCACTTTTCCAAGCTCATTGTTGCCTCCCTGGCCAACACTGTTTGTCACACTGTCACCTTCCAGGGCACAGTGTCACCTTCCCATGGACCCTGCCACCTTCCCAATGTCACTGTCACCTTCCCAAGGATGCTGCCACCTTCCTAAGGTTGCTGTCACCTTCCTGGGTATATTGTCACCTTCCAGAGCATAATGTCACCTTCCCAGGGGTCTTGCCACCTTCCGAAGATTCTGCAACTGCCCAAGGATGCTGCCATCTTCCTGAGGTCACCTGGTCACATTGCATCCTTCCCAAGGATCTTGTGACTGTCACCTTTCTAGGCACACTGTTACCTTCCTAGGGACCCTGATACCTTCCCAAGGATGCCGCCACCTTTCTGGGTACATCTCCACCTTCCTAGGGACCTTGTGACCATGTCAGGAGCTTTGCCACCTTCCCAAGTGCACTGCCCCATTCCTGAGAACACCATCCCTTTCTCGAGGTGACCATCACCTTCCTGGACACACTGCCACCTTCCCAAGGACTCTTCCACCTTTCCAAGATGACCTTCCCGGACACAACATCACCTTCCCACAGACGCTGCCATCTTCCCAGCCACGCTGCCACAAAACCCCAGGGCACAAGCAGCCATCCCGCAGACTCGGCGGTGCCGCAGGGTCCCCACGGTGTCCCTGGGCAGCAGCGGTGCCCAAGAGCGCTCTGAGCTCCCGGCGCAGCCCGGCTGCGTCCCGCGGCGGCTGGGTTACCTGTGGGCACGCTCTCCCCGGGGGCCACGGCGTCGAGCAGGGGGGGCTCCGTGGGCTGGGGGCTACAGCCGGACGCGCTGGCCGTGGGGGGCTGCGGCGGCGGCAGCGAGGGCCTCTGCCTCGGCTTGGGGACGGGTCGAGATTTGGTTACAGAGCTGCCCAGGGGAGGAAGAGGAGGAGGAGGAGGAGACGGGGAAGGTGCGGCGGCTGGGGACAGCTGACCTGAGGCCAGGCAGTAGCCTTGCGGGTATGCGAGTCCATAGGGCGCGGGGGTGCCCGGCGGGGTAGGGGACAGGCTGCCGGGGGACGGCTGGCCCGCCGGCGGCTCCGATGTGCCCCCCGAGGAAGGTGCTTTGGGTGGGATGGGAGCCAGCTTCTTGGAGGCTGTGGGAGAGACAGACAGACAGGAGGATGGAGAGACAGACGTACAGCGGTCAGGGGGCCAGGGGGTGACACACAGCTGGGTACCCACCTTTGCGTGGGGCACGTGGGCTCTGCTCAGCGGGGGATGGTGGTGTGCCCATGGGCTGCTGCCCGCCACCCTTCTGCGCCGTGGAGATGGGGGACAGCTCTTTGGGCTTTAGTGTGCTGCGGGGACAAGGGATAGCAGTGAGAAGCTCTGCTCCCAAAGCCCTACGCCCAAAGCCCAGCAATGGCAGCATCCTTGTGCAAAGCACGCAGCCTTGCGTGCCATGGGGCCACGGTTCTCAAGGGCACCCATTGATCTGCTGTGCTTTAATTGCAATTTAAAGCAATTTCTTAGCACAAAGGCCATGCTGCAGCCAAGCCAACACATGGCCAGCAGCCATCTCCCTGGAGACAACGGGGACAAGGGACAGCCACGGTGGCAGGGGTAGTTACCTGGCCAGGTTGGCTCCCGCAGGCATGCGGCCGCCCCCAGGGGGAGAGGGCAGTGTGTGGGGCTGGGGAGTGGGGAGGAGCAATGGGGCAGCGATGGGGAGCGGGCAGTGCCATGGGGCAAGAGAGCGTGGTGTGGGGACCAGCAGGGAGCAAGGCTTGGGGAGAGGGTGGGGGGCAAGTGGCCGAGGGGAGCAGGAGGAAGAGGAGGAGGAGCGGGAGGGAGGAAGGCTCTGGCTGCAGCCCGGCCAGAGGCGCAGTGCAGGCTGTGTCCAGGGCAGGGGACAGGGATGGGGACCAGGGGCCGGGGACCCCCGCTTGTCCTTGGGGCAGGGGAGGCTGTAGCAGCAATCCGGCCAGGCGGGCGGCACACCACGCATGCTGCAAAATGTCCAAAAAGATCACAGAACAGCAAAATGATAGAACAACAAACTAAAAAGAGACGTGAGCAGAAGCATCAGCAGGAGGGAGAAGCGAGAGCAGCAGCAAGGCAGCAGCACCAGGGGAACAGGAATGGTCCCAGCACGGGTCCTGGGGCTGCTCAGAGGGGAGGCCAACATCAAAACAGGGGGAGCTTGAGGGACAGCCCCTTCCCCACGGCTGCAGAGCTGCTTGGGGTGAGAGCTCCATTGCTGGGATGGAGCCCTTGGCATGTCCCCTTGCTCTGTGGGTGCCAATGGCAGCTCAGCACAGGGATGGAGGAGGGATGGGGGGAGGGCAGCAGCCATCAGGATGGGTCACCATGTTACAGATGACAAGAGCAGTGCAAAAGCAGATTGGCACAAAGGACATTGAAGCGAGGCATCAGTGGCACAGTGGAGGGGTCCTGACAGGCACCCCTACTGCAGGGAGAGGCTGTGGGGTACCCAGGGCTACAGGTGGAATTGCTACAAGCATAGCCCTGCGCCAGAACACAGCTCTTGGGTGCTCAGCCAGCACTCTGCCATGGCACACAGCAGCCCTGCAGGGTGGCAGGAGAAGACTTCCCACTTCAGGGCAGAATAGCACAACTTAGGTGCTTCCTTCCATATGACCTACATGGACTGCAGGAGGACATGGATTTGGGGTGAAGAGCTTGGGGAACGCTAGACTCCTTTAGGATTTTGCTCTGATCACTGCCAGCCCAGCAGCTTACAGCTCACCACTGTGAGCTGTGCAAGAGTCCCACGAGGAAACCCAGTTCAGCTTGGTCCCAACGGAGACACCAGAGGGACACCATGGGGACAAGCCACAGACACATGGGGACGTGGGTCCATACCTTGCCCGCTCGGCTGTGGGTGGGAAGCCGAAGCTGGTGGCAGGAGATGAAGGGCTTGCTGACACATCAGGAACCTGCTCAGGGATGGGGGAGTGCGGCGTGGCGGGCAGCTCGGCGGGCGGTGCGGGTGGCTGCGTGGCCGGGGGGGTGGCGGGGGTCTTGCGTGCCCCTGAGGTGCCTCTACGTGCCACCCACGAGGTGTCCATCACCCTGACGCCCATGCTGGGGACAAAGATGAGGCCTCAGCACCCGCATGGCAAGATGGGACCACTGGTGTCCCCCACCCAATGCAGCTCTCATTGAGCCTCTGCAAATGTCTCCTCCACTGGGAAGCTGCTGGGAATAAACCCCCATGGCAACAGGGTGGGATGGCTTTGCATGACAGGCTGGTGTCACCAGCCATATCACCCACTGCCTCGGTACGAGGGCACCAGCATCCTCCCAGCACCCGCCTGGAACTGCTGCATAGAACACCATACCTTTGGATTTTCCTAAGGCTGCATGGACAGAAACAGATGGTTATTAGTGGTAAATAAGCTACAGCCAGACATGGGATGCAAAGCTTGGAAAAGGAGCTGAGAAGACTTGGGGCTTGGAGCATGGGCAGTGGTAGGACATGGTAGGAGGAACATGTGCTGGAGATGGGGAAGCCTCAGTGCAGGTTTCAGAACTGGGTCCATAGCACCAAGAAGGGCACAGGAGGCCAGCCTGCTCCCACTACCAGCAATGGGGGCTGCGACAAGCCCAAGTCTCATCCAAGCACCCTTAGATCTTATCCAAGTGCCCCCATATCTTATCCCAGCATCCCTGGGGGAAGAGCACATCCCCAGCACGGGCAACAGGGCCCTCCCATTGGAACCACCCAACCTCCAGTTCGCACACGACTCCAACCCTGAGAAGGAATGCCAGCTCCCCATCCCACAGCCCCAAACAGGCCCTACCCATCCTTCTTGTAAAACTCCAGCATCATGTTGTCCGTGGCCACGCTGAGCGGCCGCCGTGCCTGGTCGTGCTGCTTGCGGTCGGCATGGTCCATGTCTGGGGAGGGCATGGAGCTGTAGTTGGCGTTGTGGTTCACATGCATGGGGCTGCCATAATTGCCAGTGATGTTGAATTCAATGTCTGGGTGGGAAAGTGAGAGAAGGACATCAGCTTGTGTGTCCCCAGCGAGGGGAGGCGGAGGTGGAGGTGCTCCTGGCACTATGTAAACCACAGGACTGCCCACAACAGAACCATGGAATAGCTGGGTGCATCCCACTGCTGGCATAAGTTATGTTGGTCCTCTCACCCACCCAGGACACATGATGCTCATCCAGTCCTATCCCACCTCATTCCATCTCATTGCATCCCATCCAATCCCATTCCATCCCATCTCACTGCATCCCATCCCATCCCTTCCCATCCACCTCATCCCATCTCACTGCATCCTACCCCACTCCATCCCATCCCACCCATCCCATTCCATCTCATTCCATCCTATCCCAACCCACCTCATCCCATCCATCCCATTCCATATCATTGCATCCCACCTCATCCCATTCCACCCTATCCCACCCCATCCCATCTCACCCCAACCCATTCTGCCCCATCCCAATGCAGCACGGGACCCAGCCCACCTCCAGGGAAGAACCAGTCAGCGTGCTGGATGAGCGGCTCAATGATGCCCACAATCTGCAGAGAGACGGTCGTCATCATCTCCGTGATATTCCTGCAACACAGCAGGCAGTGGCTCGACAGCTTGCCATCCCACCATGCTCCAACCCTTCTCCCTACTGGGATTTACAGCACCCCAACCCTTGGCTCTACCACCCTCTACTTCTCAGCACCTCCAGGAGTGCAGGGGCGGCTCCCACATCATGGGAACAAACCTCCTGTGGCTTCACCCCCATCACCCCATTGCACCCTCGCATCATGCATTCCCATGGCCATACGCTACCCTTCTGCCTGCGGCCACAGAAGGTTGGGACCCAGCACGATGGCCACGTTGCTTGGTGTCATTTTGTTCATGTCCTGGTACTCGGTCAGCTTGGCCAGGAATTTGATCAGGTACCTGGAGGGGTGAGCACAGGCCTGGTGAGGTGGGATGTGCCCTCTGCAGCCCCAGCACAGCCCCTCACTGCCCCGCACTTACCTGATGTTGTTATAGTTGGCCTTGGGCAGCTTCTCGCAGGCATTCCACAGGGCCTGCAGCCTCTTCTCCTGCTCTGGGATGCTACAGGAGGGGAAAAGCTGTGTGTCCCCAACTCCCCAAAACACCAACCCACTGTGCTCCACATCAGGGCACTCATTCCTTTACCCAGTCACTGTATAGGAGAGCTTATACATCAAGGCCATTCTTGCTGCTAGGGCATGCCATGCCCAAGGAACATCACACAGAGCCCTTGGACCCAAACACTGGCCACTGGGTCAGAAATAGCTCGAGGAAAGTGCCCAGATGGGTGCACAGGAGTGCCAGCAGCCTCTGCATGTGGGCTGCAATCCCTTGTGCTCAGCACCCTCACCCCAGGGGAACTACTGTGGGTCAAAAATTTGCTTGTCAGGACCCTCCTGAAATTCAGTCCCAAGACCACTTCCCATCCTGGACTCACTTGGAGGCCTGGATCCACTCCTCGTACAGCTCGAACGTCATCAGCGGCTCTGGCAGCTCGCGCAGGTAGGACTTGAGTGCTCCTGCAGCACATTAGGTTTCATGGAGGCTCCTTGAAACCCAGCAACCACTGAATTCCCACCCCACCTCTCCCCCTGTAGCTTTCCCCTCTCACTTGTACCTCCCCCAGCGCCTCTGTCTCCTTTTTGCCAGGCACATACCCATCACTGCCCCATGCTCTGGGCACCGCATACCCTCCAGCTCAGCACAGCCCCACAAAGGCCCTTGGTGCCTTCCCTGATAGGGAACCAGAGCCCACACCTTGCAGCACAGCAGGGAAGAGAAAACCTCGTTTGCATTTAAACCAAACCAGTACTTAACAGCGCATCAGGCTGGGCTCTGCATGCAGGGAGCATCCTGCACCACTGCAGAAGCAGCAGAGATAAGACTGCAAACTCCATTAGGACTCATGTGCATCCCTGACCACCCCTTGCTCCTGCAGAGCATCTCCTGCTCAGTGTGGGGAGGGAAACCTGAGCCACTTGAGGTGCATGCACCCGGTGAGATTTGGGCTTGAAAGCAGCCTCTGGGCACAAGGCAGCACCCTTTGGGGCCCAGGGCACCCCCCAGGCAGCAGCCCCCACAGTCCCCACCTGCAATGGCATGCGGATCGGCCGAGTACTCCTGCACATCCACCACGCAGCAGTCCAGGGCAGCCTTCAGCTTCTTCAACTTGGAGGCAGAGGGAGCCACACGGAACAGGCCCTTGGCACAGCACACGGGACAGCGTCGGCGCCAGGGAACAACCCCCTGGTCCCCCCTGGCCACTCATCCCCGTGCCACAGGAGGCAGCTGGGGCCATCCCCATGGGCACCCACCTCCTCCTGCATGCCACACTCCAGCAGCATGGTGACACAGGCCTCCACTGGGAAGGCGATCTCACGCCCGCTGACAGACAGGTGCTCCTCCAGCGGCTTCCCAAAGGACGGCTTCTCCATCCACGCTTCTGTGAGGGCACAGGGCTGACAGGATGCACCCTGCATCCTCCCCACCCTGCCCTGGGCTTCAGCTCAGGGGTTCAGCAGGTCTTGAAGTGTTGTTGCAACACCACAACCCCAAGTTTCCAACCCAGCCAACTCAAAAGTGCCTTAAAAAGGTGAAATCCATGCAAAATGGGATGGCATTTCCTGATCCTAATGCATAGGATCAAGAGGGAAGAACACAAAGGTCACTCCCTGCCCAGACCTGGGTGGCAGCAGGGGGACAGTGCAGTGACCCCAAGGGATGGGGAGATTTCCCCAGCTCAGGGACAAGGGGGATGCATGGCTGCACACTGTGGGGTGATGCCTCAGCCTGCTTGCACAGTCATCCTGCAAGGTGAGGTGATGGGCTCTGCACCCCCAGCTCACACCTTGCCACCACCACCTGCCTTGAGCCCTGCATGCACTCACCCTGCTGGGCCTTGATCTGAGGCAGCACATTCTGCAAAAGTGCCAGTGACTTCCTGTGGTACTCAGCTTGCACCTCGATCAGCTGCAGAGAGATGGCACAGACTGCACCCAGGGTCACCACCATGGCAAGGGCACATGGTAGGGCAGCTGCAATGTGCAGTGGGATGGGATGTGGAGACAAGCACAGTGCTCACCGTTTGGAAGTAGTTTGCATAGTCTATTTCTTTGGCCACGAAGCTGTACATGTCAGCCGAGAGCTGGTCCTGTGGGAGCACAGAGGCAGGAGCTCACAACAAGCACCACAGTGGCCATCACAGCCCACAGGCTCCATCCTTGCATGTGCAGCACAGAGGTGTGCCCAGATGTCACGCAGCATCGCTCAGCTCTGCCTTCTGCTGCACTTCATCCTCCCATTCTTTGGTCTTTGCAAAGAGCCCTGCCCTCGTGCCTTCTCAATATGCTCTGCAGCTCCTTCATAGAGCCACAGAACATCCCAAGTTGGAAGGGACCCACAAGGATCAAGCCCAGCTCCTGGCTCCATGCAGGACCACAGCCAGCATAGGGATAGAGAGATTTCTGAGGCCACTCCAGTCCTGGCTGTGTCCCTGCTGGAGGTGATGTGTCCCCACAAGGCTCAATGTAAGCAGTGAAGAGCTCCCTGACCCCCAGGAATGGGATGCTCTCAGGCTCCTGAGGACCATAGGATGCAGGTGACAGAGGAGCCACAAGTGGCAAGCATCACCCCGATCTGGGATGGCACCTACTTTTGAGTATGGCACCTTGCAATGACCAGTGAGTGCAGGAAGAGGGTCAGGCTGTGAATGGGGCTGCTCTGGGCAGGAAACAAGCAAGGGGAGGGGTTTCTGGTGGGCAATGGGGTTGGCAGAGGCAGTGGGGTGATGCTGCAAGCTTCCCACTGGGCTGCAAGGAGATGCTGCAGCCCTGGCTGCACATGGAGTGTCTGTCCCCAAACCACACTGCCCCAACACTGCACCCTGACCCCCACACACCCCCATCACAACCCGGGCTGACCCCATCCCAAGCCCTGGCCAGCAGTACCCTGCAAATCTCCACTCTGTTTGCCGCCTCCTCCATCTCCTCCCTGAGAGCATCGGCTTTGGCACCCGATGGCTGCAGGTTACTCGACAGCCCCGAAGACTTCGCAGACTGCTGCCACCTGTGGACACAGAACTGTTTCAGTGGGACACAGGGGACACACAGAACTTGTGGGCATCCTCGGGACCCCCTGCCAGACTGTGGTTTTCCCCAGGGCTGAGCACCACAGTGAGGGTCTCAACCCATGCTGGATGCATGAGCTAATCCCAGCCACAAATATCTCCAGCTCCAATTCAGCAATCATTTCCAAAAGGAGCCTCAGGCAGGTGGGATGAGGAATGGAAGTAACAGGGCAGCAATGGGGCACTGATGCCCAGCCCTGCAGACACCCCTGCCCTTGTCTCCTTGTGCAGGAATGGGCAAACTCAACAGTTTTCCAAGTGTTTGCAAACTGCCTCAGAACAGCCCCCAGGCCCCATCACAGCATCACCTGGGACATGGGGTGACACCAAAGGACATCCCACGGCCCCACCAGAGCTCTGCCTACCCAGCACTGCTCTACAACAGGAGGAGCAACCGGCTCTTTGCCTCCATGCAACAATTCAGCCAGCCAGAGAGTTAAAAAATAAAGACAGCCCAGAAAAAACATCTCCTCTGCTGCATGCATGGAAGGAGAAGAGCAGAAATATTGGCTCATTGCAGAGACTGACTTCAAGGCACACAGTGGCACAACTGTGACCTTCCAAGGCTGCTGGCCCTCGGCTGGGGCAGCACTGGAGGAGCCCCACACAAGGAGTGATGCTGGCCCTGCAGCCAGCCCAGCAGCAGTTCCCACCTCGTCCTTGAGGAGTCCATGTCCAGCACCAGCTTTGCTAAGTGCTTCCTCTGCTTCTGGATATTTGGGATTTCCACCTGCAGCAACACAGGGGTGGGGGAGGAAGAAAAAAAACACTGACTCACTGCAGTGTTAGGAAGGCAATGCAGCTCATCCCCTCTCTGTAATGCACAAAACCCTTTGATCCCAACACACATGCAAAAACCCCATCCCTAAAAGAAGCAACTTTTGGTCAGTGAGGCCTCCTGTGCCAGGAAGGCTGGCTGAAGGCAAAAAAAGGCTGCCAGCATGTGCCAGCATAGCAGCAAGGCCTGTCATGCACTGACAGAGTGTGCCAAGGGCTTTGCAACGCCTGAAAGCCCCAGAGCTCAGCCTGGCCCTGCTCACCTCTCCCGGTATCAGTTCCATAAAGTTGGGGGAAGATGAAAGCAGAATGGAGCCCGTGGCATTTCACAAGGCATAAAAGAGGGGGAAAAAAAAAGAGCATTTGGCAAAATTCAAAAGAAAAAAACCAAACAAACAGAGAATTGGCAGCAGGAGGGAAAAAAAAAAACCTCCAGCCAACAACCTTGCTTGGAAACGTGTTTCAGCAACACAAGCACTGCCTTCAGGAAAGCAGAAAAGCGCAGCACAAGGAGGACAGGAGAGACCATGGTGGGGCCAACCAGCTGTGCCCACCTCGGCCAGCACGAAGAGCGGCTCGATGACGTCCCTCTCCACCTGCAGCTCGAACTGGATGAGCTCCTGTGCCAGCTTGTCCTCCGCCTCCCCGCACAGCCGCAGCATCTTCCTGCAAGGCACACACAGCTGGGGCAGGGTGGGCAGCCATCCCGAACACAGGCAGGGTGCGATGTGGGCTGGGGATGGCGGTGCCGTAGGGACACGGTGACACCAGCACCTCTTACCCCAGCAGGGAGTCATCGCCCAGCACGGCCGAGCCCTCCGTCAGGCACTGCGCCAGCGTCGTCAGTGGCAGCTTCTTCTGCAAAGGGAGCACGGTGCCATCAGGCCCTGCACACTGTATGTGCTCAGATATGGCACACGCGTGTGCACCCGCCCGCACAGCTCACCGAGCGCTTGTCGGCATCCACACCCTGCTGGCCCTGCAGACATGCTGTCAGCTTCTTGTGGGTGCTGTGGGAGACCTGCTTCACCAGCTCCAGCCGCTTCTCCACCTGTGGGCACAGAGGTGGCCGTCACCGCCCTGCCCCGTCCTGTGGGACTCTTCCAACCAAAGGGAGTTTGGCTGAGAGCTCCTCTCCCCAAGGAGGGCTTTGCTTAATCCAAGCTGGTAAACCCCCACACCCAGGGCTGAGAGCTGCCTGGTTTGTGGCAAGGCCTTGTCTGAGCTGGGAAGTTGATCCCAAAGCTCAGTGAGATGAGTCACCGAGCATCAGCATCTGCCCAAAAATGAAGCCGGGAGCATCAAGGGGGGGGAAACACACAGTGAAGCAGCAAGCACAACATCTGGAGGATCAACTGGGAGAGCAACCAACCCACACAGTGCCACTGCCTGCCAGCATCCTCCTCCCCTCCCCAGGTGTGACCCCCCAGCCCCTCCAGGGACAGCCACAACCAAGAGGCAGCCCAAGAACTGCACCCATAGCCGATACAGCCATGTCCCACACCCAGCGCCGGGCAGCAGCAATTCACCTGCAGGAGATCTTCGCTCAGCACCTCTGTCTTCTCAGCCCTGTGGGAAAAGGTGGAAATCAGAGGTTGGTGATGGGCTGGCCAGGTGTCCCTGAGGGAGGGGACAGTCCCCCTCTGCTCCAGATGGGGCACTGTGCTCAGCCCCGGTGCTGTGCTGAGCTCCCCTGGGGATGGGGCTGTTTTGCTGCAGAGAGGCAGATGTGCACAACTTACCTGCAGACCCAGGAGCCCCTGCACGCAGTGATGCTGCACCGCCGGGGGTGAGGGGAACAGTTACACCATGGCACAGTGTAATCTGTATTCATAACCTGAGGGGCTTTTTGCAGCTTTGGTAATGTGTTTGTACAGAGCACGGAACCGAGCTAAAATGCAAAGGTAGGTTGTGCTGTCCATGTTCAGTTCAGTACTGGTTAACACCAAGCTGCAGCACAGCCACATCCTCTGCCCTCCTTCCAAACAGCACCCAACCTGCCCCAGCTCTCCTTGCCTTCCAATAGCCAAGACTGTTTTCTCAGCAGTGAGAGACTGAGCTGCAGAGGGGAAGTGCTGAAAAGGTGGGAGCAGAGAGAGAAAGAGGAAATGAAGAATGTGGAAGTGAACCACAGAACCACAGAATGGCCTGGATTGCAAAGGCCCACAATGATCATCTCATTCCAACCCCCTGCTGTGTGCAGGGTCACCAACCAGCAGCCCAGGCTGTCCAGAGCCACATCCAGTCTGGCCTTGAATGCCTGTAGGGATGGGGCATCCACAGCCTCCTTGGGCAACCTGTTCCAGTGCAGTGAAGAATAATGGAGAAAAAGCTGTAAGGCCGTGGCAGCAGCACAGCTCCCAGCAGGGCAGGGATATCTGTGAGGCCGCTGGCGAGCACGCTGAGCTCAAAGCCTTTCTGAATTAACGGTGCTAAATCTGGCTTGCATACGAAACTTGTTATAACGTCCAATTTAAGGCAGTTTACTTGAAAGAGGCACAGAGAGCCCATCTGGTTCCATTAAAAAAGAACTGGATTTAAATGCATGAATCGCCATCTCCTGTACTTGGAAAGCGATGGAACAGCTCTTCACCTGCTGGGGCCACAGGGGTCTGGATGCTCCTCTGGGACACCCCCAAACCCTTTCATAGAGCTGTCACTCTGCCTTCCAGAGCAAAATCCCATTGGTCATCCACACCTTGCATTATTTAAGCTCCTCCAAGGCACCGTGCTAACACCTGTGCCCACCTGTGTGCAGATGGAGATGGGTGAAGGCAGCCGTGTAGAAAAGCAAAGGTTTTTATGCCCAGCCGTAACGGTAGGTGAGAAATGAGCCTCTGGGGAAGGTGGTTGCTTTGGATCCATTGCATTTAAAAACAAAACAAAGCAAGAGCTACTCGGATTTTACTCCTCTCCTGCAGATCACCTTCGGCTCTTTTGTGAAGGCTTGGAAATTGTGCAAAGTTATCCCAAACATGGGAGAAAGCAGCAAAAAACCAAAGGCAACAGAGGGCAAACCCACACACAGCACCCACACAGTGCTCCCTATCCCAGGCACCAGGAGAAGAACACGTTCAGCATTGGGTATCTGCTGTATAGAAGCAGATCGAGCAGACATGGTGCTCCATCTATTCAGCATCCATGGAGAGGAAGGAGGGAGCAGAGAGACGTGAGAGCATCGTGCACATTCACCCATGCACAGCTCTGGGAGCAAAGCATCTCTGCCACCTCCTCCGTGTCCCATCCCCACTTCAGCCCTGGGGTGCACTGAGCGCTCTGCTCCTCACTCACATCCATACAAACAGCCATCACCATTCAGAAAATGCTCCAAACATTTTTTTATGTGTGCTGTCTCCTTTTCTGGACAGCCAAATGGTGGTTTGCACGCCTGGGGCTGTCCAGCTTGGGCAGATCTCTCCCAGCCGTCACAAAACAACCACGTGTTAGGCTGCAATGCATGTGCAGGAAGCAGAAAACAACACTGTGCATGGGCTAACAAAATCTGGCCTTGTTTTGCTTTCAAGCACATGCAGCACAAGAAAACGTCCCTTAACACCCAGCCCAGCACACACACCCTGCCCAACTGCAGGGCGTTGGGTGGGTTGGGAGCCCACCAGCAAACAGCCCGGCTCTGCAGAAGGGAAAGGAAAGAAGGCTGAGTTTTTCCTGCTCATCTGAAGGAAACAGAAACTGTTCCAGAACGCTGAGAAAAACCCACAACCAATTCATCTCATCCCTGTGTTTGCTCCAGAACGTGGAGATAACACCCAGGGGTGTGAGAACCAAGCAGCATCTCCAAACGCACATCAACCTCCCGGAACAAGCCGTTCCAGATTGCTGTTTTACACACAAAGACTATAAGGGGGGGGGGGGGGGGGAAATCACATCATCTTACTCCACTGCCATCAGATTGCATTGCAGCTCTGCGCCGGAAAAATCCCATTCTACCCTTGATGTTTCCAGCACCTCAGCCTATAATGAACACGGCTTTGGAAGGGCTGCTGTGCCTCCTCCCTGCTGTGTGGTGGCTTTACTGTCCCCCACGGGTGACTCCAACAACGCTGCCCTACAAAAACTCACTCACATCCAAAAAGAAACCCATTGGGAAAGCAGCCTGGCAGCAGCGCTGCCGTCTTGCAGCTGAACCCCCTGCCCTAGGAATGCCCCCCCCCGTGCAGTGCCCAGACTCTGCTCTGTGTTGGGCAGGGGGGATTAGCAGCTCTGTGCACTCTCCCATCTTTCCGCCAGGCACAGAGCACGCTCCTCCCCTTCCCCTCCACACTCCCACCCCAGAGCTGTTTTTCTCAGCACAAATCCAGGCAATTCTCAGCCTCGGTCACCATGCAGACCCTGCGAGCATCTGGGAGAAAGGGGACAATTAGTACATGGAATTGGAAGCAAACGAGCGGGGGATGCAGCTACAATTTGCTTGGCTTCGGTGAAAACCAATTGTTGCCACTGGAAATCAACACCAATGGAGCAAATTAATTAGATTTAGTGATAAACACTGCGTAATCTTCCAACATGAAATTGTGCGCTGACCCCGGAGCTGCAGTGTCTGCTTCCCCCTGAGCATCCCAGCCCAGCAGCAGGAGGTGGAATCCAGGCTTGCACATCACAGCGTGTTCCCAAACCAAAGTGAGATGGCTTCCCCAGGGCTGAGCCTTGCTGCTGTGGCACTGGGAGGGGTGGAGGATCCTGCCCCAGATCCTGCCACGATGCCCCCACACGTGGATATCCCCATGTACGGGCATCAGTATACAGCTACAGCTCTGCTTTCACAACAGAGTGAGCTTCGGGGATGCACCAACCCACCAACACAAGAAACACAGCCTGGATTTTGACCATTTCAAATCCCATTCAGCATTTATTTTGCTGCAATATTCTCCCCAGATGGGAAAACCATCCCCCAGAGTCGATGCAGCTGGGACATGGTCTATCAGCTGTGGGGGCTGCGCTGCATCCCACAAACAGCCTGGAGTGCCAAGGACGGGTTCCCAAGGACAGGAAGGAGCATCCTGAGGGCAGAGCTGAGCAGCTCCCTGCCCCACATCAGCCCCCAGCACCTCCACCTGCACCCCTGGGTGCTGGCACCCCTGAGTGAGGGTTTGCCATGCACAGTTCAGCGTGCAGCTCGGGTACCCCAGGGCACTGCTCGGCTTTGCTGATGGGGAGTGAGTCAGAAGGAGGCTTTAATTAAGGCACAGCCCTGCGTGCAGAGCTGCTGCCAGGAGCACGCAGAACCAGGGCTGGACCCTGCGTGAATCTCCTGCCCCCACCCCACAGCGCATGGATTTGGCAGATCCCTGTGGGTTCAGGGAGCCGGGAGGAGTGACGGTGATTTATGTGCAATTTGGGGACAAAACATTCAGACTGCTCCATTAATATTTCATTGCTCCATTCGCCAGCACTGCTGGCTGAGGAGGATAAAAATACCCGGCTGGCTGCCTGCGCCCGCTGCCACCACATCTCTGCTCCCCGAGCCCAACGAGCCCAGGGTCTGCCTACGGTGGGCAATGGGACGGGGGGCTGACAGTAAGCTGCACCTCACAACACACATCACGCTGTGCCCTGCTGCAAACCCCATCAGAAAATCCCCGGCGATGCAGCTCGTCCTTACTCCCCCCATCCTTGCTTCTTCCAAGGCTGCATGCAGAAAAAAAAGCCTCTCTATTTAAAGCCTGTAGCTTGAAGCGTAGGCATCCCGATGCTTGAGGAAAAGGCTCTGCCCAGGAATAGAGCTTGCTGCCTCCCAAAGCCACCCCGAAACAACGCCAAGGAGGACACGTCCCCCTGCTACCCCCCCTCCCTCCCATGACTGCATTCCCAGCTGCCTGCTGTGCCTTCAGGCACCCAGGAGTGTCACTTTGCATGAGGCTGCCGCTGCCCATTCCTTTCCTGACAGAGAGAAATCGGCACTCAGACAGTTCTGGAAACCAGGCGGGTGCTGCATGTGCAGGAGCAGCACCACAGCTGCTCCCCATGGCCTTGGCAACCCCACACATGGAATGGGGGAGCACGGGAATAAAGCAGGAACACTCAGAGAGCATCACAGCCACTCAATGATCTCTGTTCCCTCTTTCAACCCCATGGAGGTATATATTACATCCCCTACAGACCAGCTGCATCCAGGCTGGGTGATGTTCCAGGCTGGGCACCAACTGCGTCCCAGGGATGAGCACCTCTGGTTCTCCACCTCCTTTAAGCAAAGCCAGGATTCCCACAGCCCCGTGTGTGACTGTTTTTATAAGAGGGCTGGGAAAGCAGGGACAGAGCCAGCCCTGGGACTGGGAAGGCACAGTGGGGCAGGAGGGGATGTAGCAGAGGACAGCAGGAGGGGATGGCAGAGTGGGACAGTGCTGTACCAAGTGGCCATTTCCTTCCTCACTTCTTGCCCTTTTTCTACCGTGGTAAACAAAAGGAGTAAATGGCACAGAGCAGCCTTTGGCCCCCATCCAAAGCTCGAGGTGCTGAGGAAAGGGCAGCTGTATGGGGAAAGGGCAGTGCTGCTCCTCTGGGTGCTGCTGCTTCCTGGAGTGGGGACCGGAGGGGTTTCCCGGAGGCATGGCACTATTCAAAACATGATTTTAATACAGGTGCATGGCTCAGGGGCTGGCCAGACAATGGGGACAAGTGTGGGAGTGGCAGGATGGATCAGCCCATCGGCTGTGCCAAGTGGCAGCCCAGGCTGTAAGCCTAACACAAACCATGGCAGTGATGTCCTTAAGAGGGGCACAGCCCCCAGCTGCCCCCTGGGCACACCCTGGGGCAGGAGCACGGGGCTGGGGATGGCAGCTCATGTCCCCTGTCCCCAACCCCACCCTCACACTCACTTGGGGAGAAAAAAACTAAGCCCACAGGGCTTGCTGGGAGGAGTGGGATCAGCTGGGAACCCCCTCCCATCTTCACGGCACAGAGCAAACTGCCCCCAGCATCCCCAGCGCCCCTTAGAGCAACTTGAGGGATGGCCTCCATCTGCAGCACAGACCCTCCAGCACCCATCCAGGACACGGCCCCATCCCCAACCCCATCCCCAGGGTGGCAGCACAGCAGGAATGCCAGCCCCGCACCCACGGACCCAGCCGGTCACAAGGCAGTGCTGCAGCAGAGCACAGCAAAGGATTACTTATTTATTTGCCTGCTGAGAAGCCCGTGCATGAGCAGGAGCGCTGCAAACATGGGCGGCAGGCTGGCTGCCTTGCGTGAGCCCTACGGAGCAAAGCTTCCCCCTGGCCGGTCCCCAGCCTGGGGAGCAGAACACAAACAGCCCTGCAACACTCCGAGCTGTGAATTCACGCTCCTGCCTGCGTCACCTGCCACGAGCATCTCCCAAACGGCCGTTACCCGGAGCTCTGCACCCGCCCCGAGCTCAGCAGCGAGGCAGGAGGGCTCTGGGGCTGGCGGTGACCCCATTTTGAAGGCTGACGCGTGGGGCACACACGGGGCTGACAGCAGCTGTGTCCCTCCAGCCCCGTCCCTGCTCCTCCTGATGGAACCGAGCCCGGCGCAGCCCCCTCCATCCATCCCCGTGCTCCGGCTGCGCGGTGCCGGTGGGGACCTGCAGCCATCTGCGGCCGTGCTGTGGGGATGTGTGACCGCACCGCGCTGTGGGATGAGGCACCGGGCTGCCGCCACTCGTCCCCAACGCTCATCTCAGGAAGGAGGAAGATGGAGGGATGATGGATGGAGGGCTGGAGGAGTGGATGCAGGGAGAGATGCAAGGATAGAAGGAAGGATGCACGGAGGGATATAAGCACAGCCATGGGAGCACGGTGGCAGCTCCACTGAGGACACAAGGAGCAGCCCCCAGTAAAGGGGTGACCGCACACAGCCCTGCCCCAGCGCCTCTGCCACCCGCCCTGGCGCCGTGCTGGAGTCGCGAAAGAAGAAAAGGAGAAATCCTTCCACCCTCCCCCCCCCCAACGCTGCAAAATCTCAGGAATTACACAACAACCGCCGGCAAAGCCGCGGGTCTGGCCGTGGGCCCGGAGAGCATCCCGGCACCCACACACCCACACAGGCACCCCAACGTGTGCCACGCCGCACCACGCCGGCCCCAGAGCCCCGAGCTTCAGCCTTGGGGAGCCCTCCAGGGATGGGTGCGGCTGCACGCAGGGATGCTGGGGAAGCACCCGAGGGTGATGGAGAGCTGGGGTTGGGGTAGGGGAGCAGAGGGGCGCGATGTTCTCCGGTGCTGGGGGAGCAGGGCGGGTGCAGGGCAGGTGCGGGCAGGGTGCAAGCAAGGCGCAGGCAGGGTGCAAGCGGGGTGCGAGCAGGGTGCAAGTACGGAGCAGGCGGGGTGCAGGGCAGGTGCAGGGCAGGTGCAGGCGGGGCGCACGGCCCGTCCCCGTCCCTACCTGCCCACGGTCTGGTTGGCGAGCTGGCGCATGCGGTTGAATTGCTTCTTCATGGTGGCGGCGGCGCGGACGCCCCTTACGCGGCCGCGGGCGGGCAGCGGGGAACCGCTCCCGGCGCCCCTCCCGCATCCCCGCCCGGCGCGCACCGGGCCGAACCGAGCCGAACCGGGCCGAGAGGGCCCCGCCGCCCCCGCGCCTCCCTCCGCCTGCGCGGGCCCCGCCGCCGCTCTCCGCGCCCCCCGCTCCGCGCTGCCCGCCCCGCGCTGCACCGCCCCGGCCGCGGCGGAGCTGGGAAATGTAGTCCCGGAGGGATCGGCCGGGAGAGGGGAGTACAGCCGGCTGGGCTGCCCCCCGTGTCCCTACGGAACCTTGCGGCGTTCCTACAGCATCCCACCGCAACCCCGGCACCTCCCCGCGCTCAGGTCTCACGAGGAGCGGCGGAGGGAACTGCGGTTACTTAACCTGGAGAAAAGGAGGCTCAGGGGGCACCTTACTGCTCCCTACAACGACATCATGAGGTTGTGGCAAAGTGGGGTCGATCTTCGCTCCCAAGAAACGACCATCAGGACAAGAGGGAATGGCCTGACATTGCATCAGTGTAGACTGTGCTTTGGGTAACGTTTCTTCATGGAGAGGGTTGTGAAGCGATGGAACAGGCTGCCCGGGGACATAGCTGAGTCCTCGGGATCCCTGCAGGGATCTAGAAGCTGTGCAGATGTGGTGCCTGGGGACATGGCTTAGTGGTGCACTTGGCAGTGCCAGCTTAATGGTGGGACTTAACGTTGGAAGCCTTTTTCAACCCAAATGGTTCTATGACTCTATGGATCTATCCCCCTGCAGCCCCCAGCATCCCCTCAGCATCCCACCAGCATCTCTCAGCATCCCCCATTTCCATTATCGGAGCCCCACAGCTTGGAGTTCTTGGGATGACCCAGAGCTCTTGTCCCTACATGGTGCAGGGTGAGCTGAGCATTTCCCTTTGCTGGGACACACAACCTGTGCAGCAGGGTGGCTGGGGAGCACAGTTCCTAAGAGGAGATCAATACCAGTCCTGCTCCTTCCAGCTCCTGGAAACCCAAGGAAAAACCAGTGCTCATCCAGTGGGAAAAGCTGAGAAGTGCAGTGCTAATGGGCAGCACACACGTCTTGGCACAGCTCAGTGTGGGCAGCACCGTCCCTGGGAACCCCATGCTGTGCACTCTGCCATCCTCCCCTGTGTCAAGTGCCATCTGAGGACATTTCCAGGTGGGGAGGCTGAGCATGTTTGCCAAATAACTGTTGTCCCTCCCTTCCCCTCTCCCCCACTGCAATTTTTGGCCAAAATCTGCAGTATCCTTCCCCATGGTTTCATTCTCTCCCAAACCACTGTAATTCCACGCCACATGCTGGTATGATGGCTGCACCCCACACTTCACGGCCTCCCAGTGCACCCCAAACCAGCTGATCTGCCTGCCAGTGTACTTCTGGAGTGAGCATCTGGGTGTCTCCAAGGCTCCTAGTTTGGCTGTGATATACCCCAAAGGCTGAGGCTGCACTGTGGCGATGCTCACAGGCCATGGCAGGACAGAGTGCTGCTCCAGGATGGCTCTGGGGCTCACCATGGCCAACCTATCCCCACCATCCCCACCCCGTCAGCCCCTGCCCCCGTTTTTGGTTTCAGGAGGCAGAGATAGAGGTGGTGGGAGCAGTGCCCTGCGGTCCTGCAGCAGAAGGGTGGGAGGACAAAGAGGTTGGTGGGGAGCATGGGCAGCAGAGCTTGCAATAAGGCTGCCCACTGTGTCAGCTGGGCAGTGTGACCTGCATGCTGCAGTGAGACCTGGCCAGGCCTGTCTGCATCCATTGTGCAGTGACACCACAGACCCTTCGTTGCCCTGGACTGGGATCAAAGCCTCTGCCTGCTGCAGGGCACTGCTCTCCCACACCAGGGGCACTGGGCTCAGCTTTCTGCTTCACTCCCATGCAGTTTAAATAACCATCAGGCCTGTGGCCGTGAGCAAGCACTGGCAAGGCATGTTCCCAGCCTGCAGCAAGCATCCCTTCCTTTCCTGCATGCCTGGCCCTGCTGTGCCCAGGGCTTGGCCCTGCCATCTGCTGCCCCGGCTGGAGATACCCTCCCCACTGCGCAGCACATGTCACTGCAGCCATCGCCCTATGGGCATGTGTGCAGGAACACAGCACCTCTGTAGGAATCCCACCCACCCCACGTGTCACCAGCAGCCACACAGGAGCCAGGACCAAAAAACCCTGGCAGAGGGCTGCTCCAGGAGCCCCATTCCCAGGATGTTTTCTATTACAGAAATGCAGAGGAGGGTGTTTGTGTTTCCAGCCAAGGTTGCAAAGCCTCACTTACCACTGCCCTGCTCCCAGCACCTGGATTGTGCCCTGCCACAGCTGGGCAACACAGCTCACAAGCACACACAGGGCTGCACGCTGCACCCCGCTGCTTGCAGAGGGGCAGGGAGGCATTAAGGTGCTTTGCAGATGATTTTGGTTTTGCTCTTCTCTGCACAGCCAAAGCCCCAAGCAGAACATCTCCAGCATGCCCTGGCTGTGGGCAGCTGGCAGGGGAAAATTGCATTAGAATGGTATTAATTGCCTTAGTGCAGCATGACAGCTCACTCAGACTGCAGAGCCAAAGCGATGCATGAGGTCAGGGGAAGCCAAAGCTCTGCTTTGCACCAAGGCTTTGCACCAGCACTGGAAACAGGTTGTCCTGGAGTTTATCCAGACCCCATCCTTGGAGATATCAAAGCCCAACCAGGTGCAGCTGAGAGCTGCATCACTACAACGATGTAGCACCAAAGTCTGAGGTTCATAAAACGCGGATGGCTCACTTCAGGTCCCAGTCCTGCCAAATGCTGAAGCAAAAATGCAACAAGTGTGAGCTCTGCCTGCAGAGAAAGGTTTCCCACTGCATTTAAACTTTGCAGTCCACAGTAATCCCCTTCCCCAGGGCTGTTCTTGTGTGATTCTTGGGCTGCTGTGGGAAAAGCTGTGCCAGGCACTGAGCAGCTGCTCACCTTGTGCCAAAACCCGGATCATGGCATCGGCTCCCTGAGCAAAGTCCCCCCTGCAGGCACTGGAGCCAGCAAAGCAGGGCGTTCCGTGGGGCTGTGCAGATGGATGGGATGGGGTAAATCAGTAACTGCTGGTGACTTGTAGTACAAGAGAGCACAAGCTGTACTGCTCTCTGGCTTCCTCCTCCTGCAGCAGAATCAGGGCAGTAACACTGCCACCACCAAGAGCCAACCCCTGCAAATGAAGCCAGTGCTTCCAGAACTTGTGCAAACTGTGTGGGGTGAGCAGCAGGTCCTGATGGCAGCTGTGCCTTAAATACCCAATTCTCACACAGTGAGTCCCTCCATCTGTAACATCTCTTGTCTGAGAACAACATGAATTCCTGTTAGCCATCAGGACAGGCTTCCAGCTTTGTTCTGATCTCCTCTAGAGACCCTCAGCCTTTCAAGGATGCTGCACACACAGCATGGATGTCCCATTGGATGCATGAGGGGTCCTACCACCTCCCTTAAGGCTTTATCTCCCACAGTGGGATCCTGCCAGCACATCCATTAGTCCCTGGTGTAGGTGTCAGTGGGGGGCAGTGAGAAATCTGCAGGGCCCTGCACAGAAAACAGGGAGGTGAGGGGGGGGGGGGGGGGTCCTTTGGGGTCCCGGTGTGCTTTTAATAGATGCCCATACCTCCCTGCCTGCATGCAGCAGGGAACCTGCTCCCATCTATGGCTTAATGGCACAGTCAGGCGCGGGGGGCACCTGTAGGTGCTCGGTGCTGGTGGGGAGCGTTGAGTTTGCTGTGTCACAGGTAAACAGCGCCGTGGCGGAGCTGGAGCCCTGTTGTCCTCCACGTGCCGGAGTCCTGCAGCCCACGGGTAGCGGGCACTTCAGAGCCCTGGCCGTGCCTTTGCCCAGCACACACAGGGCAGCCGTCCGTCCCGTTTGGGCCGCCTCCGCCCCGCACGGACGATGCTCACCGGACCGGACCGGCGCGTCGCGGTTCCCCGGCAGCGCGGGGCGGTGTCCCGGCAGCGCGGGGCGGGGCGGCTCCGGATGGCGGCGGAGCGGGGCCGCGGGGTCGGTCCGCGGCTCGGCACGGAGCGGGGCCGGAGGGCAGCGGGGCCGGGCAGCACCGAGTTCCTCCTCCGGGCAGGTGGGAGGACGGGGCTGCGAGAAGGGTACCCGCTGTGTTTGCCTTAACGTTATCTGGGGGACGGCGGGGAGGCCTGTCGTGCTCTTTCCTCTCTTACCAAATGCTGCTAATTGGGAAACATCCCATTTGCGAGAAGAAAACTGTAGGACTGCGCTCCCACCAAGCTCAGCCCTGGCTGCACTGACCGCAGGTCCGTTACTGTCTGTCCCTTCCAATGTCTTTTAGGTGGGCAAGCACCAGCAGTGCGCTTCTGTTCCCCAGCTGCAAGCTGCCTCAACCTAGAGGGCCCCAGTGCAGATTCTGCCTCACCTACTGCATCCTCAGCCCATGCAGATGTCCCTTCACATCCTACATCTCCCCTGTCGCATTCTCATGACACATACCAGGACTTCATTCGTTGCCTGCCGGTTCACCTCTCCCAGCACATCCTGGGTAAGGCGACCTTCATTTTCCAAGGGTGGTTTCCCCTGAGGATAACAGGTGGCTTCTCATGGGGATGTTGTTCTCTGCTCTGTCCTCTTTGTTCCTCAGGGCTTTTGGATAACAAATCCCTTAAAACATGTGCCAATGTGAATAGATACTGGGCTTTTCTGGCCAAAGAAGTTGAGAAGGAACATGTGTGCCGAAAAGCAAAACAGAAGACAATCCTGTATTTGCAGGTATGGTGCCTGGACTTCTACCATCACTATGCCCTTATTTGGTTCTTTTCCCTGTTGTTGCCCAAACCATAAGATGGAGGTGCCTTCCTGGAGCTGGTGGTTGGGATGCAGTACAGCAGAGCTTGGAGGAGGGGTTCACCCTGGTTAGTACAGACCAAGCTCCGCTGTGACTGTGTTGCCTCTGTTGGTTTACTCCAGGGGTTGTGCCCTCGGGGAGCAGCTTCCAACTATGCTAAAATAGTCGACGTGGCAATTCCACTGTTAGATGAAAAGGGATGTGTCATCAAAGTGAGAGACCACAGCTCTGAAAGTGAAACGAAGGTATGTTGAAGAGGTTTGCATTCTGTGTCTCTTCCATCTCGGGGAGAAGGGTGGACATGGTTGTCTTGGAAAACGGAGTTGTGAATTTGGACTTGCTTTGCTTTTCTGCTTCTGGCTTGTGACATCACAAGCAGCTTGTAAGGACCAATGCATGCTCAGGCACTTGTTGCACAGAAAGCAGCCAGCATCTGTGCCCAGATGGATGCCTTGTCCTAATGCTTCCCTCCAGGCACTGGAGAAGCTTTGAGGCTGTGGCACCACCAAGACTAGGCATCATCATGGGGGCATGGCCTTTATTCCAGTAGGTAACGAGTGGCTGCTGCCACTGAGTGAGGCAGAGGGGAAGAAGCCTTGTTTCTGTGCTAACCAGGGAGTTACTGCTTGCTGGTTGTTCTTTACTGGTACTTTCCATCTGTATTGTTCCTGTTGGGGAGTAAGCTGATATGGCTAATGATAGGAACTAACACTGTGCTCCTCCCATGCTTCCCTATTTCTTTCCACCAGAAGGAGAAGAAGGAGGAGGAAAACCCGCAGGCAGCCTATTGTGATCTGCAAACTGACACGATCCGGATGGAAGAGAGGAATGTATTCTGTGGCTCCTACAATATTCGTGTCCTCACTAAGCGGTACATGGGCTGCCCCTGACTGTTCCTGCACTACCTCTGTAGGGCCAAACAGGGCTTCTGAAACCTGTCCCCTTCCTTGTAATCCTTTTGTGGGCATCTATGCGTGGAGAAGGGTCTTGGTGTCAGTGATAAGCATCCCACACTATCAAATATTGCTTTTCTTTAATAAAGATGCCAAATATAATCACTCTTGAAGACACAAGGGTTAGGACCCATTGTCTATTGTAAGGGATGTGGAGCTGGAAGGAGCCCTCTCCCCTTTTCAAAGCTTACCTTCCAGATATGAACCTGGGAATGCAGAACGAGGACCATGGTTATGGTGCTTTGCAGAGGATCCACATCCTAAGCAAGCTGCCCATCAGGTTGCTCTTTGAGGATCACACAGCATCGAGTACTGCTAGAGCTTGTTAATCATCTCAGTCTCATCTCAATCACTCTTCCTTATCCAGATCAGACCCAAACAGAGTAATCCACTACGCCGGGGGAAACTTGGTAGCCATTGGCTCTGCAGACCGAAAAGTGAGGATTTTTAATGTGTTGGCAATGAGAGAAGTGCCAACTCTGCTCTCTGGGCATGCTGGGAGCATCAAAGCACTGCAGCTTGATGAGAAGAAAGGGCTCGTTCTTAGCGCAAGCTGTGATCTCAGCATCAGGTGAGCAGCCCCATGGAAGATCTAAAACATTAAAGCTTAAATCCTTCCACCCCAATCTTTCTGAATCCTCCTGACCATCACTTTCACCACAGTAATGGAGAAAGTAAAGCCAATAAACTAAACATATCCACCATAGGACTGCTTCTATTTGCCAGTTTCACCCATGGTAAAGTAGGAAGATGCTTTCAGATAACCTGTGCATCACCGCACCTTAAAGCACCAGGGGTGTGTGTGGGAGGTGCCAGCAGTGAGCTGCTGTGTCTGCTGAGGTCAGCTCGAAGTTTCTCCCTGACGCTGCAGGAGGTTTGTTGCACTCAGTAAATCCTGCAGCCTCCTGCTGGTGTGCAGCTGCTCCTGCCCAGGTCCTGTATGTTGACACAAGGGGGTGGAGATGAGCAGCTGCTTCGTCTTATTTACCATTGAATGTCAGGAGGGTCACCACGAGGAGTGAAAAGCTCGACAGCTTTGGCATGGCACTACATCCACAAAGACAGCATTTAACAAGAAGGGAAGAGTGATTCAGGCTCTCCTGCCGCCCCCCCCCCCCCCCCTCCCCAAGGGTGTTATTTGTTGAGTTCTCAAGACAAAGTCAACAGGAATCAACCAGCAAAGAAACAACCTTATCCGTAAAGCTCTCCATCTGAAGGTCAATCCGATGTAGCCACGCCAGAGCTGAAATCCAACCACACATTTCTGGGCAGCTTGGAGGTGAAATTCAACATTAAGCCTGATTTGATTGTTCTGAATCCCTCGTTAACTCACTGGGATGTCTCCTGATCTTAATGTAGCATGGATTTGAGAAGAGCTGGACCTGTTAAGTAGGAAGTAATTAATCATCCATAAATTACATCATTAATCACTGTATCCCCTTTACCATATAGATGCTGGAATATACGCAATGGTGCTTGCATGAAAATCTTTACTGGTCACTGTGGGATCATCACCTGCTTGGATTTATACAACAAGAAGTTTGTGTCGGGAGGCACAGATGGGATGGTGAAAGGTGAGAGCCAAAGCTGGGAGCTGTACAGTCAAGGGGGAATGGCAGAGTACCTGGGGAGTTCTGGAGCGATATATATGGTGATAGCCTGAAGACAAGTGTATAAGGGTGGGCTTTTATTCCTCTTGCTGCTTTTATTTGTTTCTTTAATGTCTATGTGGCTACAGGGCCAGAGCAAGTCTCATGAGTGGCACAGCTTGCAGCTCTGCCTTGTTCTTCACTTGCAGATTAAGTAATGAAAGCATGTGCCACTGTCAGGGCTTTGCATTTAAGAAGTTTGCCATGTAGTCACACCTGGCTCCAGGCAGAGCTGCAGGTACTTCTGCAGTAGCATCTTTTAATTCATACTGCACTCAGGAAAAACCAAAACCATACAACAGGGACAGATCATTTTCAGCATATCTCCTCTTTAACCCTAACAGTGTGGAACTTGGATAGCAGGGTATGTCTCAGGACCCTGAAACACAGCAATATTGTTTATGCTGTTAAAATGGATGGAACCCATGTTGTCAGTGGGTGTGACAGAGGGCTGGTGAAAGTCTGGCATGCTGGCACAGGCACTCTGCTCAAAGTAAGTTTCTTAGGTGGATAATCCTGTGCTAGTTTACTGTACTACTTTCCATTGCCCCCTAGTTATTTAATCTCTGTAGGTATGTTTATCTCTGCTCTTGGAGAAGCATTCAGAACCTGAGAGGGGCATGGGAGGGTTGGACTAAGAGCTTCCAGGGTTGGAGGTGTCACGGGTTAGCCTAGAATGGGATGTTTGTTGCTGTCAGATGCAGCAGCAGTTTATAAGAAGCTGGATGGCTGCACTGCAGTGTAAAGGTTGAGGTCAGAGTCTGCTAGTTGGCTTTGCAGGTGTCCAGAAGCAGCATGAATCCAGGTATCTGAGAGGAATGGCATTGAGCTGCATATTGAGGTGCATCTTGGGAGCCAGATAACCCACTCTTGGGCTAAGACTGTAACTGCCCCTTCTACCACAGTCAGCTTCTCACCTGTTTCTTTTACTCTCAGGTACTAGAAGGGCACCTAGGCCCGGTGAGGTGCTTGTCCTTTGATCAGTGGCACCTTGTCTCGGGAAGCAGTGATGGATATGCCTTGGGATGGAGCATGGTGGGAGACCTTAAGAGGTGCCTAAAAGCTTTCCGCCACCCAAAGTAAGTGTCAGTGTGTTTCAAGTTGTATTCTACAGCATTCTGTATAAAGGAAAGCAAAAAGAAAAGGAACACCAAGTATATTATAGTGGTCAGTGCTAGAAGGTGAAATATCCTCTCCCAACAGTCCTCCACCTAAGAAGTGTCAGGCAACGCATGGTCATAACCAACATTTGTCAGTTGTGAAGATCCATAACAGCCTAAAATACAAATACTCAGCTGCTGGCTCATAGTCAGGAGTGACTGAAGGTAGAGACAGTCCAAAATTGCAAGGATCCCAGCCTTCATTCGACTGGGTGTCATCTTGTCCCCTTGTGAAGGCACAGTGGCTGTACCAACATTTGCATGTTGTGTTTTCAGGGAGGTTCTGTCTCTGGAGTTGCTGCATCTCAGAGTTGTCAGCGGTTGTGCTGATGGGAAGATCCGTGTGTTTAACTACCTGACTGGGAGCTGCCTGAGAGTGTTGGTGGGCAGTAGCAGTGGGGAGCCCACATCTTTCTGTGCTGCCAAGAACAGGTTGGTGATAACAGCTGCAGTCAGACCCTTCCAAATTAGGCAGGTTAGGTTAAGAAATCATGTATTCATCAAGCCTTTGCTTGCCCCATGACCTGCCACAGTAGAAAAGCCAACAATGGAAAATGCTTCTAGGTTCCTTCATATCCACACCTCTAAAGGTGGTTTCCAGCTTCTGATTAAGTGAGAGCTACAATATCAATGTGTTGTGGACACTCTGTTGGTCATGACCCTAAAATGCAGCACTGGGTGAGCTGCTAGGAAGAAAACTAACTCCATCCCAGCCAGTCCCAGGACACCCCTCTACTTGAGGCTTAAAGCCCCTGATAATATTGGCATCTCCAAGTTCTTGTGGCATTACATCGATCGAATTCAGTTCACTGTTGGGGCATTTTCATTTTATTTCATTAACCTTCATCCTTCATGGCGATGAATTTACCATCGAGTGGGATGAGAAGAGCTGCACAGAGCTCAGGCAGACTGTGTGCATTAGAAGTACGGTATCTGATTGATGGGACTAATTGCTCCTGCTTTCTTCTTTCTCAAAGAAGTGATCATTTTCTCAGTTCTGTTTAATTACCCTCAGGGTTTGTAATACACAGAAGCAAATGGAGCCGTTAGGCAGTACCTGCTGCGTTAATGATATTCTTGCTTTTGAGAGCTTCCCCTTTCCTTCCCCAGGATGGTGATCAACGCACCCAGCAGCCTGCTGATGTTCCAGTTTGAGGACGTCATGTGGGACTACACGCTAGGTGCTGAGCGAGAGATGGAGTGGAAGGAGAAGCAGGAGAGATGCTCTTTGGGCACTCCCTCCCAACAAGCCAAGAGCCACACTGCCAGCCAGATGTGTCGCTTCGCTCTGGAGACACGAGGTGCTGACCTGCTCACGCTGTCCTTGCTTGATCCACTTGCCAAAACATTCTGGAGTGCCCCCAAAGCATTAGATACGGCCTTTGCAATGCTCTGCCATGATTTGCTAAAGTGGGTTAGAAATAGCATCAGGTACCTTCTGTCTTCATATGCAGACTCTTCACTTTTTAAAGTGCAGCCGGGTAGACATACTGCTGCATTTCAATGCGTCTGTCATTTCCAGGCTTTTGTAAAACCTCTGCACCTTTTTGGAAAGGTTTGATATAAATTCAGCACGTTTAAGACAGTTGCTGTCATTTTCCAGCTGAGTAATCCATCAGTGATATTATTCATGTCCTGGCAGCTGGTGTGCATTGGAAACACGCTGCTGATTCAGAGCTTGAATTATTAAAATCCCCAGAAAATCATAGGACACCTGCATCCAGAATTTGCCATTGCTGGGGTACGCAATTGCACATAAATAGGCACCTTATAATTGTCATATTGTGGTGTGATTCTTTGTACATCAGCAGTTATTTAATACAGTACCATGGATCTCCAGCTCTATGTTCAAACCCCACAGAAGCAGATGGGTTAGGTAGGGAAGTTTTCATAGCGTGAATTGCTAACTTCCTTGAAGCAAGCAGCTGTGCTCAGTGCAGGACGTGCGGTGAGCAGAAACAGGAAGCAAAGTCTTTTCACATCCAGGCAGAACAGCAAGAGCTATTTGCTCCAGGTAACCACCATCCCCATCCTTTTGCTTTGGGACAGCCAGCAAAGGCATCTTCTGTAATGAACCTGGAAAATGCTGGTGAGAACTTCTCATAGCGTGGTAAGGTGTTGGTACTTTGAATGAGAACATCTAAGATAAATGAACGGACTAAACAAGAAGTAATTATCTGTAGGAGACAGATATTCTGGATGAGAGGTTTGCAGTGGCAAAATGGATCCTTGCAGAGGGTGCAGTGGTAACAGAAGCTGCATAAGATCAATCAAATAGGGAAGGCAGTCCAGTCCAATGATAAAGCCTTGCTCTCTGGTACCTAGGCTTTCATTTTTCATTATTCAAGCTGTGATTTCTTTATTACACGTAGGAGATGTGTGTAGGAAATACCTTCAGGTACTCAGTAGCTACTAAGAAAACCATGCTTAAAATAATATATGTGGAAATCATCTCAGCCAGCTTGACGCAGCAAGCTGCAGTTTGGAAATGATAGCACTGAGATCACAAACATGGTCCTTGATAAAGTGGTATTTCTCTCAACGTACAGTTTTTCCCAGCATTTAAAGTCAGAACCTGTTGGATCTTGGACTCAGGCAGATGCTGAAATCTCACTTCAGAAATGCCGAAACCATCAGAAGTCTTTTACCCCAAATTCGGGGTGTTTGTAACTGAGATCTAAAGCCACCTGTACGTACAGATTGAACAAATCTCTGGATGAGATTTGAGCAGTGAGGGATGGATGAGGATGAGGAATGAGCAGCGATTTTCATTAGTAGCATACAGGCTGATGGCCAGTTACTGGTTGGATTCCCCAGGGCTCCATTTTGGGGCCAGTTCTCTCCAATGTTTTTAAATAATCCAGAGGCGGGATTCAAATGCATACTAAGTCAGTTTGCTGATGGTAATACATTAGGAGGAGCTGCTGACTCCCTTGAGGGCAGAGAGGCCTTGCAGAGAGATCCTGAGCAATCACCGACTGCGGGAAGCTTAACAAGTGCTGGATGTCATGCCTGGGATGGGGCAGCCCTGGCTCTAGGTACAGGTGGTCCTTGTGGGTCCCTCTGATTCTGTAATTAATCTGTTTTGCTGTGTTCTGCCTTTGCAAACAAAGCTTAATATTCTCTGAAATATATTTCCAGAAGGCAGAAGTATCAGTTAACCAGTTTGAAAAACAAAAAACAGCCAAGCAATGATATGCAAATGGCATGACATTGCTTTGCAAGGTGACAAATGAAGTGTTACAGTGAGGCCATGGCACTCAGCGTTGTACGGTCTTTGCTGAAATCCTAATTTAGCTCTCAATTAAGGGTGTAGCAGCGAATCCATCCTGATGTGTCAGTTCAACATGCAAGTCACCCTCGACATCTCTTCAGACATCAAAGCCAGAATACAAAATGTGTCCTGTGAGTTCCAGCTCAAATGCAGGTCTGGCTAGAAGTAGTTCATAGTGGTTCTCAGGTGTTGATTTCTGACTTCTCCTAAAGCCATTTCCCAATACACAAACCAGGACAAGAAAGGGGTGCATGGGAAGCCAAGTTGGGTACCAGGCCACCCCCAGACGAATATAATGTATATTATAGAATTTAGCAATTCATTTGACTGGTACAGACTATGGCAATGATTGCTCTTCAGGTCACCAGGACAGAATTATCTCTGATACTGGCAATGTTGCTAGCAAAGCTAAGAATGAACAAGCTGAAATGGGCATTAGTGGTACACTGCTGCCTGTGTTGCCTGTTGCATAGATGAACTTAGACTGTCCATATGCCTACCAACCCAGCACCTGTCTCTGGTCTTACCTGGGGTGCTACCATGCAGTTAATGACCTCAGACAACATCCTTGACTCCATTTATGCTCACTGTTGTTTTGTTTTTAAAAGCAGACGGCCCATCTGAATATGACACATCTGTACTTGCACGTGCTGGCAGAGAGAAGAAGGTCTCACTGTCCTCTTACAAGTTCCTTTTGACTGTCAGCATGCTGCAGAAGAGTGGTAAGCCGTCCTTTGTCCGCTCCATTTCCAAGCGTTCTGCAATAAGTGGGGAAGCATTGGAATACCTGCTTCATCAGCAACAAAAAAGACAAATATACACAACCCCTCTGCAACAAAAAAAGGATCTGATGGCCCGGCTCCAACGTGCGAGATCTTGCAGCGATTCTCTGGCTATGAAAAGGATTTCTGTCCCCTTTGAAACTAAAATGCTGCATCTCAAGCTGAAAAATTCTTTGCATGGGCCCACTGTGAACTCCTCCATTCCTGCTCCCTGCGTTGTACGTCTCAAGGCTCCTGGTGCTTTGCTACAAGGAAAGAAAGCTCATAGTGCTCATAGTAAAGGCACTTCTCTCTGGGATGAATTTATGGCTTCTGAACGGATCAAATCAACACGTGCAATGATCCCACAAGTGAAAAATGAAGCAGTTTCCAAGGGGAAAAAACCCTTTTGGCCACACACTGCAGATCCTTCCCAGGCTGAATGTGGGTTCAGGCTTCTGACAGGACAGCAGGAGGCTCGTGCTGTAACTCAGTGCCAGGCAAACCAGGCAAAGCTCTTAGAAGATCATGAAAGAGCTCGCAAGAAGGTCTGGTTAAGGAAAACTAAAGGCCTGTCTACAGTCTCTTTTACTAAGGAGGGGAAGACATTTGCTCCTGAACTTGGACCTAATACATTTATCTGACATAACCCATTAGCCCAATAAATCACCAGCATCTGAGGACTCTGAGGCTACTAGAGATCCCTATGGTTTCTATGGGGCTACTCAAGATCCCTATGGTTTCAATGGGGCTACTCAAGATCCCTATGGTTTCTATGGGGCTACCCATGATCCCTATGGTTTCTATGGGGCTACCCAAGATCCCTATGGTTTCTATGGGGCTACCCAAGATCCCTATGGTTTCTATGGGGCTACTCAAGATCCCTATGGTTTCTATGGGGCTACTCAAGATCCCTATGGTTACTATGGGGCTACTCAAGATCCCTATGGTTTCTATGGGGCTACTCAAGATCCCTATGGTTTCTATGGGGCTACCCAAGATCCCTATGGTTTCTATGGGGCTACCCAAGATCCCTATGGTTTCTATGGGGCTACTCAAGATCTATATGGTTTCTATGGGGCTACTCAAGATCCGTATGGTTACTATGGGGCTACTCAAGATCCCTATGGTTTCTATGGGGCTACTCAAGATCCCTATGGTTTCTATGGGGCTACTCAAGATCCCTATGGTTTCTATGGGGCTACCCATGATCCCTATGGTTTCTATGGGGCTACCCAAGATCCCTATGGTTTCTATGTGGCTACCCAAGATCCCTATGGTTTCTATGGGGCTACTCAAGATCCCTATGGTTTCTATGGGGCTACTCAAGATCCCTATGGTTTCAATGGGGCTACTCAACATCCGTATGGTTTCTATGGGGCTACCCAAGATCCCTATGGTTTCTATGGGGCTATCCAAGATCCCTATGGTTTCTATGGGGCTACTCAAGACCTATATGGTTTCTATGGGGCTACTCAAGATCTGTATGGTTACTATGGGGCTACTCAAGATCCCTATGGTTTCTATGGGGCTACTCAAGATCCCTATGGTTACTATGGGGCTACTCAAGATCCCTATGGTTTCTATGGGGCTACTCAAGATCCCTATGGTTTCTATGGGGCTACCCAAGATCCCTATGGTTTCTATGGGGCTACTCAAGATCCCTATGGTTTCTATGGGGCTACTCAAGATCCCTATGGTTTCTATGGGGCTACCCAAGATCCCTATGGTTTCTATGGGGCTACTCAAGATCCCTATGGTTTCTATGGGGCTACCCAAGATCCCTATGGTTTCTATGGGGCTACCCAAGATCTATATGGTTTCTATGGGGCTACCCAAGATCTCTATGGTTTCTATGGGGCTACTCAAGATCCCTATGGTTTCTATGGGGCTACCCAAGATCTGTATGGTTACTATGGGGCTACCCAAGATCCCTATGGTTTCTATCTAAGTCAGAAAGGCGTCTCTGCTGGGATATTATTGGTACTATCAACACCTTCTCAAGGCAGCGAATGGAGTGACTCCTCTCCTGGCTTTGAAGTCGCTAGCTGTGCTGTTTAACTGCAGACACAGCACACTCAAGGCTAACAGAGCACAGATACGGCTCAACTGTTGGAATAAAAACACTTATTAGTAGAGTTTGTACAGCCTGCTTAGACCTTATAAGCTTAACCCCCCGCCCGCCACGGCCTTCCGTGACGTCAGAGCCGTGCCCCAGTGCGCAGGCGCGGCGCTGCGCCTCTCGCGAGATTGGCCGCAGTGGTGACGTTGGTGACGTGGCGCGGCCGGAAGCGGTGCTGCAGCCGGAAGCGGTGCTGCGGCCATGCTGCGGCAGGTGAGGGCTGGGGGCTGCGGGGGGAGTTCGGTGTGGACGTGAGGTTGCGCGGG
The DNA here is from genome assembly GCF_039878825.1 of Excalfactoria chinensis. Classification (NCBI taxonomy): domain Eukaryota; kingdom Metazoa; phylum Chordata; class Aves; order Galliformes; family Phasianidae; genus Excalfactoria; species Excalfactoria chinensis. The sequence continues at coordinate 1,968,461 of NC_092841.1, forward strand.
GTTCATCTGGGCCCGGCCGTGGGGCTGCGTGGAGCTCGGATGTTGTGCTTGGTGGCTGCTCGGTGGCTGCTGCGGGCTCGGTGTAGGGGGGAGCGCGGAGGCTGAGCTGGTTCCTGGTTGAGGCGAGCAGGCCTCGCCGGTCCTCCCGCTTCTCTTTGGCATGGAAGGAGCTGCCTGAGTTAAATCCTTCCGTGTCTTTTCCAGCGTTCTCTTCGTGATCCGCGTGTTTTAACCTCAAGGTGCTGCCCCAGTGCGTCAGTGTCATCAAGTGACCAGGGTTGAAGTCGAAAAGCAGTTCTGTTTCTCCTGTAACTCTGTGTTCGTTCCTCTCGGTAGGGCAGCAGTGATGACATTGAGGATGTCTCTCTCTTTGATGCTGATGATGAAGTATCCAGGAGATCCAAAAAGTCAAAGATAAGGTCAGTGATCTGGAGAGAGAGTTCTGTGCAGAGTTATGGAGAAGGGGGGACTGTCCCGTCCTGCTGTTCTGTTGCTGGACAGCACCAAAATGAGCCTGGCCCCATTTTCTTGACTGCCATTATATTGAAATACGTAACAGCAAATCCCTTTGTTTGGTTAGAAATAATGCAGAGTAACTTCTGCATAGCTGAGAGTGGCAGTTCCAGAAGCTCAGCTGGAATCCATGTATCTGTGCCTTTGTGCTCCTGGGTGTCCCCATGTTCAATGTGTGTACACGTTACTGACACAGTGTCTCTGAGATCTCTGTATCCAGAGGCTCTCGCTGTGCTGAGCTCTGGTTTTTGGGCTGCTCTGTTACCTCTTTGCCAGTCTCTGTTCCCTAGTGTGAGTGGCCTTGCCCTGCTGCCTGCCACATCCTGATATGGTTGTGCCTGTGTTATGCAGAAGCAGCAGCACTTCTGCATAAGGCTTACCAATCCTGAAAGAAAGTACGTGGAGGTGAGCTCATGTTCATTGGTTTAATAGGGAGGTACTTGTTACTGGCAGTAGCTGACAATCAGTGTCCACGAAGCCCTCAGTACCAGTGGTGGCCAACCACTGTTGTGTCCGCCCTGGGATTTCCCCTGGCACATAGTGGTAATGGTAAATATAAATAACATATATATAATAAATAGTGGTAAAGCTGGCAAGATGTCCATTGTGACCCCTTAGTACTATGTCCATATATATAACAGCTAGAGACCAAAAAGCATCAAATATCAGGATAAGCAAGCATTCATAGAAAGCAAGGAGAATAATTTACAGCTACTGAGCATTTTCTCATTAATAAGCTTTTTCTAGCTATATGCAGAAGCTAGAGGTGGTATACTTGTATTCCCAAGCTAACATGAGCCCTTTCCAATGGGCTTGTCAGACTGTTCAGGCTGTGATCTGTGTTTTCCCACACAGCTGATAGCTGAAATCCTGGTGGCGTGGTGATATTGGCTGTGCTGTATGTTCCTGAATGGGGACCGTCAAGTCAGAAGGGAGGCGTGTCTGCTGTGTGATGCAGCTCAGTTTACTGTTTCTTCTGTCAGAACCCTTTTCAAATTTACCTCATCAAAATTGGCTTATGTTGAACAATCCATAGATTCTCATGTGTTTGTGTTATGTCTGTGAGTGGAACATTTCCTCCTTAGGATGAGCTCCCAGTGAGTTTTTTTTACCCATATTTTTAGCAGCAACACCCTGGTTTCACATAATAATGCTGATCCTTATTCTTGATGGGATAGAATCGCCTTGCAATGTTGTTTTCTCTGAAATTGCTTCAGTCCTGTCTGAAAGAACTGTGACAGTGCTGTACTTCATTCCAGGCATCCAGTGGCATCATTTTTCCACCTGTTCTTCCGAGTCAGTGCGATAGTTGTCTATCTGCTCTGTGAGCTCTTAACTAGCAGCTTTATTGCCTGCATGGTGACAATCATCCTTCTCTTGTCGTGTGACTTTTGGGCCGTAAAGGTAAGTTCCTCTCATGTTTTTTGTTATCTTGTCTAACTATGTAAGAATAATTGAATAGAGTGATATTCATGCCACCAAAAAAGCACCTTCTTTGTGCCTTTCCAACAAAACGATACCTGAGATACATTCAAGTACTGCAGTTCATTAGGAAACAACACTGTGTAGCTGATTGCTTTTGGAAAATCAAATGGAGATCATATAGCAGGCTTGTTTTAAGGCAGCACAGGCTTCATTTTTAGAAAGGTCACTTGTGAGTCACCAGCAGTATGCGTCATTTATGTTTGTACAACAATTTGTTATTGTACTGAGTGTATCAGAAAATGGGTTTGGACATGAGAGCCTTGTGATCTTGTTTGCCCACATGTGAAGCAAATGAGCAACATTGCAAATAGCAACCCAAACAACTGAGCTTTGGCAGAATCAAGAGCAATGAAATATGAGATCTTTACAGTGTGATGCCTCATTCTGAAATACAGCTAGCATTGTTAACTCGTGGAGCCACTGAGAGCAGATTGCTGTGAAACCAGCAGCTGCCAATGTAAGGAAGGGGATTTGCTGCCTGGAGAACTGAAAGCTTCTCACAGAGCTAACAGCAATAAAATCTGGGGCTGAAAAATCATCATTTTTTTGCGGGTCTAGAATTGAGATGGAGTATTCCCAAGGATTCGTTTGGCTAATGGTTTCTCTTAGCAGCAAATTGAAACCTTGTTGCTTTTTGTCTGTTTCAGAATGTCACAGGGCGACTGATGGTTGGCCTTCGCTGGTGGAACCAGGTGGATGATGATGGTAGAAGTCACTGGAAGTTTGAATCTCGAAAGGTAAGTCTTTTTTTAGCTGTTTCAGGTTTATCAGCACCCTGTTAATTAACAATTATGCTTGTGGTGGTGAACTGCACAGTTAGATGCTTCCAACCACAGATCTGTAACCGCTTGCTTGTATCATGGTGATTCTGAATGAGGATAACATCATCTGTTACATTTTTGCTTTATTTAAAGCATTTTTTGAAGTGTCGATCTGGCTTTATGTGAGTAGCTTCATTTTCACATAAAATGTTGTAGAGGTTCCCATGTCTTGTGAATAACATACACATTTTCTGGTGTGAGCACAGAACAGCTGACATATCTTTTACCTCCCAAGCAGTATCGTTGGAACTAGGTAAAGAAATCCAGCATTGCTCATAGTGTTACTGCTCCCTTGTGTTCATTGTGGCTGCTGCTGTGTGTCTAATATCCCTTCTGTTGGCACCTTGTGTCCTGTCATTTACCCTTTTGATCCCTGCCTGTTATCTTTGTGCATGGAGGTAACAGCACTTCTGGCACACAGATGTGGAGTGAGGTAACAGTCATTTCCTGTGCTCACATCAGAAATCTACAGTGGTGCAGAGTCTGGAACCCCAAACTTTCTCTTGCTGAATTTGTGCCTTTGCAGACACGTTCTTTCTCAAAACTGTGATTGTTGGAAAAGCTAGAATATGTTAGGGAGAGGATAAAGAGCATCTGAACTGCTGGCAATGCAGTAAATTGAGCCGTGAGTTCACTCAGTTCCGATCTTTTAACTATTCATAGGAAGAATGAGTGCTTTCTTGGGATCTTCCCAATAAAGGAAATCAGTAGTGCAGTGTGAGTCATATCTATGTAGAAATTGCCTGTCTCGATGGCTGTAAGTATCAATATTTAGTTCTGGCAGCACTCAGTGAAATTCTGGTTGTCTGTACAGTGATGTTAAGGTAGAAGATGTTACCTGTCAGGGTGATTCCGTGCACTGAAACTGAACCGTGCAGCACATGTAACATTCCTCAAACTTACTGAGGCTTTTTTGCCCCAAATATTCCAAGACAATTTGTTGCTACTTCCTCCCCAAATGAAAACATATTCTGTCACAGTGATATCTTCACAAAGTATGGAAGTTGGTCTGCAAAGCATCCAACAGTGTGGGAGCAAAAGCCAGGACGCTTGTAGGTGCTGTGCTGTTTGTAGCAATGGTGAGATCTGTTAATCTCCGTTTACTTTGTGTTTCTAGGTATCAGCACAAGGGCATAAAACCTCCTCAGAATCAGAGTCCCGAATTTTCTGGTTAGGTCTGATAACCTGCCCTATCATCTGGGTGATCTTTGCTTTCAGCGCTCTGTTTTCTTTCAAAGTGAAATGGCTGGTGAGTTGCCTCCCTCAACTCAGTGATGTGTTTTTGTGTGTTACCAGTTAGGTGATGCAAATCAATGACAGCATTTTCTTGTGTCTTAGGCAGTAGTGATGATGGGAGTGGTTCTACAGGGAGCCAACCTTTATGGTTACGTCAGGTGCAAAGTTGGCAGTAGAAAGAACTTGACAAACATGGCAACCAGCTACCTTGGAAAGCAATTCTTGCGGCAGGTAAGATGTCAGGGTTTTGAAGCCCTCTAGTTGTGTTTGCTTTTGTCTATAGGCTCCCTTCCTACCTGAGCCATGAGAAGAAAGATTGAAAAAGGTGTTATTTGGAGTTCTCTAGTGGGACCCTTCACACATTGCTATTTGTGAATTTGACCTTGCTGCTGCAAGTGAAGTCAGAGACCAGTTTGCTAATTGTGATACAAATGGAACTCCATGTCAGCATCATGAGCTTGTATTATTTACTAGTGTCGTGGACTATGCCATAGAAGATACTGGAATATGGCTGGTCTATTAGGAACATAAGTGGAGAACAGTGACCAAATGAAAGGGTTTTTGATAAATTTTACTGCTTTTGGATAACGCACTGCTAAATTACTCCTTGTATTGCAATGCTTCCCCTTCTGATTGTGCTGGCCACAAAAATACTCACCTGAAGGCACGATCTGTCACTGTGCTTTTGTGCACAGCTGCACTGTGCGTATTCCTAATCGAAAGGGCTACCATTACCTTTTATATTCTTACTCATTTCCAACCAACTCTTCTCATCAAGTCCTTCTCTGCCCTCTGTAGCTCCGAGCAGCATTGGGCACCACAGGACACTGTTCAACTTCTAGGCTGTCGTTTAACTACTTCTTGTCCCAGGTTTCCCAACTGTGGCTCCCTGTTGCACACATGGGGCTGGGAGCAGGTGGGGTTGGCTGCCACAGCTTCCCAAGTCTTTATTGGACTTATTGCCATCAGTGTTATAAGAAGCTTAAATATTGACAGCACAGTCTGTGTTAGGTTTGTGTTCACTGGTAGCTTCTGAGTGCTCACCAAAGGCCCTGACCAGTCTCAGTCTCAGGGAAAACATGGAAGTGTTGCTCCAGAATCATGGCAGTGAGTCACACAGTGATGTTCTTCATTTTTTTCTTCGCCTGTTGCAGACTGTGGCTAAAGAGGACCAAACAGCATCCTGAGCGTGGTGGAAGCCTCAAGCTGGATTGGATTCGCAGCAGTGAAGCACAGAGAATGTTGCTCTGACCATGAGATTTGGGAGCTGCTTAAATGAGGTGTGAATTAAAAGAAGTAAATACATCGTGCAAGACTTCCAGTTAACACTCCTAGCAGTTAATATTCAGTTTTCCACTGGCGGTTTGTGTTTAATTCCTTTCTTAGTTTGATTAATTAAAATTACATTACCTGAACTTTGAATCAGAAGAGATCCTAGGTAGTGCTCTGATGCAGGTTTATACTCACTGGATTTAAGAGAAAAATGCCAGGTATCCTTCTAAAAACCATATACAGGGCCTTCTGTTTGAGAACCATCCCCACCTCCCCCAGCAATTGGTACTTCAGGTAGTTTTCAGTTGTAGGCTTAGCAGCGTTTTGTTCCTGGAGGTCTGTTCTGAAGTTTAGATAGCTCTCTTTTGGCTCTACATCTCTCTCGTTCTGTGATTTGAATGGCACTGAGGTTGTTGCAGTGAAGGAAATCTGAAGGAAGTGCTGCTGTTGGTTGTAGGAGAGTTTCTGAAATCAGCTGGAAACTGCAGCAAGTGCCTGCTGAGCAGCTCCAGCCTTACTTTGCTGAAGTGTTGTTGGCAGTCTCAGTAACATCTAACCAGGACCTTGATTAAATCTGAGTTTATGGAAAACCCCTCTTTCTCCTGCAGGCCTGTGTCTGTACGAGGAGCACAACAGGACTAAAAGTAGGTTGCAAGGAAAGCTGCACACACAGTTTCAGAGATGGAGTGAGTGTGAGAGCAAGTGATGGGCAGAGCTGTTAAAATGATGCCACCTGGTTGCAAAGGTCAGCAGGGAACGTCACTGCAGGGGTACCAGGACAGGATGTTACACAAGCAGAACTTCCTTCCACTTGTATATTCACCTGTGCAGTGGATTTGGGGGTAACCATTTAAATAAGAGCTGAGGCTGAGTGCAGGCTGCTTTCTACTGTTCCATGACCAAAGGGTGTTTCACATAACCTTAACGGAGCTGCCTGAAGACTCGGCATCAGCATGCTGACTTTGCAAGACTTTTGCATGTCTTGAATCCATGCAGCATACTGTGCTCCCCAAATGGGCTGGGGAATAAAAGCTTTTGTCTGATTGTGAAATGTTGGCTTGCAGTGTTCACCTCAGTGGCAGAAATTGTGTGTTCTGTGTGCAGAGCTGTACGAAAGGGCTCAGTTCCTTCTTGTCACGTAGTGCTGCTCAAGGCAGGTTGTGCTTTCACTGCAGGAGATATTGTAAACTTCTGATGAGGCAATTAAGAATGTGTTTTCTTTTTGGATGATGGGTATTGTCAACTGTGGGATGGCATTAAGGCTTTGTCTCCCTGGACTGTAGCAATACTTGGGAGCTGTACATTTGTTTAACTCCGGATCGATACCTTTCTTTTGTAAATATATATTTATAAAATCTTGAAATTAAAATAATGCTTTGTTTAAACCAGACAGTGTGTCCCTTCTGTGATTCCTGGCTGAGCTCTGCTTATATACAGCATTATTGTTTATAGTGTGTTACATGTTAAGTTAAACAGTGCTAATGAGGAGCTCTGTCACGGTTGCTTTCACCCCAAGAGCCCTGGAGAGCTTGGCTTGTGTAAACACTTCCTTCACAAGTGTGCTGGGATTGCTGTCACACACAGCAGGTCCTTCTGTGAGACTTTTGTGTGCTGCTGTGCTGTTCCTGATTGAAGGTCCCCAGCTCTGGGCTGTGCTCTGCAGGTGGCAGTGTGTGCCAGTGCCACCACGCAGCTGGAGCTTCTATTCCCCATTGATCTGGAAGAGGTGATTTCTTTCTAACCAATGGAGGTTAAACAGGTGAAGTAAAGTAAACCACAGGAGCTGAGGTGCTGCTGCAGCCACATGGGGACACATGAGTGCAACACCTGGTCCCTGTGGCATGGAGAAAGGGAGATCCTTTCTGCTCCAGTTGAACAAGTCCCCGTTTGCCCTTTCTGTCCGAGGGACTGCACAGCCTCCAGCAAAGCTGCAGCCGCCAGGAAGCTGTTCTGAGATGTGTTACAAGTTTTGGCCTTCGTGTTTATTCCACAGTTGCCAAAGCTCCTTACAAACTGTTCCTGGAAAATAGAGAGTGCTTTTCTGGAAATTGGAGCGGGATTCATCAAGGACAGAGGCATTTATTAGTGCATGCCTTTAAGCAGAGCCCTCCGTGGCTTATTTTTAGGCTCTTGGCAAACACTCTGACTTCTGAGAAGCCGGCGTTTTATCACATTTCTCTGTGGTGTGGATCGGAACCAAGTTTCTTATCAGTGCTCCAGTTGGGTGTGATGGTCCTTTGATTATTTGTTTGCTCTCCGCTGGAGTTTCCTGTGAAAGGGGAGGAGGGAATAGCAGCAGAAGAGGGAAATTCTTGGCATGTGCATTTTCAGACAAGCCTTGGGAATCCACGCTCAGCTGAGCTCTCCAACATTAGCTGTGTCATGCAGGCCCCTCCTAACACCTCCCTGCTTGGGTGGGGGGGCTGAGCTGTCAGGGCTTACAGAAGCAAAAAGGATCCAAGAGCAATCATAATGGGGGGGAAAAAATACTCTCCACTCTGAAATAGCCACGTGTGCTGCTGCAAGCACAGCTATAAAGTGGGCTTGGAGTCCAGTCCTCCTCATTCAGAACTCAGAGCCATTCTGAGTTCTTGGTTCCCCACAGCGGTGGCTGCATTTCTGTGCTTCTTGTGGCCCAGTGCTTTAACACAGTGTGATGCACGTATCCTCAAAACACTGAAGCTGTACTGGCAGTTCTGCTCTGCCTGGTGTCCCCCCTCCCATTTCATGTGTGCCACCCTGCCTATCCCAGGGCAGAGCTGCAAGGAAGGACAAAGAGGATGAGATGCAGGAGGAAACTGCACTGAGTGGGCACTTGGAGCCTGTCTGTCTTCTCCTGCACTGTTCTCTTGGAGACCTGCTGGGCCCGGAGGGCTGCAGGGAGATGTCTATTGTAGTGGCTTGGCAGAGGCTGTGGTCAGAACTGTCTGCATGGGACAGGACATCCCCATTGGTATTTCCTAAACAAAAAGCTGCAGTGAGTAATTGAGAGTGACCTTTGGGGAGACCAAAGGGAGCAGGGATGCAGGCAAGAAGGGTGGATGCTGGCCAGGGCCCAGCACTGCTTCCAGCCCTCCTGGCAGGAAGGAATTTCACACTTCCCTCCTGCTGTTCTGTGCAAGCAGAACATTTGTGAGCCAGCATCCCACCTTCCTGCACACAGCCCTCCCACCCTACCAGCCTGCAGCAAACCAAGAGCCTCCTGCTGCCCTGATAAGACAGACAAAGGATAGAGAGCAAGGAAACGCTATTTCTGGTCTCCTGATAACAGTGTTTTTATACACAGAGGGGGCACAGACCCTTTGTTGTCAGCCTTTGTGTGCTGAAAGCAAACTGTTGCTTGGATGTGATTCCAGTTCCTCTGTCTCTCACACCCAGAATTGCCTGGGCAGCAGCTGATCTGGTTCTGGCTGCGCTCAATGATGTTGATTCTTACCTGCTTGTAAGTCTGGCTGTTGGTGGGACAAGATCCAAAGGTTGTGTCTGCATCCTTGTGTTTAATAGTGACAAACCCCTCGTGCTCCTCCAGGAAACCTGCCTGGTCCTGGGAGCTACTGCTGCTGTGTTCTCCTCTTGCTCAGACCTCTTGCTACGTAGATCATTTTTGGGTGAGTCTTTAGATATTTTTAATTCATTATTATTACTATTTTTTAATCACAAAGAAACAGGTAAACAGCTCCATAGTAACCTCTGGAGTTAATGAGTCACAGCTCTTCTGCCACAGGACGTTCTCTTTGCTCCTGTCTGCTCTTGTGTTTCCAGACCCTCAGCAGCTCGAGCTGTGAGGCTGTTACTCACCGTTTCCTGTGTAGAGCTGTGTGACTTCATCTGCAGCTCCTCTTCACCTGTGGAACCCCCACGCTTGTCATCTGAGCCTGAGCTGCAAGTATTCCAGTTCTAAAGAGACCTGGAGGGTGGTACCTTTGGCACTGAGCACTGCCAGCCGTGCCGGGTTGCTGTAAGTAGGACAGCAGAATCCTGCAGCTCCCAGCATCAGTACTACAGGAGGACCATCCTGATGTGTTTTCTCTGCTGTGTGGTACAGAGTGCTGGAGGACCGGGAAGCCCAGGGGTGTCGTTAAACCACCCTTTAATTAGCATCTGCCCAGTGATTTCCTGGATTAAACCGTTGGATCTTGTGTTTAAGGGCAGCTGCAGCAGGCACCTGGAGCAGCACTCTGCTTTGGAGGCTGTTCAGCCTCATGCAACGCATTCACCCCTGGTCTAAGCCCTTATGGCAGCAGAGGGAGCTCTCACGCTTGGCTTTGAAGTGAAAAAATAAAGGAGCAAAGAAAGTTTTCAGGAGGGACTGCTGGAATCACCCACCTGCAGAATCGCTCCTCCAGCACTGGCTCAGCCCTGCCCTCCATCCCTGCAGGGCCAGCAGCACCCTGCAGAGCAGCCAAGCATGCCGTGCTGTCGAGCCCTGGAAATTCAAAGCATCTAAAGCCCATCTAAAGCTTACCCACCTGAATAAGGTGCTCTTTGCTAAGCCGGGTTTGCATGCTCATGGTCAGCCCTTCCTTGCTTATTCATTCCGTGTTAAATAGCTCTCAAAATGAATGTACTCACATGGAAAAGCTGATTAAAAATGAGAGTCCGAACGACTAATGGAGGATTTTACATCTGCATCCAAGTTGGCAAGTGAATGTGGGCACTGGTAGGAGGAACTGTCATCCTCCAGATATTTCTGCAGAAAAGCCCAGGCAGGGAATGAATGATGAGAACACGCAGGGATGGGACTGGTCCATCCTGACCTATGCAGATCTGGTTGGGTAAAAGCATGTTCCTAGGGAGATGAAAGTTTCTGTGTGGCTGTTTGCCAGCTGAAGACTCTGGGAAGGAGCCCAGTGCCGTGATGGTGCTCTGGGTTAAACAGCTCATTCTGGGCAGTGTGATATTGGGTACTGGTGGGTGCAGTCTGAGGGGGTCCTCTGCTCCATGAGCAGCGGGTCTGGCTGGGAACAGACTGTGGCTGTGCTGGATGCTGAGGGTCTGAAGGTAGATCATGCATCTCCTGGAGTCACCAACCCCTGGGCACAAGAACACATCACAGCACAGATGTGACCTGGGCGCAGGTTGCGTGCATCCAGCATGGCCATCCACCCCTGTGCTCACCAGGTCAGTGCAGTTACTTCTGCTCTGTGTGTTGCAGCCAGAGGCAGGGCTGGGCTCAGGGCTGACTCCTCAGGGAGCCACAGCCTCCAGCTGCAGGGGATGAGCTCAGTGTGCTGAGCCACCACCTTTGGAAGCCTTCGGAGCCAGGGCAGAGCTTGCTCCAATCCTCACCAGTTGGTTTTCTGCTTACAATGACACCTGCTTGGTGCTGGGTGCAGCCAGGTGAGGGGTTTTGTGATCGCTGTCATGAAGTTGCAATTGCACTGCGGAGCAGTCTGGGTGCAGAAGGATTTGTTGTCCCCATGCACACAGTCTCTAGCACTGCTTTATCCACAGGCTGTCCCTGAGCTCCCCGCTCAGCTCTCGAGGTTGGAGTGCAGACCTCTGACTTCCAGCTGCAAACGTCTCCTCCTTGCACAAGAGGAAGCAGCCGAGCTGATGTGTATGGGAATTATCCCATGTCCCAGAACTCCTTCGAGCCTTGGAGCCATCTGCACAACCCTGCCCGGGTCGGGGTGAGACATTCCGTTTTTCCTGTGTCATTTGGGATGCAGAGCCAACTGCTGGCTGTGCCTGTGTGCGGGGCGGCTGCGAGCCGTGTGCTGTCAGTGTGATGTAGCAATCCTGCTGTGTGGCCAACACACAGAGCTGGGTCGGTCACGTTCCTGCAGGGAAAGGGGCAAAAGAGAAGGAGCACGACTGAGAGGCTCTGGGATCCTGGGTGAAACTGCTGCTCACCTGCAGGGCGCAGTGCAGGAGGGACGGTGCAAATGTTGCAGTAAATGTTGGTGATGTGGGGGCCTGAGGGGGATTTGTGAAGGCATGGATGCCAATCTGTGCTTTGTTAATTCATCCCATATGCTGTCCTGTGTATGTGTCAGCAGAGGTGCTGCCAAATAGGAACTGGTGGCCCCCAGCTTCCCAAACCCTCCAGGTCAGGTCACTGAGCCCCACATCATGCTTTCTTCCTCCCAGAATAAAAAGAGCCGTCACTGGGGAGAGGGAGGATCCATAACCCTCAGTGTTCCCTCTGAGGGCTCCTTACCCACATGCACTGTGCTGCAGGTGCTCAGGCATCGCTTGCAGCCAAACTTGGACATGCAGCACCCATCTGCCATCTCTTACCATAGCCTGGTGGTGCTGGCAGTGCTCCCACGTGCCACGTGCTGCAGTTCTTGCTAACCAAAACAGCTCTTTGTGAGGACAGTCAGAATACATGACACATCCATCCACTTCTGCCCTGAGCAGGGCTGGGTCTGCTGGGCTGGGACACCAGAAGTGACCTCAGCATCAAAACTTGTGGCTGCACTGGAAGGGTTCTGTCCTCACTGTGTGTGCTCTGAAATCCTCTTTATTTACGATGCAGTGGGAAAACAGTGAGCGGCAGTCAGAGAGGCCGCACAGCATCCGCCTTTCCTGTGCTGGCTGGGAAATGGGCGGGGAGCAGAACACACCCAGGGATGGAGATGGGATGGGGATGGTGATGGGGATGCAGACAGGGATGGGGATAGAGAAGAGGATGAGGATGAGGATGGAGCTTGCGATGTGGACGGAGATGAGGATGCTCCACTTTCCTGTGCAAAGCACTGCCCATCCCATGAGAGAGGCCAGACGATCAGCCCAGATCCCTGCTCCCAAGGCTGTTTGGGTGGAGCTGCTGGCTTTGCCTAACCTTCCCGTTGCCTTGGAGCACCCTCTGCACCCCTCTCAGGGCCTCCCCGCTCCCACCCATCCCACCCCCAGCTTCTGCCACGTGCATTCTACTTCTGTCTGCAAGCAGCAGCTTGCAGCCCTCAGTCCTAACATGATCACACTCTACTCCTAAATCAGAGAATGAAACCATGCCATCTCTCTTACCCTGTTCCCAGCCTTCATCTCTGGATGCTGAGGCATCCCTGTGCACGCAACAGGCACGGGTCCCTTCCTGCAAGTGACCCTGGTGGGGGTGGCAGGGAAGGAAGGGGCCACCTCGAGGAGTGTGGGGGCAGGATGGGAGCAGAAGGGGCAGGATGGGTGCATGGAGTGGGACTTTGTTATCCCCGTCCACACGCGCAGGCTCTCATGGCACGGGATGCACAGTGACACACTTCCCAAATTTGCCTGCTCCTTGCCAAATGCATTACTTAATGCAGAGAAGCTGTGGGCGGCTGAATACCTCCCATATGAGCAATGGGGCAGTGAGCAGTGCAGCAGGTCCCCATGGGGCGGCTCTCCCACCTGCTGCAGGTGCCAGCACACAACTTGCTGCGCGCAGCACTGCTCCCATCCATCCATTCCTTGCCAGGGGTTTGTTGCAAGCAGCAAAGTGGGAGTGCTGGGAGGAACCACAAGCTCCCAAACGCTCAGTGCAGAAAATATCCATGAGGTCAGCCCGCTCCTCCTGCTGCTATTGCAAAATACTGTGGGGGCTCTTCAGTGCAAGGTGCAGATGCAGAACTGGCCGTGGAACCACGTGTGTCTCGCATGGTGTCTGAAATGCACGTGTGTGGATTGCAAATTCCCTGCCCAGGTGATAACAATTGTGTGCAAACAATGGGATTGCAGCCGGTACCTGCCTGATCCCTGTGTCACCGTGCCCAGGACCTGGTGAGGGCAGGGCCACAGGGAAAGGCTGTGGGGTCAGTGGTGGGAGGGTGGGGATATGGAAGCAGTGTCCTCTACTGTGCTCCTCTGGGACAAGAACAGTCTCAGTACTGGCTGGGAGGGAGGGGGGCAGAGGATGCCACTGAGCATCAGTGTAAGGTGTTGCTGGTGATGGCTGGGGCTGCGCTGATGGCCCCAGGGCTGCTGCTAAGGTCCTGTGCTCTATGTGCTTGCTTTTATGGCAAAGCAAAGTCATGTACTTGGGGCTGCAGGGAGCTCAATGCGAGGAAACCTCCCTGTGCCATGAGATCACTGGGGCTGTGCTGGGCTGTGTGTGCCTAGCACAGGGCGAGCAGACTCAGCTCAGTTTGAGCAAAGGCAATCCAGCCTGCCCACTGCTGCTAAAGGATGGTGAGCTCTGTGCTGTGTCCAATGTATGGGAGCAGGTTCAAGCCCTTTGTTGTCAGTGCACACTTGGGCTCAGTGCTCAGCCTGGGCAGTGTGAGGTCTCGGTGTGGCATCTCTATAGAAACCCCATGTTTGTTGGCAGCACAGCAAGCTGCTGCTGGCCCTCCTGCTCTTAAGAGAGAGAGAGAGAAAAGGTTTCAGCCCTGCAGCCTTTTGAGGATGTTTTGTTCCCAGCTTCACCAGGTGCTCAGTGATGGGTGCTGTCTTGAAGGAAAACCCGGAGCTTCTGGAGCAGAATTCTTCTGATCACTTGATGCGGATGGAGACGTCTTCCATCAACACCTTCAGGAACTCATGTGCAGGTGAGTGCTGCCAGGGCTGTGGTGCTATATATGTGTGAGCTTAAACCTTCTCCATGTGGGTACTCAAAGCTGAGTGCTGAGCATGGGTGAAAGAACGACTCAGGGTCTGCAGCCCTGCTACGTGTGCTGGGTGATGCTGAGCTGTTTTCCAGCCCCATTTACTGTGCAGGAACCACAGCTGCTCCGTGTCCAGCCTGGATTTTGTAGCCTTGCTTTTTCCCAGAGGATGAGGCGTGTTGCTTGAAAGCTCTGCTCTGCTCCTTCCACGTGGTGCTGAGCAGTGCCTGAGGCTCGCGCTGCATGCAGACACAAAGATGCATACGTTACTTGGAGTGCTGCCCGGGAACATGGAAAGCAGATGTTGGGCTGCGACCCGGGATGTGCCGCGCTCCTGGTTGGTGGGATGGAGCTTGGCAGGGAATTGTGTCTGGAGATGCAAACAGTGCTGAAGGGGCTTTGCTCGGGGCTGCTGACTGCTGTTCTGGAGCGGGCTGAGCCCTGGGTATTTTGTCCATGTTTCCAGATGAGGGTTTCTTTGTTTTGCCTTTGACAGGGAGTGTTTCTGCCAAAGGTTTTGTTGCGTCTTAGTGGAACGTGTGCCAATGGAGCCGTGGAGGTAATGTGGTAGATGCAGCAGTGGCCAATCTCTATGTGTGTGGAGTTCACCTATTTGCTGTTATTGTCTATGGCAAGTTGAAGCTGTTCCAAAATGGGACTGGGTGAGCACAGCCCATCCCACACCTCCTTTGTGAGCACTGGGTATCCCAGAGCTCCTGTAGGACATGAAGCATGACATTGGTGATGTGGTTTTAGGAGCATCCTTTGGTCCTTCTCAGTGTACCCTATGAAGCAGGGAGAATCTGGGAAGCTGGGACAGACCTTCAGATCCATATGAGCTTCAGACCCAAAGGAAGGCCTCTATGGGCTGGGCACTGAGCTCCCTGACCCCAGCAACGGGGTGGCAGGAGCTGCCTGACTCTGTCATAGAATCATAGAACAGTTGGAGTGGGAAGGGACTCCAAAAAGCCACCTGATCCCACCCCCTGCACTGAGCAGGGACACCCACAGCTCCATCAGTGCTCACAGCCCATCCCCTGTCCTTGGCTGACTGCAGGGATGGGGCACCACCGCTTCTCTGGGCAACCTGTGCCACTGCCTCTCTGCCTGTAGCATGAACAGTAAGGGCGTTTTCTTCATATCCAGTCTGAATCTCCACTCTGGTGGCTTGAAGCCATTTGCCCTTGTCCTATCAAGAGTCTGTCCCCTTCTTTCCTACAGCCCCCCTGAGATACCAAAAGGCAAAATGAGGCAAGATGTATTTACAGCAACAACTGGAAGTGCACGGCCGAAGGGAGGCTGCAGAATGTTGCTCTCAAGGAGGCGTGGAGCAGCGCGGTTGGGAAGGAAAACCACTCAGTTCTGGAGCAGCTTCCCTTCCTTCTCACTCACACGTCACACATCACAGTCCCCTTCCTCAGCTATATTTGGCCACCCATCCGCACAGCACTTCCTTTAGTGCCCAGCCTTTGCTGGCCCACCCGCTGCCAGCCCCATCCCATCTCAGGCCATGCGCTTCCGCAGGGTGCGCCAGGACTGCTCCCTTTACAGGAGGATTAATGCACCAACTCGGTATTCCTGTTCCCAAGGCTGCCTGCTGGACGCTGAACATTCCCGCATCGCATTTCCAGCGTGTCATGGCCTCACAGCATCTTCCTGCTCGGAGCAGACTCTATTTTGGCGTGGGGTCACATTGCATGCTGCGCCCAGAACAGTGCACGGAGGGGGAGGTGTGTGTAGGGTTGGGCTGCGTTTGGGGTTCCCCGCTGCAGCAGGAGCACCTCAGGACGGGCAGGGAGGGGTTCTCCTTTGCTAAGGAGAATCTTATGACAGAAAGCAAACAAACAGTGCTGTTTTTTTCCACTTGGAGGGCTCATCCTCTGCTCTCTTGGCTGATCAGATGCACAGTGGATGTTTTCCAGTAGGTGCTGACTTTTCTCCAAAAAGCAGATTTCTTCCAGCAGAATGGTTAGAGCTGAAGCTTTCCTCCTCCCAACTCGCTTCCAGCTGCTCCAGCTCGTTACTGCTGCTGAGATTGGATGGTGCCCGCTCGGAATGCTTTGGTACAAGGATCTTTTTCCATGCATAGCGATAAAAGGGTGGGCCCTTAGAGCAGGAAAGCACAAGAGACTTTGTGAAGTCTCTATGCTGAGTTGTACCAAAAGCTGAACAGACAGCCCTGAGTCTGCACTGAGCCTGCAGCCCAGCAATGCCACGAGCCGGTGCAATGTGCCTGCAGGCCCAGGGTTTGCCTTGTGGAAGGGAAATACTGGCTGACCTCTCGCTTGGCAAAATTCCTTCTGGCCACAGCTGGAAGTGAGGATTTGAAAGTGAAGGAAGGAACTGTGCTTGCAGAAGTGGGCTGTCCTGCAGCAAGAGGGGGTGTGCTGCAAGCTCATAGGGTTGGAAAGGACCCATAAGGATCATCAAGTCCAGCTCCTGGATGGACACAGGACCACCCAAAAATCAGACCACATGTCCGAAAGAATAGCAGAATATAGAGATCATATATCTGAGCTCAGTTCAGTCCTTCCCCAGACAGTTTCCAGACTGGCTAGGCAGGAAAGAGAGGAGAAGGTATGGATGGAGTTTTTGCCTCCACACACAGGAGCATGGAGGTGCAGAGGAGCTGATTCAATCTGTCAGGAAACCCTTACTCCCCTCTTGCTGGATGCTTCACAGGTACAGGAGCCTGTTGGTGATGGATTTATATGCTGACACCTGGACCAGAAGACAAATAGCCTGCAGGTCTGCAACCCTGTGTGATGGCAGGATCCATGGCAGCTGTCTGCACAGTTGTGTTGTAGTGTGTCTTAGCAAAGGGGAAGTATGTGGCATCCCTGAGTGACCCGCTGCCTCTGTGGGAATGCTGTTGGGGCTGCAGATGACAAAAGAGGGAGGGAAGGGCAGGAAGGAGAGAAGCAGGATCCTGGAGCATCCTCCTTCCCAGCAACACTCCAGTTAACGCTGCCTCCTCCAAGAGGGCTTCTGGAGCACTGCTCAGGCTCCTGTTGGGCTGGATCCCCTCGCTGTGAGATGGCCTGCATTGCTGTGATTGCTGTGGTGTTGCCTGGGCACAGCCAGGAACTGGTCTTGGAGAGCAAGGAGGGAGGATTACTCTACTCTTCCCTGTGCAGCAGTTGTTTTGGTTTGGTGGCAGGGCTGTACAACACAGGATCATAGAATCATAGAATGGCCATAAAAGGACCATGATGATGGTCTAGTTTCAACCTCCATGCTATGTGCAAGGTCGCCAGCCATTAGACCAGACTGCCCAGAGCCACATCTAGCCTGGCCTTGAATGCCTCCAGGGTTGGGGCATCCACAAGGATCCCATCCACTGGGATCACCAGTCTGATGTCTGCAGGGGGCTGCGCTTTGCTTCTGGTGGGAGTGCACTCCAGGGGGATGCACACAGCCCTCAGCACAGCCCTGAGCTCAGTCTGCAGACACAGGCTCAAGCCAGGAACCATCACATTGTTCCATCCCTGTGACACGTCCTGGGCTGAAAGGTTCCCCCCAGCTGAAGCCCTGAACCTGAGAGCAGCGCCTCTGCAGAGCTGTGGGAAGAAGATGAACTTTTGACTCTTTCTGAGTAATGCTGGGAGCTGCTATTCCTCCTGAACCACACTGCCAGCCTGGTTTCTCTCCCTTCACTTCTGTGAGTTCATCTGACCCCAAATCCAGCAAACCCAGCCCTTGCTGTGTGCTTTAACCACCGCCTGTGGGGTTTGTAGTGCTTGCTGAAGCCTGGAGGTGCTGGGAGGGGAATGGAGGTCACTGTGTTGCAGCATCCCCAAAGGAAACTGACTGTGGAAAAGACCATGGTGACAGCAGGAAGCCCGGTGTTTGCTGTCCAAATATCAGCCAGATTGTTTGGGGACGGTCTGTAAGCAGCTCCACTGCCAGGAATAGGGCATGGTCACAGGGAGTGAGCTTCTGGTGGCTTCACTCCTTGCCATCATGTGTCCCCGTGCTGTCACCGCTGGGTGACACTGCCAGCCAGAGCGCATGGGAGGGAGCCACAGCATTCCAGTGGGATTAACCCAGGGGAACATGAGAAAGCATAACCCCACATGGCTTGAAAGCTGCTCACCCTGGTATGTATGGTGGCATTTCCAGCAGACCTGCCATAGGAGTGTCCCGTGCCTGGGCCATGACGTGGTTGCTGGAGAGCTCTGAAAGCTCTGCCTCTGTGCAGCCTGCAGCATGCATGTGGGTCTGTGCATGGAATGGCATCTCCCTGACTTCCCTGGCAATGCTTGGATGGGTGAAGCTACACGCCTGGCTTTGCTTTTTGCACGATCCAGCTCAAGGCAAAGCTGGCTGAGCTGCTCTGTTGTTGTGAGGGATGGGAGGTTTGCAAGAGCCATCACAGGAGCTGCACTACAACAATACCCCTTGGCAGCTCAATGCCAGGCAAGGTCGCAGTCACGGTGTAGCTCAGACTTAGGGTTCTTAGGACTACATTTATTTACAAACACATGAAGTGCTGTGGCTTTTATCTCGGTAGAACTGCCCGTAGGGCTCCCATGGGGGTTGCTCAAGGTGCACAGTTTGGCTGCAGAGGGTTTGCTTTTTATAGCCAGGACGTTTAAAAACATCAGAACTGCAATGAGTTGCTTTGAAGAATGCAGTGTACAAACCCCATCCTGCTGTGCTGGGGTCTGTAGATGAGGTGTGAGGTGTGAGGTGGGGCAATGCAGGGTGCAGGGGAGGGCAGATGTGGGGATGCGGTGCTGGCTGCACTCCTTCCCCACCATGAGCATGCATGTCTTAATGGAGTACAGTGGTTGAGTGGATTCCTGCTCTGCTTCCTGGTCTGTGTGATGTATTTGTCTTTTCAGAATAGACAAGATTTCCATGGATGATAGATTTCTGTGGATGACAAGCTTTGCCTGGCTTTGGTTGCTGTTGCAAACCATGCAGCAGCCACGATACCACCCAGGCACTGTGCATGCTCACAGATCTCTGCAGGGTGCTTCCATCCCTTTGTACTGCAAGAGCTTCTTGGTAGGCTGTGCATCTCCAGAAGATGCTGTGTGGTAGCCTGGGGTTACAGCATGGGAAGGATGGAAGTTCAAGCAAGAAAATGCTGGAGGTTATTTGCTGGTTGCTTGGGGCTGCAAAGGGTTAACTCTGCCGTGCTCATAGTGCTGTGGAAGTTGAGCAATCTTGTCTTTATTACGGAAACTCAGACTGGGAATTAGGAAGGAGACTCCAGCCAGCCAGGGAGCTTTCCCAGAGCTTTGGAGCCTGAGTGCTGACTCCAAGCAGTGATTTTTTTCAGGGGCCTCTGGAACACAAAGGAGAGCAGGCTGGGCTGCCGAACCACCCCATGGCTCTGTGTGGCTCCTGTTGCTGTGCTGTGTGTCCCCCAAGCGTGGGGCTCACAAAGCTCCCATTGTTCCCAGCACTGCTTCCTCCTCTGCAGTGCTGGAAGCAGCAGTGCCCATTTCTCATCACCGCCCTCCTTGTGGCCACAGATCTGAAGCCCCCCCCCGAAGATGCTCAGAGCATAAGATCTGCCAAAGCAGTGGCCTATGGCTGGGTGATGGGGATTGGGGAGGACTCTTCCACCAGAGCCCTTATTCCTTGGAGAGCTGGAGGTTTCATATTCATTTGGGCTGGGTTTTTGGAGGCAATCAGGGTTTAAAGATCCATCCCCACTGTGTCCCAGGGCTGCTCACTTGCTGCTGCTGCCATGGGGGGCATGAGAATGGGGCTTTTATTTCCCATTTGCCTTCAGCCTTTTGTACAAAGCCTGTCCTGAAGTGACTTCAGGGCTGTGCACTGCTCTGCAGGAGGAAACGTGGCAGCTTTCCAAGCACACTTGGAAGGGCTGTTTTCCCCTTGGTGCTGGGTGGGTGAGGTGGGGAAATGCCTGTGAGCTTCACCATGCGAGGGTGCTGATGGGATCCTTGAGCTGCTGCATCAGGGCTGGTCCTGCCTGGCATTGCACAGAGCAGACATCAGCTTTTCCTGGCAGTTCTGCAGCAGCAGATGAACTGCCTGTGGAGGACAAGCTGTTCTCCAGTGCTTTGGGATGAGCATCCTGCTGGGGCAGTGGGGGCTGTCAGGTAGTAGGCTCATCCTTAGCAAACCTGGGGAGATGTCTGTGTCTTTGCCATGATGAGATGAAGAAGATCTCCGTGTGTTGTGTCTGCAGCTGTTCCTATGCCTGGCTGCTTCAGGGCTGGTCCAGGACCAGGTGTGAGTCCTGTGCATCTCAAGGCTCTGCTTCTCTGCCATGAGGGCCTCTTGGGGACAAATGATGGCAGCAGGGGGACAGAAAGCATTGGAGAGTCAGATACAGATCCACATGTGAACATCTTGTCCTCTGTGTCCCGCTTTGTCCCGCCCTGTGGAGCACAGGCCATTGCGTCTCCAAGGGGAAAAAAATGCCCAGAAATTCCACAGACCCTTCAATGTCGTTTCTGTTCTGCAGCAAGACAAAAAAGCTCCCTTTGTGCAAGGGCTGAAAGAAATATCCCAGTCCCACAGCCTTCCCAAAGCCTTAATGTCAACTATTTGCCTCCTTGTGCTTGCACATCAACAAGCATTCTCCTGCCTGTGTGCTCCGGCTGCTCACAGCTCGGTGTACTTGGGCATGCTGGAAACGTGGGCCAGGAGACTGGGGGGACGCAGTGCCTGCTGGCTGCAGCAACTCTGCTTTCTGGTGCTAATGTTCCACTGACAGTTCTTCATATCTTGCTGCTATTTACTGCTGGACAATCAATTTGCCCCATGGTTCATCCATGCACCCAAAGTCCATTGAATGCAATGGTTGGACACCCAGCAGCTCCTAGAACAAAGAAACAGACCTCCTGTGCTGCAGTTTGGTTTTCCTGGGGTGTCCTTTGTTCCCAGTCTCCATCCTGTTGTTCCCTTCCTCTTCCAGACCTATCGGAGCCCCTGATCATCTCTTTCCATCTCTGTCACACAGCTTCTCCGTTCTGATGCTTGGGGAGGAGTTTGGGTTGGAAGGACTTCATGGCGAATTTCAAAGAGTGAAGTCAGATGAATGAATAAAGGGTGGTTTTGTTGCTCTTATCCTTTCATCAGCTTTGTTTGGGTTCCAGCAGTTCTTTCTGCAGCTGCTGCTCCATCTGGCTCCTCTCTGAGGGGTCACATTAAGATCCTGCTCAAGATGAGTGAGTTGCTGTTGAGTTGTGTAGGGCCAAAGCTGATGTCTGGCAAAGGAGCACTCGTTTCTCTCTGTGTCATTTAAACGGAGAGCTGAAGTATCTTTGGAGAGGAACCCATAAGGCAGGAAATTGCCATCCCCCAGTGATGCAGGCTGAGCTAAGGGGCTGTAAAACATAGCAGGAAGGTGTGCCTGATGGTGTCTGTTGGCGTTCCTGAAGGGGTGGAGGTGGTCCCCACCCTGAGACATGGGGAAGATGAAGGGATGGGCACAGCATTGGAACAATGGCACTGAGCAGCAGGACTGCAGAGATCGAGGTCTGCTCAGGTGCTGGGCATTTACCAGTCCATCGGTGGGGGAAATCTGATACGAAGGGGATGTCTTCCCAATCCCACATAGAGATAAATGGGAAAGCCTTGCTGTTACAGTAAGCTTTGGTTTAATACTTGCTTGCAACAGAGCCAGAGCACAGTCAGATGAAAACAAGATGCTCATCCCGTTAGGGAAATCAGCTGCTGATGTCTTCCCAATGCAGATAAGGATTTAGTGCTATGCTTCAAAAACAACATGACCTCCACCTGCACACTCTGCAGGTGAAACCCTTACCACCAGCGTTGGTTGCTGCATGGAGACGTGTGTGTGGGTCCCCATGTGCACAGTGATTCCTACGTGGCATCTGCTCCCTTCCCCATCCGCTTTTTGGATGGGGGTTACTGTACCCTGGCCCCAAATGTGGGAACCACACTGCTAAAGCCAAATGAATGGGAAGCAGAGCCTGGGGGCCTGTCAGCAGGTGCTGGCTTGGAAGCAAATGAAAGAAGAGAGGGGGAAAATAGTTAATTACCGTGAGCTTCTAAAAACACAAAATAGCCGCTTTTTATTTCACAGAATTCCCTTTGCAGCGTGTAATTTCATTTCCCCCTCCCCTGCTTTCACGGCTGCTGTCAGAACAGCCTGATTTACACCACAGCTCTGGCTGTTGCTCAGGCGGGTCCCTCTAAATATAATGGTGTGAAAGCTGTCCCTCTGCCAGCAGTACTTGCACGAGCTGCAGCATGGAGCAGCATTGGGTGCTTTGTGGCTCGCACGTCTTTCAACAAGAGCAGCCCTCCCTCCTTCCCCTCGGGAAACTTGTCCTATTAATGCACTGAATGTCTCAACCCGTTGACTTTATGTGCCTTGCTGGTGGCATCTGAGGATTGGGGAGGGTCTGAATAGATGGACTGAGCAACACCTAGCGTGTGTTTGATGCGCTGGTTGGTGAAGGCAAGGTGTACTTCGACCACCCCCACGGCCAAGAAATTGCTCCCTGTTTAAAACTGGTCATACATCCCAATTCTCATCGCTCGAGTCCCAATCCCTGGAGTTACATTTCCAGGGGAAAAAGTTAAGCTAACACGAGGTGTTTTTCCAGTCCCATTCCAGGTATTACATCCTTTGGGGCCCTCTTTGGAAGCCATCCAGGTAGGGGGTATTCTGGCTTTCTGTTCTGGAGTTGAGGCTTTCAGCTTAAGTGCCTAAAGTTTAATGCTGTCCGGGTGAGTGCTGGCCCAAGCACAGGGCAGTATCCAGCTGGCAGGAGGTGCAGGAGGTGCCTGGTGCCCCTGACCCTTTGGTCTCATAATTGGCATTTTTAGTCATTTTATGACCTTGCTTCTTTGCTCAGATTACGTCTATCTGATCAGCATTGGTTGGATGCTTGGAGCTGCTGAGTTTGGATGTGTTTGTGGTTGGTGGGACACAGCTGGAGTTGGGATGGGATGCGATGGAAGCCCTGTGGGTTGGAAAGCCCGCTGCATTGGCTGCATGCTGCTGGGGAGCCAGGCTGGCACTGGGACAGAGAGGAGCCCTGGAGCTCTTCCCCTGGAGCAGCTCACAATGGATTTCTCAGCTTCTGATAAATCCCAGCCTGCAATGCCCACACTGATCCTTCCTTGGCAGCGGGGTCATCCAGCTGTGCCAGCACAGCCCAGCAGGTGGGTCTCACTATGAAGCAAAGGAGCTGCTCCACCCAGATGGCTTCCAGGGATGCTGTGAGCCCTTCTCCCCACGTTCCGCAATCTCTCCCAGGCCGGTAGACAAGCACGAGCAGTAAATGACCAATGGTGGCTGAGGATGATCCCATCTCATTTTGCTGCAAGCTTCAGCTCCAGGCTCTCCCTTGGCTTCTCCTCTCCATCCTCCTTCTGTAAGCCCATGAACTGTGCTGGCCACTCCCCATTGGAAACACTGAGCCTGGGGCAAAGGGTTACAACCTCGGAGTGCATCACAATGGACATTGAAGGGATACAGACCATCCTAGCCTGTCAAAACAAACACATCATATTGGCACAGTGTGTGCCACCCTCTGACAGCCCATAGCTCAGAACCGGGCTGGGTTTGACCCAGCATTCCCCAGCTGTGGAATGTGTGCAGCATAGGTACGGAACAGCAGAACCTTGTAACAACAGCATTTCACTCTGACTATTTCAGGCTTTTTTTTTGAGTATGGAAAATTTCTCCTGCTGCCACGTCAGGCTGCTCCTATTTATAAGAGCCTGTGGGGCTGCTCGGGGCCCGGCTGGGGGTGTGGGGCTCATCCCCACCACACAGAGCACTGCAGGATGCAGCTTGGGGCAGGACCATCAAAATGCACTTTCCCCCCTTCCCGTCCCTATGGTTTTGGCAGAGGATAATCTGAGGCGGCTCACTTTAAATGCTCTCACTTCTCAGAGCTCCAAGCTGCTTTAATTTGTGCCAGTAGGGCTCGGGGGGAAGTACACTCAGCTCTGCTCTCTACCATCCTCATCTCTGAGCACCCAACACTGCTGTAGTTCAGGTGAGGACCGTGGTGTTGCAGCACTGTCAGAGCCCAAATGTGCTCAACTTTATCTTTTTTTTCCTGTTTTCTGGGTGTTTTCCTGCTAAGTACAGCTGGGTTAGTAAAACTGACCCCTGGCAGGAGGGGAAAAGCAGAACCTGCACCAGTTATAGAGAATAAAAAGGAAAACGTTGCACTATTGAAAGGCAAGGACCAGGCAAAGTGAGTTAGCATCACGTTGTAAGAGGTGCTTCCCACAGCTGCCAGCTGAGTGGCCTTGCTCTGCACCAGGAGCACAACCTGCTGCTCTCTCCAGCAGTCACCACTTTGTCCCTGTGTGGTTTGAGGGCAATGCAGTGACCACCCCTGTTTGTCCTTTGTATCCTGCAGCTTTCTGCTCAGAGCTCACTGCAGAACCATGGCACAGGGTTTGTCCATTGGCAGATCTGGCTCTCCAGGGCAGTCCTGGTCAGCAGGGCTCCTGGTCTCTATCTCATACTGACTGCTCATGCTCAGCCCAGTCGTGTTTGTAGCGTGATGACTTAGTCATAAGCACACTAAGTGCTGCTGTAGGCCAAGGTGAGGTGTTAGCATCAGGCAGGAAATTCTGCCCTTGGGTGATGTGATCTTTAACAATTGATGGCATCTGAGGGAAAACAGACAAGCCCCATCCAACCTCACCTTGAACACCTCCAAGGATGGAGCACCCAGAGCTTCTTTGGGCATCCTCTTCTGGTGACTCACCACCCCCTAAGTAAAGATTTTTTTCCTAACATCTAATCTAAATCTCCCCTCTTCTAGTTGAAAGCCATTTCCCCTTGTCCTATCACTATCAGGCTGTGTACAAAAAATCTTCCTGAGAAGACCTGCTCTGACCCCCCAGCCATTTCTGCCAGTGCTACAGCCATAGCTGTAATCCCAGTGTAGCCTCCATCTCCTTGCTGGCAATGGAGGCACCCTTCACTGAAAGCATCCATACTCCACTGGAGGCATCTTTCATTGAGGCATCCTTCACCAGAAGCATCCTCCATTGGAAGCATCCTTCACTGGAGGCACCCTTCATGGAGACACCCTTCCTCCCCAAGAGGGAGGAAGCCAGGAGATCCCAGCAGTGGCCACGCTCTCACCATGTCTCTTCTTTTGGCTTTCAGAGTACACACAGCCCTCAGCCAACATGGGTCTGCCCAGCCACCTGCTCCAGTGCCACCTGTCCCAGTGCCACCGTGCATACCCTGCTTACACCACACACACGGCCCCGGTGGTGAAGATGCTTGTGGAGCAGGATGGGAAGAGAAGGGCCACGGACAGCTGTTCAACAGCCACTGAGCAGAGCACGGCATCGCCAGGAGCTGCTGCTGCAGGGATGTCCTCAGTGCCATCCACAGCGAGCGGAGGCAGCAGTTGTGAAGATATGGAGAGCTCCATGGGGAAGGCAGTGCCCGAGAGCAGCTTGCCACCACCAAGTGTTTACAGCAGGGTTATCTTTGCCAGAAAGGCTCTGCTGCGCGTGGCACCGTGCAGCAAAAAGAAATGAACCCCATGCAGCTGAGAACAAACAGAACAAGGAGAATCTCCACCGGTTTCCCAAGTGCATTAAACTACACGTGTAAACAGCACTCTCAGCTTTTGGAGCCTTTCCCTCAAAGCCTCGTTGGAATGAAAGATAAGCACAGAAGGGGGTGGTGCTGCATTTTGCAATTTTGCTTCCAGCTCTGGACAAAACTCAGCCCTACAGCCAGGCAGTGCCCACAGCTGGTGCAGGGCAGGATGGAGATGAGGATGCCTGTGTGCCCACGCAGCCCAGCACACAGAGCCCTGTTCTCTGCTCCACTGCAGCTCATCCCCCTGCTGGCACTGCAGCTTTGCATGCCTTTGGTGGGGGCTGGGCTGGGGACAACATCCCTGGGGGGCTGCTGTGCATCCATGTCTGCATCTGCATCCCAGTGAGATGTGGGGATGCTGTGCAGAAGATGCACCAAGCAAATCTGTGCACCACTCTCATCTTGGAGCACAGACCAGAAGGGAGCAGGGCTGACTGCTGACATTGAGGACTTGTCTTTGCACGTAACAGATGTATGTATGTACATGCTTTCATACACATCTATACCTTCATGCACAAGTGAACCAAAAGCAAAGCAGCTGCAAGGCTGAGCGTGCAGCAGGTTGGATGAGCCGCTTTCCTTTCTCACTCACAGCTGATGTTGTCTCTGTTGACAGAGATGCTGAGGTCAGAACTGCAATGTGGGATGTGCTGTGTGTTGCTGCCCAGATCTTTCTGTATTCATGCTTCAGCAGCTCCATCTCTACAGCAGCGACTGATGTTTTGATACCAGGCATGTCAAAGCTGCTGGACAAACGCTCTGAGGGAGCAGCTTCCTGCAGCACTATGGCTGCAGGTAGGAAAGCATGGAGGGACTTAATGGTTTTATAGTTGGAAATGCATTGTGTCTTCAGCAAAGGTGGAAGGTCTCACTCTCTATCAGTGAAGGAGTTGGGACAAACTGGGAACAGGTGAATAAACAAGTTGTGAAAAGCAGTTGTAAGGAGGAAAATGAAAAGAGAAACTGAGCTGGCTTTGGTAATTCTTAATGTGAGTTTTTCAGTAACTTCACCTGATGGGCTATCCTGGTTTTTCTGTTGTCCGGGGACCAACCTGGAGCTGCACTTTCTCAGCACAGATTTCAGCTTGTTCTGCTCACCCCCAGTAAAAAAGTTCTCTGAGGGCTCTATTTAGCTCCGGGTGAAACCCATGGGTGCTATTTTGGAGCCTCATCGTGTGGTGTCAGAGAGCCCAGGGCTGCAATGTGCAGGTGGCAGCATGCAGGTGGTGAGCAGTGTGACCCAGCCATGATATCTGCCAGGCTGAAACCCATCAAGTGATGTGAGCTGGGTGGGCAGGGGCTGGCTGCGCAGTGCCCCACACCCATCACTTCCCTTTGGGGTCCTTTGGGGATGGCCAAACACAGCAGCAGGGCGTTAGATACAGCACAAGGGAACTCTGAGGGTGTGAAACGGGAGGAGGTCTGGGGTGATGTGGGGAGGGGTGGAATTGACCCCCCTCTTTAGCTGTCAGCAGACCCAGCAGCACCCACTTCATTAGGATAATATACAACTGGGGGCCCAGAGCTAATCGCAGCTCTAAACGACTTCTATTATGCTGTGACTGCTCCTCTGCCTGCTCTATTGAAACCACATGCTGAGGTCGTTAAGTAGAGACAAGCCAGGTGCTGACTGCCTCGCTTAAGCCAAACTCAGAGTGATTTCCTGCAGGAGCAGCGTCGTGTGTTCGCGTTGGCACCCAGGAGCAGGAGGAGAGAGCTGTGGGGAATGGCAGCTATACGGCCTTGGGACCCCTCCCCGTGTGCTGCTCCATCCATCCTGCAGGGCTACAAAACTGCTTTTCTCCCTCCCTTGGCACTGCAGTGTGGTGCAGTTGTGCTGCTCCGGGCCTGGGCAATGGCTCGGTCTCAGTAGGAGCTTGGTATGATGTCAATGTTTCGAGTGGGTGAAGCAGAGGAGGCAAAAATAGACATTTAGACATTTTTCCACTTCTGCCTTTTTTGAAAAGCAATATTTATAGCTCGGCACACAAACACAGGCGCTTTGTGAACCCGCCACCCATCGCGCTGCGGTGCTCAGCCTGCATGCTGCCCTGCAGATCCACTTGGAGCACCCCGGGGTGCTGGAGGATGGATCACTTGCAGCAATCTGGAGTGTGAGCCTTGACTTTGCTGTTAACTCTGAAGCCTAATGAGGGCTGTGACCGCGGTGTTTTCCCCAGCTCACCCACTGCTGGGTACCGAAGGGCTGAATCCTTGCCTTTAGCTTCATGGTCTGCTCTGTGCAATTTGGTAATGCTGGTAAATCAGTTTTAAGGTTGGAAATGCAGTTCTGCCCACAGAACTGACCCACTCAAGGGAAGGAAACCATCAATTCCATGTGGCTTTTGCTGTGTGCTCGTCTGCACTGAAGCTCAGGACCTTTTGTATGTTGCAATGGAGGGGATTGCAGGAAGGAGAACCCAGATGCCAGAATTGCTGTTTTTTAAAGTTGATCTTTCATCTGTTTCTTTTGCTCCTTGTCCCTCTAATTTCCCTCTTCCAGCTGAGCTTCTTGCTAGCACAGCAAGGGCAGGATCATGGCTGAGACACTGCTGGAGGTTTCCCAGCTCACAGCTAAGGGCGAATCCCTGCACCTCACACTCACAGTGCAGGGATCACTGCCTTTGGGTGCTGCCATCAGAGGGAAGCATTGGCTTCCCTGGGCCTTGCTTTGGTCCTACAATGGGAATCTACTGTGCCAAAAACAAGAGCTGAACAAAAGATTTGGGCACTTTTCTTCCTGGCCAAGTGAAAACTGAAGGTGTTTTCCCGAAGTTTTCTTGGTGCACAGTAGGTGCTTTCTTAAAGACCGAACAGTTTCTTGTTAGAAATCCAAAAGCCACAAACTGATTTTGGTTTGGTTCTGACCACAGATTTTCAGTTTTTAAATATACAAGATAAAAGATCTCTCCAGTGAGCCCAGGGAAGGAGAGCTACGCTGTCATGTAGGACCTTTGCTGTACTGGCATGAGGCTGCCTTACTCAGGCAGGACAGCACTGCCAATAAGTAATGGCTGCTCTAGAAAGTACTGGTCGTCTGTGGCAAACCTTGGCAGTCTCTGCAGGACTCCTGCTTGGTGGGGTTGCAGCCAGAGCTCCTGGGAGCACACAGGGCTGCACATGCTCCGTTGTGAAAAGATTTTCCCCCTCGGTGCTGGTTCCCTTTTTGCAGCCTCAGGAGATGGATGGCATTCCAGCTGCCCACAGGAATCGTCAGCTGAAAGCAGCCAGAAGTCTGAGGAGTTTATGAAAGCACATGTGCCTGCCTGCCATCCCATCCACAGCTTGTTGCTGCCGAGCAGAAAGGAGCTCCCCCTCCGTGTTATATCTCTTCAAGATGCTTTATTCCTTCACGTTCTTCCTGCAAAGACACTTGACTCTGTAGGCCCTTCAAGAGTGCATTAAGAGCTTGAAAAAAGAGCCTTACTTTGCAAAATGCAGCAGGTAGCAAGCCATGTGGGTGCTTACCTGCCTGGAGGCACAAAGGAGTGCAAAGGGAACAGGTCCTGCTGTTCTCCACCTGCAGCCCTGCCCTGCCAGCTTGGTTACCTCATCACAACACAGCATGAACTGCACTGGGAGCTGCCAGCCCTGTGCATGGACCAGGACCCCTGTGTGCCTCTGCAGCATGGCACTGAGCCCTGTGAGTCTAAGTTGCAGCAGCTCTACCGTGATACTCATCACATCACTCCTGTTTTCCTTCTAACCTTGCCCAGACCCAGCAGCACATTTCCTGGAAGATGCTCCAGCTCTCTCCACATTAAATTACTGTTGATGTCTCGGAGCTGGAAGCAGTGTCTGCTATTAGCTGGTGCTGTTAGCAGGGCCGTGGGGAGCTCAGCATGGTGGAGCTGAATGTAAGCTCAGAGAACAGAAACTCTCTGTGGCCGCCCAAGCTGATCTGGGCTGCTGGCCAGACTCCTTCAGGGGGATTAATGGAAAGTACAATGATGGTAATGAGAGCTATCCTTTCCAATGGAGAGCTAATCCACAGTGAGCAGGGTTCTAGACTTGCTGATTCACTCCCTAATGGATAAACAGGGATGCACCAGTGTCTAGATGAAATGATATGTGCAGGGAAAGGTGCTGCTGTGGATCGTGGTGGGGCCATGTGGACACATCAGCACACCTATCTGTCACTCTTGCATTGTAGCTTAGCATGCGGGAATGCATCCAGCTTGGGCAGGCTGCTCCAAATGGCCTCCAGCAATGGGGAGGTGGATGCTTGCAGCATGCAAATTCTGCTTTCCCCATGGTGATGCAGAAGGGTGGGTGAGAGGCATGCTTTCCCCTTTTGGAACTGATTTCCACCCATTAAAGAGGTTTTGTGGTGACGGTGGTGGGTTGAGGAGCTGAGTTGGTTCCTGCCCTGGTGGTTCCTCAACTGATGTCAGTGTGGCTGGTTGGAGGGCAGAGGCAGCAGCTCGGTGTCTCCTGGGGAATGGACAGGGCCAGAACAGAGAAGGGCTGTTGGTTTGGAGCTAAATGGGAAATCAGGAACCTTCCCAAAGCCAGAAACACACCTGGAGGTCATTTCCAACACTGCTTCATTGCCACAGCCTTCAAAGCATGTTTGGAGGACTGTTTTCTCTCACACTGTCCAACAACAAGTGATTTTTGACCTAACGAGCTGTTTTAGAAGGGAAAAAAAGTAGTTTAAGTAAATGCAAAGCTCAGTGGGAAGCTCTCCACTGCAGATGGCCATGGGGGGGTTCCTGGTCAGGCTGTGCTCAGCTCAGTAGGTGGGCTGTGAGTTTTCATGTATAAATGAACCCCACCCCAAGATGTGTCCAGACTGCGCTATCTAAGAGGCACCCAACAAGAGCCAGGTTCCTTTTTGATACCCCAAGAAGCACCACATGCAGGAAGTGCTGGTTTCCAACAGTCAGCACATCTCTCTGTGCCTCTTATCTGTTTATCTCCCAAAATGTACAGCGTGTGCAGCTTTGGGGATGTTTGTTGGAGCTCTGGAACAAAGCCTGCGTCCTGCAGGGTGCAGTCCAGGTTCACCGAGGTGAGAAGTGCAGCCTGCTCTTGCCTTTGGCCAATGCTACCCAGCAATGCAGTGACAGTGAGGGCTGGGACACGAAGGGATGAGAAAAACTTCCTACAAATTATGTCAGACCAGGGACTGGCTTAGGAGAAGTTTCACTTCTTCAAACAGCCAGCAGTTGGAATAGTTCCAAATGAGCTCTGGTGATGAATAAGCACTTTCAACCCTGGAAAAAGTCCTCCTCTCCCTCCCATCTCGCCACGTGGTCCTCCACAACAAATTAACTGCATTGCCCAAATTCCAGGCGAGTCACCCCGCCTTCCCCATGCCTGATGACTGGTGGCTTTTCTGAGGGACAAAGGTCCCCTGGGGAACACTGTGTGAGTAGCCCTGGGGAGGAGAACCCTCTGTACACTTCCAGCCAAAGCTGGAATGCTTTGTGTATCCCAGCAGCATCCAGACCAGGTCCCTTCCCTGACCAGGGACAACTAAATATCTCACTCATTTGTCACTCAGGCCACTGAGGAGATGTGTTAGAGGATGCTCTCTGCATGCATCACCCCACCCTGCAGCCATCCATGAGTTACACCAATGCACTTGCACAAACACTGCTAGGCTTGGTTGGTCTCCAAGTCTCTCCTCCTGCACTTTCCAGCTTCCATCTCTGCCTTTCCCCAACTTCTGCCCATTCATCTCACACCATTTTTTGCTTATGAACCAAGAGGATGACTTGCAGCTGAGGAAAGCTTGCAAAGACATGACAAAATTCAGACCTTTAGAAAAAGCAATCAGTGAGCATCTACATGCACTGCATGTACTACAACTGGAGGTGACTGAACACCGAGCTGTGGGCATTGCCTTAACAGGCAGAGTAAAGCAGAATGTCCATAGAGCAGCACATCTCTGATTGTACTGAGGCTAAAATTTGGCAGGAAAACACTCACAGAGAGTCACTCCCTGCCCCAAGTCCCAGCAGATGACTGTTTTCTTGCAGCATGCCTTAAGCATTAATGCTAAGGGATATTTTGGACCGAGAACTGGGAACAAATCCCAGCATGCTGTAGTCCTCATGAGAACTCCTGGCAAGCACTTGCTCTCCCCATACACCAAGATATTTGCAAGTCCCACTGAGCTGCCAGCTCTTGGGGCACAGCCATGGCCCCTCTCTGCTGGATGCAGCTCCCGGAGCACCCAGCCCACCTCATGCATTCACTGTGGGGTCACGCAGCCAAATGCCAGAGGTTTGCTCTATGAAACACAATCTCCTTCTGAAGCACGGTTTGCACGATGGGGATTAGTTTTCCTGCTGCCTTCTGCCAAGCTGCAGGTTTTGATCCATGCTGCGGGTTCGTGAGGTTGGGAGCTCCAGAGAAGAAGGGGAGGGTGGCATGGGCTGCAGAGTCCTCCTCCTGTTCCTGCCTTGCCCTGAGGGAGACTTCTACAGTTGCTCTAAGAGTCTGAAGGAAAATGTGTGTCTCAGTCTTAAAACCTGACCCGTTGTTCATAGAATCATAGAATGGCCTGGACTGAAAAAGACCACAGTGCTCATCCAGCTCCAACCCCCTGCTATGTGCAGGGTTGCCAACCAGCAGCCCAGGCAGCCCAGAGCCACATCCAGCCTGGCCTTGAATGCCTGCAGGGATGGGGCATCCACAGCCTCCTTGGGCAGCCTGTTGCAGTTGTTAGCTAAGTCCCTTCCATAAGTGGGTCTGAAGTCTTTCCGTCCATGATGGTGCAGAGCAGCCTTGTCTTTGGCAGTCCACAGGCTTTGGGTGCCATGGGTAAAAATGTCCACCCTTGGAGGGTGAATGCCCCACGTGGACATTCCTATGAAGCTGATGAGAAACTCAGCACCCAGCACTTGGGCCCAGACACAGGCTGTGCTTCAGGAGCTGTCTCTGAGAGCATCCCTGCTTTTGCTCAATGGAAAATTCATTAGCAACATATTTGAATGAGGCCCTGTTACGACACACACATGTGTTTCACAAACCAGAAGAGCCCCGTTGGGTTATATAGGATTTCATGATGCTATATAAACACAGGAGCAGGCGAGCTGGTGGGTGGTGCTGTCAGCATGGGGCTGCTCCGTGCGGCGCTGGCTGTTTTTCCTGTTACTGTTTTAGACTTCCTGAAGCTCTCGTTGCTGTGGCAGCGGGGCAGTTCTGCTTGCAGTTTGTGAATGAACACTTTGGTTTGGGAGGGAAGGGCTGCCTGGGTGGGTGCTCCTATGGTACAGGCAGGTGCCGCCCCACGGGAGCTCCTCTGGTGCATGGGAAGCTGTTTGCCTCCATGGTTTTAATTGCAAATTCCAATCAACTTGGGTACATCTCTTTTTCCATTATTTTTTTTCCCTCTGCAAGGTCCAAAGGTTCCCTTTATTAAGGGAAACAAAATCTGGGGCCTGAATTCTTTGCTTTTCCCAACAATTAGTTACATATTGACTTAACGAGCGCAAAAATGCTCTTTGCAATCCAATGTAAAGCCCTGTGGAGCCAGCAGCTCCTCCACAGCGTTTCCCAGTGCTGAGCTGAAGGATCGTGTCCTACACGGTCCTACATCAGCTCCCCATGTGCACAGCCGTGGGGTGCCAGGAGGGCTCAGCATGGCTCAGTGTGTGGTGGTGCTGAGCAGGGCTGAGTGGTGCTCAGCACGGGGACTTTGCAGGGCAGCAAGGGCAGCTCTGGGCCATGCCAATGGCAGCTCCGTGTTTGTGCAGCATTCACAGAGAGCACCACGGGGCGGTTGCATTACCCCGACCTTCTCACATTACGCAGCTTTTTCTTTGCTGCAAACTATAAAAAGCCAGTCGTGACCTTAAAACCGCAGCGTAGCTCCTGCCTTCACTGCAAGGGCCATTTCTTTGGACACGGAGGGCGGGTTTGCACGGCGGTGCAGTAGGGATAGGCTGCTACGCTCCCCTCCTGCTCCCCTTCCTTAGCAAAACGTTAGGCGAGACGAATCTGGATGCATGAGTCACCTAAGAGCAAACTTCCAGCGTTGCATAAGCAGAGGCCCTCAGAGGTGCTGCTGGGCGTGTGCTCCCCAGCCATGCTCTGCTAATCCAGATTTGCCTACGTCTGCAGATATTCATGGGCAGCGCTGGCTTTGACCCCATGGGAGGGTTGCCATCACTTCTGTATGGTTTATGCTGCCTCTCTCTTGCCCATCTCCTCCACTGATGTTTGCTGGTTGATTAGCTCTGTGGGGTGATGCAGATTCCCACAGGGCTCCCGTGTCTGTCCGTTGTGAGCCTGTGGCCACCAGCAGTTGGCCATTGTTGGCCGCAGTGGGTACAGCAGGAGCACTGCTGGTAGGGCAGAGCATGCGAGGATGAAGGAGGTGCAGAGTGGGGTCAATTGGTGGAAATAGCAATGGAGAACACAGGGTGTTGAGAACCAAAGGGTGGTAGGATGTTGTGCTGAGTCCTGTGAGTTCCCATGGGTTGGAATTGGTGGCATCTCTCGGAAATGAGCCAAAGAAACCAGAATTGAAATATTAAAGAGGTTTGCTAGGATTCCTCAGCTTGGGAAATGTCACTTTCTTGAACTCCTTCTGACCTGAATACAGATCAGGGTTCAGAGGAGCCCATCGGAGTGGGGGGGAGATGGATATCCTGGAGTGTAAGCCATGCTCCGCTATGCCCACTGCTGTGAATCACACACACTGCCTTTAAGGAGCAACAGCAAGAGGGTCTGAAAAAGGCAAAACTCAGAAATCCCAGGTTTCACCAAAAAAAAAAAGCCCAAAGAACTAAGAAGGAAACCAAGCTCAGGGTCCCCAGCTGGTTCCCACCAGGGACTGTTTCTCAAGATGCTGGAGCTGTGACACCACAAGACAAGCCAGGCTTGGGGTCGCTGACATCCTCTCCTTGTTGCCTCCTGTTTCTCCCTGGGCTGGCAGGACATGGCAGTGCTGTGCTGAGACATCTTCTCACTTCTCCATCACCCAGCTGTGTCCCCTTGGTGGTGGCACATGTCCCTCTGCTTGCCCACTGCCCACAGCACACAGTGCTCTGCTTTCAGCTCTTTCCAGACAAGTCACGGCTTCGTGCCTCACCACCCAGTTGCACAGAGTGCATTTCCCTGCCACCATCTGTCACAAAGGGACTTTCAGGGGGCCCTATGGTGCACCATTGCTCCCCAGACCTCCCAGCTGCAGCCCCCAACACTTCCATGAGTCCTTGCTTCTCCTGCAGCACAAGGAGGAAAGCTGCACCCCAAGCAGTGCTGGGTTATCTGTGCATCACATGCAGGGCCAGGACAGGCTGGGGCGGGAGATTAAATTTGTCCTCTGGGTAAAGCAGGACGTTGTGTGTCTTGTACAGCTCAGTGCAGGATTTTGCTCCAAACTAACTGCTTTTCCCAGGCTTAGCACAGCACACAACTCCTTTCCACAGCACTGGAGCAAAGGCTGGATGCTGGGAAGCCACAAGCGATATCTTGTGGCAGTAATTTGCCTCAGGTTGAACTGGCAATTTATATTGCTTGCTGCAGCCTCTGAGCACCA
Organism: Excalfactoria chinensis; assembly: GCF_039878825.1. NCBI lineage: Eukaryota > Metazoa > Chordata > Aves > Galliformes > Phasianidae > Excalfactoria > Excalfactoria chinensis. The sequence goes on from NC_092841.1 coordinate 2,003,363, forward strand.
TCTGTGTACTAACACTGGGTTAGTCAAGTGTAGTCACTGATATTCTTCTGTACCATCATCATTGCAAACCCTGAACCCCAGGTAGGAGCACACCCACACTCAGGTCAACATCTCTGTTTTTTCAGCTTCTAAATAAAGGGAGGAGAAGGACACCACAAGCACAAAGAGAGTTCATGTTGTTTGCTGAGGATGGAGGCAGCGGAAGATGTACATGAACACTGGTGTGCAGTTCTTGATCTCAAGGGAAATTTGGTGTGGACTCAACACTTAGCAAGTTCTCCTGCTGGGTGGGTTTCCATGGGTTGGTTGTGCTCCAGAGCCCATTCTGTTACTGGAGAACTCCGGTCTCCTCTGAAATTCACCTCTTCCTTTCTTCTTACAAAGTGTCTTGAAGTGTCAGCTGAAAATATCCTGGCAGGATGTGGAGTCTGAAGAATGCTTCAGGGTGGCTTCATTCATCTTCATCCCTGGGAGATGTTACAGCACCAGTTCCTCGGTGTGGAGCTAGGGGGAGGTACCGTCTTTCACATGAGATGAAATCAGGATCCTTGGGACCCTAAAAAATTCTAAGATGCTTTTTGCAAGAACGGAGATGTCAGACTGTTTGCATGGCTAAATGTCTGTGCACCTTCCCAACAGTCTGTCTCTCAGCTCTGGGCATCCTGTAGCATTAGAACATCCACCTCTCCAATGATGTCTGTGCTTTCTCTGAGCATTGCTGCAGGAGAGATAGCAGATCCAGTATGCTTCAGCATCTGGGATGAGAGATACTAATTGCAGGCATGAATTCTGTGGGAGATTTCCAGGGACAGGAGCAATGATTCACTAAGCTTTTCCCTTCGGTGTCATGACCCACCCATGTCACAACGGGCCATAGAACCACCAGCACTTAATCCAGTTGAAATGGAAGCATCTCCCAGCTGGAGTTGTACTGCCCTCATAACAACTGGGCCTCAGCCAGTCTCACCAGGTCTCCTGCAGGGGGCTGACTTTCATGGGGGGGAATTTCTGCACAAGGATGGCAATACAGGGAGTGTGCAGTGCTGGGAGGTCCTTCCTGGTGTGCAGGGCACTGGGGCTGAAGGTGAAGGACTGGTTAGCAGGGATGCAAGGACTCCTGCATGTGAGATAGGATGGGATATTTGGAGAAAGTCTATGAGGCTTTGGGCTGGAGCAGTGCTGCTGCAGGTAGCAGTAATGGCAGAGGTGGCAACCACGTGGCAATGTGGGATGGGAGCCGCTCAGGTCCTGGTGGCAGCCCTCAAGGGTAGAACTCCATCTGCATTCATGTGAGGACCCCTCCAACCCATTATTTTATCGCTTATGCCCTCCTGGCAAACCTCCTTTTCCTCCAGAACCCCCAATTTTGTCACACAGCCATTTAATCTCATGCACAGGAAGAAGAAAACAACCAAAGATACCCTTGTTACGTGTTGCAGTCTAATTCACGGGCTCTTTCCACTGTAGTGTTGCTGCTTCACACCTAAGGCTTCTTGGCTTGGATTTTCTCTTTCATGAGGCGGTCTCAGGGGAGGAAGCTGTTGGGTAATACAGCCGTTTGTTTTGGCGGATGCATGCGGGTGCTGGCCCTGCAGCCTTCCTGAATGCACACTCAGACATCAGCTGCTCTGTCCAAAGGGCCGGATCTTTCACCTTAACAGAAGGCTGGTGGAAATAACAATGAGCAAAGGCACTAGCTTGCTGGCATCTGTGTGACCTGCCAGCTGGGAGATGCAGAAAGGGGACAGGAAGGGGACACCTGTCCTCACTGCAAATCTTTCTCCTTAAGCACTGTGGAATAAGACACCCCAGCATCTTCACAGACCTGCAGAGCTCTCATCTCACAGCTCATCACTTTTTGGGGTAGGTTCCCCACCTCATTGCACCAGGGGTGGGGTGCCAGGGGCACCTTGCACTCGTTGCCAAGGTCCATTGGTGAGGTCCCCTCTTGCCTGGAGTCTCCCCAAGATGCTGCATGACTAACGCATTTACAACACTGCCCACACCTCAGGATGGTATTTCAGGGCCAAGGGATCCAATGAACCCGAATGAATGGGTATAAAATACTGATGAGACGCGTCCCTCCCTTGCAGGTGCTGGCAGGGAGCTTGGAGGTTTCCATCATCTGCTGACCCTGCGGATGGTGCTGTGCTGTTATCGTGCTGCTTTTGTGCTGAGATAAGCGAGCTGCATTCAGCCCTTCCAAGTGACTGTGTGACTGTGTTAGCTGCAGACAAACCAGAGCTGGTTAACACTCTTCTGTCAGAGGTTTCAGCAGGATGGCTCTGATCAGATACAGGGTTTAAGTCACGTGAACTCTCACAATCCCTTCTTTCTCTGTGTTTTCTCCTTTCTCCTTCCTGTGTGTACACAGAGATTTTCTGAAGGTGTTTTCACCGTGTTGCACAAAACCATTCCAACTAAGCCCTGGTGCCTTCAGCTGGAATGTTTGGTGCAAGGCAGGGCCCAAGGCAGACCTGCCCATCCCATCATTGGAGCCTTTTCCCTCCACGAGACCCAGACTGCTGCTCACTGACAGCTTTGGAGCTCAGCACAGTGTCGCTGATGACAACTGGAGCAGAACACAGAGCTTTCTCTGGAACCCTTCTGTAAGGGCAGTTCATTTTTTCACCTGACTTCTGAGCAGGGAAATCCTGTTGTTACATGACTGAATAGCTCCATGCTTGGATATCTCCCCTTTGGATTTCCCATGCTGTACCACTGTCTGAGGTGTGTCTGCAGGGACAACATCATTCTTCTGCTTCCTGTACATGAGATGAGACAACCACCTCTGCCATAAGTTGATCTGTGGCTGATGGGATGCTGTCGTGAGTGATGCCCCAACCCCAGCAGCGGTACTGCACAAGAACCTTGCCTAATATACAACACCTACAGTTGTCCCAAAGCCTGGGAAGGTTCCAAACCCTTAGAAATCACCTTCACCATGTGATGAGTTTGGTGGCTCAGCTCTGGTGTTGGAGATAATGGCAGTGAGTATGGCAATGTTCCCATGCATCTGGTCAACCTGTGGGTTGAGGAGGATTCAGAGCAGCATCCACGGCTGCAGGGAGCAGGCAGGAGGGGGCTTCTCAGGTGAGACAGGCAATGCTTGGGATGGTTTCATCCTGTGCAGCACCAGGAATGAGCTGGCACATCCCAGGTGATGTCCTCGTACATTTGGCTGAACTCGGGGCCACCACTCCCTCAGGTGGCAGAGACCTTTGGAGGCTCATAGCCCATCTCTGAGACATGTAAAGACACATGAATCACAGCCAGGGTGTGACCCTGAGCATCACCGAAGGCCCTGCACTTGCTGTGACACCTCCTGGCTTTCTCTTTCCCCGTGACACACTACAGGGATGTGTCACATACATGATGACGTGGCTGTGAGTCATGGTGGCATCGGGTGTCCCTGAGGTGGGGCCATGGGCTCCTACCTGGGCTCCAGCTGCTTTCTCCCTGTATAAAGTGGCCACTGGTTTGGATCTGCAAAGAGTGGCACAGACCCAACCAGGGTCTGCATTTTTGGTAGGTGGAGGTGTGTGAGTGTCTGATTCCATGCAGGTCAGGGGAGAGAAGCACATGGTTTGCACCTCGCAGGGGGAAAGGAAACACTTTTTGCAGTAGTGCTCCAGATGAGCAGAAGCCAAATACACACCTTTTGAACTAGAGCCTCTCCAAGTACATAATGAGTTCAAACTTTATAGTATTTTCAACTCTGAAGTGAATTTCTACATTATTTCTATTTGGGATCCTTTGGTGCTTTGCAAAGATCTCTCTTCACCCCCCTGAGGCTGGTCCTGCTGGGCACATAGGGGTCAATGATTGTGATCACAGCAGGATTGGGACCCCCAGCCATGGAGACACCCACTGGGTAAATCTGTGCACTGTGCCCATGGGAAGATGCTGCTTTAATGCACGGAGAGATGAATTACTTCTGATTTATCCATCACAGAGCTGAATGTCTCATCACTCTCTCCTGGAATTGCAATATAGCTCCTGGAAAGAGACAGGCATCTCCATCCAGCTTTTAGCCACCTCCACCCCTAGTGGTTTGCTCTGCCCTTGGGGCTGCTCCATTCCCAGGGTTGTTCTCCAGACTTTTGGCACCACATCCTCCCACTCCCAGCACTGTTTGGCTGATGGGACAGCATCCCAAGCATCCCCAGCCTGTTTTTGTGATGCCATACATCACCACTCCCCCTATCCAGGCATCCCAGTGGGAGCAGTTAGGTAGGGGAAGCAACAAGGAAAGCCCTTGGCTCTGCAGGAATGCACTAATTGCTGCTGAACAAAAGCTGCTTCTGTGTGTGAGCCTTGGCCAGCCCTGCGTGAACGCTCCCAGTGTTTTCTGTTTGGGTTTAGCACACACTCCTCATGTATTGGCAAATGACTTTGATTTATCTTTTCTTGTGCTGTTCTGTTAAATGGCATATTCTGGCCATGCCAAGAACTCACCCTGGTGCACTCAAGGAGAAAACATCTTCCCCCCCTCTTCTTCTTTTTAGATGGAGAGTTTCTTGCTGTGCTCTACCTTGAGTGGTGCTACCAGGCAGCATTCAGCTGCAGAGCTCGCTTTGGAAGCATCTGGCAGCTGCCAAAGGGAGCGCTCCCCTGGTGCCTGGTATTTCTTAACAAGAAGTCCCCAGCTGATGCCTGCTGTCATGTTTACCCAACTCCCCGGCGGATGGTGACTCAGCTGCTCTTTGATTCCTGCAGCACTTTCTGCTGAGGTGGCATTATGGCCCTTATCAGCCCTAGCCTGATGGGCAGGCACAGCACTGGCGCCTGCGTGCATCCCCTGTGTGACGCCGGGCTGCCGCGCTCCCAGGGCACCCTGAGCTGCTCCCTGTGCTACAGCAAGCAGCCCCTGCACAGAGATGTGCTGCAAGGCTCTGGGTGCCAGCCTCTCACCCCAGCCCTGTTACCAGGACGTGTGTCCTTGCAGCAGGGATGGATGGACAGAGCGATGCGATCATTTGTTCCTTTAAATAAAGTTGAGCCAAAGCAAGGGTGAGGCAGTGCAGTGTGAGCAGTGCTGGAAGTGCTCACTGTCATTCCTGAACAGCAGAGAGAAAGCAGCAGAGTGTGCAGGAGACAGAAGTGGCACCGATGCTGGCACAGCTCCGGAGCCCTCACGGTGCGTCTTTATACACTTGGCACTTTACAAACCATCCAAACAAGATGTCTCTGGCCCTGAGGACAGTTTTTATTGCAGGTGGGGCCACCTAACAACGTCCATCATGGTTTTATTTGATTACAATCTTGATGAAGCACGGCCATTAAGGTTTACATTTTCCGTGCCATGTGCCATCTCCCTTTTCTATTCTGGATGATTTCCAGGGATGGGTTGTACCCATCTTACATCTGACCATGTCTCCTTTTAAGCTCATCACCCCCGGGCAGGGATGGAAAATGCAGAGGAAGGGAGGAAGGGTGCAGACCATTTTCTGGCTGACTGGTGGCAGAGCAAACCTAAATGCAATGAATCCTGCAGTGCTACAGCACTGTGTCTGCACCCAAATCAGCCCTGATGAATGTAGGGGATGGGTCTTTTCTCCCTGGGATTAATACAGAAATATCTGCCAGCAGCTGGAATAAGCTGCAGGAATCCAAAGATAAAGATTTAGCTGCAGGATGAGGAGGAAGATGCTCAGTGGCTGAGGCAGAGCAGATGTGTTGGATGGATGGCAGGAAGGCACCAGCCTGGCCTGGCTTCACTCAAGTTCATCCTGACAAATGCAGCCTGGCAGGAAGGGATAGAAAAGCAGAAGATCTGCACAATGAGCCTGTTGGGGTTTGGTACTTAATAAGTCATATTCCATGCAGAGGGGAGTGAGGATGGAGATCTCAGAGCCTTCCTTCAGCCTTATCGTGCCAATGTTCAGGACAGGAATACAAAGCTGGGGAAGCAAAGGCTCTGCTTCTGTCCTTTGTAGCTTACCTGTGGGCACAGCATTTTAATATCAGACCCCTGAATAATTGTTCTCAGAATAGAGACAGACAATTGAGCTGGGTCTGTTGTGATGGGACAAGGGGAGATGGTCTCAAACTAAAAGAAGGGAGGTTTAGGCTGGATATAAGGAAGTTTTTTACATTAAGGGTGGTGAGGCAGTGGCACAGGTTGCCCAAGGAGGTGGTGGTGCCCCATCCCTGCAGCCAGCCAAGGGCAGGGGATGGGCTGTGAGCACTGATGGAGCTGTGGGTGTCCCTGCTCAGTGCAGGGGGTGGGACCAGGTGGCTTTGGGGGGTCCCTTCCAACTCCAACCACTCTGTGGTTCCAATTTTCCCTAAGAAAGATCAGGTTAATTGAAGTTGAATGTGCTGATTCCAACCACATTTTCCAGAAGCAAAAAAGGAAGTTGCACTGTTTCACTTGGATGGTATTAAAACTTCAGCAGAGGGAGAATATTTCATTCTGTAACTTAATTTTGTGTAACGTAGGCTTTAAATTTTAATACATTGTCTTTATAGTCTGTATAATTCCAAGTGGACATAGCACATAATTCATGAAATACATAGGAAGGAAAGGAATGATGAAGAGTCAAAGTACACATGGAAGAGAAAGGAATGGTATGGGATAGCCAGCATGGGAGAGGGTCCTGCCTGACCAACCTGGTGATGGCTTGAAGGCCGTGGCTCTGAGCAAGGAGTTTGCATCAAGCAACAGCTTCACCACCAACTAATTGGATTTGATGGTGAGCTTATTCCATCAGGACTGCTGTTGACTTGGCCAGCGTTTGCCAACAAGGCAAGGTGAACACATGTGGTTTAGTGCCGTTATTCAGAAGTCCTGTTGCTCTATAATCCTACAGCGCTGTTACCTGAGAAAATCATTTAGGCTTTAGGGTCACACTGGAGTATCCACTATGCGGCCCCGTGGCCACCTGCAGCCCTGGGGGAAGCCTTGAGAAGAAAAGTGTGCTTCGTTCTCAGCATCCTCAGCACGGTTCTGAGAAGGATCAGAACTGCAAGGCTGTGGGGTGGAACCCCAGGGCAGCACAAAGCAGCTGTGGGTGCTCTCCCACCATCTGCATCATCCCAGAAACATATGAAGGAAGAAAACACTTTCGGATTTCTAATAGCAGCCTCCTGAGTTAGCTGAACAGGTTTTGCTTTATTTTTCTTTCCTTCTCCACAAAAGGCTTCATTGTGTCCCAAAGTGGTTTCCTTTCCAAAAATAAAAAAAAAATAAAAAATATATAAATAAAAAGGGTTTTGATGGAAAATATCTTATTAAATTGAAGTGAGGCCAAGAAAGAGGAATGAATAAACCCTGAGCAACAGTGCATGGGAGGAGATATATCCCCCCTGGGAATGGGCACACTGCGTCCCCAATGGGTGTTAGCAACTAAATCTGCTTCGCTCAGCAGCTGGAGCGTAGGGACTTTAGATTGAGTCTTTTTGAATATCCCTTGGCTTGTTTTCCTTAAAGGAAGGAAAGATCTTAATTCCAGCATTCCAGCCCGGGTCCCAGAATAGTCAGCTCTAAGAATAGCCCGCTGCATTGGGGCAGGATGTGTGGGGAGGGAAAAGGGCTGGGGAGGTGTGAGGTGCTGGCCTCAAATGGTCAGACCTCACTGCTGTGTGACGGGTTTAGTTCTGACATCAGGCTGCCAGCCCTGCAGCATCTCTGGTTATGTTGGTGGGCTTGGGGCCGTGGGAGGTCCCTTGTGCTGTGAGGTGGCATCACCTGAACACTTTGGGTCCTATTAGTCCCCTTTTGTGGTCACCTTGTCATGCTTTCGTAAGCAAATAAGAGGTTTAAAAAGCAGTCTTGGAGTGGGAAATGGGTTCCTGGTATAGCCTTATGACCCCAGCACTTGTGGCTTTAAGTATTTCTCCTAAAGCCACAAAATACTTTGCTTTCACAGAACTCTTAATAAAGCAATAAATCTGACAGCTCATGCAGGTCCTTCCACCCTCATTTCCTTTCTTTCAACACTGGCATAGGAGTGTAATTGTCACAAGTCATACACACCCCAGAATCCAGGAGCTCTGTATCTCCAGGCCAAGCTCATGGACAAGTCCCCGTGGGACACAGCCTGTCTCACCCATGGGTAAAGGCGTAGAGCAGAATTAGTCCCTGCCATGAAATGCCCAAATGGGTGAATGAGCAGCCTCTCCTTTTACAGCCCAGTGTTACAACGGTGGAGATTTATGTATATTCAGTTGGGTTTGAAAAACATTGGCCTGACACCATGCAAAACTCCCTGGGTTTGGCCATCGCTCATTCTGTACTTTGGGCTTTCCTCAAGTAAAACCCAGGGTGGGTGTAGCAAAACCACACAGCCCCACATCTGAAGTATGGCTTGCACGTAACATGGAAGACCCCCAAGAGTTGAACTGCATCCTTTGGAAAGAGGGAAAAATAACGTGGAAAGATATGTGCTCCACCAGGCTGCAAACCTGAGACCATGTGGAACTGTGGTTGGGAAAATCAGGCTGGATAGTCAAGATGATGCCAAAATATCAGCTCCAGAAGGTTTGGTCCAACCAGGCTGCCTCCTACCTGCACTGCTGGCACTCGTGGGGAGCAAACTCTGTAAGGGAATTGGAGCAGTCAAAGGGTTTCAGCCTGTGATGCTCCTGCCCGTATTTTCAGCCCCAGCTGCACAGTGTGGTTGGGAAAAGAAGGATGTGGAAGCGCCGTGTCCCACTGAGCTCTCTGGCCATCCCTGCACAAAGAAGAGCTGTAAGCAAGGCGACTGCTAAATCCCTTAATCCATTAGTGTGTATTTCATGACGTGCTGCAGATCTTTTCTGGGTATTTTTCCCTTTGGCATCCTGCACCTGGTTTTATCTATTTGCATCGTTCTGTGGTGGAATCTGAGCACTTGGTTGGGCTGGCAGGAGGATGTCTGTGTGCCTGGCCATACCAGTGCTTGGAGGTGGATGTATTCCTGTTAGCGCTCTGCATCTGCAGTCAGAAAGCATTTATGTGCTCTATGCCAGCACACGTTGGGTGAAACATCCTCAGGGTTCAGGAAGAACCTCTGGGATTTAGAGCCCATCAGTCCATCCCTGCAGCAGATACTTCACACTGTGAGCGGACCATGATGTTCCAAGGATAAAAACTGCATGTAATGTGAGATGAGGCATCAGGCAAAATATTTACGTAATGAAATCTTCATGATGGTGCTAAAGGTCTGCGGTGGGGCAGGCAGCAGGGGAACGCTCCTCTTGCTGTGTATAGGAGCAGATAGGTAATGAAACACACAGCGGCAGAGAACATGGTGTTTCTATGAGGAAGTGAAGATTCCTGCTCTAGATTCAGCCCAGTGCTCAGCCAAGTGAGTTTGGCTGTGTTGGTGTCCTTACCCAGCAGCTAGACTGGGTAACGCCAGCCAGCTAGACCAGCTCCTATCACACATCGCACATCGGAATGGCTCTGAGCTACCCCTGATTAATGCTTATCAGAGCTTTCAGTGGCCAAATCTGATAAAAGGAAATTTCCTCTGGAGATAGACAATCCCTTCAGCTACCAGGAGATACGGAACAATAACAGCAGCGTGGAATTACTGCTTTGTTGCAGCAGAAGTCACTACAGGTGAGCTCTGTGCTAAAATCAGCCCTGCTTAGAGTGGGCTTGCACAGACTGCAAGGTGGCTGGAAAACCCAAGCAACAGCGACTTGTGTCTGCAGTGCTGAGCTCTGGCTGCGGCGATGGGAGGTCCCAGGGTGGGGTGTGCAGATGGCAAAGGGCAGGCAGACCCTGTGAATTTGTCACCTCTGCAGCCAAGTGCACCCGGAGCCCAGTGAGGCAGAGGGCATGGGATGGGGGATGTGATGTGGGCTGGAGGAACCCTTCTTGCTGCCTGCACACAGCCTCAGCACTGGGTATTGCTGCTGGAGGAGCAGAGCTTCCTGGCTACTTCCATAGTGGGACTGCCTTCAGCCCTCACCGTTTCCTGAGCAGACAGAACCCCAAGGTTGCTCCCATCAGCTCTGGAGACTCCGTGATCCTTTCTCTGTTAAACAGGAGCCTGAATATGACGACAGAAAAAGAAATACAAAAATTCTCCCTCCCCTTTCCTGCCCGAGGCCTTGCCAAAGCAATAAAAAGCTTTAAACAATAGCCAATGACATGAGCCAGTCCTTGAACAGCCTGCCAAGATTCACCTTAAGAAAGTAGGTCCAAAAATAAACATGGACCTATAAAGAGCCCCACAGACTTAAAGATAGCCTTCCCATTGTGCTAATTGCTTTCACATCTGGCTCAGAAATGAAGAGTGTGTATGAGCACAGAGAGGCCACCAATAACTCAGTGCAGCTAAGCACAAAAGCATGTGCCTAGCATTAATCACACCAACCATCTATTTCCACTCGGCAGATCTCAGATGCTCGGGCTTAATTTTAGGTTTGTGTTTAAATTGTGCTGAAATGTTGGGGCTGGCGGCGATGTTAACGAGCAGCACATGGTTAAATGCTTTCATGGGTGGGATGCTTCAAGGCAAACGCAGAGGAGCAGAACTCATCTCAGTTCTTCACCCTCCATCAGTTGCACAGCCATGTGCAAGGTTGGCGCTCAGTGGTTTCTGCCTGGGTTCCTCAAAACAAAGCAGCCCTGGGGTGCTGGGAGATGCACCTTGGGCAAATCCAAGGCTGCCCATTGGCATGGGGTGCACAAAGCTGTGGTTTCCTATGTCATTCCCTGCATGCCAAGGAGATGGCCAAATGGCCAACTCAAAACGGGACCTCCTGCAAATATTCCCCTTTTATTTCCTATGGCAACATGGGTGCTGCTGAGAACACCCCCAGTAAATGGAACCATTAGGTTTTACCAGAGGAAAGGCTGTGAGGAGATGAGTTATCTGCACCCCAACCTTGTGGGAAAGGAGCTGTGGTTCAGTGGTTGTGAGTCATCCCGAGAGCTCAGGGAGGGATTTGTAATGATTTATTCATGCCACTGTTATTGTTTAGAAAGCTCGCTTGTGCTGCTACGGTTAACCTAAATAATTCATCGATCAGTCTACTTTCTAATCTTGATCGGCTGCTCTCTTTATGAAGAGCCTCGAGGTGAAGATCACCAAAGAGGCAGTTTTCCGTGCTTGATACCTTTAGAAAGCAGAATTTGGAGGTTAGTTTGCAGCAGGCCTGGCCTTGCTGAAGGCCTAAGGATGGAAGCGGTGTTCAGCAAGGCAGGGCAGGACCTGAAGTTTGATTTGGCCCCTCACTACAGCCTGCCCTTGTTCAGCTGTGGTTGGTGCAGAGCTACAGCTTGAGTTCCCTGATAGGAATGTCAGGGCTTTGCTAAGCTGAAAGTCAGGGTGGAAAAGGAGATGGGAACTCTGGCAGAAAACGTAGGTTGTAGGAAAGCAATCACTGACCCCTCTGAAATGTGACAACGTGCGCACAAAGCACAAGATTCTCTCACATCATTACCGCTGATTTGTGCAAAGTATTTGGTTTAAGGCTCACACCTCTGTCAAAGCAGCAAGGTATGTACAGCAGGCTTCAACCTCGGAGCAAGGTAAGGTTTCACAACACATGTTTTTTAGCAGTTTTTTCTATGAATAGCTCCTGTGTGACAATGCGGGATGGATCTGCACGTACACATTAGGTGTTTTCTCAAGGCTTCCCTATGAGGGTCACCTGCACTGCAGCATCAACAGGTTTGCTGTTGTTGCAGAGTTCATCCCACTTTAAAATAGACCAAAGGAGAGGACTCTGGTCCTGTTGGGACCACATTTTTGTAGCTGTTTAAGGAAACCAAGGAAGTGACTAAAAGGAGCTGCAATTAGCCACAAATTTGAACTTGGCACCACCCCCTATTTAGGGGAGGACATTTGCCTTGCTGTTCACCTGCAGAGTGCAGAAAGGTTTCTACAAGCATGGAGGAAGGACATGAGTTCCTCTGGCGGAGGAAGGGCATTGAGCCCCAAATGTTCTCCAGTGGCTGTGCAAGTCCAGAGCCATCTTTCTCCTTGCCCAGCTGCTCAGCCTCCTTTCTATATCCTTCATGTTTCCAACCTGCAGCCCTCCTCCTGCAGGTCCCACCTCTGGCACAGCAGTGAGAGGTTTGGCAATGACCAGAACACTAATTTCCCAACAGCCACGTGCAGAGAGCAAAGAATGACAAGACTCATCTCAAGAGCCCCTGGCCCTCCATCTTTCATGCTCAACCACAGTTGTCACTGGAGCTGAATCCCAGCAGAACCCTGGGAAGAGCCACCAATTTCCCATCCAGATGGAGTCAAGAGCAGGAGCTGTGGGCTGCAGCTTGTCCTTAGAAGCCAGCCTTGCTCTCACAAGTCAATCAGATCTTGAAACCTGTTGGGATCCTGAAATAGCCCTGGGCCAGGTGGAGCACCCCTTCAGCATGACAGCACAGCACACACCACACCTGCTCTATTTATTCCTCAATTCTTCACGAATTGATGTGTCTTTGACAAGGTATTTGTAGACAATAGGTCTCTTTCAGGCAGATACTGTGAAGGACAGAGAGGAACACCCAAACCAATGTAATTGGGCAATGCTGTGTAGCTTCTGACAGATGCTATAAGAAATCTGGATGTGGATATTTTCAGAAGGGTGGCTTCCGATCCCAGCTTAGTGCTACATTGATTTGCATTCAGAATGCAGAGCTGTGACAGAAAGACTACAGTAGATTTAGTGCTTGGGTATCCAAACCCAACTCACAGCAGGGAGTTGGAGCTCAAAGATCTTCAAGGTCCCTTCCAAACGAAGCCATTCTGCAACTCTATGATCGATTCTAAACGTATTCCCTATAAGTCCAGTTCAGATGAACCTGTGCTGGGCCCACAGCACCAGCCTCACACTCCCACCTTCATTTTCTGTTTTGCTTCTGAGCTAAAACGGTCACAGCTTTGGGACAAATGATGTTCTCACATGTCCATCAAAACTGGGGGTTCCCCATGAGAACCTGCAATGGTGGCTCAGTGATACTCACCAGTTTGCTGTTGTTCTCCAGGAAGCTCCTGCCCTGCATGCTTCACCATCTAATTACAGCACCATTTAATTATTATTGCTCAATTTCAGTAAATGCCCCAAGGGCAGCACGGTGGCCCACAGCAATGAATGGCATCCTGCAGGGCATGCAATAGGGATGGGTGTAGGGCTGTTGTAGGCTGTGTGTGTCCCTGCTGATCCAAAGGAGCCTTGATGTTCTTGGGGTTTCTCTACCTGGTGCAGCTGTAGAAAAGCAGCTTTTGTGCTCAGCTTTTATTTCAGTTTGATGAAGATGATTCTTCACCCTGCTAAAGCAAGACGTGTGTTTAAAGTGAAATCAAAGCGTGCTGAGCTTTGTATACACAAAGCAGTTGGATGGGATCATTTATGACGTCAGGTCTTTGGCAAGGCTTTCAGCTCACGAGATGTCATAAAGCATTTTGGTATAGTCCCTGTCCGATGCTGAGATCAGTGGGAAAATGAGGAGAAACTGAAAAAAAAGCAGAAGAAAGGACAAAAGTTTCAGCCTGAATATTTGGTGAACCATCCACCTTGCTGACAGTTTGTCAAAGCAGCGAAATAGAGCAGCAGAAAAGGTTTCCTCTGATAAAATCATGACACAAGGCTGGGCCAGAAGCACCAGCACTGGCACTGTGTTGTACAGTGAAGGCATTGGTTTGCCCATCAAGGACACTGGGGCACTGGGCAGCCCAGGGGTGGCACTAGGATGCCCAAGGACAGCACTGAGTTGCCACTTGTGAGCCTTTGTGTTGCCCGGTGGTGGGATCAAGTTGCTCAGCAAAGTTACTAGATAGCCCGGGGCTGGCATTGGGTTGTCTATTAAGGGTACTTAGGTTGTCCAGTGGCTGTCCTGAGCTGCCCAGGGCCAGCACCAAGTAGCCCAGGGCCAGTAGTGACTCAGGTCCAGTACCAAGATGCCCAGTGACAGCAGTAGGTTGCCCAAGGTAGGCACTAGGTTGCCCATCCTAGCACTGGGTTGACCAACAGTTATTTGGCCAATACAAAGTTGTCCAGTGATGGCAGTAGGTTGCCCTGGGCAGGTATTACGGTGCCCATCCAGAGCACTGGGTTGCCCAATGCCATCACCAGGTTGCCATAGCAACTGCATAAGGTTGCCCACGCAGAATTCAGTTGTGGGGAGCCCAGTGTCCATAGCAACGCCCCTCCTGGTGCCACTGGGGGCAGCTGGATGCTGGGGATGCTGCACACCCAGTGCTGCTGCCACTGAGTTTGACAGCACAGCGGCGAGGCACAGCCCACAGGCACCTCCTGAGCACCCACCTGGGTTACTGAGGGTGAGCATATGCTTTGACTGGGAGGGGTGCTAGAAGGCAGATATTTCTCATAACTCCCCCCGCTCAGCACATGGATGACATCTGTTGTACTCAAAAGGATGTGCTCAGGTGGTGGGGGGTGCAGGATCTGATGTCTTTATGTCTCCTATGCGCCTCTTTTTAGGCTTCTGGGTAGGAAATCGTGAGCTGTTACTGGTCCTGCCCTTTGTAGAGGTGGTCTTTAAAGTGAAAAAACACTCTCTTTCTCAGAGATGTTATGATTTTAAATACGAGCCAACCTCTCAGCTTGCCTTCAGAAGCAAACAGCTCAGGGCAGCCCAAGAGGAACAGCTAACCCTTCAGCTGATTGCTTGCATCGATGCTTTGCTCTAGGATAAAAGCAAGTTCATTGCATTTGAACATCCCATTTCTTCCTTTGCAAGTCAAGGGAGATAGCTCTTCTTTTAGGGTGAAATAGGTGTGGGGTTTTTTTCAAACATGAGAAATCCTGCACAGCCCAGCTGGCCTGCAGGTCCTTGCTTAAGCATTTGATGCCAGTGAAGGTGCAGGGATGAGGATGCAGCCCCTTGCCCAAAGATCTCACTGGGTTGGGGTTGGTAGCAGCTGTGTGTCCACAGGATGCAGCTATCGGGCTGGCAATGGAATTTTTAAAGAGAAACTCACATCTGGAGCACTGTAAGATCAGCAGGTCTGCCGGCCAAAAGAAACAAAGGAGGAGCAGGGAATCCAGTTTCATTGGAATGACAGACAGATTGAAAATGAAGGCATAATATCCGCCATTGTCCTTAGTGCCATGATTTATTTCTTTCTCCTTCTCAAGTCCTGACACTTGATATTAACAATGACGGCAAATCCCAGTATATGCAAATGCTCGGGATGCTGTCTGAAGGGATTTGCTTTTGAGAGGTCAAAGCCTGTGTGGGCACTGCCTGGGTGCTGTGCGTGTGGCTGTTTGTATTACAAGTTGCACATCTTGCTGCAAGAAGTGAGAGTCTTTTCCTCTGCCTCCTTGCTATGCAGGACCCGGACTCAAAGAGCGGTGCCATGGAGCTCATTGGCTCACCCTTATCGGCGGCTCACGCCCACGTGCGATCAACCCCCAACAACGTCCTGCCTGCCATCAGCACCATGACTTCCAGCTACAAGAACCGTTTCCCCTACTACCCCTTGCCCCAGTCACTCAGCCTGCCCTGGCTGCCCAGCTCCTACTACAGGACGGCTACCAACCACCCCATGTTGGCTCCCTTCTCCAGCGGTTCCCACGGGCAGGGGCAGGGGCTGCTCCCCAGCAAGATGCTCCCGTTCGTGTCCAACAGGACATCCCTTTTCACCCGCTACACCCCGGACGACTGGTACCGCTCCAACCTGACCAACTACAGGGAGTCGGAGACCTCACGGCACAACTCGGAGAGACTCAGGGTTGACACCTCCCGCCTGATCCAGGACAAGCACCAGCAGACGAAGAAAACCCAAATGGAGAGCACCAAGAACCTGGGAGAACGGGTCAATGACATTGAGTTCTGGAAGTCAGAGCTCTGCCATGAGATGGATGAGATGATTGGGGAGACCAACGCGCTCACGGACATGAAGAAGCGACTGGAAAGAGCCTTGGCAGAGACTGAGGCCCCTCTGCAGGTGAGCCCCGAGCTGCTGGAACATCTGCAGCCATTCAAACGTCTCATTAAGTTTCATTGGAGCTCCGTAACGTCTAGAAAGTTTTTACTAAGAGACCATTAGTTAAGTTAGCAATAAACAAGCCCCTCGCCATCTGCTTACAGCTCCTATCGGCACATGCTGAGCGCATCAGAACACTATTTGCTAAACCAAATATTTTTGTAAGCTGTATATCCAAAATCTCAGATTGGGATGAGAAAGCCCATGTCTTGCTATGAGAATCGGGTGAGGTCAGCATTCAGCTCTACAGAGCTCCCCATATCCAGCTGTGGGTGCGCAGGGCCATGCATGCTCCCTCGTAGGATTCAATGCTGACGTTGCAGCTTAGCTGCTCAGTGCCAGCCAAGCCCTGCCTTGGACACATTTTTCTCCTCTGTGCTCCATGCAGTTTGCTGTGTCCCCAACAGGTTGCTCAGGAGTGCTTGCTTCACCGGGAGAAGAGGATGGGCATTGACTTAGTCCATGACAATGTGGAGAAACAGCTCTTCACGGTGAGTCTGGCTAAAACCCCTTCTGCATAAACTGCCCTAAGCAGGTCTTTCAGCCCTGTCCCATATCTGGCTCTTGGGCACAAAATGCTTCAAACCCCAGGAGATGACATTTCCATCAGCAGCACATCCACATTTTGGGGTAAGATTTTCCCTTTTATCTGAAGGCCCAGTGTAGTATATAGAGGGGTCCTTGGCCCCTTCAAGCAGCAGTGTGTGCCCAGCAGCTTGTTTGCTTTTCCCAACCCTATTAGTGTGTATAAGAAAAGATATTACACCTACCCCCAGCATTGCTCTGCTCGGCTGCAGTTGGACTGCCACTCTGTATTTAGGCAGTGCATTTCATAGCCTGCCTTTACACAGTCTGCTTGGAATTATGAATAAAAAGCAAACAAGATGTGAGCTGAAGACGGGATCCTAACCCAGGGAACAGCAAAATGAAATCAATTCAAGGGCCTCGGGAAGATGGGAAGGAAGTGGCAGCCCCTGGGACTGTGAAGCCACTGCTCCAATTAAAAGATTTTTTCTTATGAGTCAGGCCCTAAAAAAGCAGATTGCCTTAAAGGCCATGAGATTTTAAGGAAAAAGATTCAGAGTTGGTATCTTCGTACTGGCAGCCTGGATTGCAAGTGCTGTGATGAGAAGTTTAGGCCACGATTTTCAGGTAGTTATTGCAGAGAGCGGGTGTAAACATGAGTAATTTGGGAACACTAATCACTGCTTACAGTAATTGGGGCTGCACAAATGTGGTGGAGGTGTGCTGAGGTCAACACATGCCTTCTCCAGCCTCAGCCTTAGGAATGGCTGGAATTTCACTCCAAAACAAAGTCTCTCCTCATCTTGTATGGGATTTCTCTCGAGGAAGAAAACATCTGGGGAACAAAAAGGGCAGGATCTAACTGGGGGTGGAGGTGTGTAGTTCACCCAGGTCACCACTCAGAGCAGGTCAGGATCTGGCCCTGCTGCCATATGGTGGCACAAACCATCACTTGGTGTAGATGTCAAGATGAAAAAATGCTTGGTCACTCCCTGTAAGTCAATGCACAGGCTGTGCCTGTGGCCATGGTGTGGTCCTGTCTCTGCTGTGGGTCACTGCACTCAGATTGGAGGCCCAAGGGGATGTGTGTGACTGGGACCAGTGGGTGTGGACACTGATGGGGTCATGCTTTGTCCCTATTCAGGAGGTGGATGTGATCAAATCATGCCAGGAGAGGATGCAGCGCTACCTGGACAGAGCCAGAGCCCAGCTCGCGTAAGGAGCCCCCAGCCCACCCCACATGGCTGAAGTCATAGAATCATAAAATCATTAAGGCTGGAAAAGATCCCAAAGGTCATCAAGCCCCTCTAAAGTCATCAAGTCTGGCCCCAACCCACCCCCACTATGTCCATCAACCACATCCCTCAGTGCTACATCTCCGCAGTTCTCAAAACACCTCCATGGACAGTGACACCAACCCCCCCCACCTCCCTGGGCAGCTGTGCCACTGCATCACAGTTCTTTCAGAGACTAAAGTCACTTTGTAATGTGAACTCACAGCAGACCTCTGTCCTCTCCCCATCCTGCAGCTATGAAAACCCCTGCGCTCCCTGGGAGCATCCTCAGGGAAGGCATGCCTCCCCAACAGTCCCACTGACAGCTGCCATGCTGTGCTGCAGGTCCAACAGAGCAGCCCAGCACGAGGTGGAGAAGGACCTGGCCGACAAGCAGACAGCCCGCCGCATTGATGGCAAGTGCCACCACCTGCGGAACACCTCCGATGGCATCAGCTACTACCGCGGTGTGGAGCGGGTGGATGCAACGTGAGTCCCCGTCCCAATGGCCGTGGCATGGCACATCCATCCCACCCCAAGCAGCACATTCAGTGGGACGATGAAGGGGGCAAAAGCATAATGCAGTGGGTTCCACCTAATTAAATATCATGTCAGGGTTCAGAGATCCAGCCTGACGATGAGTTCGGCTCAGCACCTCGACACAGCCCATTAGGTCCATGCATATTTTGGGAGCTGTGTCAGTGCTTGTGTTCCACGTTGACGTAAGGTCTGGGGGCTCACCCTGCCTGTAGAGTGCTGGCAGGGAGCCTGGGTGGCCTTGAAGAGTGTGTGGTGCTGGGATGGAGTTCAGCTGCTCTTGGGTGCCAGGAATTTGGGTTTGGCTCTGCAATAAATGAACGATGACCAAAAGCAAAGATATGCTGCATGTAGCAAAGGGCACGGGGAATAAATCTGCTCCACACACAGCCGTGTGGTGTTCATGGGGGGGCATGGAGTGATTCGGTTTTTCTTGTGTTTGAATAATTCTTCAAAGTGGAGCTCAGACATTTGGACGGGCAAATGAATGGTTAAAGACTGACGCTGAAATTCAGAGGGAGCAAAATGTGTAGAGGATCAGCATGTTTTACGTGAAGCTTATGTGGTATTTGAGGCTTTTGTTGACCTTGTTCTGGATGCTGCATGGGTTGAACTCCATCCTGAGCGCACAGACGGAATCAGTATTATCTAATATTGGCGTTTGTGTGAAACTGGGATAAGTTACAAGCAAAATGCATTGGCTGCAGTCTGCACGTTGTCATGGCATCTGTGAATGACTCTGTACTTGAATGCTGTTAACACATAAATATGAGGTCTGATTAGAATCTCGATTTTTCCGTGGGAATCCATTGTTTGTCTGAGCCTTCATAATTGCTGCAATTGTTGCCATGGACGTGTCAGCATCTGATAAGCTGTATTGAATAAATGGCGTCCAGATGTTTTGCTTTCAAGTGGTTGAAGAGCGTGGATCCTGGGAAGGCTGTGTTTAAGCCAACCTGGTGGGATTCATGCCTGCCCATGGCAGCGTGCGGCCATCTCTGCCTCTCCTCTCTATGGTAGCATCTCAGTGCCGGATTCGTGGGCCAAGTTCACGGATGACAACATCCTGCGCTCCCAGAGTGAGCGGGCAGCCTCAGCCAAGCTGCGGGAGGACATTGAGAACCTGCTGGTGGTGTCTGCCAATGAGATGTGGAACCAGTTCAACGCCGTCAATGTCGCCTTCACCAACCGCATCGCCGAGACTGCCGACGCCAAGAGCAAGCTCCAGACCCACCTGGCCAAGGTAACCCCAGCCCTTCCCCTTTTGGTGCTAAACTGAGTGATGACTCCCAGGAAAGAGAGAGCCTCCCTGCAGAGCTGGCCCAGGGCTGGAGAAATGGAGCATGACGCTGTTATTTGTGAATGTAATTTCTAATTCACAAACTTGCTTCTATTGTAGACACTGCAGGAAATCTTCCAGATTGAGATGAGCATAGAAAGCATCCGTAAAGCCATCAGGGACAAAGTGCCTCCACTGAAAGTGGCTCAGACCCGGCTGGATGAGCGCACACGGAGACCCAACGTGGAGCTGTGCCGGGACAGCAGCCAGCTGCGGTGAGTGGGAGTGAAGTCACAGCATGGGAAATCAGAGCACTACCGGGTGACAAAATTGATGGTGGTCCTTTATGGAAAGCACTGAGCATGCATCCCAGCTGGGTGCTGAGAGAGCTTTGCACCCACAGCCCAATGCTGCCTGACAAGGGGCTGGATTGTTCCCACTTGGGAAATATTCCCCTCCCAGTGGCTGGATGTGCCCATTATGGAAGGATGAGCCCTTTGCTCTCCCATAGCATCACCCTGAGAGCTTCTTCCCTTTGAGGGGAGAAGGGCACCCTTGCAGCAGGTTGCTGTAAAGACTGTCCACACTCACCCTGAGGACATGGGGAAACACAAACCCCTTGTACAGGAGCAGGGGTGACCCCTGGCAGGCTGGGGCAGTTAGCTGGGCTGCTCCTTGGATTCCTTCAAGGTTTTATCTGCCCCAACAGCAGGAGAGGCTTCCTTCCAAGCCTCCTTCTCCAGCTGTCAGCCTTCCCATGGTACCAAGTGCTTTGGCAGGAAGGCAAGGTCAAACCAGCAGCTTCCAGAAAGGCAGGAGTGATGATGTGTCCCAGATAAGGAAATTGCCTACCTGACTCTTGTAGCTGACCTTGCTGCTGCAGTCGGCATGAAAAGAACAGCAAATCAAAACTGGCCAATCAGTTGGGTGGGAGGTTTGTGAATCTGGAGGGGTCTTGCCTTTTTGTAGCAAATTTTTTTGGGAAACCTCAGCTGCTTCCTACTGCCTTGGTGTCAGCTCTGCTCTCCTCACGTTATTATCACCCACAGGGGGAGAAGCCAGGTCTGGGGTGTCCCCAGCAGCTGCCCCAGTGCAGCAAGAAGGGGCTGAGCTCCTACCCTCAGCTTCCATTCACAGCTGCCAGAAAGTGGCAGCTCAGTCAAGCAGACCAAGGGGGAAATCCTTCCACACTTGACGGGGTTCTTTACTGTTTCCCAGCCTTGTCAATGAGGTCCACGAGCTTGATGAGACCATCCAGAACCTGCAGCAGCGGCTGAGGAATGCCGAGGACACACTGCAGACACTGGTGAGGGCCAAGGCTGTCCTGGAGCACGACCTGGCTGTCAAAGCCAACTCCCTCTTCATTGACCAGGAGAAGTGCATGGGGATGCGCAAGACCTTCCCCTGCACTGCACGGCTGGTGGGCTTCGTTTAGGCTGGGAGCTGCCCCAGAACATCAGCAGGAGATGTTCTCAGCTTTGCCAGGATGACTCGAAAATCCACAACCACTCTTGCTGATGAAAGTCCCGAGTAGAAATTAAATGTTCTCTTTACGTGTTACGTGATCTGCTGGGTTATTTTTCTCCCCTCCTTTCGGTCTGTGATTTTAGGAGAAACAAACTCAGGCCTCCCTCCTTCTGAGTCCATCTGTGAAAAAGCACAGTGGGAAGTGACACCATCAATCAGGTGTTGACACCCATAATGTGTTTTTAACAGTGCATCAGAAGCACGAACCATCCCGAGAAGCACCGCTGGATGTTCAAGAGAACATAAATAGGAAAAGCTGCACTTTACCCAGTTTTCTAATGATAATTTATTCTTGCTTTTGAAAATACCTCACTGGGGTCTAAAATGTCAGCACCGGGATTTTAAAAGAAGAAGTTTTTCATCAAGAGGGTGGTGATGCACTGCAACAGGTTGCCCAAGGAGGCTGTGGATGCCCCATCCCTGCAGGTACTGAAGGCCAGGCTGGATATAGCTCTGGGCAGCCTGGGCTGCTGGTTGGTGACTTTGCACATAGCAGTGGGTTGGAACTGGATGAGCACTGTGGGCCTTTTCAACCCAGGTCATTCGATGATTCTATGATTTCTGACCAGCTAATTGAGGAAAATGTGCCAGTTTTCATTTTGGTGAGTACGAATTGGTTCCGAATTTAACATTTTGCATTTGGTTTGTTGATAGGCTCACCAAAATTCCACGTTCTGCATGCGGTACTTTTGACTCCATAAAAACCACTGAGTCTCAGCTCCTCATCCCCTTAAAAAGAAAGCCCAGCCCCTGATCAGGTAGAAATAAAGGTTTCTCTCCAGCCCCAGCCCTGATGCTGTCTGTGTCTGTAAGGAAACACATTCTGGGTTGATAGGAGTGAGGATCTGGATTTGTGCACAGCTGGTGTCATCCGGATGGGAAACAAACCACATCTCCCCCAAGTGCTGAGTGATCATTAAACATCAGCAGCAGTAAGTTTGCCAGCCAACAGTTTCTTCATCGGCATGTTTGGCAGCTTGGCCAAAGGAAAGGGTTTTCTTCCAGCCTCATTGGAGTGGGAAGTCCCTTGGCACAGTGCTCACGCAGCACTGTCAGCTTTGGGGCTTTATTGTAAGTAATAGAAATAAATCAGTGGCTACAAATCAAGAACAGAGGTGGTGTTTGTGCTGGGCTGCCTCATAGTCCTAGTCAGGACCCAAGGGCTTCAAAGCCCATCTCTGGGCACCCGCTGAGTCTGCCTGTGCTCAGCCCTATGCAGGTGACCTGGGCGTTTGTGTTCAGAGTTGGTGCTGCTTTCTGCATGGCAGTTTGGTTATTTGGTGCTCAGGTAGGTTCAGAGATGATGAAGTGGGGTCGTGCTGCTTCTTGGCACTTTTCGTCCTACTCTTACAAGTGGTTTTTAAGGCAAAAATCCAACCATTGTACACTGGTATGATGTGGCTACATGACAACCCTAGTGAGGAATTGGCACAGGCTGCCCACAAAGGTGGTGGAGTCACCATCCATGGGGCTGTTTAAGAAACATGGAGGTGTATCACTGAAGGACATGGTCTAAAGCAGTCACAGGCTGATGGTTCATCTGGATGATCTTAATGATCTTTCCAACCCTAATGATTCTATCATGATGAAGGACCCAGAAGAACTAAATGATCCCTATTCTGGAGCTTTTTTAAGATCCTGCTGGGAAGTTAGTCATGGGCAGTTGTTTTCAGGCTGTGTCTTTTCCTGTCTAACTTACTATGGATCTTCTGCTAGATGGTACCTATAGGTGCCTGCCATTATTCTGAACTTTTGGAAGCCACTCGCATCCCTTTTGGACAACTTAAGTAGAGCTGAGTTCAGCCTAAAACCATTAGGGACCAAAAATCCCAAAGGAAGATCAGTCCAAGCCCATTCTCCTACTTCAGGAGCCAGATCAGTCAGTGTCATGGTGAACCCTTTGTGGCTTCTGGTTTTTAATACCTTCCTCACTAACCTCCCTGTTGCGTGATTTGTGCTGTTAGTCTTCCCGTGTTCCTTAAGAATTTCACAGATCCTGGTGATATTGGCTGCTCTGCTGTTGGAAAGCCAAATCAGAGCCCCGATAACAACAGTCACATGAAAAGTCTCCTCTCGGGGTGCACTTGGAGCACCCCAAACACTCATCTTTCCCACTGACCCACTTCCTTTGAGGCTTTCTCCTAACTGACAGCATTCACACAGCATCGTGACTTCCCAACTACATTTTCTCTTGCTGTCCTACCTTCCTGATGCTTCTTTACATGATACTGGCAGCGTGGTTCCTTCCCGTGAGCCGCAACCAGAGGAATTTTGGTCACAGTCTTATTTCCTTCTCAAATACTTCCTACTTTGCAGCAGATTTCCCAGACACCAGAGGATTCCCAGCTCCCATTGGGATTTCAGACCCTCTATGCCAGTTTTCCATAAGTTGACAATATCCACATTACCACTTCTGGTAGCTGACACTCTAAAATCCTTACAATCACATACCACAGCGTATCCTATGCGCATCCCATGTCAGGAGCCAGATCTGCCCCCAAGCTCCTTTAGGATGGGTCTGTAGGGTGAATTTTTTGGAGTGAAATTCCAATGGACGCACAGCTTGCAGCAAGGTCTCATGCATTCCTTGTGCACACAGGGATGGATTTTCCTCCTCATGAGCAGTTGCTTTTGGGGTTGCGACCCAACAGTCTCTCTAGTTGGTGCACATCACGTGTGTTAAATCACTGCCCTGCCCTCCTGCATCCAAAGTCTGAGTGGCTTTACGTCTGTAGCACTAAATGATTTGCTTCCACAATTCACATTTAGATAATGCTGCCCTTCCTGCCCGCCTGCGCTGCTTTTCTGCATTGATTGGATGTTTCCTTTCTGCAAATGCCTTCAATCTGCAGGGTGACACTCCTGCTTTTATTGCTGGTTATTACCCTTTTATTGCTTGCTTTTATCAGCCAAGTTGCTGAAGAAGTTGATCTGTAGAAATTCCTTTGAATCCCACAGACATATCCCCACCCTCCCTCCTGTCATCCTGATAAACCCCGAAGAGGTGGGTTTGTAAACTAATTGTCTACTGTCTGGAGCAAAGAAAATAAAAGAATAAAACCAAGAGAGCATTGCTTCATGCAAGCCAAGTTTTGTGCCCTTCCCAGACCCAGGGAACAGCCAAGGCTATCAAGAGCTGTTCAGACAGGAGGTTTGGGGACTTCTGCTGCCTAGGAAAATGAGACTTGGTGAATGGCCTGAGATTAATTAGGGTGGGAAGAAAGCTTGCCAAAAGTGGTTAGTAGTGTATTGCACAACAAATGCAGAAATGCTCTAGGGAGAGAATTCCCAAAACAGCTTCAGCATTATGATAAAACAACTCATCACTATTGTGGGAGGAGGGGGGGGAGGGCGAAAAGGAGCTAAACTGTTAAAGATTTGGGAAGTGGAGGAGCACAGGGATGGCTGTGCTGGCTCAAACCAAAGTCCAAAAGTCCCAGATTCAGCCTCTGCCAGAGCCAACAGAAGCACAGAAGCATCCCATGATACTTTCCCAGTCCTCTTTCCCAGCTTCCAGCCACCCATGTGTCAAGGACTTCCTGAGCTGCCAGTGCTGTCCTTGAATCTAATAGCCCCCAATGGACTTGATTCATGTGATCTCATTCCAGCCATTCCTTGAGCTCGTGCAGCCTCTCAGCATCTGGCAGTCCCCAGCAGGGAACTTCAGGGCACAGAACATCACTCAAAGCGTTGGCAGCCAATGCTATGGGCATCCTGGAAAAAGGGAACAGCATTCCCAGCACTGTTGGGGACAACAGTGCACAACTCAATAACATGGGCAAAAAGGTGGCTTGGTTTAGAACTCTATTGGAACTAGAAGAGGTTTGAGTCCCTTCCAGCACAAGCCATTCTATGATATCCTCTGCAGGCTCCACAGGAGCTCAAGAGGGCTAGCTCCTTTTACATGTTGTCAGCATGCAACAGACAAGCACGTATCACAACTTCTAAAAGTGTCTGAGTATGTTCTGGCACACAGGCATGTCCCAGCTGGGGAGCACGGATGTGTTTCTTTCTTTTGGAGCCAGCGAGTGAATTTTGGTTTCATTGAGGCCAATGGGAATTTCTCCAGTGCCTCTATCAGTGATGACAACTGGATTGGAGCTGAAGAAAAGAGCTGGATGAAATTGATTTGGGGGCACAAATGCAGAGTTGGCAGGACTGAACTATTTTACAAATTCCTTGGTGGAAAACAAACGTCAGGAAGAGTAAGGAAACGTCTGCAAGATGTATTATATCTCTTCTTTTAGAAGATTGCTAAATGTAAATGCGTCTTCCCTCACATTTTTTCTTGCTTGAAATGGCTTTGTTAGAGAAAGCAAAAACCACCATTTCTTGGCCCTCTCCTTGCCTGTGTGTGTCTGTGTCAGCATGCATCTGCGCCTACTGCTCTCCTTATTCACCTAGCTGCACAGCTGCTTGACAGCAGGATCCCTTTCTTCATCCCAGGGCTCACTGAGGGCAGTGCAGGTTTCTGCCCTTTCCCCTTTGCCTTTCAAATCCTCCATTGCTCGTGGTCTTAATCATCAGGGCAGGGAGCAGGAAGCCACTCCCTGAAATTGTGATGACGGAGCAAAGTCCTGCGATTGGAGACCTCCATCCACGAGAAGACATTCAGAGAAAGCCTGCCCTATTTGTGTAGCTGGAAAGCATTCACTCCCATCCACCTGGCTTGAGGCAGTGAATGAGGTGTACATATATGCTGGGCTGATGGCAGAGCCTGTGTTGTGTGGTCCTGGTGATGCTATGGATGCATCCTGCCCAGCCTCGCAGCCCCTTGCTTGCATCTGAACCCCCTCCTTTCTAACTTCACATTACCTTACTCTAGAAACAAGCATCCTAACAGTTTAAAATGACCCCATAGAAAATATGCTGATTTTCTAAATGGCTTCCCAGAGCCCTGTTCCATTTGGACGATGCACCTTTCCGAGAGCATGAGGGAGTGCTGGACTAATAGGCACTTCTCTTTGGACTCCCTCCACAGATTCTAATCTGTAACTCACAGTCAAAACAGGCTTCATTTCCCTCAAGTGGCTCCTTTCATTGAACCATAGAACTGTTGAGTTGCAAGGGACCACTAAAGGCCACCTAGTCCAACTCCCTGCACTGAACAGGGACACCCAGAGCTCCAGCAGGTGCTCAGAGCCTGGTCCAGCCAGAGCTGAGTTTTAGCTATTTCTCACATGCTCAGAAAGCTGCAGGCACAGGAGTGGAGCTCTCAGACTAAACTCCCTCTGCACAGCTGTGGGCTGGCACTGCTGGAGCACAGCTCAGTGGCATCGTGCAGGTTGTGATAACGCAGGGGCTGGAGCACGGTGTGAAGCCTGGGGCCACTGATCCATCTCCACTGTGCACCTCCCCAAAGTGCTCCAAACTCGCTCTTGCTGATGCATGGGCTGGGACCCCTCACACACAGCATGGCCAAAGCCTGTGCTGCAGGGAACACGCCTGCTTGCCAGCAGGAAGGAGCCAAGCACGCTTCTCTCCCTCTTTATCCCAAGATTTACAGTTTTGGCAGCTGGATGCCAAACTCATCTGCCTCTGAAACGAGGCAGGACCAGTCTGGAGCTGATGTGTGCGGAGAGGAGAGGTGATGGGGAGGCTGGTGGCAGTGCTTAGGGCTCCCTCTGGGTCTGTGCAGGGTGGGGATCTGCTGAGTGAAGAATGAGTGATGGCTGCTGCACCTGAGTGAAGCACCCATTCCTCCCCGAGGTCCTACACTCTCCTGTGATCAGTACCCCAGGAGGAGGCTTTCAGGGGCCAAGGCTTCCCAGCCAGACAGCCAGAAGCAACGGCCATCAGAGCATCAAGTCACAAAGGTGTCACTTTGCCAAACACAGTCCCGCTGTACAAACCAGAGATGAAATTCCCCTCGACTCCGGCACAACCAGCTTCCAGCAAACCCCAAATCCCATCCCACGTATCCCTGTGCCCCCACTGGGGTGACACAGCAGAGTCCTACTCCAGCCACTCTCTAAGCGAAGTCCCGCGGGACGCCGGCTGGGGTGCGTGTCTCGGGGGTGCGCACAGCGACGGGCGGCAGCCAGTAAGAAGGGGCCACGGACCGACTGCTGGGAGCTGCCGCCGCACTTATAGGAGGAGCGGCCGCAGGACCCTCCCTGTCCCGCAGACGCAAGCTGGGCGGTGGCCCCCGTTAAAGGGGAAACTTGACAGCGCCGCGCCCGCTCCGCTCCGCGCTGCCCGCTCCGTTCCGCCGCTCCCGGCTCCGCGACGTGAGTAGGGCCACGGCCCGGGACGGGGACACGGGGGGACCTCGGGGCATTGAGGGTACCTGGGGTAGATGGGTCGGGGCAGACCAGCCCCGAGGGAAAGGGTCCGAGGTAGCTCTGCGGGGAGATGGACGCGTCCCCATCCCGGGGATCCGCGGGAGAGATGGGCGAGGGAATGCTTCCGCGGAGGAGCGTGACTGGAGGGGGCTTCCCGGTGGTCTCATGTGGAGGTGGGCTGGGACCTCTCCACCCGACGGAGAGGGGCCGGGAGAGAGCCCTCCTGGCGGGCACGGAGGGGTGATGGAGCGGGGAAGCACCCCCACCCATCTGGGGGAGAGCAATCGGAGCCCCCCCAGCGGAGAGGGGCTGGGGGAGACCCCCAGCGCTCCTTAGGGGAAGGGGGCAATGGATGCCCTCGGTGAGAGGGCTGGTGGGAGCTCCGGGGGTTTTTGTGGGAGGTGAAGTCGGGGAACCATTCTCGAGGAGAGAAGGGCTGAAAGACCCCGGTGCACCGGAGCTCGGGTGCCCGCCCCACCGCAGGGCTCGGGAGAAGCCCCGGAGCTGTGCCCCAGCATCCCCGCCCCGGGCTGGGGCTCCCGGCGGGACGGGCGGGCTGTGCCGCCGGCGGAGCGCCTCCTGCTGCCCTCGGGGCTGAGATCCTCACATACACACACACACACACAGACGTCCGCACGCTCAGCAGCATCTCCCTCTCCTCGTCCAGTTGTGTCCGAGACCACCGCCAGGATGCTGCTTTTGCTGCTGGGGATCATCGTGCTGCACATCACCGTGCTGGTGCTCCTCTTCGTCTCCACCATCGTCAGCGTAAGTACGGCACCGAGGCATCGGGAAGGATGGAAGCTGCTCGTTTTATTTGTGGTTCCTTTTCCAGCCCGACTTTCTGCAGGAAAAGTTTGATTCCTGATGCCCGCCTTGCTAGCAGTGGGATTTTGAGTGTTTTGAGCTGAAAACTCTTCCTCTTGTTCTCCCCTGGGTGGGAGCTGGGTGCGGCCGGGGGGAGCTCAGTGCGTCCACGCTGTGTTTGAGCTCATATCACCCAAACCACATCCATGTGGGCGAAACCGTGCTGCTAACGGGCTCAGCCTGTGGGACCAGTACAGCCAGTCAGAGCACAACGGAGCAGAGTGGGGCTGGTTGGGTACTGCATCCTCAGCACCAGCAGTTTTGCTCTCCAGATGTTCTCTGTTGGGGCTGTGAGATAGAGACAGCATCTCCTACTCAAGATATCCGAGCTGTGTGCTTAGCAAACAGTAATGAGGGCTGGGAGCTGCGTGGGTCTCCCAGTGTTTTTCTCAGCCCGGAGCCCAGTCAGGTTAGAAAGAGGTTTGCCTTGATTTTAGAACACAGCGGTTTTGTGGAGCTGCAGTTTTGCTTCCCGGCATCCTTTCCTTTTTAAATCCTTTTTTTTTTTTTTTTTTGGTAGTAGCAGCAATGGAAGAATTTACCAAAACCTTCCGAGTCATTAAGAATCACGTGGCAGCATTCAAATTGCCCGGCCAGGCAGCGGGATGCAGCGGGGAGGGGAGCACGCGTCCCCCACGGGACCTGGCCCACGTTTAAAGGGAATAAAGAGCTTCTGTTATGTGTTTTTTTTTGTTTTTATCCTGCTATTGAAGCCAAAGCAGCAAAAAGCAAATATGAGGATTTGCTCTGCAAACCTCTCTCTCTAAAGAAAAGCCCGTGGTTGGGAGCGCAGGGTGGTGGCTGGGCTGCGTGGCTCCTGCTCACGGGGCTGGGTCTCTTTGCAGCATTGGCTTGTGAACGGTGGGCAGACGGCGGACCTGTGGCAGAACTGCACCTCTGGTGCTGTCTTCCAGTGCCTGACATCATCCACGAATGGTGAGTGCCTTCCTGGCTGTCGCTGCTGCCAATGCCCTCTGGGCTCGTGAAATTGAGGGGGATTGGCCTTTGCAGGTGGTTTGTGGGCACATCTGGGCTCAGCTGGCATGGAGGCTGATGCAAGATGGGAGGTTTTTCCATGCAAGCTGCTTTCTGAGCTTAGAGGGAGTGGAGCTCAGGCTGTGATGTGGAGCTCCCAGGCACCTGGGAGTCGTCATAACTCCAAATCTGTGTGCAGGGATACAGAGCAGTCCGTGCTTCCCAGGAGACAGAGCTGGTGTCAGTGGTGTTTGTTTTCAGTTAGCCTGCTTTCATTTTCCCTGTGAATAGTTTCTTCAGTGAAACCATTACAGCAATCCATGGACCATACTGGTGTCATTGGGAGCACAGTCCCACTGCCACTACCCTGTGCCCAAAGGGTGCTCCCGGTGTAGGAGTCAACCAATGCACTGTGGCCCTTGTGTGGGCATACAAAAGGGTCTGGCAGTGATGGGAGATGGTTGGGGCTTTGGAGGCTCATGGTTGACCCCCATCTGCAGCCTGCTGCTACCCATGGGTGGGGGCTGATGCTCTGACAAGGAGGAATGCATCGTAGGGCTCTGCTGACGCCTGCTGGTGTCAGGGCCAGCAGGGAGAGCTGGAGCCAGGCCCAGGCTGGGAGCAATCCTGCTGGATCCTGCTGGCTCCCACTGGAGCTCCAGCCTTCCTCAGCATTTGGCTGCCCCGCCGCTGGGCACACGTGCTCAAAAACTGCTGAATTTCTGCTTGAAAAAGGTAGAGATTTATACCCCAATTCAGAAACACCTCCCCAAATATTCTGCTGTAGCAACCTCCATTGCTTGCTCTGGGTGTTTGTGGGATCACATGTATGGGGGGATGGCGATGCTGAGAGGGGTTTCTCCAAAATGGGGCTGGGATGGAGTTCCCCATCTCTGAATGTCGTGAGTGAGGGAAGGCTGCGTTGCATGCCCCCCAGGGACCTTCTGGGTCCTTGCCAGTGATCTCTTATCATTAAAGCTCTAATCGTTAAAGGGGCTGTAGGCAAGACGAGCCAGAGGCTTGGAGCGCTGGCGTTTGGTTGACAAGTTGCCATCATGGGCTGCTCTTTACGTGGAGCTGTGCCGTGCTCAGGCCTCCATTTAAAGCTCTCCGCCCCAGCTCTTGGTTACGCCGCACTCCTCGCGCTCTCTTTGCGAGGGATCTGCTTACTTTCAAAAATATAAACTACCCTATAGCAGCCACCACAGCCCGCTCTGCTCTCAGCCTCTCAAAGCACAAGCTGTGCTCGTTGCAGGCTGCAGAAAGCCCCAAGAATTGATGCCTGTGCCGGTGCCAAGGACGGAGATCAACGGTTAACGCTGCGTGCCAAAGGAACCCTTGCTCAGGGCTTTGGCAGAGCTCGCTCTGTGTGTGGAGGCAGCTGTTTTTCCTCCGGCCAGCAGAGCGGCCGCTGCCGTGCGGTATTTCTGCCGCTGTTTGCTGGGGAAGGAGCGGTCCGAGCACAGCACTAATAGGTTTGATGAGGCGGAGCTGGGCTGGCGCTCAACACAGATG
Source organism: Excalfactoria chinensis (assembly GCF_039878825.1). NCBI lineage: Eukaryota > Metazoa > Chordata > Aves > Galliformes > Phasianidae > Excalfactoria > Excalfactoria chinensis. Next base: position 2,034,048 of record NC_092841.1, read on the forward strand.
GGGACTTTCTTTTGGGAGGGAGGGAGGGGGGGATCATTGCGCTGAGTCCCCACCTCCCAAATTCCTCCTCTGAGCACAAACTGGTGGGAATAAGGAGGTGGGAATGGGGGTGGGGGCTGCTGCCCACTGCTCTGCTCCAGCACCGCCTGCATGTTGCTGTTGCATCCATTTTGTTAGATAATGACTTCTTATTTTTTTTTTCCACGAGGCCAAGAACTATGGAAAAAATGTTGCAATCTTTGCTTCGTTTGCTCTGTCAGACATTCCTGGAAAAGACTTATCTCAGGAATTCAGCTCTGAATCCCAGAATTGTGCTGCACTCCAACCCTTGGCTGCTCCATTCCAATGCAGCACGGGACCAAGCGGCTTGAGTGCTCTTTAAAACAGATCCCACCCCCAATTTGCACCGACAATATCCGTCCCTCCTTCCCTCCCTCCCCCCAAAGTGGCCTTTTCTTTCTATATCTGAAAGTTGTTTTGTTTTAAGGTGGGTGAGATTTGTCCTACTGTTCTCTACTACTCTTTCTCTGCTTTTGGGAATGTCACATGCAGAGAAGCGATGGGGAACAGCAGGGACTCCCTTCTATAACATCATGGGATGTTTCTCCTGTTGTCTCCTCCCAGTTTCTCGTGTTGCTGCTCTGTGGTTTTGTCCAAAGCAGGCTGGTGGTTTGGGGCTTTTTCAATGAGAAAAGAAAACCCAAAACATTGGGAGAGGCTCAGCCTGCCAATCCACGTGATGAGAGCCCGTGGTGCACTCCTGCATCTGCTGATGTGACAGCTGCAAGCAAAGCACGTGTGAGTTACCCAGAGCAGAGATTTCCCATCAATGGGAAGCTCTTTCAGCAACGTATTGATTTCTGCCATAGCTGTGTTGCCCATGATACGAAACGGATTTCCTCGGCTTAAAACCAGGCTTCTGTTTTGCCTCACAAAGCACATCTGGTACAGAGGAGTTTAGGGAGCAATGCTGATTTCCCTGCTCTTGGCTGCATGAGGTCTCTTGGCCTTCCCAAGAAGAGAAGCAACAGAAAGATGGCATTGTAGGAGGAAAACAGGGCTGTAAAACCAGAGCCCGCTGCAGCATGCAGTGATGGATGGCCCTTAACCCAACAGCTTTGGGACTTGAGACCCCTGGATGTCCACGCTGTTCATGTTGGGTTTGCCCATCCCTGTTCCTGGGGCATGGACTTCAACTCAGTGGCACACAAAAACCCTGGAGGTCCTAAATTGATGCATTCACCACCTCCAATTGCTCTGAAGCACAAGTCGGGAGGTCAGAGTCATCTGAAGGGGCTTGGAGCTAGTGTGGATGTCATGCACCTGATGGAAGGTGGATGCAATGATGCCAGATGATTGCTGCTGCCTTGCCAGCACTGGGTTTTGCCTCCAAGATGTGAGCTTCAATGGCCTGATGAGATGGCTCTGGTTGGTCTTGGGGCTAAGCAATGGAGATACAGTGACAAAGAGACAATGGCTGTTTGAATGGGACAGTTCTGGAGAGCTGCAGAGACTTGGAGACTTCTTGGATGGAGCTTTAAGCCAAAAGGAAGGGTGATCAAGAGGAAAAGAAGATGAGAGTGGAGTGCTTTGGGTGTTTCATCTCCTTCTGATGGAATGGCAAAAGAGGACTGGAAAGAGTTGTGAGGCAATTGCAGTGCTGAGCTCTTCCTGCAGCCTCAGTGCTTCCCACCTGTTCATCTGCAGATACCTTGGGAAAGCTATAAAGTCCCTGTTTTTGGGGACAGTTTCCAGGAATACCTCAACCCATCACACCACGGTTCTTTCCAGTGAGCAGATGCAGGAGGACAGGAAAGAAGAGGCTGTTGGGCGCATACCCTGCTTCTCCCAGCTGGAGCAGTTTGCAGCATGGCTGGGGAGGTTTGGATTTGTGCTGGCGGGACTGGACTGAAAGGAGTTGCCATTCCTTGGAGCTCAAAACCATTGCAAACTCCAGCACTTGTGATGTGTCCTGTCCTCCTCCTAGGCAAGGATGTGGGGTCAGTTCATGTTCTTGATCAGACCTGGAAATCTGAGGGTCTGCTTTGGACAACACAGCATTTGCTGCCAGCCCTCAGCTGCCACCTTTGTGCTGGTGGATACTCATGTTGTTCCTGACCCTGCTGATCTTCAGCTCCCAGCACTGAAGGAGCAGGTTTGCCTCACACATGTGATTATTCATTTTAGTTTTGGAGCTATTATACTCTACAGTGACCTCCTTAATGGTTGTTTCCTTCCCCAGAAGTGGCTGCATTTCAAGGGTGTGACACGTGCAGCTTGTAAGAGGCAAGACAAGCTGCAGGTCTCAGCACACAGATGTTTTTAATGCACAGCACTAAGTTTAGTTGTGCCTTGCATCAAGTGCATGAGCTGATTGCTCAGATTAATATTCTTCCATGTGCACTTTATTCTTTCTCCTTGGCCAGGTACCAGTACGACTGCATGTCTCTGACATTTGACTCTGGCCAGTCAACATCTGTCCTTTATGGCCCTCTGCTCTCAGCTACGGGCACCTTTCTGTCCATCCCATCCTGTCTCATCCCATTAATCCTGCACCATCACTGGGTATAAAACACTGGGAGGGAGGTGTGGGTGAGCTGCTGTTCTGCTGGGGGTTTCAGCTGCAATTTCTGTTCTCCCAGCTTTCTTTCTTTCATCTTTCCCTTTAGGATAGACAAATGCATTCTTCAGCATCTTGGGGTGAAGTCTTTTCCCTGCTGTTAGGCTGTCAGTGGCGATGTGAGCACATGGGGGCTTGCAGAGCTTAGGGAAATTTTAGACTTTCCTTTTTAAAAGCTTCTTGTGTGTAATTCCTGACTGTCTGAAGGGCTGTAGGGCTGCCCACGATGTGCTCTCAGGAAGCGCTGAGCAAGGCGTTATCTGTCCTTTCCACTCTGCTCCCTTTTCTTCCTCCTCCTGAAGAGCAAAGATATAAACACGGAGCTGAACAGACGCAGGAGAAAAATGGAACAAGGAACAAGCGGGTGGTGCCTGGGGAAACCACAAATAGCAGCCTGGAAGTGCCCAGTGCTGACAGCTCCTTGCACTGTCTGTGGCAGCCAGAGCTCCAGGGAACCTGCCCCATTTTAATCCAACAGGTGGGACACAGTGCTGATAGCGAAGGTGTTGAAAGTATTTGGGGGTGAGGAGGCAGCGCTGCTAGCTGCAGTTATAGCAGTGCTTTCTAAGGAATTGAAGGCAATTAGCTGTACTAATACAGCTGATGTCTGTGGGCTTGGACTCACTGCTCGCACCTGTAGCTATGAGAAATGAGCTGGACATCCTGGCATGGCTTTCTATGACGAAGGGGTTTTGCAAAGCCCATAGAATCATTTGCATTCAGAACCAAAAATGAAGCCTGGGGAGGTGGATGTAATTAAAAGGGTAGCTCAGCTTTCTGTCTAGACAGCCTCTGCCTAAAATAACCTGCCGTTGGACATCCACCTCCGAGCAGACAAGGCTCCTCTGCAAGCCTGGTCCCGTGGCCTTTGAAATGACAGAAGGACCTGCATGGGAGCTTTTCATCTGGAGCATGGCAATAGGATGGCAGTCAGCAGCTGGCCGCCCTCTAACTCTCTGCCCCAGTATGAGCACTGAGTTAGGACTGGATGTGGACATCCCCTCTGGTGCCCATGGAAACATGAGGCAGGAGCTTTCTCGACAAGCCAGCATGAAATGGATAAAATACAGGATGTTTGTTGTGCATGTCCATGTGAAAACTCCACTGGCATTTCCTGAATTGATAGTTCTATCCTAATGAATTGCAGCAACTGCTGCATGTGGAACAAGTAAAATGCAGCAGCTCTTCAGCCAGGCACGTTGATGCCATGGAGTAAAATGACATGGGGAGCATGGGAAGGAGGGAAGGAATAAGGCTGTCTGCAGTGAACAGGGGCCGTGCTGGGTGGTTTCTGTCTGCTTTCGTGAGCAGGGACTGCATTTGTTCTATTGTACGAACAGCAGGAGGCCAAACGCAGAGACAAGAGGTAGGATTTATGGGCTGAAGTCAAACAAGACAGACATTACTAAATTGCACAGGATGTTCCCTGCGGGCATGGATTTGCTATTCTCTGGTGGAGCCTGCTGGAAGGGCTCAGGCGTGTGTCGTCATCGCCGTCCTGGCTGCTGGCAGGGACATGGTGGGGGAGCGTGCTCACCTCTGCTCTGCACACTACCTTATTTGCTGCACTGAATGTTGAAGGTTGCTGTGCCAAAGTGTAGCTGTTTTTGGAAGTCTTGCTGTGTTCCAGCCACCTTTTTGGAGAAATGCTCCTTGCTGCAGAATGCTGTCCCAAGCAGAGTGAAGCCTGGGCAGTGTAGCAGGTGGGAGTCAAACTGTGGGAGGAGCATGGGTCAGATCTTCCTGCTGAATTCATTGGTGTCATATTGTTAAAGACCAGTCAAGATGTGCAGGAACACCAACAATTTCTGGTATGAGTTCAAAGTTTGTAAAGAAAGGCAGTGATGCTTGTTAGCACAGTCCCATCTGGGTGGTGAATGGCACTGCCTCTTTCTGTCTGACTGTGGCAGTTCATGGGGTAGAGAGGCATCTTGCTTATTTATTTATATATATTTTTACACGGGGAGTTACACACCCACGAGGCCTGGAAATAGCTGGGCAGTGACTCACACAGGGGCTGGTTCAACTGGTCGGCTCTGGGACAGAGCTGCACTTGGCAGCTGTTGCTGGCTCCTTCCAGCAGGTTTGCCACACAAGGGCAGGGAGGTTTGCACTTGCTCTGTTTACTCTGCTTTTGAGCGTGGCTGGCTCGCTGTCACCCACCTTGCTGCACGTGGCTTTGGTGTTCCTAGTGCAGCTGAAATGTACTTCTACCATAAGTGCATTTCAGTGTTCTCCAAGAAGAGCATGGCCCTGTCTCTTCTTTTTCCAGCACACTGGTTCATGCACATGTTGTCCAGAATCCCCAGGCAATGTCACACTCAATGTGGTCATGCAGAAGCATCACTGGGACCAAGGAGCCACATGGGGTGGCAGGGCTGTGACACAGAAATGATGCCACAGTTGAGGCTTGCTGTCGCTGATGCCCACACTGATACCTCTGTCTGTTTTTCCCCAGAATGGTTGCAGTCTGTCCAAGCAATGATGATCCTCTCCGTCATCTTCAGCGTCTTGTCTCTCTTCCTGTTCTTCTGTCAGCTCTTCACGCTCACCAAGGGTGGACGGTTTTACCTTACCGGGATCTTCCAAATCCTTGCTGGTAAGTGAGAGCTGATCGTGGAGATGTATTGGGGATGGGATTTCAAGCAGAAGAGAGGGAAAGCGAGTGCTTTCTTGGGTACAGAAGCAGGAGGGCAGCTGAGCTGTCTCCTTGAAGTGAAGAGGGTATGCATAATGTGGACCCATAGAGCTCTTTTATCTCTACACTGGTGTCCATATGCCAGGACATGCTGTGCTTCCCCAGAGGGCTGCTGCCCCAGCCAGAGAGATGCCAGGGGGCAAGAGAGGAGCACCCAGGGTTCCATGGCTTGGGGTGAGCACTGCCAGTGCCAGCATTGGGTTTCCCCTTCGCTGGGCTGGGCAAATTGCAAACTTACTACATCTGTGTGTGTTTGAGGATGTAGTGATGATCCTGTTTTGGCCAAAGAAGACCCAAGGATTATTTATAAACTTGCCATAAGGGGCTGGTGCTTTCCTCCTCAGCGAGGAGCTGCTCGAGCATGCAGGGTGAGCCAGCTGCCTTTGAACTGTCAGCTGCTATTTTTAACTCTTTAAGAAGTCAGTGCTGGAAACGAGCCACAGTTCGTGTACTACGTTGTAGTTCTCCAAATTTAGATGCTGCAAAAGCACTGGCTCTGTTTGTGTTTCCACGTATGAAACCAATGAAGGGGATTTTCAAGTGTTGAGGCTAGAAGAGTAAATTGCTCAAGGAGGTTCTGGCTAACGTACGAGCCTAACAGCCAGCTGTGTCATGAGGAGACTCGCTGTCTAGGAGAGCTTTAGAGGTACATCTGAAAACCACTGTATGTATTTTCTGCTACTAAACCAGGGAAAAATTCACCCACTGAACTTCAGATGGAGCATCCTCTAAGTGAGTGGCCACTGCAATTCAGGAGTGGTTTAGAGTTGGCCTCTTCTAGCAAACACGACATGAATTCTATTATAAGAGTTTCTGCTTGGCCATAAAGCAAAGGATGAGCTCATATCAGTTCATCTCTGGGAAGACAGATGTGATGAAATATATTACAGCCATGGAGACAAGGAGAGGAAATGGGCATTAATAAAGCAATTATCTGCCTGGGAACTTGTCTGACAGATCTGGGAGCAGAAGCCTGCTCTCTCCTAAGTGACTGCTGGTGCATCCTCATTGGCAGAGGAGAAACTGGGAGTGTACCCTCCTGTCTGTGCTGTGCTTGGTGTCCTAGGGGGAAGCAGCATCAGGATGCAGACCTGCTACCTCCTTCCTTGGGTCAAATCCTTCTCCAGCCCAGTGCAGAAGTCAGGAAAAGTCAGAGCTGATCTCCACACGGCTTTCCCGTGGCCTGGAGAACAGTAAGCAGAGGTTTAGATGGACCACACAGAGGTGGGAACTGGTGTCCGTTCTTGCTGTGATGCTGAATTTGAGGTCTGTAGGCTGTGCCCCCCTTACAGGAAGTTTCACTTAGTGGTACAGACAGAGCTGGGCAAGGAGCTGAGCTTGGTGTGGTCTCACAGTTTGCTGGAAAAACTCAGAGGACTTCCATCCTACTTCTGGAGCCTTCCAGGAGGCTGCAGCCTCATCCCAGGAGTTGCAGCTTGGCAAAGCCAAGGGTCTGGCCAGCAGCACTGCTTGGTTTCAACCAGTGTGTGATGAGGATGGGACTGCAGGGTGCTGTCAGGTGGCAAAGCCAAGCCAGCAGTGCCCTAAGAGCAGGAGCAGAGGGCAAGGATTGGTGGCTGCTCCAACTGAGCAGAGCTAGATAGGTAGGGGCAAGAAAAGATGCACAAGGTCAGCTGGGTGTATTGGACATAGCAGGATGCATCCCCAGCACAGTTTGTACACACTGCTTGGATCCATGTGAAGTCTGGCTGGGTTTTCCCTGCTGGGATTTCAGCCATAAAAGACACCAAAAGGCCATGGACAGCTCTCCCACTCTTGCTGCTTCTGTCTAGTGGATCCATCATGGTGTACTCATCCACAGCAACTTACAACAGTGGAAATCCAGGCTTTGGCCCAGCTTCTCCATCCCTCCCCCAGCCCCAGCATCACTTGGACAGCCAGCTGGGCTGTCACCATACAAGAACAAGCTTCAGGGATTGTTTGCCCTCCTGATGTGCCAAGGCAAGACTGGAGTGTGTTCTTAAAGTCAGGCTCCAAAGTGGTGCTGCATTTACCATTCATCAGTGCAACAGCTGAATGCAGCTGGCTTTCACTTCCTCAGCACATTCACCAGGCCAAACTCAGTGCAGATGCTGCAGATATGCAATTGTAGCCATCACCTTCACATTTGCTGAATTCCTCCTGCAGACAATTGTCACTGTTTGTTCTGCAGTCTGTAGGTGACCGGCGTGCCTGCATGCCTGCTCTCAGTCCCACCAGTATTTGCAGACAATTGTTTTGTTCTCTTTACATGGGCTGGACAGTGGGAGTTTGCTCTCGTGCTCAGAGAATGGAAAGTGCCCCAGTGGCGCGTTAAATGAAACGTATTCCCACTTGTGCATTTTCCCAGAACAAAGGAGCAGTGTCAAGTGGAATTACTGCTCAAATATCACTGTGGTTCGATGTAGGTGGTCCCGAGATCTGTGCAGGGGATGTGGTGCTGACAACAGCCCAGCGACTGTATAATAGAACTGCTTGGATGGACTGAAAGAGCTTGTTTTCAGGGAGAAATAGTGGTGGCTTTGTGTCTGCACTGGGCAGTCCTCAGTGCTGATGAGTTGTTTTTGCAACAAAGCTAAAACACTGCCCACTGAGGCTGATAGACTGTGGCTGGCTTGGGGGTATGGAGGACAGGGGCAGACTTTGTGTTACAGGTTGGATCTGCAGGGTGGGAAGAGAGGAGCAGGTTCTGCTTATTCAGAGCTATGGCAGAGACTTGGTGGCCCCCAGATGCACTTGCATAGCATGTGCTAACCCAAAATAATAGCATGGCTTGTGTCTGCAGCAGCTCTGGTTGGATGGCTTAGGCTACAGTTAGGGTTTTCAATGGAACACTCAAAGTGGCCGCGTTAGTCTGGAGCAGCAGCCCAAGGGGTGGGTTAACCCAGGGGATACTCACACCTTGCTTGTGCCATGGGCATCTCATCATCAAAACATCTCAGTTTGCAAGCACGCAATAGAAAAAGCCATTTTCCATGCTGGTATTTGGCATTATCCTCTCTAGCACGTCCAGCTGTGGGTTCCCATCTGGGAGCTGCCGCTCACCCCATTCCCTCTGTGTTTCCCTGCAGGGCTCTGCGTGATGAGTGGTGCAGCCATCTTCACAGTGAGGCACACGGACTGGCACGAACCCTCGGAAAACATCTCCTATGGCTTTGCCTATATCCTGGCGTGGGTGGCCTTCCCCCTGGCCCTCGCCAGTGGCATCATCTATGTCATCCTACGGAAGCGCGAGTGATACCATGGGGAGCGCAGAGCAGCTGGGGGCACTGATGACATGCATGGAGGAGATGGAGGCGGGGGAAAATAGACGAGAAAACGGAAAATTAACCAAAAAAAATATAAAAAAAATTAAAAAAAAAAGGAATAAACCCTCCCACCAAAAACAAACAAACAAACCAAACCCAACCAACCCCAAAAGGAAACACTCAAAGGGTTACTTGTTAATTGAAGATGTATATAGTATCTATGGTTTAAAAAACCTATTTATAACACTTTTTACATATATGTACATAGTATTGTTTGCTTTTGTTGACCATACGCTATGTTTTAAAGCCTAAAGAAAGTGCCTAAGGAATTATAACTCCTAACGGTGTAACAAGAGCGCGGTGATTTCTCTCTCATGCAGAACCCTCTTTGATCTGAACTCTCCTCCCCCATCCCAGCCTCACTCAAGCCCCGGGACCCCCAGCTCTGGCTGCTCTTACACTGGCATAGAGCAGTGCTTCTTCACTGGAGTTTCACCTGCTGGTGTCAGCTGGAGGCTTGGTCCCCGCTCCTCCTGCCTGCTGTGATTTGACAGCTGGGGTGCCAGGGCTGGCGGAGGCACTTCCAAAAGGTTTGAAGGGTTTCGGAGCAAGGGACTGCCGAAAGTGCCTAAATGACTTACTGCCCAAGTCCCACTGCCTTGCCACCACACCCACTGAGATTTTGGGCTTCTAAATCACTTAGGTTAAATGCAATCAAGCAGGGGTTGTGCTCCATCCCTTGTGTGTGCTGGGTGCACCCCAAGCTTGGGTGTACTCCCATCACGAAATGCGCGTTTTCTTTGCGTGGAGGTAGAGTGCCGATGAGCAGGAAGCAAACCCAGTATATCTATGAAATCAAATGCCAGATATATGAAATGGTGCTATCTATTTACCATTCCTTATACTGCTAGCAATTTAACCTTATTCACTGGAAATTCAGCTAACAATCTTGAGGTAAACAACAAAGCTAGAAATGAGAAATAATTCTGTGTAATATAAATGAGCTTATAACTGCTTTTGTACTTAGACGACTTACTATTGTTTTTAATAAAGCATTTATAACCAAAGTTCCTTTCCCCCCCCCCCTCCCCCCCCGTGGTCAAGAGGAACAGAAGCAGCTCTGGCTGGAGCCCTGCTGGCCCAATGCTGGAGTGCAATGTCTGTCCTCTTGTCTGTGTGTCAGAGATGTGTCTGGCAATGAATGGGCACCTGCTCAGACCCCAGGCTGCCTCCTGAGGACTCCAGACACTGCTGTCGTTGTTTTGTGTTTCATTTGGGTTTTTCTTTCTTTTTTTTTTTTCTTTTCTTTTTTTCTTTTTTTTTGCTTTGCTTTTCTGATTTTATACCGACCGTGTGGACTAAGAAGCAATGAAATAAAAGTCAGAATAACTCCGTTGCTTCTGGTTTTGGACATTTTTGTGAGTTAAAGCCAAGCTGTGCTCCTCCAGCTTCCACGGCTATCCCATCAGTGATGCCATGTAGCAGATTTTGGGCTCGATCCTTCTGAGATGGGCCATGAGCTCACTGGGCTGCCTGGCACGCAGACATGCTGTGCTGGGGGAGTAATGATTCAGTGGCACTGGAGGGGAGACCATGGCCTGAGGTCAACACTGTGCTGGTTCCTACTCATCCTTCTGGTTCTGCTCTAAGATGTCCCTGTGATACAGCCACCAAAGCCAGCAGGAGAATGCACCTGAGCAGATAGTAGCAGGTCAGCACCAGCTACTGCGGGGTCCTGGCCAGCTCTACACCACCCTGCACAAACAGCAGAAGCTTTTCTGCCACGTGCACTGAAAACACCCAGAGCCTGGGGATCCAATGACAGCTAGAGAAACAGCACATTGTAGGCAGGGCATGCAACTTTCATGGCTGGCACAGAAACATCTGCGCTTCTGCTTGCTCATTCATTTGGCTATTAAAAATCCGAGCTGATGTAGCAACCGCTGCTGGCACAGACACAATGGCTCCCGCAGCACTGTGTGCTGAGGCTGATTGCTGACATCAAGCCAGGTCCTGAGGCCCAAAATCCAGCCGGGTCCCTGGGGAGCAGCAAGAGGCGCCCTGCAGCTTCACTACTCCACTTTGCCTGGCAGCCCTGTGCTCAGCTTGGCCTCGGAGGCCCCTGGCCATGGCTTGCAATGCAGGCTATTCCTCCAGGTGATCATTTTGGGGTGCTCTGGTGATGACCGGGAGATCTTGATTGCCCATAGGGCCAGTGTGAGCTGCAGCCCTGGGCAGGTGGTGGTCCAATGTCACAGCAGGCCTGGCACCGTGCTCCCATCAAGGACACTGACATCCCTTCCCAACTCATCTGTGGAGCTGTCAGGAACACAGGAGATGGTTTCTGAAAGGAAAAACAAGGCACGGGGTTTTATCTCCTGTGGAAAGGATGCTTCAGAGCGGTGTTCCTGTGGGGAGGGTCCAAAGGGGGGGGAAATGACCCTCACCAACTCCCCTCAGGTTGGGCAGGAAGGCAGCAGAAGCCAGCGCTGGCCTCCAGCGTGCTCTTCTAACTTGTTTGGCCTCAATTCAGCCAAGCCAGGCCTCTCCGGAGCCTCGGGGCGGGCCGTGCGTGGAAGGGGAGGAGATATAGAGCGGGTTTCGGTCCCGCCCGGCTCCGTGTGGGCACACAGTGCGGGCTGGGGCCGCCACCAGGCGGCTGCGGGCGGCACTGCCGAGCGCCTGGGCCTGGGACTGCAGCCTGGGCCTGCTGTTGCTGCCTGGGCCTGCCACTGCTGCCTGTCTGGAGCCGCAGAGCTTGCTCTTACACTAAGCTAAGCTGGGCTGTGTTTCAGGCTGAGCCTTGGAACTTAGAAATACGAGTGTGTGTTGATATTCCCCTCCTACTGAGGGAGCCTGAATGGCAGCCTGAGTATCCCAACATCCTGCTCCTTGTTCCACTCTACAGCTTCGATGAGCACCCTCTGAGCCCCAGCACAGGTGCCTGTCTCCATGGTGGATGTGGAACTACCAGTACCCAATGTGGAGATGCCTCCTTCACCTCAGATGATCCTTCATAGAACTGCCATCAGAAATCCAGGAAGAAAGCTCCGATGTGGTGTTAGAAAACAGCATTGCTTTATTCCTCACGATGCCAGGTGACTTGACAAGCAAGCACACCCTGTCAGTGTTCAGGTTCTTCTATGGCAGAAGTGACAAAGATGGGTGAACAAAAATACAGAGGAAGTTTCTTTAATGTGTGTTGTATCATAAAAGCAATTGTTTAAATAGCTTTTCTAGTACTCTCAGCAATAAGTACTTCTGAAAAAATGTGCTGAGCAAATCTCATCTTCCTCTTTCATTTACTGCCTTGTAAATTGAAATACATTATGGTAGGAATAAAAATACACACTGCCTAGGAGCAGCTGTCTGCTTTGCAATGCAGGAATGAAGCCGGACGGTGGCACCGCAGAGCCGTGGTTCCCTGAGCAGAGAGGGCTCAAAGTCACCTAAAGATGCTCCAGTCCTTGGTGACCCTCTTGGCTGTGATCTCTCAGTGAAGAAGCCATCAGCATCTTGTGGAAGCGTGCTTCAAAGCAAACTCAAGGCAAGTGGCAAAGTGGCCAAGTTAGTTAACAACATGCACTTAGTCATTCTGCACGGTCTGCATTGAGGAAGTGGTGTGGGCAAGTGACCAACTGCAAATCAGCACTGATACAAATCATCTTTTAATTATTTTTCTACCTTGGGTAAAATCGGCTGTTTAGTATTTTGTTTGTTTGTTTGTTTGTTTTAATTAACTAAATAAGATGAACCACATCCTTTTCAATTCTCACTGCCATTCAGGGTGGCATTACTTTCTTGCACTGGTTGCATGTGCCACAAGTAATGTCTGATAACCTGTTCTGGATGGGAGGGCTCGGAAGCTGCCCCTTGCAGCTCTGCTAAGGGCTAGTACAAGAAGAGACTGATCACAAGCAGTCTGAGCAAGTTCTGTAGCTCCTTTGTAATCAAGTCAATTAAAATGGATGTTTTAGCAACAACAGCAGCAATACTTACAAAGACAATTCAGCCTCAAATAAAAGCTGCCACTGCAGCCTTCCCCAGCCAAACCCTCCCCCAGCACAGGGATGGAGTTTTCCCCAAAGTGCTTGAGCAGTGATGTGGTTCGGGCTGTACCTTTAGATCCATTCAGGACTTGGTTGGAGAAGTCACTGCCTGCCTTCATAGTGTTGCACGACTTCTTGCATCCCATTAGCCATCCCCAGAGCCCTCTTGTCCCTCCAGGCTGCCCTCCAGCCTCTCCTCCCCTCTTTGCCCTCTGGCGCTGACCCCGCAGCCTTCCTATTCTCGCTCAGTCAACTTTCCCTCCTGCAATGATTTCGTGTGATTATTGATGCTGTCCTGAGCTCAGCTTCTTTGTGCACTGATATGGAGCACTTCCTCCACCACAGTCCCAGGACAGTTTGGGGTGCTGAGCCCTGATGCTTTGCATGCAGATGCTGAAACCCCATGCAATGAAGCCAGGAGGTGCCCGAGGTGCCATTGAAGCACCCAGAAGTGTTAGCAGGTCTAACCCCGATTTCAGCCAAGTAGGATCCAGGCTGAAATGATATGGATTGTGGGATGCTCTGTGGGCTGTTCCTGGTGAGGTTTTGCAGCCCTCAGTGTTGCCCCCCCTTCCCTCCCCCCACAGGGGCTGCCCAAACCCCTTGCAGCCCCATGGCTATTTGCTTGGATTTACATTCACGCTAAGCCTCCCAGCATTAACAAGGCACTTCTCCCTGGGCTGATGAAAGGATAAAAGCACCGTAGTTGTGCCTGGGTTATTCACTTCCTGAGGGATAATTCAACATATTTCCCTTTCACCAAAGGACTTTTCCTGGGGAATCTTTGGCCAGTTCTTTGCAGGATGGTTTTATTGCACAGGGGGGAGACAGGCTTTATTTTAAAGTGCTTTCGCTGCTTCATTTCAGCCTTTGTTGATTGTGTTTCCTTTTATATATACTTTTGGGGGGGGGGCTTTCATTTCCCAGGCCTCCCTCTTATCTGCCTTTGGAGACAGCCCTTGTAAAAAGAGAAAAAAAAGCAAAACCCAAAGCACTCTCCCTGGGATGCTTTCAAGAGAAAGGCCCCAGCCCCTTTCAAACCTCTTTGGAGAAAAATAGATCCCAACCCTGCACACGCCATATCCTACAGGAAAGCCTTTGAAGTAAATTAAACCAAATTAGTGTCTATAATATAGATGAGCAGAGCAGCTCCATGCTGTGCCACCGGCCTGGCCCTTTGCGTAATCTTTAACCCTGCTCCCTTACTCCCAGCTCGCCTCTAATTGACCGTGAAGCACCTGGGGGTAATCTGGAGGCAATGCCATCTGCCCTCACAGGGCAGTGCTTCCTACCACCCAGCCAAGGGGATGGAGAGTGTTTAATAGCCCTGGGAGGAAACTGGGATGATAAATTATTTTTCCTTCTCATTTTCTTGGTGTTTTGCATCTAATCTTGCTTTTCTTTTTTTCTGTCTCATAACAGGAGGCCTTCTGAGCCTGGGGCACTTCAGCACCCAATGCACTTCAGTGTGATGGTGAAGATGGAGCTGCCAGTCAACCTCTTTACAGCTTAGGAGCAGCAGAGAAAGTTTCCTAACCCTAAAGGCATCGGAGCTATGCAGGTTGTGCTTTCCAACTTTCCCCCTTTGTGGGGGTCACTCAGGACTCCAGAAACAGACCAAGCTTGCCCACAGACTGGGATGAGCTATGCTGGTGTTTAACTTAATAAAAAAGGGTGTTATTTTGGGATGGAGTTGGGGAGGACAAAAGCTGGGGAGATTTGACCCTCCTTTGGCTTAGTGTTGTACTTGGAAACCAGCATGAGGCTGTGCAAGCAGCAAGCTGGGCAGGGTTGCAGTATGTATGCAGGCACTTGACAGATACTAATGTCAAGAGATAATTGTATGAGCAATTATATGCATACATGTGCAAGGAAAGTGTTGCATATGTAAATAACCTGCCAGTGCCAGGAGGTAGCCATGTACCTGGTAATTGTGGGGCAGCTGGAGCACTGCATGCCTCGCTGCCCTGGTGTTGGGGCTGGCTCCAGGTTCTCTGAAAATTCACATCTCACCTGGGGGTCCTGAGCCATTCCCTGGTCTGACTGAGTGTTCTGGGGCCCAGATGGGCTATAAGTTCCTGAATGGGCAGCAAAATGAGCCCTCTGTTTCTGCTGGGCATACTAGCTGCTTGTCTTAGTGCTTCCAGAGCCCCATGAAGGCTGGGTGTGAGAAGATTCCCTGCCAGCACAGAGCAGGGAGTGAAGACTGGCCTCAGTTCTGCCTGGGTTCTAGCTCCTGGCAATTTGGGCAAGATTTGTGTCAGGGGTCAGGCTGCATTAAGTGCTTCCTGGACCACCAGCCTCTTGGGTTTACCCATTTACAAACCTCTGCAGCAGGGCCGGTTACCTCTTTTCCATAAGATGTTTCAGAGCAGCACTTGGGGGACACCCTTGAGGTGAGTGTCATTGTGCTGGGATGTCTTCTGCTGTGCCAGTGGCCACACAAGAGCTCTGATGTTGGCACCAGCTGAGTTTCTTCTGACAGAGCATGAACAGAAGGGTCAGGACATGGCTAGTGAAAGCAGGAATGGGAACAAGTGTGAAATTTGATGTATTGGGTGCTGCCTGGCTGAATTTCCCAGGCATGAGGGAAGATGCTTCGCAGTCCTGGGAACATTTCCTCCAGGGCTATACTTGCCCAGCAGCGTTTGTGGCAATTATTTTGGTCCCTGAAAGTGTTCATGTGGACAGAGAATTCAGAAGGGGCTGCATATTTTATAAGTGTGGCTATAAATAAATCATGGCCAAATTAAATCATGAAGCAGCAAATAAAACCCCATGAAGCCAACAGGCAAACGAGCAAAATCTCTGATCCCTGGAAACATGCAGAGGGCAGCAGGTTCTTCTGGCATTTGTGCCAGGCTGTGGGGTGTAGAGGCCTGGTGGCCAACAAGACATTTGGACACTGAGTCATGCAGACACCTGCCCTGCTTTCACTGTGTCATATCATGGTGCCACAAGCCAGTTCCAGCTTTAATACTGCTTTTTTTTTCTTTCCTGTTTATCTGGGTCCTGAGCAACCTGCTTCCTACTTTGCCTGATCTCTGAGTGCTTTGCAAAGGGCTTTCTTTTACATCTGCACTGAGCAGCCCCCCACATGCAGCATCCACCTCCCGCTTTGTGGCTGTCTGAATCAAGCTGAACCCAATCATTTGCATCTTGCTTATTATGTGTAAGGATGCTCAGGCAGGACCAATCCTATTTCAAAGCATCCGTTTTTTGGCTGACATTCAATGCCAAGCCAACTTTGGATTGATGTTTCATGGTAAGCTCAGTGTGTGGAAATGATTTTGCGATATGGAGTAGGCCCCTTTCCAGAGGGGACTGGCATCTTCCCCAGACCTAATGCTATCCCTGGGGAGACATGCACACTCAGTGTCCTCTGCCTCCTCCAGTCCTGGGCTCCTCTGCCTGTAAAACCAAATGATCCCTCACTGGGGTCTTAATTCCAGGCAAAAGGATGAGCCAATAAATCTCAATGAATGTAAACAGTGTCATATTTAACCAAGGCTGTGCAGTGGGTGAAGCTATTACCAGGAGGGCGGGCAGCTTCGTGCTGTAAGATCAGACTGGGTTATCTGATGCCCTGTGGGGCTGGAAGCAGTCTGTCTCAGCAAGTTAATAGCCCTTTCCCACCAGCCTTGGAACATCAGGCATGGTACCAGACCTCCTCTGCATGGAAAACCTGAGTTTGTACCTAGGAAAATAAAAGAAGAAGATTTTTGGCTGTGAATTGGAATAATGAAAAGGAAATTCTCTTTGCTGGGTGTGGTAGGAGGCATTATTTGTTGTCTCTGTTACATCTTAAGTGGTTACTGAGTGCTGTAAGTGTTTGAGGCAAAAGAGGTGGGAAAAGAAACAAGAGATGCTGTCACTTGGCTTTTCAGGGGTTACTGAGGTGTCAGATTGATCACTTATTTGTGGCATGTTTTGGAGCTTCATGTGAAGGTAGACTAGCTGAGCATTCCGACTGCTTTTGCCAAGCACTCCTTGTGCTTCCTATGCCTGCTTGGCCCATCTCTTCCAGACCAGCCTGCTCTCAAACCTCCCTCTTACCACCAAAAGCAACAGATGCAGCTCCTGTAGTCCATCCATCTCTGTGATGAGCAGCCAGATCACACCTGGCACTGATTCAGAGTCTCATCCCATCAAGGTAACAAGGTTCTCCATTGCATCCCAAAGTGGGGTAGGGGTCTCATGTTTGCATTTACCAGCATTCATACATCCGTGGCTGTTTTCTGGGAAGAGGAGCATGGATTTGATGTTTTCTCCCTTTGAAAGACTGGCAAAAGCTTAACACATGTTGCTCATTGGAAAAAGCATTTGCTTCAGACTTGGTCTTCCTCAGGGTTGTGCGTAGATTTGAATCCTGGGTGCTCCCTTTTGCTAAAAGCCCCCAGCAGCTTCCCCTGTACCCCTGGGGCTGCTTTGTCACTCAACAGAGTCCTGAGGCTGTGATTTAAGAGTCTTCACCTCTGTTCTGTTCTCCCTTATGGTGTCCCCTTGGTGCGCCCAGCCCCTGGCAGTGAGCACCTGGAGATTTTTCACACCTATGGAAATCGAATGTGGAAGCACTTTGGTGATGATGGCAGACTGTGGCAGAGTGGACTATTCAGCCAGGATCCATCCTCTCCCTCTTTCTTTGCTTCGTGGGCTTGTAAATGATAGATGGGGTAGGCATGGGGTGAGATGAGAGAGCCAGGGTGGCAGTGTGGTAGCCCCATAAGCAGTTGTTTGGAGCACCCCATGCTCTCAGGCCCCATCCTGGGGCTGGCTGTCCCTCTCCCTGCTGCCTTGCCAGGGGTGGTCAGGTCCCAACAGCACCAAAACCTGGGCAGGGTTATGGAGTGATGGGGAGAAACCCAGAGGGAGGGAGGGAAGGAGCCTTAAATATTCTGTCTGCTCTATCTTCTGGGAGATAATACTTTTAATTTTCAGCACACAAAGAATATGTCCTGAACCAGAAGGGGTTTGCCTAATTCATCATGCTTGCTTTCCACACAATACCAGGGATGACAAGCATAACATTTTAAAATGAGAGAAGTGGACATAATTAATGCTCATGAATTGCAAACGCATCTTTATTAAAGGGCTCCTGCTTGCCCCTGGACCATCTGCTTCATATCACCGGGCCAGGGTCCTGAGGCTATAATAACTTGCAGCTTTAATAATTTTACCTCTTAATTAAAGCTCATCTCAGAATGCAGGAGCACAGACATATTCCGGGTCCGGATTTGATTTTAACAGAGGAAACCTTGAGGGATGGATAATAGAATTTGCATCCTTGCCTTTGAAGAATCCCTTGGATGAAGGCCGTGGCCCTGTGTGAGACCCCCATGTGCTGGCTGGAGGCTGTGAGACCTGCTGCTAGGGGGCTGTGCTGGCCTCAGGGTGGCCTCTGCCCCTCTCTGACCATGCCAAGGAGCTGAGGAAGCGGTGGGACATCAGGGTTCTGCTTAGGGAAGGTGAAGGAGGGAGCAGAGAGGCCGTGGAGGCCAAAGCTTCATCTGCCCATTTCCATCTGGGCCCTTTGAAATTCCATTGTGATTTCTGTCTAGGAACATCATCTGTCTGTTTCCATCAGTGTCTTCCAAAAATCTATCCTGGTTTCTATGTGGGAACTAGAAGTCTAAGCTCTGGATCTTCTGTGATGGCCACTGTGATGCCACGTATGATTAGAACTAAGGCTTCCCTGCCTAAGCAGTAGGATAGAGGATGGCAGCTTAACCTAACCTGCAAACCCATGTATGCTGATGTTGGGTTAAATAAGGCCCTGGGCTGTGCAGGGGAGAAGGTCCTGGGCTCTGCCTGGTGCCAATGGATCCTCAGGGTTCAGCCAACCCTGAGCCCTGCCAAGGGCTGTGGCCAAGCCATCACCACCTGCATCTGCTGTCCCTGCAGTGCGACCTTTTGGGGGCTGAGCTCCATGCAAATGGGATGAGTTGACAGCACATGAAATACGGTGAATTAATGAGCACTTCATTGCCACTAGACGTGAGGCCGAAGGTCGAGGGCCATTAATAGAACGAGGCCTGAATTCATGCTTCATAATTCACACATCCCAGACCTTCCTACAAACGGAACATTTTATTCTAAAATGTTGTTTTAATTATTTACATCTTGATTGATTGATAGAGAAGGGAATTCACTGAAGGTACATTAATGAGGAAGTGTTTGGCTTTAGGATGGTGCTTTGATTGTCAAACATGAAAATCAATATATCACCTAAGATCCAGCAAGATGTCTTTTACTTATTTATTTACTGCCATTTTTTTTACCCTAGAGGCTGAAATTCTTCATGTAAGGCAGAGATGCATTCATAGGAGCGATCCATTCAACTTCATCAGCATTGGGAAACCTTTTACAGGGGAAGTGAGAGGGAAACTCTGGTCTGGGTAGCTGAGAAAAATGCAATGAGATTGTGTTTATCTATTGCATCTCCCCCAGTGCAGCTGAGCTGGGGACTCCAGGGATCCCAACTGTACCCAGCAGCAATGCAGGCACTTCCCATGCACTCAGCTTTGTGTGGCTGCTTGGTAGGGTTTCAGATCCAGCATCTGCACAGGACAACATTGGTCCCACTGTAGGCTTGGTTCACAAGAACCCAAGCATAGGAATTTCTCTGCTAGTCCTGAGCTGTTGTTCTGAGCTGTTAGCCCACCCTGCTGCATCGCTCCTGCTGAAACTGAGCTCACCTGGAGTGCAAAAGGGCTGGGGAGGTTTGTGCTGCAGCAAATACATGGTGTCTGCTCAGTCCTGGTGGCAATCAATCACATCATGCTCCCTCTTTATTTTCTTGGAAGTTCAGAACAAAAAAACAAAACAATATTTACTTTAGGAGTTGCAACAGTTTCCTTTTGTTTTTGCTTCACTGACCAGAGCAGCTGGTTTTCAAAACTTTTGTTCAGGAGAAATCTTCTGGTTTTCATTACAGAAAACAAAACAAGCAGCTGCTTTTCTGTAACCAACATGTACTTGAAAGAAAATTCTTCCTTCTAGAGAAAAATTGGAACAAATGATTAATTAGGACTTTATTTTTTCCCTGTAAAACAAGAATGTGTTTCTAGTGACGTGTGTCCAGCTAAACTCTGCATGTGGTGCTGCTGCTGGGGCTCTCTGTCTGGTCTCACTCAGGGTTTGGGCACTGAATGGGTTTGCTCTGTGATGCTGCACGTATCTGGGCTCACCCAGGGAAGCAGGGAGCACAGGGGGAAGGCTTTGCAGCAGCTGACCCTTCCTGGGTTTCTCATGGTCGTTTGGAGCCTCATAGACCATGAGTGGAGCTGTGTCCTTTGGGTTTTCCAGTTGTTAGGAGAGCTAAAAATGAGTTGGGTGTGTTTCTGGAAGGCTGAGGTTCTCAAGGAGAAACATAATTAAGGAAGGTGGAGAGCACACTGGTTTGCATTGGTGTGATGAAACCACACGTTGTAAAATAAAAATGGGAGAAGACTCTGTGTGGCAGCACCCTGGGACTGAGAGGAGGGAATACAGACTTGGAGGGCTCATTTTCAAACCAGTTCAGAATCAAGCTCTACATCAACAGAGCATCCCTGGCCCTTAGGAAATATCCACCCAGTTTGGCAGCCCATCCAAATACTCTGCAAGAGCAGAGCCTTGACTTCTTGAAGGCAAAGCTGCAGCCACGAGAGGGTGCTTTTGTCCTTATAGTCGAGCTCCCAGCATAAAAACAGTGCAAAGGAATTAGTGGAACGTCCTAGGAAACACTATGCAGCAGCCAGGGTCTGTGTGTCCCAAGGAGATAGGGGGAAATTAAACACTCTGAGCAGCTCAGGCAACTCTTAGCACTCTGCAGAGCATGCCAGATAATGTGAGAAAAATCACTGCTGGTTTTAGCCCTGTTTTACTCATTTAATTGTAGTGAAACCGACCGGAAATTCTCTTGACCCCAGAAGCAGCACCGGTGTATCTGTTATAGGAGAGCATCGGTGTCACTGGGGGTATTATATTCTAGAAAGAAAAAACAAGTATCAATAACATCTACTGCTGCATGATGCAAACACCGAATAGTAAGCAATCTTTGCTCCCTCTGGTGACCCCAGGTTGCAGGTAAATCCTGGGTGCATCACACTGGCCCCAGTGCATGCTGACTGCATGGATGGGAAAACCTAGGGAGCTGATCTGTAGTATAAGTGAAAGCACCTTCTTGAGCCACACAGCAGCATGGGTTAGCATTGCCATGTGTTTAGCCTTCATCTTTTTGGCCAGTGGATCTGGCTCTCCTGTCTGAGAGAGAGTTGATGAAGAAGTGATGCAGGGAGGATGTGGGTGACCCTCCAGGAATGGCTCCAGCCCAAGACAGCTCCTACATGAAATGATGATGAGCAGGGAAGGGAGACAGATGTGCTTTGGAGGCTGCAGCTGCCCTATGAATGCAGCCTAGTGCTTGAGGGACACAGCCTGCATGGTGGGATCAGGGTTCACCCCATCTCTCAGGAGCTTCCTGCTCTTGGGGTGAAGGCTCAGGGTTTTGGTGGGATGCATGTGGTAGCTGCAGTGTCATAGAGCATGGAGCAAGGCTGGGAAGGGGCTGAGCAATAAAGGCAGCACAGACAGGAGGTGCTTTGTGCAAAAATCAGGAGGGAAAGAGGGAAATGTTTCACCCTCCACTTTGTAAAGAAAACTTCCAGCTTAAAAGCAAAATCCCATAATATTGTTTAAAAAAAGAAAGTATTGCCCATAGGCATGGATCTCATAAAGGCTGGAAAATGGCACCTATCAAAGGAGCTTTTCAGAGAAAAGCCTCCAACCAGCCCATGCTTCCACCCCAAGGGAACACACCTTGGCAAAGGGCTTTATTTATCCAGCTGGGACATGGATCCCAAGCCTTTATGTCCAGGGCAGGATGTTTAGCCCAAGTGTTTTTGGGTGACTGGAAATTTACTCCATGCAGGGAATATATGCCCTCAAGAGGAAGGAAAAACAAACACTTTGGGCATGGTCTCGAGTGGAATATTGGCAATATTCGTTCTACTGTTTCGCTGTGAACAGAGACCTGATTTAAACATTGAGAGAAGGGACATCGAACGGGATGGGAAGCACAGAGGAATTGCAGAAGGCAAATGAATCTTCTCATTTCTCTACAAATGAGTTATTAATCATCTCCCATTTACATATTCATTAACCATAACACACGCCGTATTTTTATTAATGTGGCAAAGAAACAATTATAGGTGAAAAATGGCTTGTCTGTTTATTTTACACACAGATCTTGTTCCTCATTTGCACGATTGAAAGAAATGATGTTTCTTCTTGCCATGCTAAAAGGAATCTGTCTGCTCAGGATGTGTTTCAGCTAAAGACTGTGGAAAGGACTGTTGGGATGAGCAGCAGGGGAACAACCAGCCTTGGGTGCCTTGGTGTTTTTATTGCCAGGAATGGGTTACAGTAAATCAGTCCTAGGTTGGGAAAAGGGGGACCAGCCTTGGTCCTGGTATTTCAGTTTGTTGCTCCTGGGGTACCTCCCAATGGTAGAGTTTCAGAAGGTACTTTGTGAAGAGACTGCAAATAAACACAGAAGTGCTCTCTATACATTTCCATTCAAGCAAGTGAAATGTGGGGAGCAGAAATAACAACATGAATATTCAAAGCCTCGTTCTGAATTGATTATGAAAGGGAACCATCAAATGGTCAATAGTTTCTTTTATTCTTAGGGAAGCTTTTGGCTTAAAATGCTTGAGGAATGGTATCCCTGAGTTCCTTCCCACTTCCTTCCCTGCAGTTTTATGAGGAATATTACAAGATTTCAACAGCCTTTTGGTAAACCAGCCATGAGCCACTAGTCCAAAGGGAAAGCTTTACTATCCCCACTGATACTTCTTTGGTTTAGAACGTTAAGTCAGAGCTAAGAGATGTTTCAGAGAAGAAAAAAAAGAGACGTTGCTAACGATAATCTTATCCTGTGAGTTTCTATGGGAGAGCAGTGCAGCTGGGAGAGTTATCTGGATGCTGCCATAACTGGACATCAAACCTGTCTTTGGGAATGGTCTTTCCCGTCCTCATCTCCAGCTTCCTGGTCTGATTGATGAGTGAAGTAAGAGCTGTTTGCCTCTTTCAATAGCAAGGTTCTTCCCACATAGGAATCAAGGTAGGATTGTATACCTGCTTGGCTTCCCTAAGTGTAGGGACTGGGTGCTGCTGGACACAGGGATGCACATGGGGAATCTCTTTTGTCTGCCCTTTACACTCTCTTCTCAGTGCTTAACAACAAAAGATGTTCTTTGGAACTGCTTTTGCTCTGGGTATCATTGAATCACCATAAAATGGCTTGGATTGGAAGGAATACAGACAATCATCTAATCCCAATTCCCTGCTGTGGGCAGGGTTGCCACCCACTAGACCAGATTGCCCAGTGCTCCATCCAACCTGGCCTTGGATGCTTCCAGGGATGGGGCATCTACATGAGCACTACTCCCAGTCTGTTCACATATCTGTGACTGCCCTGACTCAAGTGCTGCACCCTGCACTAGGCCTTGTTGAACTTCATTAGGTTCCACTTGAGGTCACCTATCAATCCTGTTCTGGCTTCTCTGGATGGCATCCCTTTTATCTATTGTATCAACCGCACCTCTCAGCTTGGTGTTATCTGCAGACTTGCTGAAGGTGCACTTGATCAGCACTGTCTATGTCATTGATAAAGATGTCAAAGAGCAGCAGTCCCAAGATGAACCCCTGGGGGACATCATTTATAGCCAGCCTCCACCTGGACATGGAGCCACTGACTGCACGGCTGTGACCATCCAACCAACTCCTTATCCACCGAGTAGTCAACCCTTCAAATCTGTATCTCTCCAATTTAGAGATGAGAATGTGGAGTGAGACTGTATCAAAGGCTTTGCAGATGTCCAGGTATACAACACCAGTTGGTCTTCCTTTGCCCACCAATGCATCACTCCATTGTAGGAGACCACCAGTCTGGTGATCTACCCTTGGCAAAACCATGCTGGCTGTCTCAGATCTTCTCATCTCTCATGCCCCTCAGTATCTCTCCCAGGAGGATCTGCTCCATGATCTCTCCAAGCACAGAGCTGAGGCTCACTGGTCTGTAGTTCCCCAGGTCTTCCTTTCTACCTTTAATCTTTCTAAATGGGAAAATTAATAGGAATTGTCCAAAAGCAAAAAGTTTTCCTGTAGAGCAAAAGGAATGAGCAGACTGACACACACTGTTATCTCCATAAGGAACCCAGTTTAGAAATGCTTCTCCTCTAGAAAGCAAGGAGACACAGAGGTGTGGGCTGCAGGGAGTGAGGCTGTTCAGATGCATTCAAATAGAGGAGTTCTGGTGGGGAAAGAGAGACATCCAACAGTACGAGAGCAGCAAGGGTGGTAATGCAAGGATGGTGTGTGGGTGGGGGGAGAATCCAACTGCTGCTTATTACACAAGTAAAGGAACTGAGGGGGCCTTGTACACGGCCCCATCACAAAGTGCTGTTTTCAGGTAAAGAGGAATAAATTGCATTTTACTGCAAAGTTTGAAGACGTTGCTGACATCAGGCACTGGGGAGCACCGTTTGCAGTTCCAGCAGGGATCATTATAACTATCAGAGTTTTATTTGTGTGAGCAGATACCTCGCTGAAATTTTTCTCCCTGTACAAAGGAAAGAGACTCCAGGCAGCCAGCTGGAGGAAGGACACGCCTGTCCTCATTCCCCTTTTCATGCATGAATGTACTGGCTGATTTCAAGTGAATTTGACAGGAAGGTAAATATCGAAATAACAAATGTGTGTACCTGCATGGGAAGTTGGCTGAGGTTTGGCCATCTCACATCTGCTGTAATTGCTTTGGGCTGAATCCCCAGCCAAGTCCAGGGGCTGACATGCTACAGCCAGCATCAGTGATCCTCTGTGAAGCTGGGTCTGTTCTCATAGAAGTTTAGCATAGGTAAAGTTTCATGATGAATGAGAAAGTATGGGGGCTTGCTGTAAGCACCTGGCTCAGGGCATAATTCTTCCTTCAGTGTCCTGTGGTGATTTCACACCTCCCCATGGTGGAAAGTAGGATTGTGAACCTCCCACTTACTGCAAGCAGGCAAAATGCCCTGCAGTGTCTGCGATTTCCCATGAGCTTGAGTCTGTTCAGTGTGTTTGTTCTCCTTTATTCATTATATTTTTCTGATCAACTTCTGTTTTTCCAGTTCCTGGCTTGAATTTTATGTAATGATTGTTATTACTTAGGAATGCTTTCCCAGTCTTGGTGTTAATGTGTCCTGGAACTGCACTAGAAGGAGGCCCCAGTTTCTGCTCCCCAATGTCAAAAGTACTACCAAAACCAGATGATCATTCTTGTATACAGATGTCTTGTGTAATAAGCAGGTCCAAAGCAATCACACCGATGGTACTTGGTTTAAAATCTGGGGGTGCTGGAGCTGGGAATGGATGGCTCTGTGATTCCTGTACAGCTGGGAGCTCCCTGCAGATAGCAGGATGCTATAACATGAGTACCTGGTCCTCTTTCAGAATGGGAATGACTTGGGATGCCTCTGAGTGGCCTGGGAGGGTAAGTGCATCCCGTTCCCACCTCATCTCTGCCTGGTGGCACAGCCCAGCTAAGGCAGGGTGCATCTCCATGCTGCCCCACACCTGAGCTGATCCAGGCTGGTCCCATCTGAAACCAGGCTTTTCCCTGAGGGTTTCTGGGGACTTATTCACCCTGCTCTCATTCCTGCCAATCCACTGCTGCTGTGAGAGGGAATGATTTTTATCTCCTTTAAAAAGTTTGAGAAGCTGCTGCTGATGGATGATCTGCAAACCATTGGGCTAATTGAGCCCCAGACCTGCCCTGGAACCTCGCTGCCTGCTTTGTGCCTTAGCACACCGCTTCTGGCTCCATCCCAGGCAGCACCCATCACTTCTCTCCGTGGGAGTATTCCCATGCTCAGAAATCTGTTGTGGCAGGATCAGGCCCAGCTCTCGCAGTGCATTCGAGGGCCTTTGTTGAAGCAGTGCCTTTAATATGGAGCTACAAGCTGCGTTCCTCTCCCCGGGTGTTGCCTGAGGCACTCAGAGCAGAGATTTAGCAGCAATCAGGTTGGGGGAGCTGGTTTCCAGCAGTTCCATTTCTGCTTGTGTATGGTAATCAGTCCCGTTAAAAGCAAGTAATCTCCCCCAGACCGTTGCATTCACGCATTTCTTCCCTCCTTTTGTTTCCAGCAGTGCTTTCCTTCTTGCTGAGCCCTTAAACAACCTTGACTGCAATGAGTTGGTGATCTGCAGAAAAACTCATCTGTCCAATGTGAAAATATTGGTGCTTCTGCGTCATTTCATAGCACATCTGGGCTCCCTCGGGCCCACATTCCATCACTGCCCAGCAGGCCTGGCCAAGAAAAGCATGAGGAAGAAAAATAAATGTGATGACAGTTGGGCCCTAGCAAATGAGTCTTGGTCTGAAACAAGCCAGAAAAGAGTAAGCGTCTTGCACCGCCTCACATGGAACGTGCAATGTTCACACCGAAGGGGCAAAGGTCTGCAATGTGAGCTTGCACCACTAATGTAGGCTGACTTCCTGCCTATTGCTGCTGCAGGAAATATTTGGGCACTTGCTGATCAGCTGTGTTGCAACGCCTGTGTGTGAATGAAGAGGGGAGAACCTGGGTGCTGGGTTGCAAAGGGCTGCCCCTCCTCCAGCCCTGGTTTTCGGGGCACATCTTCTGCTTACATGTATGTTTGGGCTTTGGCATTGCTACAGGTGTGCCCTAGGGCTCCCTTGTTTTTTAGCTTGCATGCTCCAGCTTGATTTATCTTGGCATAAAAACAACTCTGGCCAGGTGCAGAGATGTGTGCTTTGAATCAGTGCTAAGGTCCAGGGAGCTGCTGCTTGGGTGACCAACATTTGCTGTTCCCAGGGACTTAAATTCACTGCGTAGGAGCTCAGGGTTAAAGAACAGACTTTACTTGAAGGCAGAACTTAGACTTTCTTTGCAATGAAGAGTTAACCTGAATCTGAATGGCACATTTTGGGTTTTATTGTCCTCTGATGCCACCACAGAATTCCCTGCACTGCTTTTCCTGCCATTCTAGCTGCTCCTGTTCCCCTCTGTTCCTGCACACCATGAGTCTCTGGGTGGTTTGTGCACACTTGGCTGCGGCTCAGTTCCCTGCAGTCCTCTCCTTTTCTCAGCTTTGGGGCTCCAGAATGTGCACTGCATTCTGGTTAACTTCTGCTCCACCAACAAGCTGGAAAACTTCTCCAGCAATGTCAGAAATCTCCAGCAGTTGATATTTATTAAGGCTTTTGCTGCCTGCAAGAAATGTAAAAGCCAACCCAAGTGATTGATAGACCCGATCTGGACTGCTCTGTGTTTTCTTAGCCAGGTTGAAATCTGGCTTGAATGAATGTAATCTGGAAGTCTCTTCCTAACAGCAGCACAGCCAACCGCAGCTTCTGGCTGGGCCGATAGCAGAGATGAAATACACGCTTAGCAGGACCTGGGCTGTAAGGCATTTGCCATTGGAGCCTGAGCCTGTCTTGCTTTCACAGCATCGGTCAGCTGAAGCCGTGCTCACCAACAACCAGGAGCTGTTTAGGGCTGAGTTCTGGCACAGTCCCTATCTTGAGATACGTCTACCCCTGCTTGTTTGGGAGCAAACCATAACTCATGCCTTCAAAGCAAAGCCAAGCTGCCAAGTTTCGGTGCAGAGCCTCATGGACATTAAATCTGGAGAAGGTTCTGTGACTGCTGCTATCCCCCCCACCCCCCTCCAAAGCCTTTGGATTGCAGCTGTCCTTCCCACGAATCTGCCACAGCTGACAGTCCTCAGCCACTACAGAGCATGTGCCCCATGCTAATCCATCAGAGGCGCTTTGTAGGATGCTTTGTGCAAGTGCCCTGCAGCTCAGGACTTGCAGGGTTGCATTGCCAAGGATGTATCTTCCCAGCAAACAGCTTGACGTGTTTCTCCCATGTGCAAACAGCCTGGGGTGGGGTGAGATGTGAGAGCAAAAGGCATCTTGGCACGACAGCCAGCAGAGGTGCTGAATCACAGGGCAGCCCCTTTCAGTGCTGAGGAGCAGAGAGGAGCTGCAGAGGTTGTGCTGAGCAGATGGCATTTGTTTTTGACACGCTGTGAAGTCTCAACATGCTGGATTGTGTCTAGGCAGAAACCCTTGCTGGGAAACAAAGCTGCAGAACCACTAGACTCAAAGGTCCAATGATGTTTTCAAGACTGATGCTGTATAGCTCGGTAATTTGCAAGCGTTCATTTACTCTGTCATTGTCTGGTCCATTATTCACATGCTCTCTCCTTAGGTAAATACACTTCCTTGCCTTTTTCTGCCTCAGATCTTTGCAAATTTGATTCTCCTGCTTATATGAGAGAGGTTATAAACCAGATGCAAGCATTCCCCCTGAGGTGACTCATTGATATTCCTCTGCTGTTCCAGGGCCATAAACTGGGGTTCATGGGATGCATTTTCCATTGTGTAACTCAGGAGTGAGTTTTGGGAGATGACTTCCTGTCTATGCTCAGGTAGCTTTGGAACAGGCAGTGACAAGCTGTCCTATCTATAGATAACAGCACTGAGATGTTATGCAGGGCGAAGCTGGAAAAAGGGAGCTGTTACTGATAAGCAGGTAGGAGAAAGAGGGTTGTAGGTGGGAGTAATGGGGATTGGGTTAGGAAGTGCTTTGCTATCGACCACAGCAAGGGATAGGTGAAGGTCTTTGTCTTCCTGCTCATTGGTTCATTCCATTTTCTTGGTACCCTTCACTTCCTTCGGTGGTAGAGGAGAGTGGGAGCTGTGACTTTAAAGCTCTGGAGTGAGGGGAAATGCTTGTTTTCCCATGTACTGGAGCCAAGAAAGTGTCAGGCCTTGAGGTCCTGCTGGGAAGAAGGTGGCTGTTCCTCATCTCCCTGGTGGTGTGAAGCAGGCAGCTCTGCTTGGCCAGCAGTGACATGGATGGGCTGCGCACCCCAGCCTGTAGTCCCCACTTTGCATAAGCCACCAGAGGCCCACAGAGATAAATGGGAGTGTTGAAACAAACTGAGTTTTGAAGCTGTGTCCGTGTTTGGAGGAAATTAGACATGCTTGATCATAGTGGCCCACAGTGCTGTGGCAGGAGAGAGAAATACTGCCCAACCATATTGGTTGCAATGGACCTTTGGAGGATGAAGAGCACAGAACAACTGCAGATTGCAGTTGTTACTCATATGGTTGACAGTTGCATACACACCTCTGGGGATGGGGTTTGGCCTGTTGGTGAGGTTTTCTGCTGCTTAGTCCTAAGTTTCAGGTTCAATGCCTGCCTTGTATGGTTTGCTCAGGAATACTGTTTCTTATCATAACCCTGTTTGCATCAAAACCAAGCAAGTGGCAGCACCTACTGCATGCTCTGAATTACATACACAGGGAGAACTGCAGACTATGCCGTCCTGTGGCACACATCTGGATGTCAGAGGTGGAAACTCATGAAAGCCAATTCATCTCCATCAGTGTGCAAAGTGCTGCAGAGGCATGGTGCTGCAGTGAGTAACTTTGGTCGGAGAGCTGCTTCTTGCCTAAAGAATAGATCTAACCGTAGCTGTCCAGTGTCTTCCTCTAGCGTCTTCTGTGCTCTATGAGCAAATGATGAGAGCACAAAGCAAGGATTCACCCAGCTGGGATGGCAGTTTCTTTGCAGGTGGCCATGGCAATGTGTTGGGAGGGTCCCCCAGACTCCAGAAGATGCATATTGCTCTTCTCCTGCTGCCCTGAGGACATAGGCAGGCTTCCATTGAAACACAGACAAAATAACTTTTCTTTGGGCTGGAATGGGGCCCAGGGCATGGTCCTGGCTGCTGGTCTGTCCCTGGGGATGTAAGCACAGTGCAGTGAGTTCTGATAAGCAAGCACAGCATCTCGGGCTGTGTTGAGCGGAAGCATTTTAATTTGCATTATTAGAATGTTCTGCATGGTGTTTAATTCTAGGGGTGTAATTTGGTAAACAGCCTTGTAATTGATGCCCAAATATTACTTGGCAGGTTGGCTCCTCTGTGACAAATGGAACTGATGGGGACACAAGCCATACCTTCTTGCTCCTCCCACCATCTGCCTGAATATTTGTCTGAGCACGTAAAAACCAGCATTAATGTCCATAAGAACTGGCCCATCTCATCAAGCTAAATATGAACCATGTCAGAACAATTACAAGAGAACAGGGCAAAAATTGCTTAACCATATAGCACTCATCATTAATAGCTAGTTATTGGCACAACTGATGTGTATTACTATCACACACTGCACTGATCCAGTACATAAATGTTTTCTTTAGCATATTTTTAATGTTGCTAATTTATCTGTTACTGTCACACTGGGGCTGTTAGCTTTGAACAAATGACTGTTATTAATCACTGGAGAGCTATTAGACGCCACAGCCGCGGTGCTAAATCAACTCAGGAGTGGCACTTGTAGGAATATTCAAACAGCAATGTAAAATTGCCTGGGTACTGATGGTGTGGTTAACGCCTCTGGGACCAGAGCCATCGAGCGCTGCAAAGACTGCTCCTGTGTGTCAGACTCACCCGGTGGAAATTCCTTTCTCTAAAGAGTGATTGCAGCTTAAGACCTTATTTATTACAAGGTTGTTTTGGAGGGGAGTGGGGGAAAAAAAGGCAACTGTTGGAGTAGAGCAGTGTGATGGTTGCACGCATGCTTTTCTTGTGATAGATATGGGACTCCAACAGCAGCAATGGCTTTGATTTCCCCATGGTTCCTGTTGAGCTGTTGATGCTGGGGGGGATCTGGGAGCTCCCCATCTTGGTGCTGTTGGGGTTAATTCTCCATGCTAAGCACCTGGGAGACTGAGGCAGCCTGCACTGTTCTTTTGGGCACAGTAAGTGCCTCAGATGTTTGTGGAACCTGAAGAACAAAGAGCATCAGTTCAGGTTGGGCTGCAGGAGGATTTGGCTGAAGCTCTTGCTGTTTTCAGCTCCCACAGGGGGAAGCAGAGTCTGCATCATGGAACCCACTTGTGGCCCTGCTCTCCCACATGAGGACATCCCTGTCTGTCCACCTCCTTGGGTTGATGGCACAGGCAGTGCTGAGCTGGGTGAGCTGCAGAGCATCGCTGTGGTTCGGCCACTTCCCAAAGCTGAACAGAAAGGAAGGAGCAGAAAGCAAGAAACCTCAGCAACAGCTCTTCCAAAGGGGAGGTGTTTTAGGCAACACATTCGGGGGCTCAGTGCATTTCCTTGCTCAGCTCTGATTCGTGAGAAACTTTTGATTCATGAGACCTGATGGACGCACAGACCCACTGAGCACAAAGCTTTGCTGGCTGCTGCAACAGCACTGCCAGAAAGCAGCTGTGAGCGAGAGATTCCCGGTGGCCACAGATGATGCTCCACAAATGTTCCTTTGAATGAAAAGCAATGCAATTTGGAAGAATTTTATTGCTCTTCTGAAAGGATGCTGTAATTGGTTTCCTCTGTCGGTTCTAGCAGCTCAAGCAGTGCACATTCAGAAGTGCATGTCTCAGTGGCAGGGTCTCCCTGCTAGCTCTTTGGTTGGCTTCTGAAGGAAAGCTCTAGGAGGGCTTTGGATCCAATGCAAAGGTGCTACCTTGGATTCGATAAAGGCAGTGGGTTTGTACAGACCGCTTCTCCTGGCTTCCTGTTGTCATGCTGTTACATATATCTCAGAGAATCACAGGGGAGTTATCCAGAGAAACACCACAAATGGTGTGTAATTAATGGCTCTTTGATGTCTGTAATGAGTATGCAGTGCACCAATTGCAAAGAACTGCTACGTTTTTCAGTCTGTTTTGCATTTCTACCATCTCCTCCATATTGCAGGGGCTTGGATCAGCAGATATTTAGGAAGGCAAGCAGCCAGACAGGAGATGGTTTCTTTTTGAGCAGCCAAAGGTGCAGAGAAAACACCTCTGGTCATCCTGATCCTGATGGGTAGAGCTGTGTGCTGTGCCTTTATATTGCCACTGGCTCCTGAACTTTGGCCTTGTGCTCTTGGTCACCAGCAGAGGATATTACTGCTGGGTTCTTAAGTTGGGAATAAGACTTGTCTGATGTCTTCTGCAAAAACACTCTGAGCAAAGCCAGTGGCCAAAATAGAACCTGATGCTGCTCCCCTCTGACCTGCTGTATGACTCAGGCCCACGATCCCCACAGAGTGTTTGTGTGAACCTGCTGGTGCAGGACTGAACACATGTATAGAGACAGCTGAGTCTGCTGAGTTTGCACTTGTCCCCAGACAGCTTTGTTTAACTTTGGTTAGCAGTCACCAAAGCTTGCTGTAACGTTGCCTGTTCATGTCCCAGCTGTCTCTGGAGGTCACCTCCCAGCCTTTTCCTCAATAAGCCCAGTAAGCAGAGCATCCGGAGCCTTTTGCTGTTACAGTTTCACAGCACAGATCTTCCCACACTGGGCAGATCTGCTGCTGAATCCCCACCTGGCCAAGCAATTAGTGCAGTTAGACCTGACAGGCAGCAGGCTGTGTTGTGCAGCATATCTTGGGGTTCCCTGGCCATCAGAGCATCCTCCAGGCTGCTGGATCAGTGTCCTGTGCAGCCTTGGTCTTGTGGTAGATCTCTCTTCAGCAGCGTGCTGCGAGCAGCTTGCAGCAGCTTTTGGATGCCAAAGTAATCTTTTCTGCCTGATGAGATGTAAAGTTGCAGGCAGGTATAATACAGACAAAACAGATTAACTGCCTCATTCCTTTACACCGAGCTCCTTTCTGGCGTGTAATGGAAACCCAGAGCCTGCCTTTCTTTTAACTCAGTTCTGAACAGTAGCTGCTATAAAGTATTAGGTTGGAATATGATCTCTGTATGAAAGATGAAGGGGGAATGATGTATTTTATAAAGGATCTGAGTGGGTCCTAACTTAAAAGCATCAATATAAATTCATTGCAAGTAATATGCTCTTAATTATTCATTTTCCTTGGCACTGCTTAAAGAGCCCAGTAACGGCTTCTGTCTCTTTATATTTAGTCTATTATTGTTTGAAAAAGGCCAGGGGGAGGCCAGCGCTGTGCAGGAATGATATTCCCCCTTATATACACACACATACATATTACCAGCAGTCACAGTAAAGGGGAACATAATCACCAGCAGCTGAGAGACAATGACATTTTTATGGACCTCCTGGCAGACCTGCAGTGGGAGTGAGCCTGACAACTCCTTGGCTCCCCACCACATTCCTGCACAGCTCTGTGCTGGAGCAGGGCTGAGCTCCCAGTTACTTCCCATTATGGCCTGCTCCCATTGCACTGCTTGAAACTGGGGGCTCTATTTGGGTCTCCCAACACTCAGTCAGCTATGCAACTCTGTGCTTGCAGAGTTAGCCCCTATTTCTTGCATTCCAGTGGTGCTTCATGTGCTGTTGGTCTTTGGATTTTAATAGGGCCAGGCAGAAGCAGAGGGCGGTTGTAGCATCTTGCCTCCTGGATACCACCTGCAAAAGCAGATGCTCTTCCCCCCACCCAGGAGCTACCTCCCACCATTCCCTTGCTCTCCTGCAGTCCTTTGGTGACCTCTCAACCTGAGCTACCCCTTCTCACCCAATGTTTATGACTTCTCTTTCTTGAGGATGCAGATTGCACCCAGTCATAGAACCATAGACTCATAGAATGGCTTGGGTTGGAAAGGACCCCAAAGCTCCCAAATCTTCAACAAGCAGAGATTCAGATACTACATGGGCCTCTATTTGCTTGCATTTTCCCTCAGTTTTCAGCAATATCATTGTTTGTCCAAGGGGATCTGGGTGATTCTTTGAAACAGCTTGGTTTTATGAATGTATTCCCCTTGCTATGGAGTGAAATATGTGATGAGTGCGAGAATGCTTCTTAGCATATCAAAGACACTTTTCTGCTGGAATTAGCTCTTTTTCAAAGTAATAATGTAGGAGAAAATGTAATTATTATTATTATTTCTACCTTTGATAGCTACAAACTAGCTGGAATGAGATTTCTTTAGCACAGCAAAATGCAAAACAAATGCAACTATGCCCTTCCCTCTGGGAACTGCTTTCCCTTTGCTTTGCCCACCAGCTCCCCAGCATCAGAAAACTAAAGAAGTGCAGCTTTATGAGTAACAAGATGATCTTTTTGTCTTTAGGGTTTCACCGTGAGTTATCTATGTTGTCTTAGATCTTGTTTTATCCCTGTTCTTGCTGAGGGACAAAGTGGAAGAAGGGGGTTTTATCAGTGCTGCAGGGCTAATGTCGGGGGTAGGGGGGGGTTCATGTTGGATTCATTTACACACTAAATCTTATCCAGATGATGTGTTGTGGAGCATCACCCTGATTGCCCTGGCACTGCATGGGGAGCTCTCCCTGGGGAAGGTGGGTGAGAATAACCCTGAGGAGGGAAAAGGATGGGAACAGCTATGAAGTGCTGGATGAGACCGAGTCGTTTATCCTTATGCAGTGCAGCCATCACTGAGCCTGCCCTCAGCTGGCGTGTGTTGGCATGGTGGTACCCAGCCCCATGAGCTGGTGAAACAAAGGGAGCCTGGGTGAGGAGCAGTGAAGGCAACAGGGAAATCAATAGAATCAATAGAATGGCCTGCATTGAAAAGGCCCACAGTGCTCATCCAGTTCCAACCCCTGCTGTGTGCAGGGTCACCAACCAGCAGACCAGGCTGCCCAGAGCCACATCCAGCCTGGCCTTGAATGCCTGCAGGGATGGGGCATCCACAGCCTCCTTGGGCAAAGCTCAGGTTCAGGGTAATAGGGAAAACTCAGTACTTCCAGAGATGTGTGTCATATTGCAGAAGTGGGATGGATTCCCATAGGTAACAGTGCAATAAAATCACACTGGGATGAAGGGAACAGAGGCCAGTTAAAATGCACACAGTGCAGACCTATAGCAATGAGCCCACGTATATATAATTTATAGGGAATAAATTCCTTTCTGTATCTGCATGGTTTCTGAACTGTTTTATGGAATTCTCTAGCAGAGATGTAATTCTCTTCTTTCCCCCATTCTTTGGGATGCCCTAATCCTTTGGCTGGTGATTATTCCCTATAAGCTCTTTTTTTTTTTTTCAGAGACGTTAGAAAACATCTTTGGGGCCATTTTAATAAAGTGCCACTGGCATTTCATAACTCATAGCCTTTCATAAGGTACGGGCTGAAAGCGTTTAAGAAAATCACCCTTAGTAAGGCGAGTGGAAGAGTGGAATTTTATCTTCAATCCATCTGTAAATCTTCTGCATTTGCCATTCGGTTCTGCCTTTGGCACACACTCTGGTCAGTGTCCTGCCTTTTTCCATCCCTGCCTATGCAGGAGTGGCAGGGCTCTGCTCCGCCTGGCTGGGTGCACGATGGCCATATTCAGCAGTGCTTTTTTTTTGCCAGCAGATCTGACAGCTCTAGTTTGGGGAATGAAGCTGCACTAAGGGGCTTCAGATAAGTGGAAAGAAAGAAAAAGGGAACAGGAAATCTGGCTGAGCCCAGGGGAGCCTCTGCTGCCTGGTTTTATCCAGGAGACGTGGAGCAGATTGGGGCGTTGGCTGTGAAACCCAGCATGCTAGGAAGGAACAGAGCCATAATGCGGTGCTCAATCTCTGGTTACACCAGGCTATTTTCTTTTAAATCATTAGGATTCCAAGAGTATGAGATCTCTACCTCAGTCAATTAGAGCTTTTTGGGATGGAGAGGAGCTGGGTGATCCCGGTGTGATCCCAGAAAGGGGTAAAATCTTGCTGCATGACCTGTGAGATGCCAAATCTATCATGAAACTCCTTGACTCCCATGGCTGCCTCTTTTGTCACTTCCTCCCTCCACCCTCTGCTGGCTGCATGGCAAGGGATGCAGAGTTTGGCACCAGCAGCCAGAGCCATCAGTCCTATGAGGAGTGTCTGAACTTGGCAGCTCCCACTGCTCCCCAGGGAGCAAACAAGAGCATCTTCAGAGGGTGCAAAGGGAATCTGTGATGTCAGCCCATAAATCTTCTGTCTCTTTTCCATCTTCACTTGAACGCAGAGAATCAGTTTCCGATAACATCTCCAAATTGCTGGGAGCAATTTTGCAGCTTGTGTTAATTGCAATCTTCTGTTGAATGCCTCTGAGCTCTTAATAACTTTGTAATTAAAGTGCAATTAACAAATTAACTTGTATATATCAAATGGAATGCTAATGTTGTTGTTAATGAGGAGATAATTAGCTAGTGTCAGGGAGAGACTCATGGGGCATCTTGAAGACACAGAACCCTTTTGGCTCCCATACGTGGTTAATGGAGTTTGCTGTGAATGAATGAAGGAATTGTGCTTCGATGACACGCAGTGCAGCAGCCGAAGATAGCCAGGTAACCGATTATTCCACGGCCAGAAAACAGAGTGTTCTCATGCAGTCATTTTCTAGGCAGCCGGCCAGTGCCTTACAAAAGATTTCTGTAGCACAACTGGAATGTGCACTGAAATACATGGCTGGGCTTTGAAAGGGGCTGAATGGGTGCTGGAAGCACCCAGCACCATCTGGGCATGGAGGCAAGGTACCTGCTGTGAAACATCCCTGCGCAGGTTGTGTGTGTTTCCTCAGCAGTGCTCAATGAGATGCAACCAGGGACACCCCCTGGTCACCTTAGCAGGATGTACAACCCCTCCAAAATCATCCGTATTTGATGGAGTGGACTCCAGGAGTCAACTCCCAGTGCAAGTCAGGTGTGGGCTGATTCCCTCGTACACCTCAGAGAGCACAAATGAACTTCGGCAGAAAAAGGTGGGAAGGACAAAAGTGCTGCATCAGATTTCCTGACTCAGCAGGAGGAAATTTTTCCTTGTTTGGGGTTAAAGGGAATGGCATAGGGGCTGCAGGGCCATGGGTGAGGTGGGTGCAGGAGAAGTCTGTGGCTTATAAGGCAGAGCCTTAAGTGTCCCATATATATTAAGAGTACATGCATGCCATAGCGCAGCATGTTGCTTTTACAGCTTTTGATCTGGGATCTGAAACATGCTGTTAGTTGCTGAAGGTTTGGACCCAGCCGGCTGAACACCTTCCCTTGTGGGTATGTGTGAGGATGGAGACCTGGTCTGCATGGTGTGGGTGTTGCTCCTTTTAGGAGCAGAGAAGGATGAATGCTCATCACTTGTTTTCTAGTATTAGGGGTTTTCTCTCTATCCTTTTGGCTTTTTCCCCTTCTTCCTCCATTCAGACAGACCACTGCTTCCACCCAGTATCCCCAGCCCTCCCAGTTAGCCATGGGATGCTCTGTGGGATGCTCTGCTTCAAGACAGATACCTTTTCCCTCCAGATCTCTAGATTGGAGGTGGGAACCACTGTGCTGGGGTGGGCACAAAGCAGCTCCCCAACACCACCTGCTGCAGCTCAGCCACCCCTGCTTGGCTCTGCAGTGGGGACATGATCTGGGAATGGGAGACCTTGTTCCCAAGGAATTTGCTCCTGTTATTGGCTTTAATTTTCCTTTGCTCAATTTCTTCTCATTACACACAGTTACACCCCACCACACCATGTAGCAGCACTCTAACAGGTGTTTAAAACATGCCCAAGTGAGTCAATTGGTGCATTTAAAATCCATGCCATGCTGTAAGGTACTTTCAGTATGCTCATATTTGTCAAGATACATCAGGGCTGAGAAGAAATGGGTCAGTTGCATCAGGATTTTGCAGTTTGATGGGCTCCCTGCCCACCATGTGTGTCCTGTGCCTGCAGGGCTGGCTGTCCCCAGAGCTCCTCTGGCTGTCACACTGCTCTGCTACAGCGCTCTGCTGCTGACATTGGATCTGTGCTTTAGATGTCATCCCAGTGTTAGGAGGGAAGAGCTGTGGACAGGAGGCGGTGAGCCATGGCATGGTGCTTTCCAGGAGCACAGAGATCAGCCCAGGACTGCGGACCCATTGACAGCAGCTGGGAACACATTTGGGTTTTGCTGTGCTCGGCTGCTGCCCTTCATCCCCCCAGACTTCACCTTTCTGCCCAGGGCAACTGTGTGAGGGCTGACAAGGGAGGCCAAAACTCAGTGTATTCCCTCAGGGCTGGGACCCAAAAGTTGGGGATGCAGCTGCCTCATCATCACACTGGTGGAAATGGGGCTTTCAGACATCTTGAAATCATTTTCCTTTAAAAATACTAAGCTTGAATTCACGTATCGCAGAGGCAAACAAGCATTTGCAGGGCAAGAGGGAAACTGCGTGTGATCTGAAGCCTCATCTCAGTCTCACTGACTTGGCATTAATTACATGCCCGTGCTTTCCTGACGCATGGTCTGAGGTTAGCCGTAATATCCTGCAGACAAACATCCCCTTTTCCTCGTATCCACAGAGAGAGGTAGTTCTGGCCTACGTATTTATGGACAAACTCTGAGCTATAAATTGGGCATTTCTGCCACACGCATTCCCTTAAGGGCCAGTAAGACTGCACACATCAGCTAAGTAATATTTTACTGGGGTTTTCTTTAATGACTTCAAAAGTGCTTGTTCTTTCCCCCAACCAGCAGTGCGTGATTAACGTAAGTCTACAATTAATCCTGAATTACTCATACAGTGGACTCCATTTTCCTTTGCATTCAGGATAAGTTTTAAAAAGTTATTGCTTTCCCCCTCCTTTCTCTCTCTCTCTCTCTCTTTTTTTTTTTTTTAAGACTTCTTTAATCAGACTTAAATGGGGCTTAAAAGTACTGGAAATGTCTGGTTTTCTTTCATTCTCAGCCTGTTCAAAATCAAGCTAATGGCAAAGGACAAGAAAACTGCACTGCATTCACAAGCTGAGCAAAGGGACACAGGGGAGAGGGACTCCTTTGCTCAGTGCTGATGCTTGCAGAGGGATGTAAGCAGTTGTGCTGGATCTCTCCGAGAAGACAGAAGTGGTTTCTTTAGACACAGACCTCTGATTTGTGGTTGATCTCCCAAAGAGTGTTGATTTGAGGGAGAGCTTAAAAGGCACAGAGAGCTGAGTGGATGTTTGAGGGAAGTCCTGAAAAGAGGAAATAATGGCAACTTCAGATATGATTAATGGCAAGGACCCAAATCCACCAGGTGCTCCCCTGACATCCAGAGCCAGGCAGGGGCAACCCAGCACTGGAACTCCCTCCCTTCCCAATGGTGCTAGGGCTGCTTAGCCCCAGAGGTACCAGCTTGTTAGTCTCTCTTGCTAGAGAGCTGAACCTCATTTCCTACCCAGTAAGGTGATCCCTTCCCTTCCCTTCCCTTCCCTTCCCTTCCCTTCCCTTCCCTTCCCTTCCCTTCCCTTCCCTTCCCTTCCCTTCCCTTCCCTTCCCTTCCCTTCCCTTCCCTTCCCTTCCCTTCCCTTCCCTTCCCTTCCCTTCCCTTCCCTTCCCTTCCCTTCCCTTCCCTTCCCATCCTTATCAGAAGGATTTGGAAGGATTCACATTTAGCAGAAGGTGCTTGGTTTATGAATGTTCTTTGACAAAGGGTTGGTTATGGAGCAAAGAGGTACATTGGGATATTGCTGCTGAATTCGTTTAATGCAGTTTTAAAGGCAAGAGAAGTGAGTGTGGCGCTGAAAGGCTGCTAGGGGCTGGGAGAGTCAAAACTGTTTTGGAATCGTTAAAAAAAGGAAGTTTGTTCATTTATATTGAAACAATTTGATGCAATCTCTGCCACCACAAAGTATTGCCCCCCACACATGGGGTGATGGCGTCTGTGTTTCCCAGCATGGGCAATGAGACAAGGACCCACAGCCCCATGCAGGGATGGATGTTGATGACACCATCTGCAAAGCAAGCCTTGGCCCGAGGAATGTGCTCTGACAGCGTGGGCTGGGAGCTGTGTGGGCACACTGCATGGTGCTGGCTGACCCCAGCTGTTAGCACTGTGCTCTGTAGGTCTGCCTTAGCTCCAGCCTGCCTGCTGCAGAGCCAGCTAATCCTCTGGGAATTGTGTGGGGCTGAGCTCCTCCGTGGTTTTTTGTTTAGTCTAGACTCTGAGACTCAGTGGCGCAGTGACTTCGTGGGTTGGTGATAGATTTACTGGAGCTGGGATATGGCAAACGGGGTATTTATGCACACGTGCCCACACACTCACACCCCTGTGAGAGTGTTTCAGGCATGGTTCCTAAGTTCTCTGCAGGATGCTGTCATCCCTTCGTTGCCCCTCTGCTTGCTGGGACCTGAAATGCCTTCCTGTAGGAGTCTGGGGCACTGAATCTGCTTAAAACAAGTTTATGCTCTTTCCTCTGGCAGCTGATGAGTGAGCCCAGGAGAAGCGTTATGGGGATCCTTCACCCAGTGCTGTGCAGCAGTGGGGTTGGAGAGGCCAAGGTCAGCAGCCCACCAAAATACCTTCTTCTTGTCATGCCTAAGGTTCCTTCCCTCCTTAAACATCTGAGAGGTTCAGTCTGGGTAGTGGGGGGTTCTTTTTCTCAGCCAATGCACTGCAACGCCAGGGAAGTAACATTGGGGGTGTGCTGGTGGTTGGACTAGATGGTCTTCGTGGTCTTTTCCAACCTTAATAATGCTATGATTCTATGAAATGGCACTCATGCTGTCTTACTTTTACCTTTCCATCCCCATCTCCGCTGGAACCAATTTGATTCCCACAAACAGGATGTATCCATTTTGTTCTTGTTCATCAGCAGGGAAAGTGGTAATAGCTGACTTTCAGTAGACTCAGAAAACAACCTTAGGCATCACCTTCCAACTGAGGCATCTCAAGGAATCCCTTAAATCTCTCCATGATGCTGGAAATATGACTTCATGCTTGCAGCTCTTCTGTGCCACTCAGATCTTCTCTTCCATGATTTTTCTTGCTTACCATCTGGGTTGGCCTGGCTCACTTGTTAGCTGGGTTTTCCTGTATGAGATGAGATGGGCCTTCTCTTCCTCATGTGCCAGCTCCCAAGTCTCACATGTCTATCACACGGTATGAGCTTCACCCCGAGCATCCTGGCTGCCTTGCTGTGTCTCCAACCCATAGACGTGTCAACACTGAAACAGTTCCTCCCCACCACCTGAAAACTGTCCATCTGTTTACCAGACCCAAATCACAAGGAATAACATAGAGGTAAGAGATAATGTCTCTTCCAGCTTGAATATTAAGAAGAATTTCTTCTCAGAAGGAGGGGTAATGCAAAGGCACAGGCTGCCCAAGGAGGAGGGGTGTCACCATCACAGGAGGTGTTCAAGAATTGTAGAGATGTGGCATGGAGGGACATGGTCAGTGGAATGGACTTTGTGGGCTGATGGGTTAATCTTGAAGGTCTTTTCCAACTATTTTCTATGATTATTACAGAGGTCCACAAACTTCCAGTAAGCTGGGGGATGATGTTTATAACATCCAGCACTTGTATGAGTGTGTGTGCCCTGGGAGAGGCCACTGTGTCCCCCTCACTGCCACCAGTCCATTCATTTAGGCTCAGAATTCCTTGTTGAAATGTAAAGGGAATAAATTCCTATCTTGACAAGAATAACATCCAACATCCTCTGTTCTTCCTGAACTACATCCAGACTGCCCAGCGAGCATTCAGTTAGACCACTAATTATTCCTCCCTTCATTTAAAATGGTTTTTTTCTGTTTCCATAAAAGACTTTGCCGTGTAAACATCTCCCCTCCCCGAGGTATTAGGCTTTCTTTGTCTTTATTTTCCTTCCACATCCAGTCCATTCTCTGCTGATTTTCAGGTTTAGCACGTTATGTTCTGCAGCCGCTTTGTTCTGTGCAGCCTTTGTTGTTCCCTGTTCTTCCTCCAGGCGATCCCAGGCTTTATTTATAGGGCATCTCCTGTAAGTTGCACACCCACGCTGCTTCCTGCACTACAGAAGGGACCTTCTAAGGTGCCGCAATCATTCTGTCATGCACGGCTCCCCTTTTGCCACCCTGGAGCCAAAAAAAAGAAGGAAAACCACCAATAAAAGAGTGACTAAAAAGGAAACGTTTTCAGTGTTTTTTTAAATAAAGAAATAAAAGTGAAACGTGCTGATGGAAGATGAGGATGGAAGCACGTGTTCCTCCTTAGCTCTCTTCAATGAGAGCAGGAGAGGAAAGGACCAATCCACACAGACCCTGGTACAGGCGGTGGCACTGTGTATTTTCTCAGTCTTGTTCTTTGGCCTGAAGGTGAGGCTGCTCCTGATGCAAGCAGGAGAAGGATCAGGTCTTCTGTGTCTTGTTTCTGCTGAGGGGAAGAGCAGAATAAGGTCCCTGGGGTCTCTCCTTGTCACACTTGCTGGATCCACAGCCACCCCATCCCAGGGCATCTTCTGCTGCCTCACACCCAGTGCCTGCGTCCACTCAGACTCCTTCCACATCTCTGCACCAACACAGATTTCAGTGCACCTTCTTGATTTGTGGCGGTGCATGAGGCCCAGTCAAATATTCAAGCCATCCCATTTAACACTGTGTAACCATGACCTTAATCCTGCTGAAACCCATGTTCCCTCACAAACCCACTGCCATTTCTGAACATGTTTCCATTCCAATATTGCATTAGTGCAAAGACCCTTAGGGATACTGGATGTCACCCTTTCTCCTTGATGCCTGCTGACATTACTGCCTCTTGTGTGGGTTTTACACAGCGTGCCTGTAAAGCCGCTACATTTTGGTTGAATTTGGTCCCTTTTGGCTCTTCCCTTTGCATGGCAAAACTGTGGCATAAACATCATCAGTACCACTGGGCCCTCTGGGCTTAGATACAGAAGGACAGGGTTCGACTAATGGTCACTCAGGCCATGGAGGCAGGCAGCCCTTGCAGGCTGCATTGATCTGTGTGCAGATCTGTGCCCCCAGACCCCCCTACCCTGCTGCCTCCCAGCCTCCTTTCCCTCCCCCAGCCCTGGTTCTCACATCCCGAGTTCATCATTTTAAATCGCATCTTGGTGCAAATTGATTTCATTCCAGCCTCTGTTTCCACCTCTGCCTCGCCTTTAAATTGTATCTAGTCTTAAATCAATCTTATTCCAGCCCTCAGCTGCTGCACTCTTAATTCTTCCATTTCAACTGCACCAGTTCTTAAAGGGCCCGGTGCAGGGATGTGTTTCTCTCCCATCCTCTGCTGCCTTCTCACTCCATTAAATCCCCTCCAATACTGAGCACTTCCCACCTTCCCCTCCTCCCATCTCCCTCTTCCTCGCTGCTTCACCGCTTAATGTTTCCCCTTTGCAGCTCATCTGGGTTTAAAACAATTGGATTATATTTTTTTTCATCTCCGTAATGTTCTGAATTATTCTCTACTTTCTGGCCTCTCCTGAATTTCCTCCTTCTCCCTCCGTGTTTCAATCCACAGTGGCAGCAGTAAGTGATGCTTTTGGAAATGGGATGTGATGGCTGCTGAGTCCCATTGCCAGGCAGGAGGACAAATGCTTGCAGGGCTGGGCTGCAAAGAGAGGAGAGAGGAAGGCCCTCTTCTTGAGTTTGATGCTTCTGAGATGCCTTGTAAAGTGGTTTTAGTACCTGCACGCAAATCCGGAAGGCCAGTGATGCAAATAAATGCTTTGGGGGGATTTCAAGAGTTAGGCTGAAAGTGGACTTTGGGTTTTCAGCAAGTTCACCAAAGCAGATTGAGCAGATCGCTGAGGTTTAGAGCCATAAGGAGAAAGGTTCCACACACCTGCTGACTTTCCATGCATTGTGAGAAGGTGGAAAAGCCGTATATTTTAAACCCATCCCATGCACCCTTTTGCAAAGGTGGGTTTCTGGGCAGTGGAGATGGCGATGTGACCAACTCCTGCCATCAAAACATGATCAATCCCTTAATTTTAATGAAGAAATTAATTTGCCTTCTGGTCCTCCCCACAGAAGACAGCTGTCAATGTCAGAGTCATGTGTGGGGTTTGGAAGTGGAAGCATCATCAATCGGTTGTGCTGGGGGAGCTACTGCAGTGATCTGAGCGTGTCTGATTCACACACACTGCGTTGGGTGAAGTACCTGAAAATCTGATGGAAAAATGTGCCTAAGAAACAAAGGGTTTTAATGGAATGGAATGTGTTTTAGGGTTCTTTTGTTTTCTTTTTCCTCCTCACGTAGAATATTGGGTTCAGGAGAGATAATACGCACAAGATGTTTCCTCCTGAAATGTATCAGACTTAGGTTTTTTTTTTTGCCTTAAATTTGAGCCTGTATGTTTATATATATATATAATCTTGTGGGTGTTTTTGTTTGAGCTGCCCTCTGCTACAGGTCAGAGCTTTTACTCCTGGAGGACTGTCGTTCACTTTGCCTTTCCTTGGCAGATCGGTTTGTTGGCTGCTGCTCAGCAGGAGTAACATTGGTTTAGCTTTGTTACCAGCTGCTTCTGAAGCATAGAGGCTGCATTTCAGGTCCTCGGGTCTATGTAGGCATCCTGGGCTCTGTTTGGTCCTTTTCTGCAGGGCTGAGCCATCCCTGTGCCCATCAGGAACCTGACATGCAAAACACCTTTTCTGCACGGGCTGCCCAGGGAGGTGGCAGGGTCACCATCCTTGGAGGTGTTCAAAACCATGGGGATGTGGCACTGAGGGTCATGGTCAGTGGGCGTGGTGGGGGAGGGCTGGCATT
This sequence comes from Excalfactoria chinensis, assembly GCF_039878825.1. Lineage (NCBI taxonomy): Eukaryota > Metazoa > Chordata > Aves > Galliformes > Phasianidae > Excalfactoria > Excalfactoria chinensis. The sequence continues at coordinate 2,078,058 of NC_092841.1, forward strand.
GGACTCAATGATCTTAGCGGTCTTTTCCAACCTTTATGATTCATCATTCTATCATGCTGAACTCTCAGCTTCAGGTGAGAGCTCTTCATGCGCTGCCATGTCTCTGCAGAGATGGAAGTACAAGAAAGCATGGGAAGCAAAGAGAGGAAACGTTGTGTGAGCGTGGGAAGTGCTGCCAATTAAGAGATTCGGTGCTGCAAGATTTGTGTTGTGCTGACTGATTTTTGCTTCTTTGCTGGAAATCTATCTGGATCCTTGCCCAAAGTGTTGGGCAGACCTGGACTGCCTTGTTGGACTCAAGCCCTTTCTCTGTTTGGTTTCCAACAAGCTTTTTCTGTGTCTTAGCCAAATCCTGGGCCTTAGATTGAAAAAGACAGCAAAATACAAGTCTTCTGTATCCCGTGTCGTCAATGCAGGCAGACTGATCTTCTACCATCACGTATTGTTTGTTGCTGTGTTGGTTTTTCTCTCCCCACTTTTTTGAGTGACGAGCAGCTGCATGGAGCATGGCGGCACTAAGGGCTTTCAAATGGAAAGCACTCTTCCTTCGTAAAGAGTTTTGGAAACCACTGACAATAGTGTTCTCCCTGGTAATGTGTGTCAGGGAAGCTGGAGGCCTGAAGATGGAGAGATGGGTGGGCAGTATTGGTGGTAGGTGGATGGTAGGACTTGATGAGATCTTTTCCAACCTTAATGACTCAGTGATTCATTAGATACCAGAAGTTTCAGAGGAAAACTCACCCTTGGTGACACAAGTGCACTGTGACTGGCTTCTCTACCCAGGGAGCTTATCCCTTCATGTCACATATATTATTACATTTACTCTGACAAGGTAAAATGTATCTGAGATGAGTTATTCTGTTGCAGCAGTGCTCAGGGCTGTTGTTCCCCTGAACCCGGACCATTTTCCAGTCAATCTGCCACTCCATGGGAGTTGTTTCATTGGCACAGAGCAAACTCTGCATTTCAGGGGCAGTCCTGGGCATCAGGGAAAGAACTTTGCTATCATTTGGAAGAAAAGCAGGTTGGAGAGGGATCACGAGGGTTGCACACAGTGAGTGCTTTGGAAGCCTGTCTTGTAATCTGCATTGGCTGTGCAGAAGGTCAGGACAGTTTGTAGCACTCGCAAAAGCTTTCAGAATCCCTCAGTAAAACGGAGGGTGCAAGTTTGAGGGCTGAGCTGCTGCACTACAGAGAAATCAGTGGTCAGGCAGAGCACAAAAGGCACATGGAAACCCTGAGAGCACGGAGTGTTGGGTGCCACAGCTGAGCTGTGCAGCCTCCAGAAGCCAGCAGCCCCATGACACAGTGTCAGAGCTGTTCCCATCTTTGTGATGGATGGATGCAGTGTTTGCTATCCAGATAAACGCTCCCATCACCGTTTTCTTGTTCTGGAAGCTGCTTTATTTCCCGTGGCATGAAAGACGATCAGATAGAGAGCAGGAACGCTGAGCCAGGCAGGGAGCGATGATGAATGGGCCGTGCAGCTGAAGGATGGCCAGACCTTGACCTGCTTCTTCCTTTTTTCACAAGTTTCTGCTGGGACAGATGGGAATCCCTCTGGGCTGTGGAGCAGTGAGAGCTGGTTGCTGGAATAAGGGCTGGGCAGAGCACTGGCACAGGGGGTTGTTTCTTGTGTTCGAGGCAACGCCTGTTTATTCAGATGGGGTTTTTGCTATGAAGTGCCTTTCCTGTACACTAATCCTACTAAAGCAAGGCCCTTTGAGAGGTACAGCATGGAGAAAAGGATTGCACGTCAGAAATGATGCCGTGGTTAGCATCCATGCAAATGAAGCTCTGAGCTTTCTGTTGGCTGGTTGGCTGAAGGTGTGTTTGAAGGCTGCCTGCTTCTGATTTACCATCGGGCTTCCTGCAGAACAAATGAAAGCTAAATGGGAGTGCTGGGAGTGCTCATGGAGAATCCAGGCTGTGTAATCGGCTTTCACACTCACTCTGCACTTCCACAGCAGCCAAACTTGCTGACATCTTTCAGTGACTTCAGGGCTAAACAACGTTGTCCCCGTGGTTCTTTTCACACAAATAATTACTCGTAACCCATCCAGAGCTGCATGAATCCAGGCATACCAGAGCTCTTTGCAAATATTGATGGACAAAGTGCAGTTTCCCCATCTCTGGGCAGTCATTTTCCCTTGTCCTGTTGCCCTTATAAAAAGTTCCTTGCATCTTTGTAGGAGAGCAACACTAACTGTCCCTCTGTGTAGTTCTGTGTCTGTACATAACTGAGAGGATGCTGAGAGGAGGTGCATGGCTGTTTTAGCTGCATTCTGATTCTTTTGTAGACAGCTAGTGTTGTCCGGTGGGACAACTGTAGACAACTGATCTAGAGGGAGGTGTCCCTGCCTATAGCAGGGGGCTGGAACTAAATGATCTTAAAGGCCCCTTCCAACCCAAACCATTCTATAGTTCTAGGACTCTATGAACTACCAGCTCAGTCTCCTGGCACACAATGGCCCTTATTTTGTCCCCATCTGCTCTCCAGGTCAGACACATCATGGAAATGGGGCTGCAGGGAGCGGGTTTGTCCTTGTCCAGCAGCAACAGATTTCAGAGGAACCAACAGCAACTACATTTCTACTAGAGGACAGATGCACATCTGTTGTGTTCGAGGTAAATGCACACCTTTCCAGGCTGAACATTTGGAGCAGAAGTCCAGAAGCCCTCAGGTGATGCACAAGCCCATCAGTGAGGATCCACAAGCCCATCAGTGAGGATGCTCAGCTAGAGGAAGAGGAAGATTGTGGCCCACAGCCACCTCCTCCTCTAGCACCCCATCTCATACTCCACATCCCTCAGCTCCGGTGCAGTTGCAGGACAAAAGACCTTTCTTCAACATCTGGGAGCAATTAGAGAAAAATCAGTGAATGTGGTGGGGAGAAGTGACAGTAAGAAATGGAGCAAGGAGAGGCAGAGCACAGGTGAGGACTCCACCTCCCAGCAAGTGCAGGAGAAATAACACTAAGGAAAACAGCCTTATAATAAGGCGTAACAGAGTTGATGCAAAGACACAGTGTTCCCACTTTTCGGACAGCTGTTTCTCTTGCAATTATTTTTCTGCCAATGACTCGAGGTCCATGGGGTGCATCCGTCGCTCCCGTCCATGATCCAAGCTTGCATTAAGTCCGGGAAGCCGTGCGTATGTGTCGGGAGGAGAACAGATCCCTTTCTGTTCTCAGGAAGGCTTTGCATGTGATTTATGAGCTCGGTGAAGGAGCCTGGAATACCAAAATGCCAAACGGAGGCATGGCCAGCGAGTGAAAGGACAAGGTGAAACCCAGCAGCCTTCAGCATTAATTACTGCAACGGTGCAGCTGACACAAAGTGATGGGAGCTCGCTGTGGCTGCCCCAGCCGGCTTCAGGTGCAAAGGTGGATTTGTTCGTGGCTCAGGGTTTTCGTCTCCGTGCTGACAGGGTGATAAGTCAGTCCTATAAAGAAGCAAATTATCACCGCCTTCTTAGCATTAATTTCCCTGCCCAACAGACACCATAAAAAAATGAATGCTTCCTTCTCAAGGCCTCAGTGTGGTGAATTTCCCATGGCAGGCCATGAGTTACAGCTTTATCTCCAAAGACATACTGTAAATAGCACGTCAGGATCCTAATTCATTAAATAAATCTAATGATGCCTCCAATCCATAACACACAGCATCGTCAACATCCCTCCTAGAAATCACATTGGTGTTTTCCTCTCTTTCAAGATGCACACTATCTGCATGGCATAGGCAGATATAATTACCCACACCTCCCCACCTTTATATATAAAGCCAAGGGTGTGTATGTAGCATTCAAGAATATGGGGAGGTCTAGGATCGTAGAATCATAGAATCACAGAATGGGTTGGAAGGGACCCCAAGGATCATTCCAGCCCCACTGCCACAGATGCCATCACCAGTCTCCAGATCTGGGTTAGATCATGTTGCCCATCCAACCTGGCCTTGAAATTTATAGATGGCGGTTTGTGGCTATACATCTCTTCTGTCATCCCAGAGAGTCCCAGCTCTGTTAATGGGCACAGTTTCTCATGCCAGCTGGTCACCTGGGGGCTGTCACCATCTGCACTATGAAGCCCAGATGACTTTCTCCATCCTTTTCATGAGAGGGTGCAACACCAAGATTTGATGTGTCACCCCACCATCCTTCCTACATAAAAACACCTGCATGCACTGGCTGCTTTCCCCTCCAGCCTTTGCATTGTGTAATAATCCATGCCAGGCCACAGCTGTGATAAATCCCATCCACCAGCATCCTCGGGCTGGGAACCATTTCATCCTCAGTCCTACAGAGGGGCCAAAGTGGAGGCTTTTGGGAACTGCCTCCATCTGCTCAGAGCCCCCATGAGGGTTTTGTGCCCTTGAGAGAGAAACTCCCGCAGCCACAGAGCTCCTCTGGCCCCATGGGATGTCACTGTGGGGTGACAATGGATCTGTGTGCTCACAAGAGAGGTGTTGGAGGCATTTAATTATACGAGGAAATGCTGATCTGTTCACAAACGTAATCATTAATCCTGAAATATCTCCTGGTGTGTTTCCTCCCGCTCTAACTCATGCTGAAAGGGGGGAATTTTGTGAGGATTGTTTTTGGTTCTGGCAAGATAACATTTCCTCTTTGTCTTTTCTTCTTTGATTAATGTAAAAGAGCCCAAAGAAAATTAATTTGCCACTGGATTGATTTAGTGGATGTTTCACCGTGGAGCGCGTTTTTATTGCCCCCCTCCTGACAGGAGACATTGCAGAGTTTCCTGATTTACTGCTGTTTGGGGCATTTGCAGTTTGATAGGACCTCCACTTATTTATTAATGTATTTATTTGGGGTGGGGGAAACGGGTTGGAAGGAAAGAAAAAGCCTCGGAAGGATCCTTTGTGTTCCTGGTTTTCCTGGTCTGGGTTCAAGCACCATTTGTGGTTGAACCCATTCCCATTGGCCACACAATGACACACCAGGTCCTTTTGTTCCCCAGGGGCTGGAGTTGCCCTCCCCATTGGTGCTGGGATGGAGTTGAGGCACCAAGCCAGCCCCTTCCCAGCCACATCCACCCCTGATGAACTTCATAATTAGCTTCTGTAATAGAGCACTTAATCCAGATAAATGCTCCTACTAATTACAAGAGGAAGTTTGGTCGGAGCTGTTTGCCTACTGCTGTGCCTGTGCCCTGGGAACTGATACCCACCAGCCCCATTCTGACCACAGCCCAGGCTTCAATTAGTCCTGGTGATTCCAGATGAAAACAGTAATCCATTTTTCTCATTAAAAGATGAAAGAAAAGAGGGGGAGATGAGGAGAGCCATCCCCCACAGCTTTTATTTTACTTATATATATATATATATATATATATATATTACATAAACACAGAGTGATAATTTTGCAGTGCGGAGAAGCTGCTCCTCTTTCATGGCCCCTGATTAGGAAAGACAATGGGATTAGTTCAGACTGAGTTGAGAGGCCTTGGCGACTCCTTCGCTGGCTAAATTGCGGACTGAGGGTGGATAATGGGAGATTGATTAGGGTTAATAGACTTATTTTTACAGGTCACGCCGCACAGCACTCTGGGTTGTGGTGCTCCAAAACATATTATTGGGAGCCATAAATCACACGCCTTGGAGGGACTTCAGGGCTCCCTCCCTCCCAATTGTTGCTGGACAATTGACTTTTGTCTCCCTGTTGCAAGTGCTACCCCTGCTACCCTCTGTCTTTTGGCAGGGCCTGATCCTGGGGGCTCAGCACCTCCTTGAGCGTGGCCAGGAAACCACAGAGCTGTGGGTTGGAGCCTTGGCAACATGCAGGATCTGGCCCTGTAAATGCTGGTACAGGACGAGTGGGGCAGAGGGAAGGGAAGAGGGGTTGAGCTTTGTAAAGTGCACTGGGACAAACCCAGACAACGAGAGGTTTCCAAAGTGACGCGGAGGAGGGCAGTGAATTCCCACAAAGCTTTCAGGCTGTTCTGGCTCAAAATGTGACCCAGAGGCGGCACATGAAGAAACAGCACTGCTTATAACCCCAAAAGTGCACTGCTGACATTTCAACACCAGGTCAATGCTAAGTGCATATATTGGCTGTTGCACATGTTTTGTCTTGGTTTGGAGAAGCCTAGAAGAATTGCTCTCTGAGAAGTGGGGAAGATAGGAAGAGCTTATTCTGTGCAATGCATGGCAGTGTTCCTTACCGGCAAGGCTCTGCTCTGTCTTGCACCAGGAGAGACCCCGGTTGCTGGAGCTCTGTGCTGTGCTCATGTGAGCCCTTCAGGTATTACTGTGCCTCCATCCCAGATCATAGAATCACATAATGGCCTGGGTTGAAAGGGACCACAATGACCATCTGGTTTCAGCCCCCCCTGCTATGTGCAGGGTCGCCAACCACCAGACCAGGCTGCACAGAGCCACAAAAAAATGGGATATCTGCTTTTCTGTGATCAGCAGTAGTTCAAAGTACATTCTATTGTTCCACTGCAATCAAAACTCCAACAAACTGCAATAAAACCCATCTCTGGAGGAGCGCTACAGCACTGGTGGTGATCGCAGTGAGCAGCGCCATTGATTAGCACTGCCCTGAGAACTGGAGCTGGAGTTTTACTGCTGGCATCACTATTGTAAGGAAAGGACCCTGTTTAGTTTTCCTGAAAAAAGAGGGGTTTTTTTGCTTGTTTGTTTGTTTTTTAATTATTATTTCTGAACTTTGGAAAGCTCTGCAGCTCTGTGTGGCAACAGCCATCAGCTTGCATTGGCACGGATCAGGTATCCTGCACTAGCAAGGGCTGGAAAGCAAAAGCAGGTAGAAACCAATGTAAGTGCTGTAACCAGATGGTGATGCCCTGACCCAGGCTCTGGGATCTTTGCTTTCTCTGCAGTCATAACAAATACATTGCTGGCATGAAGCACCTTTTGTCCAAAGATGATGAAGTGCTCCAGACAGCTGTCTGTCTTTGGAATGGACATGTGCATTGTGAATGTGAGTCAGCAAGTGGTTGGATGACTTGGCATCATCCACTTGGTCAGCAGCAAAGGTCTCAGGGTTCAAAGCTCCTCCAGCTGGATGGCTGCAGGTAACATCAAGGACCTCAGCAGTGTGATGTATGAGAGCGAAGGAATTCCCAGTCTCATCCCTAAACCTGGGCACAGCTTGCATCATCAAATAATGGTCAACTCTGAAAAGGTATTTGCTACGTTGCACTTTGCAGCATCAGATGTCTCTGTCCTGATAACATACAAATATCTAACCAGCAGGAACTGCTTCAGTGCACGTACATCCCGCACATGGAACAAAAGCAGATTCTACCCCAACACTGCACTGTGCAATGCTGGGGTGACATGTGGGAGGAGTGAGTTAAGCTGATGGTGGAGCTGCTGCAGCCTGCAGGGCTGGGCAACCACTGTGGTTTCTGCAGCCAGGACTACACAGGCTGTGTACATCCTGAGCCTGGCTGCTGATGGATGAGGCCACAGGGAGCAGCCTGTGGGCAGGTGTTCCCTCTGCTCTCTGGGTTTGGGGGCTGCAAATGCTCTGCACCCCTGGGCAAAGGCAGAGCTACCAGCAAATGCACCTCTGAGTGCTCCTGATGGTTCTTGTTTCCAGAAAGAGCCTTAGAAGCACCATTTCATACCCATGAATGTTTGCAAGACTGAACCAAATGAGCCCCAGTGCTGCTGGACTATGGTATGCAAAGTTTGTCAGTCTTTGTCCTGGCTTATAGCAGTACAGTAACCACAGAATGTAGGTGAAGATGATGACAGCTTTATTAAAACAACCAAACGTAGGCAGATGGAGCACATATAACTCACACTATGCCTTCACTACAAAAGGAGAGGTGTCTTTATATGGGGAAAATTAACTGGAGATACCCACGTTGGTGGGTTGCCATAAGATAGCATTACCTGGCTGTGACTGGCTGGTTTTGTCTGACCAGGTGTATCTAGGTGAAATCTGTAATTCTTTGTCTAGACAATGACCTCACAAGAGGAGAATGAACTTTAATAAGCTGTTTTGATGGAAAGAAACTTTTTGAGCAACAGAGACAAAGCCGGAGCACTTATGAGCAACCCTACAATAACAAACCTGTGTGTGCATAAACGGGGCTGATAGGGGAGGTGACGGCAGAAGCGAGAGGATTTCATTTCAAAGCGCCGAGCTGCTATTGCAGATAACGGGGTCAGAGGCAAAATCTCCTCCTCCTGACCCAGAGCTCACTTAGAGAAGAGGACAGGGTGCGTGTCTGTGTGCCAGCCCTGCTCACTGTGTCCCTGAGAAGTGCCATGTGGGCTGATGGGAAGGGGGATATACAAACCAGGGGGCCATGCCTTTACAGAGCCATCAGGGGCTGCCTGGGGAGAGGGGGGCCTTCCTCCCCCAGCTGCTTGCTGCTGAGCCTGAGGGGTTATCTGTCCATGGCACCAAAGCCCTGACTGCATTATGTGATGCTCAGCATTACACAAAGGCAGGATGCATAATCCAGCAAGCTGGGTTCTGCTTTCACAGCTCAGCTGAGGTGGAAAACTGCCTTCTGCTGAGTGTGAATATCATCTAGCAAAGAAAACCAGTCCTCCAGGAACATCAGTTCCCTTTTCCTTTGTGCAAGAAAGCATCAAACTTTGGAAGTTCAGTACAGCTTCAGCTCTTCATTTTGCAAAATAACGAGGTACAGGCTGATAAAACCAGTCTTGTTTGGATGAAATACAAGAAGTGCTTGATAGCATCTCAGTGAGACTGATAACACATGATGTCGGTGTTCCAGAATTGACCTTCCCTGCCTGCAGACTTAACTTTATAAAGACAGATCAAATCGCAGCCTCTGGTCAGAACATCTTGGTCAGAACACGGTGCTGTATGTCTCTGCAGATGGGTGTTTTCTGGCAGAGCTGTTCAGCTGCCTGTGAGCATCCTGTGCACCAGGGGGCTCAGAGGAGTGCTCAGGGTGTGGGGCAGAGCATGGGGAGCAGCAAACTCACTGCAGACAGCTGCCAAGGAAATGCAAAGAATAAGTAAAGCTAAGAAGCCAACAACATCCCTGTGTGATTAGCAGTGCTTTGCATATGGATGAGAAGCTAAGCTGAGGCCGTTCTGCTCTGGAAATGGCTTTCTGTCTTGTTTTCATGGTGCTGGTCTGGAGGAGCCCAGTCTGGAAGTGGTAATTCACAGAACATGTCTTGTCTGTCTGAGTGGCTTTTGTTTCAGAGGGTTTCCATTGGATTAAAGGGGCATTGGAGGATCCTGAGGTCATCGCCCTGAAAAGGGGCAGCACTGGGGGCAGGAAGGAAGAGAGAAGACCCAGAGACATCCCAATACTGGGCACACTCCCAGGGAATGTCCTTGGAAAATGAATGGAAGGGCTCAAGGTTTCCCATTTATTTCTGAGTCAGTGTAAAGCTCTGGTGCCAACCACTGCACGTGGGATATCCACTGGGGGGGACCTTCTGCTCCTCTTCAAAGAGATCATTAAATACATTTCAGCTTTTGTGTAGGCTGTTGTGTGGACTCAGATCATTCATCAAAGATGACTTTTGATCAAACTCCCCTTGGGAGGAACCTCTCGGTAGTGGGCTTGAACCAGGGAGGGACGAAAGAAAGACAAGCTGAGAGAGTAATAAGACACTTCAGGCACTGTCCTTCATTAATATCTTCAATAAACAAACACGTACATCTGAATATTACTTTCTCTTACACACCCACTGTTATCACTTAGCTATATTCCACATGAAAGCACACTTGTCATAAGCCATTTCAACTCCCATCCCAAGTTAATATATTAGCACTCATTTCATTTGCATTTTAATGGTGAGACTACACTTTTCAAATAAATGACTGCACTTTATCAAAGGATTACTTCATTTTGACTGTAACGCCTCTCTGCCATGTGGGGAATCAGGGAGTGAGGAGGTTGAAACAAGCCCTGCTAAACAGACCCGCTGGCTTCAAAACCAGCAGCCCCACTCCGTACAACTCCATCTTTGGAAGGAGAAAAACAGTAGCATAGAAATGTGTTGGCTGCTTCCCTTTGTACTGAAAGGAGATGCTGGTTATGTAATTTCAGTCCATCACATGGTTATGTTCATGGGCTTCTCCAAGGAGCATCACTAAGGATTACCGATGGCCTGAAATGAACCCCAGATACCCTGAAATGAACCCCCCCAGATAGAAGCTTTCTTAAAAGGACTTTCCCAGCTGGTTATTTCATTTGGAAGGGGTTTGTGTCCTTACCTTTGTGTGAGTGTTTGGAGGTGCTGCTAGTGTGCCCAGGTGCTGCTCTTCTATGAAGCTGAACTCCTGGATGGCTGAGAGCTCCTTATAGGCATGGCATTATTGCATGGACTTAGTGCTCACTGTATGACAGGTTGTGTAAGGAAACTTCTCTAGCAGAAAGGAAAGAAACCCCACCACCAGGTTTTAAATTCACTCCTCTCTTATGGTTTTAAGTCCTTTAATTGGTTCCTGCTTGGTTACAGAAATGCTGTGGTTCATAATGCCCCAGTGGCTGCGTCGGCAATCGAATAGTCCTTAAACATCACTAAGTTTTATTTTAAAACTTAAGTCAGTGTTTAGCTTGAATTGGTATAAAAGTGAGCTGTCAGCTTCCATTTGTCAGTGGGAACACTGTTGTGGCAAATGCTATTAAAAAAGGCATGTGAATTAAATTCTGCATTAAATGGAGTTAGGGTAATGTACTGATCTAGAGCCATTATTTTCAGTCAGGGCAGCAATAATGAGGGATGCTGGGAAGTTCTAATGCAAGAAGTGTTAGTGGGGATAATAGAATTCTCTAGTAGTTCTATTTTTATCCTGTTATAAATTAGCATGTTATATTGACAAACTAAACCATGAGATGTCACAGAAAAACATCCCCACTGCTTGTTTACAGCAGGGGAAAACCTGAGGGTCTTCCAAACTGATTATTCATTAGAAATGTTTCATTTCATCAGAGATTTACATCCTGTGAAAGCTTCTTAAGCCTTGGAAATGAGGAACTGTGGATGGCAGCAGTGGATTCTTCTGGAAGTCCTGCAGGGTTGGCTGCATGGTCCTTGGCTGGCAGAGGTGAGCAGCCTTCTTCCTTGTGTGCTGTGGTTGCACCCTGCGAGCTGAAGATGTTCTGTGTTGGTGGCCAATGTGTTGTGATAGGAGCGAGCTGTGAGAAGGATCTGTGGATACTGAGGAGCAGATGCTCACATTGCATACCCTCAGGGCTTTTGATTGTGGGATGTTTCTAGCCTGATGTTGGGGATTGGTCCCCACTAGCACCCAAAGCATGTTAGATAGAATCATAGAGTCATTAAGGTTGGAAAAGGACCTCCAAGATCCACCTGCCAACATTACTGCCACTAAACCACCTCCACGGTTCCTTGAACACCTCCAGGGATGGGAGCTCCACCATCTCCCTGGGCAGCTTGTTTTAATGCATCACCACTCTTTTTGAGAAGAAGTTATTCCTAATATCCAACCTGAACCTCCCCTGGTGCAACTTGAAGCCATCACTTCTATTGCTGTTACCTGGGAGCAGAGACCAACACCCACCTCTCCACCACCTCCAGTCAGGGAGTTGTAGAGAGCAATGAGGTCACCTCCGAGCCTCCTCTTCTCCAGACTGACCCATCCCAATTCCCTCAGCCGATGCCTTTAAGACCTGTGCTCCCTATATACATCTTCTGTTTGTGACTCTGTCTCTATGGGGTGCCTCCATTTAAAGTATGTATCTCCATTCGTGATCTAGGCATCTTTCCCTCCTGTGCTGAGGGAGAGGTGAGGACAGCCCTGTGCTGGTGCAGCAAGCTGGCTGTGCTGTCACTGGGTAGATTTGTGATAAACAGGCTGATGGATTGCCATGAGGGCTCTGCACACAGCAATAGGCTTTGCTGGCAGGTCTGCTGAAAACTGGGCTTCCCTGAAGACTGAAAGGAGGTGGGATGGAGCCCAAAGGAAAACAGGGAGATAGCAGCGGTCACTGTCCTGCTGCCAACCCCATGTAGGTAGGAGAAGGCATGATGGAAACAGCTGGGTTTCTGCTACTTCTGCTGGTGGTGAAGTGCCTCTCATTTGGCTGTGTGACCTCAGTACCCCGGAGGTGATCTCTGCACTGCTGGTAGCCTGATGCTGGCCGGCCTCCAGCCAACATCACAGACCTAACCTGTTACTCATCAGCATTTTAATTGTTACAGTTCTTACCACACGCCTCAACTATTTCATCAACGCTGCCTCTAAATCCCTTGAACATGTTTAAAATAATTCCTCAGGCATGCATGGACAGGGCTGCCCGCATTCCTCCTCGGTTATACATAATGCTGCTGAAGCCTGGGATGGCTATGACTGAATGTATTTATACCACAAAATCTCTTCTGCATTGCCTGGGATTTGAATCATGTAATTCATGTGAGCTTCCCAAAAGGCTGAAGCACCCAGTAGGGCTTAGCAGTCGCTCCTGAGGTTTGGAGCAGAAGGCTCTTTGCAATGTGCTGCACATACACATGTATCTCAAAGTAGTGGTAGGCACAAATAGCTCTTGGGCCGTGACTTGAGAAAAATCCCTTTGATGTGATGCTTTGCACGTATTCAGGAACCTGCTGCTCCCTTGCTGGGGACTGTGGCAGATGCTGATGTGTCCCCTCCTCTGCCCTGTTTGATTGATGAAGGCTACAGCTCCCCAGGGGCTCCCAGCATGGTCCTGGTGCTCAGAGCTCACCCCTGCTTTGTTCAGCTGGTGTCTTCACATGGCGACAGATGGCCTTTGTGCTCTGACCTTCTCTGACCAGTGGCTTCCAAGTGCCATTCATCTCTCTCTGGGCTTGACAGTAGAGAGCAAACAGCCGCACCCCAGAGAGGAGATTTTTTCCCCCACCTTGTTTTGGGATGTTTTGGATACCCAAATCAGCAAGTCTTGGCACCAGAACCCCACGAGCATCATAGCAGATACACTTCCTGCTGTATTCCCCTTCCACTGCCCTTGGCATCTGCTGCTCTTGGTAGCCAGGGCAAGAGAGGCTGCACCTCTGAGATAGTTTATCATTTCCCCTGAGGAGAAGCCTGGGGTCAGGGCATGTCCCACCAACATGGGAGAAGTCCCAGCTGAGCCCACCTGTGGCATCATGCTGAACCAGAGCAGTAAATGATGATATTTAGGTCCTGAGGCAAACTTGTTGCTCATGGGTGTTTTCTGGTTGTGTGTTACTTAAAGGAGAACTCCAGGGACCAGTAATGAGACGGCAAGGCACAGCATGTGCTGAAGGACCAAATATAGAACCTCCTCCCTTAGGAGGTTATAGCTCTTAGCTGTGCTGTAACGTGCCCGTCAGCTGGTCTCAGGAACATGGTGGTGTGCCCCATTCAGATGTGAAGCTGTGCTGTGGGCAGGAAATGTGCAAAGACAGTGCAGGAAACATCTGACAGATGAAGGAGTTAAATTTAGTGTGCACTGAAGAGGTACTGAGCAAAGAGACCTCAGGTAGGGCTCATGGAGTGGTGTCCTGAGTCAGCTATGAACAAGGCCAGGTGCCTGCACATAGCAGTCTTGCTGCAACATTGAGGGCAGCTGCTATCTGCAGGGCAGAATCTGTGTATGTAACTCCTTGCTCATCTGTTTGCTGGGCATATATAGAACCAGGAGCTTTTATTTTATGAAGTTTCTGGATCCCAGATTTGCATGTCAAAGGAACTGTTGGAAATGGAGCTTAAAGAGCTTTCAAGAGGTCATCCAGTCCAGCCCAAATGCATACAGGATCAGCTCAATCTCTATCAGCCTAAGAGTCTTTGGTGTCATTTATTCTTTCAGAGTCCCAGTGGTGGGAGCTTCAAGGTTCCTTTGGGAGCTGCACAACTGGGCAGTCTGACTTCCTCCCCTGGATCCAGGGCAGCGTGATCCCCAATGGGTGGGAAGCTGTGCTGTGGCTGGGGAGCTCTGTGGGGCTGAGGGCTGCCCCACGTGTGTGCCAACAGTGCTAATTCCTCATAGAAGGAGCTGGGAAACAGCCCTGCCCTCCTAGGAGAACCTGTGCCTGCACTGGGCATAGGAGCTGTGATGAATGATAAATGAATTCAGTGCTGTGCTAGTGGGAAAGGGAGGGATTTCCCCTTTGTGAATAACTCATTCTCCATGTCTGCATCTCCAAAAGGTGGAGGAAGCATCCTCATCCCAAGGTCTCAGGGCAGCCTGCTGGTTGTAGGGTGCACTGAGAAGGCAGCTCGTAATACAACATATGCAGAGCAACATGTATTACATAGGATCATTACATTATCACCAGATGCAAAACTGAATGCCTTGGAGAGATCCAAGTGCATTTTCTTGGCAGAGCTGGCTTATCCAGTGAGCCAATAATTATGCCAAAAATAAAAGACAGCCTTGATTTGACACATGCACCAAAAGCAGGGTTTGCAGTGGCTTGCACTCATTGCATATTAGCCTGTAAGTTCCTAGTAGTCCTTAATCCTGCTGTGCTGGCATCACTGCTAATTGTGCTGCAGTTCTGCAGGTCACTCCTTTTGCTCTTACAAGCATTGGAATTGAGATGCTGCAATCAAATCCCTTAGGACTTCTTGGAGACTTGAAACAGAAATCAAAATTTCAGGTCCAGAGGTTCCGATCTGGTTCTTTTGGGGGGAGACTCCTGGGGATCACAGCACAGATTCGATAGGGTTTGATGATGTGGTCACTCCTTACCCTCTGTTACACAGCAACTAAAGCTGGATCACCCTGACTGCGTTCCTGTCTGGCCATGAAGTGTGTGACTCCATCCACGACTGTGCTGGGGGGAAGAAAATGCAAAGCGATGGGCGACTGCACCCAAACTGTCAATAAAATAATAACAAAAAATCATGTAAGTTTCCCAGCCACTGAAATTCAGCCTGTAAATGATAAAGCAAGGCTGATGCCATGAACCTATTTCCAGGAAGGCTTTAGTCCTAATGCAGGCTGAATTTAAGAAATTGTACTGTACGATCACTCAATTTCCATAGCAAAAGAGCTTATACTGAACACGCTGCCTTACGGGGGTCTCCTTGCATCCTTAATGCCTTGCCATTTGATAGGTTTGTGCTTTGCAGGACCCTGGAGATGAAAGAACCAATATTGCTACGAAGGTTATTCCTAGCACAGGAGCAGTTAAGGAACTGTCTGCACAGAAATGACGAATTATTGTCATCTGAACAAAGAATGGGGCAGTAAAGATCGCACCGGTTGGAAACTTTAAAGGGACCAGAGGCAGTAAGATGAAAAGATGAATAAAAAGGATTTCTAATGCTCCCAAATGCAGAAACGTGGCTAATTGGTGCAAATGACAAACACCTAAGAAGCGGACTTGAAGATCAGTTGCTAAGATTGGACTTTTCGGGTTAGTTACAGCTCTGCTGGGGTGTGCTTAGGGCAGCATTTGGATCCTGTAATAGCATCTGATGCTCCTTCTGCTGTGAAATCAGAAGGAAAACATTCCTGCGTGGTGCATTTCTAATGTTTTCCTACTGCCATTTTATCAGCCTGGCTTCCAGTTTAAAGTGCCACTTGAGCGCATGGCGGGGTAGAAGAACGCTGCTGTAGGAACTGGGTTTGGTGGATCATGGGAACACAGTGCTCCTTTCTGTCCTTAAAACCTGCCCATGTCATTCTGCTCCTCATGGCCTGGGGATGGTAGGATTTCACCTGGAGAACCTTTGAGCCATGGGTAGCACAGCTTCAGGACAGGGGATGTTCTGCCAGCTCACACCATGCAAAGAGCCCATAGAACTCCCACCCCACAAAGCAGCCAGGCATAAGCAGGTATACCTGCTAGCAGAGCTTGTGGGATCACTCAGAGTATTCTGGTGGAAAGGTTTTGGCTGTGGAAATTCAAGCCCAGCTTCCAAAGTTTGCTTTGTTTTGGTGTGAAATGTGGATTTGTGTTACAGATTGCAGGAGGCTTGCTTGGTGCTTTGCCCACTATTAATCAAACCTTGCAGAGGCCGGCCTTGGTGCTAGCTTGGCAGCAGAACCTGTGCCTGGGCATGTTTACCTTGGCTTTGCATTTCATTGTAGACCTCTACTTGTGGGCAGTAAATCAAAGGCATGATAAGTTTACGGAGGATCTGGACTGCGTCTAATAGATGCCATTACACTGCTTGTTCAAAGCTGTGTGTGTGACAAGGTCAGCTCATAAAAATAGCATAAATTTCATATTTTCTTGACTCCCACAGAGGACTGCGGGAGGGAGAGAGGCTTTGGGATTGCTGCAGCGCGTGGAGCATAGAGATCTCCTCTGCAGTTCATCCATAATCCATCAGAAATCTGTCAGCTTTCAAAAAGTACTGTTTTTCAGGCTACAAACATAACGTTCACCTCTATGCTGATGGTACAGCACACTCCACCTGCTCTTGATGGGAGTTCTGGGCACTGAGAACCACTGCTGGGCTGAGGCGCAGCACCTTCTGCTTTGGGCACCTCGTGGCTTAGGGCTGGTGCTCATTTGGGGCTGCTTAGGGAAGGAATGGACCCTTGCTTCCTTCTGTCCAAACATCAGCTTATTGAGCCACTACCCACTATTGAGATCCCAGAGATATAGGAACTATTACCTGTTCCTCCAGGCCAGCTCTGGGTTATGTCGAACCACAAGCAAATCTCTAGTTGGCTTCTGCAGCACCTGGCTTAGGACTGGGTGGGTTTGGTATACCCCTTCAACACATGCTGCTTGGCTGCACGACCTTCCCCAGTAACATCATCCCAAGGACTGGGCATTCTTCTTGAGGCAAAAAAATACCTGCAGTCAGTTAAACTGTCCCACTTCCATAATACTGTTTCTCCTATTTTCTCCCCCTGCTGCTGCCACTTGTGAATGTTTTTCTGCCAGCAGCTCTGGCTGTCTGCTGACACCTCGAAATATAGAGAAAATCTTTGCTATCAGCTCCTGGAGACAGACTTCTGTGGCAACACGCCAGGCACGTGCTTCTGGTGATGCAATGGTCAGTGATAGTGCTGCTGAGCAGCGGTTGAAGTGATGATAGAAGAGACGGGCAGGTTTTATAGCACCTGACATACTCCAGCACTGCTCAAGTGTGGCTGCAGAAATCCCTATTTCTGTTTCTTGCATTGATAGTAATAGAGTACTAACACCAATGGTCTTTTAACAACAGAGCAAAAAATCGTGCATATCCTTTTCTTGGCTTAAGAGAAGGATGTGGAGATGCAGTAAAGTTAGGAGTCTGCTACCCATCTTTGGGAAACGATGTCTGTATCCACTGCAGAATCCCTCTGTTCTGGAAGAAGCCCAGGTACTGCCTTAGTTTCCGTTTATGAGCATGTGCTACAAGCCAGAGCAGGTCTGGAGATGTGCAGTTCAATGTGAGACATGGAAAAGAGCTGTGCTTTTGCTATTCCAGCCACGGTGAATAATCAACAGAGCTCCCTGATGGAGTGCTGGAAATGCTGAGTACAGCAAGCAGAAGTTCACCCACCTGCACAGGACAGTGCAGCTCCTGAGGTCCCAGGGGGGCCATAATGTGGCTGGTTGTGTTCAGATGATACCATTCATTTCTTACAGTCTAGAAAAGTCCTGGGCTCTCTAGTAGATCATGAACTTACTTCATTGTCCATTACAGCAGTAAACCAGCCAACAGACACTCTGCCTTGACACTGCACTGTTTAAGGGGCAGGAATATGTCTGCCTAGTGCAAGTTGTCTTCCTGTTTAAATAATAAGTACAATACATTAAACCCTTCTTGACCTCTACTGTCATATGCAGATTTTCTTGCCCTTTAATCAGGCAGGTTTTATTTTGGCACTTGACTGGGACTCTGGGCTGTAATTCAGAATGGGGGGCCGGGGGGGGAACCAACAAGAACTGTGTAAGGTAGGACACTACTGCTGATGTTAAACAGGCACAGAGTGCTTGGAGAGTGATTAGTGCCTTTCTGTTGTGATACTGAAGTGGTCCTTCAGTGATGAATCAAGGCTCACACTGCCAATATCCATTTGGGGCAATCTGCTCTCACTTTACAGCTCTATGCTGGTTCCTTGCTGCCAGGATTCCTTTTAGGATGAGAGGGAGCACTTTGAGCTGTCACCTGGGTAGGGCCATCTTTTGGGGACACAGGAACACAGTGAGCTCATTTGGTGGAGCTGTTTGTGCAGAGCTGTTGGAAGTTCCCTGCTTCTAAGTGTCCTATTAGCAGACAGTGGATGCAAAGTACCAAACCAGAGAGGATGCATTGAAGTTGGTGTGTGACAGAGCTGCTGTTCTGCAGCAGATGGAGGTGTCTTGTGGGACTGAATCACCAGGAGGTCACCAGTTCTTCCTGCACTGCCACATCTGAAGCATTCCAACAGCTGTCCACTGTGGTGGTGTGGATGATGCTTGATATGAGTTAATCTTTCTGTTCACAGCGATGCACGGCTGCCATTAGACTGAAGATACACTACTGCATCTAAAAGCGATTCTTATAAAGGGAGAAGCAGAGGAGAGAAGCTGTCGGTCACATTTCAACTTGTGGTTGCTGTGGGGTGGGCAGAGGGAACAGCTCGAAGGCTTCTGGGAGTGGGGGAGAGCAGAGATCCATTGCAATAGCCACTCATTCCAGCTATGTTCAGCACCCTTGAGAAAAGGCTGTGTACACACCTTAAATACATCCAGGCACATCGAACAAATGCATTCAAATAACTCCTCTGATTAAACATGTCATTACTCCAGGTTAACTCTGCAGAGACATATATGCTCTGCTGGGGTGAAAGGAGGGGCAGATTCCTCGCATTAAACCTGCCCTAACTGAGTTCAATGGGAGATATAAATAGCTCTCCCAAATACTTGAGCAATTCGTGTTCTACTTTCTGAAGGCAAAAAGGGCCTCTTAGGTAATGGAAACAGTGGTGATTAGTAAGGGTTGAGGATAAAAAGAGGATATGAAAGGAGCATAGGAATCCTTTGATATAGCACTCACTGTTCCTCAGGCACTTTCTTCTCCTTGTCTTGACTTTAAATTTCCCCTGTAGTATGTCACTGAGTCCACCTCCTAAATTTATACTCCGAAGCTCCTTTGCTTTGCTGTTCTACGTGGAAATGTACTTCCATTCTGAGCTGTGCTGGGCATATCCTGGGGAAAATGCTCTTATTGAAAAAGAAAAATCAATCTAAGAATATTGATTTAAATCTTTATAGAAAGCATTTGGGCTTGACTTGGGCCCTCGCTGCATTCATCTGGGGAACGATACACAGGCAAAGCAATTCATATCTTCTAAATTTAGCTGCCAGAAATGAGGTATTTAGTGTAAGCAAGTTGATGAGGTTGTATGTCCCCCTAAGGTATTTCCTGCACCAGCCCCATCCTGTGCTCACTGTGCCCTTGGCTGAGCTGCTTCATCCCACGGGCAGGTGGATTTTCCTGGTAGCTGTGTTGCTGTGGTTGTAAGGTCATGTGCAGAGAGATGCATCTGAGCAGGGCAGGAGCACACCCTGCTTAGCAGCCACCCTGAGTTACTCCATGGAGAGAAATAGTGAGACCTGGAGCTGGCAGATGCATCAGAACTGAACCTATGGGCATGAGTTACAGGAACACATATTTGGCCAGAAGTAGGGATCAGCTGCAGGGACTCCCCCATTCCTGTTGCTGTACAACAGCTGAGGATTCAGCTTATCATCTTTGAAGCACCCAGCAGTGAAAAATAGGTAGAAGATAGAGCCCTTGGCAACACCTGTAGCAAGTAACAGGTACATTCCCGAAGTTACTTAGCAGGGTAATTAACACAGGAGAGGCCTGCCAGACTTAATTTATTTTTAAAAGCCCCATCAAATTTAATTTGTGAGTGCAGTTCTTCCATCTGCTTTCGGGCATTATCTCTGGAGTTCAGGAGAAAAACATATGTCTTGTGGTTAATAAGAATTTGTTTTAATGGATGATATGACGGGGTGATTAATAACTGCTCGCCTCTGATTGTTCTCGTTATAATGAGAGCACGCAGTCCCACTGCCCAGCCCCAACCTCTCATTGTGAAGGAAAGATCATAAATTGGGAGATGAAAAATCCCTCTGGTTGAGATGAAAGTGTGTGCATCAAGGGGCTGGCTGCACCGAGCTGATGGGGAAAGTGGCTTCCTATGGCTCTTACTGTTTCTCTCTTGGGATTATGTGTCAGATCAACCGTGCACGGAGCGAGGCACTTCAGTCTGTGTGTAGCTGTGCGATGTGATCTCACACCTGCCTGCCAAGGGCACTGTGTTGGCATTCAGGAGGTGAAACATGCTTTGTGCAGGCTCCATGTTGCCTCGGGCACATCCCCTACAGAAGTGGGATCCACGCAGAGACGTTCTCTGACCTCATCATGCTTTCCACCTTCCTGGCTTGCTCTGTGCTTTGGGTCACTTCTTCCCCCACTGGAAGCTTGGTGCCTGAGGAGATGTGGGAGACCTGCACCACTTTTCCTCCAGCTCAAACAAGACAGCAACGTGGCCTTCCTGTTTAATGGCCAACTGGTGTTTTCATTTAACACAAAACCCAAATCCAAAGCGATTTGTTCTATTTGCTTTCATGATATGCTGGCTGGGCATTAGAAATGCTGGGAGCTTTGTTGTTTGGCAGGGATTCAAACCAGTTATTTAAGAGGAAATTCCAGTTATTAAAAGAGTCCCGTGATTAGGTTATCATCATCTCAGCTTCTCGTTTTTTTCCTGTCCGCAATAAGAGCTTGAAAGAAACAGAAATTTATTGGGTTGTTTCTAAAGGCACGAGCTGCAGTTGTGCTCCCAGGCAGGAAATAAAGGGCCTCATTGCTGTGCAGCCCCTGGGGGGGATGGCAGGCGGTCAGGCGTGCGTTCCTAGGAGCCACACAGCAATGCAAACCGGAACAGCCAACCGGTGCCACTGGGGTTTTGAATTGCTTTGCCAGAGTTAACATGGGGTTAACCTTGGGAGCAGGAGGTCAGGGAAAGTTTGCAGCCTCAGACAAGGAGGACTCCCAAATAAATGTTCCATTTCGGCTGAGATCTCTCAGCCAGTCTGTGTGCAAAAGGAGAAAGCGAGCGATGCTTAAAAGTGTGGAATAAAAGCAATTTCTACCCAAAATCAGAGAGAAAAAAAGGGGATTATTTCAGAGCTTCTCCCCCTCCCTGTGCAATGCCCAGGTGCTGCTGTTAACACAGAGATGCTTCTCTACCCACATCCCGCTCATCTCAGCCTTGCTTGGTGTGGGCTGGGACCTGGAAGCAGATGTGGCTAAACAGGCATGGTGGCCTTTCTGGGTACCAAATGAACTCTGATAACTTCCCTTTGAGATGCTTGAAGTTGTCATCTGCTCTGATAGCTCCCTTCTGCACTGAGCTATGGGGGAGCGTGGACACCAGAAATGGAATGTAAAAGCTCAGATGTGGGCATGAAGCCTTTGTACTGCGACATAAAAGTAGCATTGATTGCACAGTTGCACCCATAGAAATGTAAAGAGGGAAAATCAGAGTGCACACAGCAAGTCCATCATTGGCGGCTGCGTTCTTTCCATACGGGACAGATGGGGCCAATTTGATCAATCCAGGAAGCTCCGTGCCAAGCTGCAGTCATTCATCTGCTCTGAAGTATTAGGTAGCATATGGCAATGAGGCCTTTCTGATGTCTTCCTGCAGCAGCATGGTGATGACAGCATCTCTATGGTGAGAGAGATGCAATGTATCAGGACGTGCAATGGGGATGGGAGAGGCAGTGTGGCTGGAGGTGGCCCACGGCTCAAACTAGGAGACAGGCAGGAGGATGCAGGGAACAAGGGAGGACTGTGGTTTCTACAGAACAAGCTTTTATAAGATCAGTACATTCTGAAGTGCTGCTGCATGAAGGTAAATAGAGCAAGGAGATGGTTTGGAAGCTACCTTGGGCTTCATTTCCATTCGGGTTGGTTTTTTGGAATGATACCTTTTGCCTTGAACTCTCAGCAGTTATGATGATGGCATTTCTTGTTTCACTGTTTTATTACTGAGTTCTTGTGGGCAAAGGTGGGCTCTGTGTGCTGTAATCCAAGTTGTTTACTAGGGAGACTGCCACCAAGTGCCCTGGCTTTAGCAGCCATCCCCATAGCACAGCTCTTTTCACCTGGCTGTAGGTAAATCACCCATTGTCACTAATTCCACAGCCCTATAACCTGAGGATTTCTGCCTTACAGAGGGAGACAGTCACGCACATTCCCTCAATTCCCCTTTCAATCCAGTGTTGCACAATGCAGCGGGTACGTGAGGAAGGTCAGTTCGGAAAGTGCCATTTACTTGAATGAAATACTAAAGAAGATGATGAGTTTAATTATAGGTTCCACGGACCACAGGCTTATTTGAAGCTTAATTTAGGATTTTCTTCTTGATTTTGGCTCTTTAAAAATTGTATTTTCTGATGGGAGAAAAATAAAATGAGAGGGAAAAGTAAAGATGGAAAAAATAGAGAGGAAAATCTCTGTGGTTTTCCAGACTTTGAAAGAGAAGAAAAAGCAACCAGAAGTTTAAAGGAGAACAGAATGGAAAGCCGTTGTCCCTCCAGAGCTGCAGAACAAAACCAAAACGGCACTTTTTTAATCCAGTGTTTTGTTTCAATTCCAAAGTTTCCATTAAAAAATAAAAGAATCCAACCAGAGAAGTGTTTGTGGACCCGGCTGGGTTCCCTTGGAAACGCGCTATCATTTTTCAGGGCTAGAACTTGATGCTGTAAGCACGTTGGACTGCCTGCCATTTATGGAGCGCGTTCATCAGTCACCTCGTCCTGCAGGTGCAGGATTTTATACATAGCAATTAGAGGGGGATGGAGCGGTGCCAGCCCCAATCCCTCTCGCTCTCCTCCACATCCTGCAGTCAGCATCTTCAGACAGCCCCGTGCTTACTGTGGCTCCACAAATCATTACATCTGGGTTTTTTGATCCGGTTCCCAGGCAGCACCTCTGCTGCCTCTTTGGTATCACCTCTTTCATGCGGCCCTCTAAGTGCTCTGCTTGGGTCCCTTTGGGCTGTCTGCCTGGCAGAGCTCAGCAGCTGGCCATGGCTGAGCTCTGTTATAGAATATAGAAGGGCCCAGGTTGGAAGGGACCTCAAGGATCACAAAGCTCCATCCCCACTGCTACATACAGGGTCACCAACCTCCACATTTAATACTAGACCAGGGCCCCATTCAACCTGGCCTTGAACACCTTCAGGGATGGATGGGGCATCCACAAGTGAGCTTCCCTGTGTGTTGCTGTCACTTAGTGTGGGTCAATGCATCACTCTTTTCACTTCCATAAAAGGTTACAACACTGCAAAATGGAAAAGGGCGCCTTTTAATGGAAAACCCTTCGCCTGGTTACTTTTTATTCATTTACTTATTTTTAATTGATGATATTTGTGAATGAGAACAGTTTCTCCTCTCCAAGATGCTGCTCCATTGTGCTTTTTTTTTCACACACAAACACAATTTTGCTTAGAGCCTCTGCTTCTGTGCTCTCCCATTGAGCTGCTCTTCCACATGCCTCCACTGATGCTTGCCTTTCCCACACAATGAAACCTGCTGCAATCCACCCTGCAACCACCTCCCATTCTTGAGCTTTCCATGCTCCATACAGAACAGACATCAGTCTGGTGGTGCATACAATCATAGAATGGTTGGAGTTGGGATCTTTTAAGGTGATCTGGTCCAACTCACTGCACTGAATGCGGGCACCTACAGCTCCATCAGCGCTCAGAACCCCAGCCAGCCCAACCTTGGGTGTCTGCAGGGTTTTCAGTGGTCTGGAACCTTCCCAGAGCAGCTACATCTGATTCTTGTAGCTTCACATGTCACTCCTGAAGCAGGATGTTGGCATCAGCATCACTGGGGGAAGAGAGGAGCAGAACTGCCAAGGTCACGGACTTGTGTCACTTGTCATTAATGTAGCAACTTCTTTGGGGCTTTAATAAGAAGCGGGATATGTACCCCCTGGGGAGCCTGAGCTCTGCTCTGCAAAAGTGCCCAAATTTAAAAGGTAAAAAGAAGCCTGTTTCCAAGTGATACCATCCCCTGAAAGTCAGTGTGCTGGGAAATAATGAGCTGTCAAGGCAAGTTGCTCGTGCTGCCTGCCCCCTGTCGCCAAATGAATTTCAGTGGGCTCAGATTTGAGACAGAATCACCAGGGGAAGGGGAAGCTGTCCCCGGATTAGATCCTGCACACCTATATGATATAAGAATTTATTACTTAGGCCAGTTTACAGGGGGTCAGGAAGAAAATAACAACGTTCTTTGCTTTGTGAAAGAGATACAGAGATGGAGTGTTACCCAGGGGTGTTAAGTCTCCATAAATGCTGGGGGTGACTTTTGTGATGGACAGATTTATCTCCATCATGCTATTTTGCTGCTTCCAGATGAATCCTAACCAGCATGAATATGAAACTTTTCTCCCTTTAATACACATCAAAAACTTCACACAACCTCTACTCAGTATCATCTGGCAGCAGTGGGAGCCCTGGCTGTGGTTTTACTGGGGAAATGGCATTTTACTATAGGGTGGAATATTAGGGCCAGACTGGATGGATATTTTACATTTACTCATGTTGTCTGGCAACACGTGTGGAGCAGCTTCCAGTCCACTCCTCAAGGCCTCTATAATATTAAGAGGCTTACATCAACTTCAAGCAGCAAAAGGAGTTATTAGAGGAACGTGTTAAAAAGAGGAGGGGAAAAAAAGAGGGGAAGGGGGGAGGGCAAAAGAAAGCTCTTTAGAAATCATCAGAGGGTATTGGGATTAATGGGAAAGTGATTCCACATGGATGTGGAAGATTCAACTTCTGCCCACTGCACTTCTTGCTTGGCTGATGGTGTTCTGGACAGTGGTGTCCTCCTCTACAGTGAGATGAGATAGAAGTTGTCAGGTGAGCCCCCCTGGGCAGGGGGTGAGGGTGGGGGGGTGTGCAGGGTGAGGGGCTGATGGGCAAGCAGAGCAAGATGTGCACAGAGTGTGGGTTCCTGCCTGCTGGCTTCTGCTTCAGCATATGGGATTCCTTAATAACAGTGAATATCCCCCAGCGGTTTCCTCCCTCACTGAGTCCTAATTATACAAATACCAACACATTTGGAAGAAACTGTGTCATCATATTGCATTAACCACCAGTAGACAGATTTTTGTGTTGTTTTCATTTATTTATTTATTTATTTTCTCAGAATATCCTACGACTGTTAATTAACCTGCCATCCTGATGATCCTGCAGGGATATGTGATAGTGATGAGTGATGGATGGGGAGATGGAGTCATACAGATCCAAAAGGGGACTGGTTCAGCACACTGTGGGGCAGGGATGGGAAGGGAAACCCAAGTGCTTGCATTGCTGCCTGCTGCTCTGGCCATGCTCTGTCTGCCTTCTCCTTGCAGAGCGGTATGCAAGTTGGTGGAAAAGTTTTGCTAAAGGAATGATCTGAGCTTTCAAAGAGTTACTGCAAACACAGATTGATGGGGTGGGGAATGGACTTTAAACACTATGGCAGACGCTGTAACAGTGTCCCTTTCAAGTTAAAGCTTGAAGTAAGGGAATTTGACTGATGTATGCTTTTATCAAAGCTATTCCCTCTTACGTTAGGCACAGTAGCCTACGGAAGCTAAGAAGTTAATGGGGGAAGCAGGCATTAAACAGAAAGATCAAATGCATCAGATAATAGCCAAAGGGATAAAAAAGCGATACAGCACCTGAGAGTGGCAATAAATGTAAAATGCTTATCTCTCATTTCAGATGTATGATTAACTGCTTCTAAATATACTGGGAGCTGCACAATAAAAGGGGAAGACGTGGATGAGCTATAATGTGGTCAAAATGCTTCAGGAACTCTGACCAAAGAACACATAAAAGCCGTCTGGGCCTCTACCCACTGCGGATATGCTCCATCCCTACGAGGGCAAACATTCAGGGATTTATAAATACGTGTATATATATGTTTTACTGTAAGAAAAGAGTCAGATGCACAGCTGAGGAACAGAAGAACACTGTAGGGAAAAATACTGGGTTGGTGAGGATGGAAAATGGGGAGTAGGGCAATGGTAAATTGCTGTTTGTTGTTGCAGAAGGGAAATGGGGTGTGCTTCCTTCATCCCCATTACTGAAAAATGCCATTTATAGGTTGAAGATCAGGGAGATTTTTCCAATCCTGTGTCTCTGAAGAACTCTTACCTCTTCTGCTGGTGTATCTGCAAATATTGCTTTGCACGGGAATGCTCTCCCACTCATTGCTGGAACTCTGAGTTCCAGATGAGAAACATCTTTTGGAAATACTTTCAGTTCAGCACTTCAACCCATTGCAGAGGAAGACTTTGATGTTTGCATTTCTATGAGCAGTAATGCTTTGCCCCACTGGAACTTCTCATGCCAGGGCACCAGAGAGCTTTGCAAAAACAATTCATTCAGCTTTCTGATGTAGCTCAAAGCCCTGTTTCGTGCTAAGGACCAAGAGCCCAGAGGGTTTGGTCTTCTGCCTGCCTGTGTGCATTGTCTTACATAGGGCGAGCTGTCAGGACCTGAGTCTCAACAGCTAAAATCTTGTCCTTCTCTGGGCTTGATCTGTGAACTGGTTTGCTTTTCTCCCATGTTAGACTTTGGCTTTCTGTTAGCAAAGGATTGCATGGGGGGGGGGGGGGGGGATGGAAGAGTCTGCACTGGAGGATTTTGGAAGGTCACACGAACCACTGTTGAGTGCTTTGTGTTGATTTGATCTTAGAGAGCTGCAGGACCTTTTCTTCCAGCTTTGTTTTCCGTGCTGGCCCAATATATGAAAAAATAAATCTCTGCAATCAAGGCAGTGATTAGGTGCATTAGGATGATTGCGTTGGAGCTGGGCCAGCCTGGCTTGGGTTTTTCACCCAGCAAAGCTTGGGCTGCTCCTGTTGGCAGTAGGGTAATGCCACCAATTTTGCATGGATGTGTTGCTCAGAGGGAGGCCTGAATAGGTGTTAATGAATGCTAAGGGAGTGAAATGATACACGATAGCTGTAATGGCTGGAAGAGTGGGAAGCTATTAGGGACTGCTGAGAGAGCTCTGATATGGTGAGATGGAGATGGATTACACAGAGATGTAAAAATAGCATGGACTGGAAATTATGATTTTCTGCAGTAATCCCAGTGTGCAGCTCTGGTCCTCACTCCTGCAGCTCATCTGACATTGCCAGCGCTGTGAATTAGAGGCAGAAATGTGAGTCATGGCCTTTTTTTCCCCCTACTTAATTTTCCCCCCATCTCTTACAGTTTCAAGTCAAACCATTCTTCCAGTTTTCATCGTGAAAGTTCAATGCATCCATCTCTTCCTGGCTCACCAGCTCACACACTGGCAATGCTAGGAGCATCCAAGTCAGACACATTCACCGTTCATGAACACCATGGCGTGGTAACAGATCTGTTGGCTTCACAAGGAAGTATCACAGCTCACAGATACTGCTGAGATACCTGAGGACTTGCTCACATCCAGGTGGATGTACACCATCTTTGGTGCTGCCAGAGCATGGAGGTGCTCTCACCAGGTTTCCTAGCTTCTCTGCTGCAGCTCTGGCTGTGCCTTTGCACACTTCTGGATGGGATGTTGGAGAAGAAGCAGGGGTGGAAAGCTGGAAATGTGGGAAAGCTCTCAGGGATACGCTCACAATAGCACTGAATTGCAGGCACCAACTCCAGAAGTGGTACTAAAGTTGATGGAGAATACTTCAAATGCTGAATACCAGCATTGATGTTATTAATATTTAATACATTATTAAAAATGATGTAAACAAATGTAGACTTCTGCTGCTTATTCAGAATAAAAGAGTGATAGTTTTTTCCCCCTAATTCTCTATGTTTTGTAGATTTAAAATTCCATCTCCAACCACCAGCATGCCCACCAACCCAGGCATTCCTTCCCATCTTCCCTTGCTTTGCACTACTTCTCCCATCACCCCTTTTTCCTATGGTTAAGACTAGGTAGTCCAGGGGAGGCAGATGAAGTGGCAATCAATTAAAAGCCCAACAAAGTGCCTTTGTGCCCTGCTTTGCAGCAGTAATGAATGGCTGTCTTGTCAAAAAGGTTTCTACTGTATTAAGAAAGCATTCTACCTTAGCCCGTTGTGATCCTGCTTGCAAAAGTCTCATTACTGTGCCAGCAATAATAGTGTCTAATTAAGCAGAATAAAGAGAGATGAAGCGTAATGGCTACAGGATGGAGAAGTTATTTGTCAGACGGAGGTAATAAATTACTCAGCCCTGCATTCTGGTATGCTGGAAAAGAAGTAGCCAGAAAGAACCGATGCTGGAAACTTGTTTTTCTTTTTGATAAATTGACCCGCTTGGGGTAGTATTTATTTGTGCGTTGCTTTGACAGACTTTTTTTCCCTCCTTCTTAATGCACAGAGCAGAACTGCAGATGTTGGGTGGAAGCAGTGCAGTGATGAGACTCGGTGGTTGTTCCATAGGGCAACGTGGGCACTGCTGGCTGGCAGGGAGCAGGAAGGGGCTGGTGGGAGCTCCACCACCCAGCACCATTCCTGGGAGCCCTGGGCCGTGCTTTAGGTCCCACACACTGCTGGGTTGTGACCCTGGGAAGAGCTCTGTGAGCTGCATCCCATGGGGGAGAGGTGCACGAATGGCATTGGGGTTGCGCCCCAAGTCCCTGGCTGAGGATAATGCACAATTCCCAACAAAATGAGGTGGTTGGAGCCATTCTGAGATAAAAACCTGCCTGTCATTCTGTTGCATGAACCCATATTCCAATTTTTATCTGCGGAGCGCGATGCTCTTTTATCCAGTTTGCTGTTTGAAGGGATTTGAGCAGAATAGATAATCCTAACTTTGAACATAAATCACCGGGTTGTGCGGCTGATAGATGCTTTGCACTTTCTTATGATAATGGCTGATTGGAGGCTGGGAGGGAAAATGCCAAGGGCTTATCTCTGTCGAGCAGCATTTGGGGGTGCGGATGGTTGAGGAAGGGGAGGAAGAGGCACGAGGTGGGGTTGTTTGTGTTTATTTATCTTCCTGCTTGGTTTGAACATCTGAACTCGAGCAGAGATGCTCCAGGATGTTGCTGGGAACGTGAGCAGTCGGGGTCTGTGAAGGCACAGTGTTACAAGGGGAGGGCAAGCATCCTCCATGGGGTCTGATGAGGTGGAGTCCATTGGGTACATGGGTCTGGGTTTGGTTCATTCAGGGTCTAAGATTCCCCTTCCATAGGCTTGGGGATTCCAGAGAGCTAATAAGTAGCATCTATGGCTTGTTAATATTTTACTAAGAATAGTGTGTTCGTTTGTTTGTTTTTTAAGGAATATAGCTCCTGTTATTTTCTTATTGCCTGTAGTATAGATGAGAGCTCAGAAAGTGCACTTCTCCCTCTGAAGATGAAAATCCCCAGAAAGGTCATGTTTCACTTCAGTTTTGAATGTTTCTTATTTTGAAAAGATTTATTTTACTCCAATTAGCTTAAAAGTTTCAAAGTAATTTAAAACCAGAAAACTGGATTCCTTTTTTGCTTATAACTTCTGTCTCTTTTTTCCCACCCTTCTCATAAATTAAAGAAAAAGAGAGAGGAAAATAAAAAAGAAAACAACATCAAAACAGATGCTTTCTCAGGAAAAGTTGTTTTTTTGATGAAACAGATTAATTGGCATTTTCTAATCAAATCTTCAAAAAACTTCCAGGCAGCTTTACTGAAGCATTAAAGTACCCTTTTTCATTGCAAGGTTTCTTAATCTCACCCTGAGAAAGTTGTCTGTTTTGCAGCGACTAGGAATGGTGCCTTGGCGACAGCTTTGGGGTGGATGCTTGGTCTTTTGCCTTAGGAGTATTTTGCTTCAGAGAAGGATTGCAGGTTTGAAGCAAATGCCCATTTTCTCTCCAGGTGTGCTCCAGATGCTCTCCATCCCCTGGTGGAGGTTTAATGGTCCAAAGCAAAGACTGTGTTTTCCAGCTCTGCAGGACAAGCATGGCCAGGATGTTTATCCCAAGGCACCAGACTAAACATGGTGCAAAATCAGTCCCCCAAAGCTGCACATCGAATTGATGGTACAGCATCAGAACTGGGTATGCAGATGCTCCACTTTGCCCCAGCACATCAAATTACTTGTCAGTACAGATGCGGTTTTCAACACCCACAGCTGGAAATCATCTTATGGGCTTCAGCCCTGTTTGAAGACAGGTAACAGAATCTGGATTGCTGAAGTGGTTTATAGACCCTTCTTCATGTTCATGGCCACAAGTAAGTACAAGTCAGCCAGGGGATGGAGCAAAGGAAGCATCAGGAGAAAAAGGGTTTGAGTTGATGATCCCTTGCAAAAACTCCCTCATCTCTATGGAGGGAACCTCTAAAGGAACAGATCCAGGGATGTCCACCCTGCCCTACACAGGAGGAATAAGCATCTATGGAGACAAGGCAGACAAACTGAGGAAAGAGCAGTGTGGCTAATTTGGTGTGACAGGTGGGGAATGACCCACTGTAGCAGAAATGCTACGTCAGGGCTGAAAGCAGTGTTTGAGCACCTGGGGGGAAGGCAGGGCCAAGCCAGGGGAGCTCAGGTATATGCAGTGCACCTGAGTGACTTGAAGACCTCATTAAATGTTTGGCAGTGGAAGCCAGTATAGCTTACTGGAGACCTTTGCTTACATGGGCCGTTATATACGTAAGTTTTCTTCCTTTGTTTCTGTGACCATGGATGGTGCATTTGGGCTTGCCCTCATTTTCTGCAGCTGAAGACTTTGCCACCCTGAAATTCTTGCTATACTTTCCATTGTGTATAGTGTTACACTGAATTGTGTGCTGCCTCCTCGGTGTTTGTGAATTAGAATGAAAAGTCATAGAATTGGTCAGGTTGGAAAAGACCTTTAAGATCATCAAGTCCAATCACAGCCTAACCGTACTACCCTAACTGTACAAACCTACCACTAAATCATGTTCCTGAGCACCATGTTCAAATGGTTTTAAACACATCCAGGAATGGTGAGTCAACCACCTCCCTGGTGAGCCTATTCCAGTGTTTAACAACCCTTTATGTGAAGAAGCTCTTCCTGAAATCCATCCTAAGCCTCCCCTCTTGCAACTTGAGGCCACTTCCCCTCATCCTGTCCCCGTTTAGAAGAGACCAACCCTGCTCTTGCTGCAATCACCTTTCAGGTATTTGAAGAGAGCAATTTACTCTGTTCATTAGCAGTAGCTACAACTTGTAAGACAATCCATTGCCCTCACTACTCCCAGTAGCATTTTGGACTCGGTATGGTACATTATGGTGAGCGTATTTTAGATGCTTCGTGCTCCTTTCTTCTTTATAGACCAGTTAGGGTTTGGACTTTTTCTCCCATGTTGCTCCACGTTCTCTCAGTGATGGAAGGCACCATAGCCAACACAGATTTTAAGGCGTGAGCTATGACTACAGAACTCAGCCCAAGTGTAGCAGACTCACAAATGTTTCCTTCTGTGAAACAGCATAGCAGCATTTCAAAAGGGAAATCTCTGGGATGAAGAATGAGTTTTATTTTTAGCTGGGAGCATTCAACTTTATTCAAGGAAACACTTAAAACAAACCCCTGCACTTTTTTCGTAGACATTTATTGCTGTCCAGAAAACCAGTTTTCTGGGAAAGAGAACTTTTTGGATGTTCTTAATTATTCTATTGCAGTTTCAAAGGGGATGGCATGAGCGTGTGCTGGAAAAGGTACAGCTCTCGGAAAAGACAATAAGCGATTGAGTCTCCCATAGGACGCACTTTGGTAATGTAATCTCCTTAAACAACCAGTTCTTTCAACTTGTGAGAAAATTTCTATTGAGCTTGAGCAGGTCAATAACATTTTCCCCCATTTGGAAAGGAATGAACGTTGTTGTTTTTTTTGCCTCTTCTTATTTTATTTTATTTTTGCCAACGTTTTTGTGTTATTTAACAGCCTTTTAGAAACCCATTTCCTATGCTATTTTGAGCTGCAGGCACAGTTAGGAGACCACATCTAAGAGTGACGATTTAAATCTCTAGACAGCTCAGGAGATAAGTCAAAACAAATTTCAGGATGTTCCTCTAAAGAGCTGTTTCCACTTAAGGAAGTCCCATTGGGAAGCGCGGTTAAAGAATCACCCAATCCACTACACATTTAATACATTTAAACAGGTCCATTTGAAAGAAAGTTTGTGAACATGTCTGTGCTCTGCATGCATAATGAACACCGTCGGAGGAGGCTGGAAATTGCTGCTGTTTTTTTTTTTAGCTCTTCGCTTTGTTGATGTTGATAACTTTATGGCATCCTGATTTTGGTTTTGAGGTTTCTGCACCACGCAGAACTCCTCTCTTGCTCCCTGAAAATGTAATAAATGCTTGATGTAAGGAAAAATGCAGTGCGGAGGGGAGGTAAAGGAATGTGGTGTGGTATTGGGGGGAAAAAAGTGGGGTGGGAGAAGATTGACATGTATACAGAAGGTGTAGATGGATCGAGTCACTCAGGTGATCTGGGGCAGGTATCTGCATCTGGTGTCCAATAACTGTAGAGATTTGCCACGCATGAAGTGACTTCTTGTATATTGGGTCCAGCCCTCAGCTTGTCTGCTGTAGTTACTTTTGTGTTATTGGTGTAACTCTCCCACCTGGAAGCCAGTTCTTATGTGCAAGGAAGCACATAAGGCTTTGTGAGCAATGGGAGAGACAGGACCTGTGGAAGTTAGGATGTGCCACGAGTGCATCTTTACACACCAGTGGCCTACTGGCAGGTAGGATGACCTGCTAGCAATCTACAAATACTCTGATGAGTAGTACTACAGATGTCAGAGCCAAGCTCTTCTTCACTTGTTAATTAGAAATGATATGATGGGGTGTTGCCAAAAAAATGATGTTTCTGAATGTCATTTGGCTGGGTATTTGGAAAGGAATGTTCACTGGGTAGTGCAGGTTGAAACTGATAGAGGAGTGGACTGGCCTGCCTTTGTTGGAGCCCTGTGTTTGGTTCCATGAGGCCAATGCTGCTCGTATTAGTCCTGGTGAGGGGGATGTGGGACTAGAATCTCTCCAACACCCCTTCCAACCTTTGGTTATTTGGTTGTGCAGTGACAGACTTTCACTGTCTGTGGGTGAACATTATATGGTGCAGAAGGAATGCCACCTGCCTTTCATTTTCTCCACCAGAAAATTCTCAGACTACTCACATCTCACCAGAGAAAATGTCAGTAATGTTCTGCTCCATGACTGTGGTCTTACTTTCTGGTCATTATCAAATAACATGGGTTAGCAGATAGAAAAGTTCTTTGGATCAAAAGCAACATCAGCATTATGGTATTTCTTGTTTTCAAGTACTAAACCACATCAGTGAGAGTAAGAATGCAGCCGTTCTCATGTTGATCAGAAGTGATCTGTAGACAATGGGGTGAAATCTGTTGAGTGGAGCCTGCCAAGCAAATGTGATGTCTGGAATACAGGGCCTTGAGCGTGTATTGAAAACGTTGGATGCTGTCTTGCCCTGGATTTCACAAATGAGCCACAGCGTTTGGGTTTTCCCTGCCTTCCCCTCTTAACCTGCACTCTCTTTCCAGTCCCATTGCTGGAGTACAGCTGTGGGAGCCTTGGTAGATTCTGATCTTAACACTAGTCTTGTTTTTGATCTTAGATAAACTACGTAGCTTTTCCACCGCTGCTGGTTTGCTCCTGAAAGGAGTGATATTCATGTGGACAGCACTCAGTCCGTGCATGTGTTACTGGAGCATTACTACTGTTTGGTTTTTTGTTGCTCTTGTCTTTGTTTTTAAAGCTTTTGCACACGCAGAAATAGGGTAAATTCTCTGCTTCTCACAGTGAGGACTGTTTATGTTCTCCCCCTCACATCCTTTAGCAGAATTTGAGGCTGAAGACAGTGCTGTGGTCATCTTCATAACCCATTAAGGTCTTTACTATTGATTCCTGTGTCAGTCCCTGATGTGTGGTTGCTCTAAGGGAGGTATTTTGCACATTGTCTATTAAAAGCATTACAATGCTTTGGTGTCAGTTCCATCCCATGGCTGTAGTGCTGCAGTTAGCTCACTCAGTAGAGGGTCTCACATGCATGAACACTGTTCCATGTCTGATACACAGATGACTTTCTGTCAGCTTCCAGCAGTTACTGGAATGTTGGCTGTACATTCTGCTGCTTGTTTTCTTTTTCCCTCTCACCTACTGCAGTCACCCCAGCAGTAACCATAGAGGTAATGAGGTTGGCAGTGATCTTCATGCAAGTGATCTGAGAAAAGGCTGGGTGTCTCTTACCATGTCCATGTCTGTGCTCAGGAGGCAGCACGTGTCCCACTGAGGACTTGCAAGCTCCTTCAAGGGCCGTGCTAAGAAAACAGAAGAGATCAGTATATCTCAGAGACTTGTCACCTGTTTTCTTGCTGGCCTGGCTGCTAAGAGGCAAACAAACCCCATCATGATTTAACAAAGAAATCCAAGAAGTCTTCCCCACCTGGGTCTACCCAGGATCTCAATGCCTGGTCTGTGCAAGCCTGATCATGTTTCTAAAAGGGAATTATCTCAGATTAGAGAGGAGGCTGTGCTGGTATTTGCCTGCCTGGTGACGTGTGGCCTCATGCTCAGTGTCCAGGCATCTATTGGGTCAGACAGCTGCTCCCCCCGCCTGCAGACTGCCTGGCGGCAGTGGGGCACCTGCTGCAAACCCACTGAGATGGCAGAGATGGAAACAGCTCACAGCGTTCCCCTAATCCTAGGTGCTGCCCTGCCTGCTCCCAGTCAGATACTGCTACTGGAAAGGAAAACAGCCTTAGAGAGGCTGCCTGGAGAGTCTGATTGCGGAGTGATAGGGATGCAGATCCCCTCCTTTCACCCTCATCACTGAGAGCAGACAGGGAGCCAGAGGACTCTGGCCTTGGAGCCCTGCATCAAAAGTGGCTGTTGGGGAGGAGTTGTGGCTCCACTGAGTCTTTGAAAGGATCCTGGGCATTTGGGGGTGTGCAAAGAGGTTGCTCCCTGCAAACCAAGACTGGAGACTGCTTGGGGGGAATTCTCTTGCACAGCTCAGGGCATTATAGAATGGCTTAAATTGGAAGGGGGCATAAAGATTGCTCACCTCCAACCCACCCATCCAGGAGCTGGTTGTCACCAGCATCAGACCAGGCTGCCCAGGACTCCATGCAGCCTGGCCTTGGGCATCTCCAAGGATGGGGCAAGTTTGGGTAGTATGGTTAATATCCCACTTGCCCCAAAGGAAGGAATCCCAAAGGAGGTCTGTGTTCAGTGGGAGGAGATCTTAGGAGACAACCTTGTTGAACAAATGGTATTTGCTCAAGCAAAAATACAAGTTTTTTTATGGGTTTGGGTAAACCAGTACGGGCTGCTTGATGCAGAGAAGCAGCCTCTGTTAGCTCACCAGGCTTTCACCTCTTTTCCTTGCTGCATTAACTACACAGGCACAAAGGTCACTTAGGGCACATAACAATGTTGCCCTGGTTGAAAGGAGGCCATCTGCAGGCTTCTATGGTAGAGGATCTCAGGAAGGGTTCATCTGAACTAGTAGATCTGCAGACTGGATGCAAGAATTCAAGTCTTTCATGTAATTTGCTGATTTTAGAGCATGAGTCTTAAAATGCAGGGGGCTGATATGAAGAAGGTGGAATATCAGTGTGAGCTGGTCTAAGCCCTGGGATTGGTGTAACTGCTAGAACCACCTTGCTTTGTGCAGGATCTCTATTTGTGTCAGGACATCTCGTCCCATTGGAACTGGGGAACCCAAAGTCTTCCTTTTGGTAGTGCCCTGTTCACTGGGAGAAATGAGCAGGGCTTTCCTTTCGCCCATGGGAGTAGGATTGCTGTCGTCATGCTGCATCCTATCTGAAGCTGCTCAATGATCAGAGCCCTCATTCAGGCACTGAGATGTGGTGATTGAGGCAGCTCTGTGATGCTCAGCATCCTCTCATGGATGCCTCAGCATGGTCCAAGGGGCTCCCTGAACATAGAAGGATTTTACTGACCTAATCTCAAAGGGAAAAAGGAGCTTTATTTGATCAAGCTCTTCATTAAAAACAAAAACATGTTTCCAAGTATTTCTGGTGAGTTTTGCCACTGTTGTGGTATTTCATTTCAGTGTAGTCAAAACACTTCGTTTTGATAAGATCTTGTTTTGTTTTTAATTGGATTTCATTGTTCGCGTGTGCTTTGATTGCTTGTGATATCAGAGTCCAGGCAAGGCATTTTGAGCTTATCAGAGCAGAACGCTTTGCTGTTTTCCCATCAAACAGTGAATTTACACTTGCAAAGGGGCTTAATTTCATTAAATCAGCGCTCTCCTAGAAGAGAAAAAATCATCCCTAGAAAAATTCTTCAAGGAGCCTTAGTGAAAGTGAGTGGTGCAAACCCTGTCACGTACTCAGGGCAGACAAGAAACATGGAGTGCTGGGAATCTGCTCAGCTCATTGGGGCTATTGGCTGTTGAAGCAGCAAAGAAAACCATTTCAGACAGAGGTCTGGTGGTGCTGCCCAACTGTGCCATTTGAAATGAAAGAGACACCTTTGCAATACGAATGTGACTGGTTGGTCTCTATGACTTCTGAAGTCTTTCACAAAGAAATGTGTTTTAAGTGTAAGTGCTGGTAGATGGAGAAAAGGTGGCCCAAAGGTTTTCATCCTATCGACTTGAGCGATGAAGTACAACATTCTCCCTTGCTGCTTTGTATCATCAGTTGCCAAACTCAGGCTGAAATACGTATAAACAGTGTCTTTTTCTCCCCCGTATGGTAAAGGAAGCATTTGATCTTAAAGATAGAAGCGGTAATTGACTTCATTTAAAGATTAACTGAATGTAATGCCTTCTGCAAAGAAAAAAAGTTATTAAGAAAGATGTCAATCAAAGATTTGAAGCCTTTTTTAATGCAGTCTGAAAGTGTTTTAATTTAATACCCCAAAGGCCAAAGGAAATTATCAAGCTGAAATGAGAGATTAGCAATTTTCAATTTCTCTCCCATCTCTTGCATTTCATCTTCTGCCTTCTGTTGGAGAAGGGCAGAAAAAACATAGCATTTGACAGGAGAGGGAAACACAGCAGTCTGGATGCACTGATATCCTGATCTTGGAGCTAGATGCTGACCTTATGGCGTCAGGGGTGAAAATCAGATTAGAGCTTGGATACAGTGGGGAGAATCTGAGAGAGGGCCAGAATGCAGGGTTATGTGCCCTGAGCATCCCTAGATGTAGCTTGTTTAGAATATCATCCATCTTAACTGTACCTTTAAGCACATATTTCAGTGCCACTGAGTCCATAGGGTGGAGCATGGGCTTTAGAGTATATGTGTGCTTTAGTGTAAAGAAATGTTCCAGTCTTGGGTAACTGGATTTTTATTGCCAAGGGCTGGATTTGTAGAGGTGTTAAGGATCTGGACCCAATTAAAAAATAATTTTGTAGGTGGAATTCAGGCACCTAAATCCAAAGCTACCATCCTGAAAACCCCTTTTAGTTGGAGTCTAACCTTAGGGGCTCCTAAAATTGAGAGGCACCAGAGTTTGTGGCTGCGGTGTTCTGGCAAGCAGGACTTCAGCACTGTTTGCATTTAAAGTCTTTTCCCAAGAGAGATGAGACTGATATTGTAAAAGGATGTTCTGTGTGATTATTGCTTTTATGACCTTTCTTGTATGTGCAAGAAACATGTTTTGTGGGGAAGGAAGAGGGTTTCAGTGTAATTGAAATAGTAAGAATATTCCTCATGACTGAGTTAAGGAGGAGTGTGGGACTCTCTGCAGTGAAGACTTCATATTTCTACCATAATCTGGTAAATTAGCTTCACTCCCCTAGTGTAGAAATGTTCCTTTCTGTTACTCCATTTATCTTGAAGTCAAAGCTCTCAAGTCACTTTATGCTGGACAGTGTTTATGCTTTGTGCTGTCACTATAAATGCCCTGGATCCATCATAAAACCAGTTCCTTTGACATGGAGGCCAATTGGAAACTGCAGGATAGGTGTATGGCAGTAATGGAGATATATTTCTTTTGCAAAGGAATTGGATTATAATCTTTTGAAGAGTTATTTTACCTTTCCCCTACCCAGCCAAGTCAAACCAGTTACTGCCATTCACGGTATTAAATATATCAAAGTGGAGAGGAACACAGCCTTGCCATCTCTTTGGGAGTGTTGGCTCCTGTTGGTAAAAGCGGGCACTTCTGATAATTTACAGTGCCTGTCCACCAGCCCGTCCTCAGGATGGCAGTCATCCAAACAACACAATACATTCATGTATTTTTTGACCTCCATCAAGATGTTACTTTTTAATGGATCTTGTTTTACTATAGCTGTATTTGCTCATTTCTAACCCAACTCCATCATTTCTAGCCTTTTATATGTCCTAGAGTGAAGCAGGTCATAAAATTCTTTCAAGGGTATTTTTTATTGTGTTTGGTTTAAAGCAACTGGGCCTGCCTTTTTTATTAACATTTGTCAGTCAACTACAAAAATAAATAGATCATAATAGATAGTAACTTCTCTGCTGATGCTGTTGGTGTCTGTGTGGGGAGTTAGCTCTGTTTTGCAGCTCAGTAAATGGGTTATTGATGAACTGCTGCCTCTTGCCTGGCTGTTCGTTGCCATATACCCACAGCTGAAGGGTCAAGGCTGGGTGGGCACTGCTGGGGATCATGAAAACGGGCTCGGTTGAACTGTCTGCAAGATAACAGCCCGGCAGCCCAGGAAGTCCCGCTCCGTATCGACCTCTGGCCGTGGTGCTGAAACCCGGCCCCGAGCTCTGATTCCAAGGAGAGAAGGGGATCTTTATAATGGATTATGGCAGATCTTTATAATGGATTATGGCAGACGCATGATGTTTTCATTACAGAGAATCTCACATCCCTCCTTAACTCAGTCTCGAAGAATATTCTTGCTGTTTCTGTTTTCCTAAACCTTTCTCCTTTCCCTGGAATATACCTGCTTCTGGAGGAAAGGCCATAAGGGTAATAACCATGCAGAGCATTTTTTTACATCCATGTTCCCAGCAAGCTGCAAGCAAGATAGCTCCTGGAGGGCAACACAGGGGAGAACTGGCACTCCCATTTTGCACTGTGGCACAGCATGCATCTGTCGGCAGAGAGCCTGCTGCCTAGAAGGGGTCAAGAGTTTCCTTTGGGTCCTTAGATGTGACTCCTCTAACCTAAGAGGGATGGAGAAATCCAAGGATACAAATACTGGTGTTGCTCAGGGCTATGTCTATGAAACAGGTTTGTTCTGTGTAAGAAAACACAGAGGCTTGAAGCTTTTAGGGCTTCCAGCTGACACTTCTCACTACCACTCAAGCATCAAAAAAAGAAGTGAAAAATTGAGGCAAGTCTGGGAACCCAACAGCATGGGTGTGAATTTGTGACCTAAATGTTTCCACTGAGTAATTACTGAGTGTCTGCATGAGGGAGGGCGAGTGAAGGAGACAGGAAGTATGGGTTGGTGCCAGCTCAAATGTGGGGCTCCAATGCAATGAATGAAAGTATTTGTTACATTGGGTTTTCATGTTAATTACTTGAATTAACTTTTTTTTTTTTTGCAAGTAGGGTGTGTAGTCTGAGGAAGACCTGAAACTTTTGGGTTGTGTTGTGTTGTAGAGCAGAGATGGTGCTGGGTATAAAATAACATATAGATGATATTCCGCAGCTAGAAAACAGCTTTTCTTAGCATCAAATATTTTGTCTCTATTAGGGATTTGTGCAAAACTTGATAATAGCAGGAGTGCTGTGCAATCCAGAGAACTAGAGCATAAACTGGTGAGTTTTTTGTTCAAGTGATTGTGTTTGTAGGCAACATTGAGTAAACAACAGTTGATTACTGCAGCAAAATGGGGAAGGGAGCTGGAGGTGAGAAGATTCCCATTTAGAAGTTTAGAAACTCCTTCAATGGAGTAGTGAATGGTGAAAGAAGAAATGCCTCACATTTATGCCTTATGAGGTCCACGGTAATTTTTCTTCATGGTTCCTGATTCTGTGTCCATGTAATCCAGAGGTGAAAATGTTGGCTCTCACAGGAGAAGCTCAGCATTGGTTTGGGACCTGTCAGGACCTCGCAGTCTGCCTCTCTCTGTGGTAAATAACAGTCATGGAATCAATCAAGAAAGATGAAAGATTTGGGTCAATAACTGAACAGTTGCTGGGAGACCTGTCTCTGTAGGAAGTTCCTCATTGCCCACTGAATTTGATGAAGCAGTTTTAGCTACTTTGAAAGCAAAAGTGGCTGTAATGACTGAGGCTTTGTCAGTTTTAACTTTGAAAATATTGACCAAGAAAAGGATAATCCTCTGCTTTGCATTATGTTCCAACTTAATCCATGTGCATTCTCTGCTGGATCTCAACAGGACTTGGGGGTCTCAATGCAGCTCTGAAGACACATACTCCAATTCCCTGGTTGTTATTTGGCCAGCTCTGAACATGAATGACTACAGATCAGGAGGTCCTGACATGCCTGTCATGGTGAACACTCAGTATTTTGGTCTCATATTGGCTTCAATCCATTGCCCTACACAAGCACAACAGAAACATGCTCTGCTCCTCCTCCATCACCAGCAGGCACTAATGTGTGGTGATCACCAACAACTCAGGCACCAGGGGAAATGGGAAGTCAGTTCTTGCCCTGCTGTACTAGCAGGGCAGTGCACATAATATTGGCATTGCAAAACCAGCACGATGTTCTGCAGACAAGGCACCACTGTCTGAACTGCAAACTAGGGCAGTTTTGCTGGGAGAGGCAAGGGGTGAGTGTGCTGAAAGGCTGTCCAATACAAACAGAGGTGTGTGCTGGGGCTGGCTGGGTTTAGCTTCGTTCACTGAGTATATTTACTTGTTTGTTTTCATTAGGCTCTTCCTAAGGAGTGGTGGAGCTGGTCTGCAATGCTGGAAGGGTCACGGGCTCATTGGATTCCCCTCGTGGCAGACAAATCTGAAGTAACAAAAATTATTTGTATTATGTAGACCCTCCAACAGTGCTGCAGGTTGTGTCCCCTTGCAGTCCTGTACTGCAAGCATAAAGACAGCCACTGAAGAGGGAGAGATCTTTTTACATTTAAAAAAGAACAACAACTGATTAAACAGCCAATTTACCAAAAAGCCATCCATAAAATGCTGCATCTCTGAAGCTAATAGTTCTGTTTGTTATGTCAGAAACAGCTAATAATGGCCATATTTGTTTGAGTCATAAAATCTCTTTTCCTGGTGCATGATAATGGTCTGTGTTACTTGTTCAATTAACCAGACCAATCAAATGCAATGAGAAGAAATATAGTGGAAACAAAGACCTGATCTATGCTCCTCCTTACTGGGCAAAGCAGTCGTTTGTCATGTGCTTTCTTAGAAGATTTCTGAGTAGGTATACCAGCGATATGCTAACAAATCCCTAACTAATTAAAGGCAACATTGTTTCTCAAATAAGTAAGAAACACTCCCCCAGGACAACTTGGAACCATACTCATCTTACCCTGTCACTGTGAAGTACAATGCAGAAGATCAATTTATCCCCTTAACTGTGTATTGACATTGTATGCAGAGAAATTAGGG
This sequence comes from Excalfactoria chinensis, assembly GCF_039878825.1. NCBI lineage: Eukaryota > Metazoa > Chordata > Aves > Galliformes > Phasianidae > Excalfactoria > Excalfactoria chinensis. The sequence continues at coordinate 2,119,432 of NC_092841.1, forward strand.
TCAGATCAGTTGAGAACTAAGCCCAAGGCTGTGTTTGAAAGTGGGAGACAAGTCCAAGCACCTTGAGGAAGTGACATGAGGAAAAACTCATCAGGAGGTGAGAATGGAGCCAAGGTTCTCTGCCTCTGGGTGCTGCAGCCTGCAAAGCTGTTTCTCCAACCTAGCTTTCTCCCTTGCTTGGTTTGATGCTGACTGCATGAAATCCCTCGCTTGCTTTCTGCATAGACAAAAAGATCCCCCAGGATTTGCTCTGAGCACAAGGTGTTTCTACCAAAGCAGCCCCAACCTGGGCCAATGGAACGTGGCAGCTGCAAAGCCAAGCACTGCTGACTCTGGGAGGTGGAAGAGATGATCTTTGAATTAGCTTTGTTGTGTGCAGGCAGCTCTGTGATAGTCTTTGAAGGCAGAAATCTGATGATTCTCTGTGAGCAGAGCCAAGCAGGTCTATCAGGGTAACACACGCCTGGCATTTACCAGTCCTACAGATAACAACAGTCTCACCTGACAAAAAGGATCATGCCATGGTCACATTTCTACAGATTATCTTGTAATGGAGTGACCAGCTGCCTGCCCTGGGAAGTGAAGCAGTCCAGGAGATGTGGGCTTGTGTAGGACTGGGGAAGCTCTGCTCTACGCTTCTTATGTTTGAACATCTCCAAGGCTGACTGTGATGGGAGAGCTGATTGTCAGTAGGCTTAAATTTGTTAAGCAGAGAGAAATTTTATGGCTCTGTAAATAGAAAAAGGTTTAATACCACTGCTCTAGATCAAAAGTGCTTCTCAAGAAGTTGCTTTTTCCTGCCACTAAGTGGCTCCAGATGTTGAAATATTCAACAAAACAGCTTTCCTTTCTTTTTTTCCCTGACACACTACGTTTCACATAGTCAATCTTTAGCAAAGAAATCCCAGTGCTTTTCCCCCACTGAAAACCACCCAACTGCAACATTAATTATTAACTGAGTGAAGAGCTCGATTTGTAGTTTGAATCTGTTTGGATTTATTTATTTTTTTTAATTGCTTTCTTTTTCCTAAAACATGAATTTCTTCTACTCATGAGGGACGAGGAAGTACCTCTGCTGTGGCCATGGTGAGAGGGGATGCAGTGCTTCCACAAGTGAAGCTCCAGTTCTTTATATGTTTGCAATGAGGGACAGGGGTCATGCAGATGCTGGTGGCATGCACGAATGCCTCAACTTCTGCCTTTATTCCAACCCCCTCTGTCCTATTTGTAGTGCAGTACTTCTATTGCTTAGGATGGGGAGAGATTAAGGGTGCCGGGATCCAGCTAGGGAGTCTGGGATGGACATTGGGTGACAGACATGGGACAAATGCTGGTTGAGATCCTCCCTTGCAAATCTGGGCACGGTGGGAAGAGCAGATGGTCACCATGCAGAAATGCTGCTTCCACCCTGGAGTGCTGGGAAGCACAGTTAGCACAGCTGTAATGAGAATTATTTGTGCCTGAATGGCTGTATCCTTCTTTTCAGTTTGGAAGTAGATCAAAACTGCACAACCCCCTGAAATAACGTTTGTACATGTACATCAATATGGATTAGTTATAGATACATTCCTTTGGGTCCCCTTGGAAAGTCCTACTTGATCAGTGCTTGAAAACCTTTTTACTAGGAAAAGTCCCTCCAAAAATCAGATGTTTCCTTCCCGCTCCACTGAAGCACAACTCTCCCAGCTGCCACCAAACGTGTGTTATTTCATTTTTCCTCTCCCCAGAATAAAGCTGTGCTGAAAGCACCACTTCAATGAATCACTTCTTTCACCAACAACTGGCATTTTTCTCTTTATTTGGGAATTCTGCCCCCAGGTTTGTTCCCAATGGCTCCAGCTTCTTGGTTTTGCTCTTCAGTGAACAAAATGAGATATTTTACGGTCCTGGCTGTGGAATCCAGCTGCTCTCCATCTAGTTTAGCACAGGCAGGTTGTGCGTTATTGCCTGTCTAGCAACCTGCAGTGAGCTGGGAAGAATAGGCTTCAATGCACTGCTGTGCTCTACAGCCAGAGCCCCCATTGAAGACATGTGGATCTGGAAGGCACAGCTGTCTCAGAGCCCATTCCCTACATGTTCTTGCTCCATTGGCACCCTGTGCAGACTTAGAACCACAACAAACTGTTCCCATTTGTGCTGGGCTTGGCTCATTGTTGAAGACTGTCAGAGCTGGGAAGTGCTGTGGCACCCCATAGCTTTTGCCCTTTGCAACCATAGAGAGCGGAACAGAGATAGAAGAAGGCAGAGAGGAAGGGGAGTTTCCTGTATTAAATATTTACCAGCCAAGCTCTTGTGTTTTCCATAGAGCAGAAGATCTTTTCGTTTGCTGTTTGCCTGCTCGTGTCTGCCAGTCTCTCTGGAGAGCACCATTAAATATGTTGCCTGAGGCAATCTTTGATGGACAAAGTACATCCTCACTCTCTTTCTTTGTGCCATCAGTAAGAACCAAATCTGTGTGTTCTCACATAACACAAGCCTGTTCAAAGCTTAGTGTGATGAATCAGAGGCTCATGGTGTGAATGTGTGCATGTTGGACCTTGTAACTTCACTCAGTATCGTTCCAAAAGTGTCGGTGAGTCACAGACTGAGGATGGAGGTGGTGAAATGGGAGAGTTGTCAGACTTGTGTGGCTCTGATGGGCATGGAGCATTCTTGCTGCAGGAGCAGCCTGTGGGGTTCCCCTCCCCGCAGGGGCTCTGGGCAGCAGGATTGTGGCCCTTGGAAAAGTATCTATGGAGCTGTGTGTGTACATTCATCCATGGGGCTGCAACTAGGGCAGGATGAGCTGCCTGGGCAGCTGATGTTCATGCCTATAAGAGGAGCCTATGGCTTTTGTGCTCTGTGAAGCTGCTAATGTGGGCTGAAGTCCATCTAGGTCTGATCTACACCACCTACAAACACAGGTAACTCACTGCCCCAGAAGATGTCTTCACAGTATCACAGTATTGTGCGAGTTGGAAGGGACCTTAGAGATCATCAAGGTCTTAATCCTCTTTATGTAAGAAGCTTTGAGCCATTTGAGGTCCCAGTTGAACCTTCCCTTAGAAAGCAAGACAAGTCCTTCTGCTCCTTGAAATCAGAGGAAAATGCATTATCAGATGTGCAGCAAAAGAAGGATCAAGCCTTGATTTTTCTAATCTGGGCAGTTCCAGCCATTTGGATCAATTTATGTTTCTTTCTGCTGAACCAGGAGCCTTCAAGGACCTGGATCCCATCCTCAGCTCAGTGATAATTCAGTCACTGGGCTGCTCGTGTACCTTTCTGCTATGGGGAACTTGAACCACTCACGATAATAAAATCTACTTGTTGTGAGTCCTTTCTTTCACTACCAAGAATAGTTAACTTAAAAACAGGATCTCTGTATTGCAGATTGTTTAATTTTAGGCATTAAGCAATAACAGTGACTTCAAAACACTTGCAGAGGAGTTGCTCCGTTGAAAACTGTTTTCTTCAATCACAAATACTTTGATTATGTCATTCCAATCCAGCTCTCTCCCAGAACCAAAAAAGAAGCCAGGAGAAACAATACTTTCCAGCTGGAGTAATTGTTATTATTATTTGTTTTGCACTTTCCCAGCTCCCATGGGAATTGCAGGAGAGCTCCGAGCTGGACTTTCTTCTGCACCTTCTAAGCCTATGCCCCAGGCATGGAACAGGGCTGGCAAAGGGAGGTGCCGCTTGGATGCCAGCATCCCCCAGCTATTTCCCATTTCTCATGCCAGGTGCCTGTGGCACCAAAATGGCAAAGATACCAAGTGCATGTCTGTTCCCACTCTGGAAAAGGGTATAGCAGGGATGGAGATAATCCAGACAAGGAAGCATAGGCTGATTTCCATTTAAAACAAGACTCTATGTGTCAAGAAGCACAGATAATGGTGGGTAAGGCAGCGTTATGGCCTTCCTACAATACACTGTCCTGTGAGGAAATGGTCAGTTGGAAGTTTTAAATGACTGGAAGGAATTCTTTATCCCTGTGTAATGAAATGGCGCACGCTCTGCTCCCAGAAGGAGTGAAAAAGGGAGAGAGAACAAATTCATGGATGGCATCTCCACTAGGAGCTGTTTGCGTGTGAGCTCAGATGCAGTGGTCCGGTTCAGGTATAAGCTCTCCAGTGCAGCTGCTACACAGACCTTGCCTTGACTTGCTTTGTTTTTTATGTTTTGCTCAGGCAGCCCCTAAAGAACGCTGCTGGGAACACGATTGTAAGGGAATGGACTTGTTCTTCCCTAGGATGTTAGTTCTTACATTGTTTAATGGCAGTCACACTGCTGGTTAAACCCCAGACTTTGGGGAGACATTTCTAAACCTCCTCTTATCTGACACTAACTTGATGGAGTCAAGAGGTTTATCCCCTCAGAAGAGCTTCGAAAGAACACTGTATTCACATGGAGTCTCTCTGCCCTTGGGGAGCTCAGGAGTCTCTGCTCCGAACACAAATCAGCACACACTTGGGCTGGACTTTCACCTCAATGCCCTGAGGATTTGGAGCTGGGATCAGCCTGTGATGAACGTGGTGCTTCCTTGTAACTTCAGATGGGTGTACATTCCTCTGATGTTCCCTACATAAGAATATGGAGTCACTCAACTGGAAAACAAACAGGAAAGTAAAAACTTTGGCTCTGGATGAAATGCCTGACACCGAAATCTCACTGGTTCATAGGGGATTAGGGCAGTCACTGGCATATATTTTGAAGCCCTAATAAGCCCTTTTCTTTCTTCACATACTTTCCCCTTTATACGTACACACACACATATATAATGAGAATAAAGGATTCCTTGAGAAGTCAGAAAACAGAAGAATTTTATCAGGGTAAAAAATGTGTTTGTGCCCAGCCCATACAGGACTGAAGAGGCTGAAGCTGCTCCATCACTGCAGGAGGGTAAATGAGCCTTTCTGTATTGAAAGAATTTTCTTTCAAGGTCTATTTTACTTTGTTCCTCTTAGTTTAAAACTATGCAGCCTTTGGTGCTTGTCAGTTTGTCAGCTGTTCAACACGAGCTGCAGGATTTTGAATTGAAAAGCTTGCTTGGCCAGCCATCAGCCTTTGAGTTTCTATAGCCTGGGTCTCACCTGGCAGGGGACAACCATGGGGTGGAGAGGGATGAGATGATGTCCTTTAGGAGATGTGCAAAGATAAAGGATAAAATCAGAGCTGTCTGCATCCAATTTCAGTCCCAGCCTTGTGGCTGCTCATGCTGAAGCTCCTTCCAGTTTGAACAGGAGGAGAGTTTGCTACCAGCTGTCCTGCTGAAGGATGAAGCAGCAGGGATGGAGGTACGTTGGGCTGTGCTGGGATGGAGTTGTGCTGAGATGGAGATGCGGTTCCAGACATGACGTGTGCTACATGCTCAGCAGGTGTGAGTCCTGATGGGATTTATGGAGAGAGGATCAGAAGGGGCTAACATCAGGGAGGTTAAATGAGGCTTCCCGAACTGATGTTCCCCTTTCTTCCATGGATTCTCATGCATTGCTTTTAAACAAACAACTGCTGCTGTTTTCCTGGTGGTGTGCGGATAGATCTGTAGCAGTTCTGTGCCTTTCAGCAGTTAAAGGAAAAGAAATAAGAAGGAAACATTAAAGCTCCTTCTCCCACCTTGAAGCCTGAACAAACCTGTCGGCTCCAAACCAGAGAGGCATGTATTGCTAATACCTAGGGGAAGAAGGCCTGTCATTTCTGTTTGAATTGTGCCTGCAGAGCTGGGAATTGACCTCATGCCATTCGAAGTAATGAGTTTGCCCATGCACTTCAGTGGGAGACGGTTCAGGCCCTGAGAACTTGATGACGAGGGAAGGAGTGGGTGAACTTCTTACAAAAACATTTTTGCTCTGACCTGTTTGGGTGTCTGGGTTTGGGGAATTAGTAACAAGGGGTGTGCAACGCTTAGTTTGAATAACTTGTCCTGTTTGCTTTGGGTTACCTAATAACTGCATCACAGCATCGTTTCGGATATGTGGTTAGACTCAATTCTTGTGCCCTACGAAAAGAATGGACAAAAACATATGTGAAGGTACAGCTTAGCCTGAATATCTCAAAATTGAGGCATTTATTTTTAAAAATACTCCTCAAAAAGCACAGAATGGCCAGCAGCCAGGTGTGAAGCCATTCCTCTGGGTTTCTAGGGTACAGTATCAAAGCCATCTTTGCAAGGTTTCAGCTCCAGTGCAGATGGAATGACCTCCATCAAGACTTTTAACCTGGGTCTCCATGAATTGGGAATAGCATATCGTTGCTCTCATGTGGTTCCCAAGCAGGCAATGCTCTCCATTATTACATCATTAGCCCGTCTTCTCTTTTTGGCTTGAAATCCAGTTTTTTGCTGAGTAACACATCTGGGAACGTTGCAAGGGGTTCAGTCTCTGCCCTCCTGCTCCTTGCTGGGAAAGCACCGGCAGGATGAGGCCCCGGATGCACTTCCCAATCTATGCCCTCTAGGAGAATCCCATAAGAAGTGCTGAAAACCCCAATATGGGAAATGAAGGGCGATGTGGGCTGCGCTCCCCGGCAGAGGGCAGTCGGAGCCCGGCCGAACCCCGGCTCTCCGACCTTAACGGCGAGCGGAAAATGCATTGTTGCCTAACGAACCCGAGAGCCCCCTCCCCAAAGCAGATAGGAAAACGAAAGGACACCGAGGAAGCGTTAATTATCCGCGGAAACACTCGCGGAATGTTGCTTTAATCAGGGCGAAGATGAATGCTAACACAAGCTGTGGCTGTGAGTTTCGTGCGAGCTCTCCCTGTTTGCCTGGCTTCCCTTTTGTTAAGAAACACCGAGGGGTACCAGCCTGACATACCCGGCTGGTTATCCTCAGCGAGGAGGATGTTTATGCAGAATTCATCCCAATTTCTTCAGCTATCGTAATTAGGCTGAACTCGGTTCTTTCTAATATTTGATACTTCCTGCCCAACATTATCCAGGGGAAGATTGTGCATTACTGTTCACTTGAAAGCAGAGCGCAGACCTGAGGCAATAACCAACAGCATCCTGCAATAAGAACTGTGTTCCCACAAAGTGTTTCAAGCCACGCAGAAGGATTGGCTTGGATTCATCTATGTGCAAGGAAAAATTGCTTCTTTTGTTATATTGCAGGGCAAGCTTTCCACTCCTAGCTTCTCTCCATATTCTAGGTGCTGACTTTGTGTATTTTTGGCAATAAAATGCAATTCCACTCCATCTGGAGCCTTAAATTTCCCAATTCCCACTTTATTGCAGACGTGAACAGGGTGGTAGTTGCAACTGTGAGAAGCTGGGATATTTTTCTCTTTTTGAGAGGTGGAAAAATCACCTCTCCAGGGCAGAAATCACTGCTCCTCACTGCCCTACAGCATCCCTTGTGCTTCCTTCCAATGAGAACCAGGAAACCCCAAAGCCATGTTGTGGGCACCTCTTATCTTATTCCAGCACCTGAAGTTGAACACAGGATACCTTTGGTGCTTCTTCCTTGAACTGTCTTACAGGATTAAAGCTTGAATTAAACACAGCTTGGGGAGGGGAGTGGGGGGAACCTTCCTTCCCCTGCACCAGTTTACCATGCACCATGGCTGGTCCCCAGCAGGCAACACAGACGTATTTGAAATCTGGGGGATATTTCCTATTAGATTTGTTTAATAGTTTTGAGGTCGGTTAAATATGGAGTGACAAATTAATTCCAATTTAACTACTTCCCTCTCGGCCTTCCTGCCTCTTGCAGCTCCCCTGTTGCCCCGCTAAGCGGGACCAGCTGGTGGGATCAGGGCGGTTTGGCAGCTGCGATGTGTTTGTGTGCAGGCAGGTCTGTTCTCCTGCTGTTGGCTCTGCACATGCCCACATGCCATCTTCCAAGGAGCAGAGGAAGAAGTTCACCTACCTAAAGCTGGAGGCTCTTGTTGCCTTGGTTTATTCTCAATCGCCTTTTGAAAGGGTTAATAACTAAGGTGTTACCTAGCAAGTCACCCACCTATAATCTCCCCTTGGGTGTGCTTCACCACCTTCTGGGGTATATTTGCCATCAGTCCTCAACCCTTTAATAGCTGGGTGTTGCCTAAGGTGCACTGCCTGGATATGCAGCTCTCAGGGTCCCTTTGCCTGTCAGTCAGAGCTGAGAGCAGAGCCTTAGGATCCAGGATCATACAGGGCTTGGTTACAATCCCTACCATAGTCAGGAAAGGGGAAAGCTGGGGAGTGGGGAATGTGAGTGGGAGAGAGCCCTCCTGACAGGTGTTTGTTCATGTCTCTGCCCTTAGCATCATTATCAGTGTTGGCTGGAGCAGAGGGCAGGAGAACTGCTGGAACCTCAGCTCCAAGCCTGTCTTGGTTCGAGACAAGCTCACAGTGCATATCATGGCTGTGGGTGATGCCCTCCCTGGACTCCTACGGCCTTTCTGTGTTTGTAGAGCTGGGTGCAGCTCCTGGCACTGAGTAGTCCTGATACTCCTCTTTCTATTTCCCAGGCCCTTTGCTCCAACTGTTTGCTTTTCCATAGTGTAATACATGGCATTCCTTGCCTGCCATCATCCTGCTGGTCATCTTATTACTTACACAAAGCAAATACCAAGGATTAAACCTTTAGAAAGAAACAAATCAGACTAGCTTTATATTCTCTTTGAGTCTGGATTCATTATTCTACTAAGACAACAGAAACAAAAACGACGACAAAGATTGCATCTTTTCTGAAGTTACATTAATTATTTGCGGCCTGCAGCTGACAGTATGAGAGGCAATTAGCCTAGTTCTGATTATTGGATTACTATGAAGAGCTGAGTCCTGCATATTTGGGTTACAACAACCCCATGCACTGCTATGGGCTTGGGGCAGAGTGACTGGAAAGCTGCATGGAGGAAGAGGATCTGAGCATGAGCCAGCAGTGTGCCCAGGTAGCCAAGAAGGCCAGTGACATCCTTGCTTGTATCAGCAGTAGTGCAGCCAGCAGAGCAGGAGGTGATCGTCCCTCTGTACCAGCACAGGTGAGGCTGCACCTCGAGTGCTTTGTTCAGTGCTGAGCCCTTCGCTACAAGAAAGACATCTTCTGTTAGTTGGGGCCTATGCTTTTTTTCTCAGTACTGTCATATCTGATTGTGGAAATACACTCACAGCCCGAAGAGGGAGAAACCAGCAACACCAACAGTCACCGAGAACACTGAGATATTTTCAATTTTTAATTCTTTATTGACTGTAAATGCAGAATGAAGTTGTTGTTGGTCTCCCAACCCCAGAGCCGTGCTCAGCACCGCAGTGGGTGCCGGCCTAGCGCCGCCTCTTGGGGGATGCGGGGGGCGAATCCGGGGGGCAGCTGCTGGCCCTCCTCTTCGGGGGGCGTCGGGGCCCCCCAGGCGAGCGGTCCGTGCCCTGGGCGGAGGGGCCCGCTGCCGCCGCCTGCCCCGGCTCCTCCTGCGGCTCCTGCGGGGACACGGGGGCGGCGGGCTGGGGCTCGGGCCCCCCAGGAGGGACGCCGGGGAGCTGCTCAGCGCCGGGGCCTGCAGGGCTGGCGGAGCGGCCCGGGCCGGAGGCGGGAGGCTCCTGCTGGGAGGTGGCGGGGCTGGGGGTGTCCGCGGGGCCGTCCTGCCCTCCTGCTTCACGGGCAGCCTGGCTGTGCTGCCGCCGGCGGAGCTCCGGGCCGTACAGGGCTGTCACGGTGTCGATGAGCCCCGCCACAAACCGCTCCGTGTGCTCCTCCAGATGGGTCTCCATACTCAAGATGAGGGCATCCTCATCGAGTCCGTAGACGCACAGGAGGTGCATGATGGCAGTCCGTGCTGCAGCCACCTCCCACCACTCGTCCTCGGTGATCCCCTCCAGCTCCTGCTGGATCCACCGGAGCAGCGGTCCGAGGTCTCCCGGGTCTCCTCGGAAGAAGTCCGCCCAGACCTCGGCTGGGAAGCCGTGCTCGGCAGCCACGAGCTGCGGCTGTGCAGAGCCCTGCTCGTCCTCCTGCTCGTCCTCGGAGTGCTGTGCAGGCTGCGGGATGGGGCACTCGAGGAAATCGTCCTCGGATCGCACCGAGTACCGGATGCTCTCGATGCTCTCCTTGCAGACGGCGCAGGTGGGCTGCTGCTTTGCCCAGCGCAGCGCACAGCCCAAGCACAGCTGGTGCCGGCAGGGCACGGCGTAGGCCGCGTCGTCCCGGCTCTGCCCGCAGAGGGGGCAGCTCCAGTCCGAGGGCGGCTCCATGGCCCCGGGCTGTGCGGTGGGCTGGGGAGAGCCGAGGTGGGAAAGCTGCTCCCTCGGCTGGCGCTGCAGCGGGCAGGAGCTGTCAGCAACTGCAAAAGACAAAAGAGGCCGCGGTCACTCGCCGTCCCCGGGGCGTCTGCAGCAGCAGAAGCAGAAGCAGCAGCAGCAGCAGCAGCAGCGACGCCCCGGTCCCTCAGCACGAAGCCCCGGCCCTGCTCCCCGCCGCCCGCCCCGGGGCCGTGTCCCCGCACCGCTCACCTCCGCTGCTGCGAGCGCACCCCGCGGGGCCCCGGCTGCCTGAGCCAGGCAGGGCCGGGGGAACGCTGGCGATGCCGTGGGCTGAGCACCAGGAACTGCTGCCGGCAGCCCCACAGCACGGCCCAAACAAAGGCTCGTTAGTGGCTCCAAGTCTGGCGACTGCGCTCAACCGGAGTCCAGGCACGAGTGATGCTGGGCTCTGCTGCGCCCCAGCTTCTGCACGGGGGTCGGTGAGGTCACAGTTGAACCCGCTGCTGTCACAGTGCCTTGGTCGGTGACCTGGCAGCGCAGGGCTGCGTGTGTTTGGGCGCCAGGCTGGGCCTACGTTGCCCTCCATCCTCCAGCGACTGAACTTTGTGCTGCTGATAGATCTGGGAAAATAAAGGCTGCACACATTTCCCATCTCCACACAAATCCTTCTTCTGTGCATTTATATTTGGGACACACGTTTTGTCCTGTTCTGGTTCTCGTTCAGTGCCAATTGGTGGCAGTGTCTTTGTCCAGGTTCCTTTCTGTACCAGCTGCTCACAGCACAGCAGGCTGTTTGCTCGTGTCTTCCTGTACAACCTGCAGTAGGGAACCTGCGTTAGTGGGGCTGGATTTCCTCTCCAGAGGCCATTTCCGACCCTTATTGTTCTGTGATTGTTATTCTGTCTTTCTTGGACACACTTGTTGTGGGTACCTACATCAATATTTTGGCTTTCTGGCTGTGCTGCCCATTCTCCTCTACACCCTGGAGGCAAGGCATGCAGTTTCAGTTGACTGGACTTTGCACAGACTTTTTCACAGCTTTCTCCTCAGATGCCTTAATGGTTTTTGAGCTCCTCTTGGTGTTTTGTGCCAGGATAAATGCAGGAGGGCCTGTCCTCAGATGCTGCTGACTGGCCCAGTGCCACTAACTGCGGGAGTACGATGCCATTTTGCTCAAGCAGGAGATGTGCTGCTCAGACTTCAAAAGGCCACCCACATGCACTTGCTGAGCTGGAGGTCTAAATTAGCAGAAGCCACAGCTTTTCACATGGCTTTCACTCTGAGCCATATAATGACTCTGTTTTTTTTCTTCCTTAGCTCTCTGTAAGGTCTTGAGCCACAGTGAACAGCGAGCGCATTTCAGGTTTGCACTGAAACAAAACATCAGGCAACATTTCATCTTTCTCTTCACTTAGATGAGCGCTGACTTGATTACAACAAGATCTTGTGACTGTAAGGCAAATCATAGCACTTCTGGGAGGGCATCTTGCTGCTTTTTGCTCTTTCAGATAAAGGAAATAGTTTGTAGTCAAGGACTCCTGAGCATAACCACGTGTGTTGGCTGTTGGTTCGGTCTCGAATATGACAATAACAGCTTTGCTCCTTATTGTGAGCACTAAGGATCACTGCTAGAAAGTCAGGAGGCTACTGCTGGAGAGACCCAGCAATGCTGTGAGCTAAAGGAAAGGAATCCTTCTTGCCACCTGTTTGTGTTGTCCTTCCCAATGAAGTGGTTTCTCGGTGTAGGGCTGCCAGCCTTCCCTGCTAATGATGTCCCATATCTACCTTTGGATCTACCTTTCCAAAGGGTTCTGCAGCGTGCAATGCCTCAAAACAGGAGAATTACACCCAAAAATGCCTAATCCTGTTCAGTAGCCATGAATGTGGGCTGTTGCTGGTGTCCTTTTCCCCTCCTGGATCTCCCCATGTGTTCGCATGGGGCAGAGAAAAGGACAGAGAGGTTCAGGATCCCCAGAGCCAGATCATCCTATGAGTTTCTACAAGGTTTGTCCGGGTCAGCAGAACTGCAGTGTTTGTCACAGTTTAGGGTCTGGTCATACAGATGTTGGTGTTACCCAGCACCACAGAAAGGAGGCCAGCTGGGTGAACAGCCCTTCTGTCTGGGTAGCATAAAGGGCCAGGCACACATGGCATACCTTGCTCATGTGCAGGCTCAGCCTTGTACACCTAATCATCTCAGCTATGAGGAATCAAGGGCCATTGGAATGTGATATTCCAGGGCATCACTGAAAAGCCCTGGCTATGGGAATTTATGATGCCCACAGAGAAGAGACAAAAACACCACCTGCTAGAGAAAGGAGCTTGTGTTTCAGGGCTCAAATCGGTGCAGTGAGGTACAATAGGGTACACCTGGTCCTTGAGAGAGACCCTTAGGGCAGGAGCCTACCCTGGGCACCAGTCTGGGCTCCCAAGGACACGCGTGACTGTCGCTAGGTGGCTCGCAGGGTGATCGCAGAGGATAAAAGCATGGCCTGCCCTCAGTTGAAGCACAAACCTCAGAAGTTTTCCTGCAGGAAATGCAGTTTATTTTATTCTGTTTGTCAACACGGTTCATTCTGAGAGAGCCCGGAGTCTGCGGCCAGCAATTAATGCCACTTAAAAGCTTTTCAGTGGGATAATTGCCTGTTGTTCTGCAAGCATCGCTCTCATTCAGATGCTAATGGCGGTCAGGGGCAGTGGCCATTCCCACATCGGGGGCCAGGTATACCCGCTCCCCTCCCTTGGGAAGATGCTTAATGGCTCTATTGTCCCCGCACAAGGGCAGCGGGGACTCCCCTGTCCCTGAGGAAGCAAGGGAATAATCCTCATCAGTCTGCGTCACTTGGGCACAAAAGGCAATGGGGTGGACTAAAAGGGGAAGGGGCTTCCAGTCCAAATCGAGGTGGGGGGCTGCCAATGGAGCCCTCCCAGGTCCCTAAGCAGACACAGGTGGAAACTCAGCTTTTTTCAGCTTTCAGTTCTCAGACCTCAGATCTTCACTTCAATGTGGCCCGTTGGGTTTGAGTCACGTTCCCCATGCCCTCACCAGGACATTCCCATGCGCTCGTTGGTGGGTGTTGGCCAACACAGGACTTTGCATGCAGCCCTTTATCACAGATCAGCGTGAGAGCTCCCTGCACCCTCCTCCCTTCTCCCCCACCCCCACCTGAAGCCTGCTGCTCTCTTACTTGGGCACATGCTTCCTTTGATTCCATGTTAAGGTGTAATGGCTTTTCTTGGAGGTCAGTCTTACAAGGGTGGAGTGAACCAGTGATCCCATAGCTCTAGCCAGAACCTACTGTGACACTGCTGATGCCGGTTATCAGTTTGGCTTTGGCAGAATCAACATCAGACTGCACATCCATACATACACTTGTCCTCTTGGAGTGACCTCCTAGCAGCACGAGGAACCTCCTTTCTTCTTCTCAAGCCTCCCTCATTTTTACTGTCTCTTTATTTTCCCATTGAGGCTGGGCTGAAGTTACCCTTGTGATGCAGATGACACCCCATGTGGATCCCTTAAGATCTACCTTGCTTATTTGGAGAGCTCTAGGCCCCCCTGGACCTCCTGCAATATGGTAGCATGGCCGTAATGATGCTGTGTTGGCTGAGATCATCCCAAGGGATGCTCCCACTCTTCATGCAACTCAACTACATCTCGCTTTGCAAACCCTTGCTGAGCAACCGAACTGAGTTCCCCACTCCCACCTCTGTAAAGAAGGAAGGGAACACACGCTCCTCTGTACGAACAAGCAAGCAAGGGGAGGGGGAGATCAGTTTGCAGCCAGGGCCATCTCTGAAGCCCCTTTATGAGGGTTTTGTTATTGAGGCACTGGGAGGACAGCCTCCCCGCCCCAGCTGGCTGCCTCCTTTGGGGGCCCCATTTGTGGAGCCCTCCCGGGGGGCTCAGTGAGCTGACAAGCCCCCTAGCCCCTTTGTGCTGCTTTTCCACTTGGATTTCACGTGGGCTCATCTGGGGCCGTCCCCGCTCCCACCCTGCTGCTGCGGGCCACTTCTGCAGTGGAGGCAGCCCAAGAAAGGCCGGTGCCACTTCCATGGAAACAAAAGCCTGTTTTCAAACAGCGTTAAGAGAAACTGTTTCTATCTTAGGCCTTTAATGACCCGAACTGTCCATCTTTTGGAGAAAAGCGACAATAAAAAGGCACTTTACCGCACTGCTGCCGCTGCTGCTTTCTGTCTGTGATTATTCTTTACCAAGAGAGCCTGGCGCCCATCCTTATTTATGATACATATTTAATAATATATATATATAAAAGGACTTTTATTTGTCCCCTCCAGCAAATCTTGCTGTAGGAATAGACAGGCACGTCTGCAGCAGTGCTTCGTATTTTCCCTGGGAGAGGAGTCCTGTGCCCTGCGTATTTCAGTGTTGAATAAATAGTCCTTGGTGTTGTATGCAGTGGCTCCGGGCGCCCCGCTGAGATCATGTCCTTAATACAAACAATGCAACACATTTATTCTAAGCTGACCGCGCTGACCCCCAAAAGTTTGTTCCCTCCGCTGGGACTCCTCGGCCTTTTCATTCAGCTGAATGCCCAGCACAAAGACCCCGTCGCATCCACAGTCCCTCCCGAAACAAAACTGGGGGAGAGGAAGGAATAGGCAAACCTTGACCCCTCCACCTAAATGAAAGTGGAGGAATTTGCATTTTAAACCTTAAGATGCTCAGCCTGGTCTCCCTGCCTCTCCTGCAGCCCATGGTTTGAGTCTCTTTTTGCAAACCCCCTGAGAAGCTCCGAGCTCACAGCATCCCAGCAGAGCCGGCTCTGGGCAGCATCCCCTGCTGCGAAGAAAGGCTCCTCTCTGCACTCCTATTTTACCATAGATTAGAGAAAGAGAGAAAGCATGCTGCTGAATAAGGAAGCAGAGGTCCTCTCCCCTTCCCCCATGCCCAATGCCAGCCGTTCGGAGGCAGGCAAGTGCTGGGAGCTGCTCAGGGTTTGGGATGTTCCCATGGCCCCGGCTCCCCTCCCAGAGGTCCCTGTTTGCTGGGATGGGGCTGGTGGGAGGCTCTGGGCAAATGCCCTGCACTACTGTGGTTTGGAGCCTGCAGTGTCCAAATGCTAGAATCAAATGCTGGAACTGGTGTTGATTTAGTATGGTAGTGGGTAGGAAACAGCAAGGCTGGCGTCGCATCATCAGAGGCCGGATGTACAACACAGAAGCAAGAGTGAGAGTGAAGTCAATCAGATTTTTCCTCTTTAAGGTTTAAATTTTAGATGGGAATCTGCCCTCTGGAAGGTTTTTGTGATTTTCCCCTCCAGTTTCTTTCCTTTCTCATTCCAAACCTGGTTTCTCTCTGGGGCGGCACCATGCAAGATTTTCCTTCTGGAAAACGTGCACCACATTATTGAGGTGTTGTCCTGTACATAGAACCACAGCCTGGGATAGAAGGGACCTCACAGCCCCTCAGCCCCACCCCTGCCATGGGCAGATCAGGCTGCCTAGACCCACCTGTGGCCCTGGGTACTGCCAGGCATGGGGCACCCATAGCTCTGGGCAGCAATGCCAGGGCCTCACCACCTTTGGGCAAAGAATTTCCTCCTTATATCACACTTAAATCTTATCTCCTTTAGTTTAAAGCTGTACCAGGGCCCTGGAATGTCCCCTTGTTCTGGCTCTGGCTCTGCAAAGTTACACCATCAGAAATGGTGTTTCCAGGACCTCCTACCCCCCCTGCCCTATGGGACAGGGATCCTGGGCCCATGCAGCAGTGTCTCAGCCCTTCTTACTGCCTTGGAAGCGTGAGGGCCCATTCTTCAAACACTCTGCCCTATTTCTTACTCCAGAAACATTTTACTCGTTCAACTATTTAAAGCAGGACATGATTTCTCTCCCCTCTCCTCTTTCTTTTTCCTTTTTTTCACTTTTCCCTTTTTCCTTTTTTTTCTTTTTCTCTTTTTTCCCTGGATAATGCACAGTTGCAATACCTCATGGGGATTTATTTCAGATGTGATGGAGCTGCCTTGTATTTCACATTCCCTCTGCATGCACAAAGAACTTTTATTTCACAAGGAATACATCTGGCCCAGGTTTGGGGTCGTCCCATTTCAGTCTCCTGGCATTTCAGAGGTGCCAACACTGAGCATCACAGGAGGTTCACCCAGCCTGGGCTGTGCCTGCCTCCAACAGGGTTGTGGCTGTATATCTGCAATGTGTCCCTAACCTGTGGCATGGAGGAAGGAGGTATTAGCATCCCTGCAGGCTATTGAACCCACAGCTGGTCTGGATACTTTTGTCGGTGTAATGATATGCTTGCACCAGAGGGCTTTCCTGCAGCTGAGATCCAGCCCTGGGCATGGCAGTTGCATGCAGTTGAAGTACTATGGCTACTTTAGGAGATCTTACCTCTAAGATGCCCCTACAAGATCTGTTTGCTTATGCACAGGCTGTGCTTCAAGGTCCAATGGCAATGGCACTGCTGCAGTGCAAATAATTAAACAACAAAACCACCCATGCTCATTATTGCACAAATGACTTGTGCATCCCGAACTCCTGCAGCAGCAAACTGTGAACTCTTCAGAACAGGTTCCTGAGGTACAGCTCTGCAAAACCTCCCTTTTTTATTACCCCTGTAGATGATGAGCCCCTTTTAGCTGCCACAGAGCTGTTCAAATGAGGAGCGTGTTTCTGTCTGCTGCGCTGCTCTCCGGAGCTTCTCTGACTTTTTCTGTACATGTACAAGGAAACGGCACGACCATTTCTGTCTGCAATCTGTTCCTTTCTCTCTCCGTCTTTTTTAAAGGCTTATTAAGAAATCAATAAGAAGCTCAGTGGGGTTTTGCTTAACCTGATTCTGGGAGCATTTCTTTCAAAGAAAACGTGAAGTGAGTTCTCAAATTGATTTTGCTGCTTTTGTTTTTGCTCATTTCCATTTAATAACATTCTCGGCTCTGTGTCTTGCCTTCTCAGATCAGTTCACAGCCAGTGAGAGGTCCTGGATGGAGGACAGAACCTGACAGTGCTGCTCTGCAGGACAGGGACCACCTGGACCATGAGCAGGGTATGGACCACAGGCAGGATATAGACCATTGTCAGGATACAGGCCTCCCTTGTGCTGACTTCAACTGAACCTACATGGGTGAGGTGGGTGAGGACCCCATCCTTTCCTGATACAGCAGACAAAATTCATTATTGAGTGCTGGTTTAATCACCTTTCCAGAAAGATGGTATGTCCCAGGGATATATGGACACATAGAAATGCCTCTTTCTTCCCTTTGGACCTCCTGAATGCGGTTCATCCATCCCTGGTACAGAGCACAGGGGTTGGATGCTAACAAACGAGGGGCCCTGATGCATATCTAAAGAAGCTGTTAACTGTTTCTTTTCTTCTGGTGCTAAGTGCTGGCCTGAAAACATTCGTCTCTAATTAACCCTAAGTTTAGGGAACGTATCACAAGGATGTGAAACTTCCCTTGTTTTTCCATGGGAAATACTGACAATTCACTTTCATTGTTGAATTCTCATCTGGATTTAGAAGCCCAGATCTCATGATATCCTACACAGCAGAATTCCTGCCGGTATTTTCAACAGGTGGACTGGGTTTTAGCTGTGTTTGTGTCCACCTCATACTATCAACACGTGTCCCATGTAGGTAAGGCCCAAAGACCAGAAACAATACGCAAGACTTTGCAGTTCTGCCTAAAGCTTCTATGAGCCCGTTGTGTCTCTCCTTGTATGGAGAAGTCTGGAAATCAAAAGAAACTCATGAGAACTTTATAACCAGAGCCAGGGAAGAAGCGCAGTCAGTCAGTCTGGGACTGGCCAGGCTACTTCGAGTGCTCCCAGTTTGGGAACTGGGCTTTGGAAAGGGAAGATTGGCCATAGAGGCTGCAGTTCCCTTTTTATTTATTTTTTCCTCTCTCCCCCTTTTTATTTTCTTTTTTTTTTTTTTTTTCTTTTCTTTTCTTTTTTTTTTTTTCCTAGTCGTTTTGCAAACCCTGAAAGGAATAGACTCAATGTTATTCTAACTTTAAATGGAGGGAAGAGGGGGAGGCGATGAGAGCAGAGAAGGAAAATCCATTTGCTGCAGTACTGTCAGCCCCTTAGTTTTCCTTCAAGTCTGACAGGCCCAGGATTAAAGGTTTGGTTACAATGGCCTGACAGTACACATTAACAGCCCTGAATGTCTTAACAACCCGGCTACTGGAGATGCATTCAGACGAGTCTGTGAACTGCTTTTCCCCTTTAAAGCTCCTGCTGGACCATGTTGTCCAGCGAAATCTTTTGTGGTATAAATGTATAGACTTTTCTTTCTTATTCCTAAGCGTGTACGTACACAACCCTAAAATTCGTTGCTGTCTTCCCTGTGGGTTTTATGCCTAATTCCCCTTTAGCCACCCTACTTGTGAACAGGGTCCTGCTCTGACAGCATGGGGAACCGTGGGAGGTGCCTCCCCTCCTTTCCTTTAGCTGGTCTTGCCTGGTGTAAATGAGCTGGACCTCACCAGCCTGGGTGGGGTTATGCAGATCCATGAGGAGCTGGACTTGCAATGTGAGTTTTGTTGGTTTTTTCCTTTTGGGGGAGGGGAAAGAAAAAAAAAGAGAAAGCAAAAGGAGTATCTGATCAAACAAAATGCCCATATGGGTTGGTTGCGTTTGTATCATAGAATGGAATTCACCAACCCTGGGGTTGGCATGGATCGTGAACTGATGGACAGTGATTGTGATAACCAGGGTGTGTTGTTATTCGTAATGCATGATAATCAAGTTTACATGAGGCTATTTCCAGTCATTGGCAGAGCTGAGGGGTGTTTCCTATGCTCCAGTCTCCAGGCAGCAGCCCCCAGCTGATGAACTTATTTT